>NC_135656.1:76299873-76899873 GCF_964188315.1 Podarcis muralis
TTCTAAAAAGCTTTTGGCAAAGTTCCTCAGGAAGGACTCCAGGGTAAGCTTAGCAGTCAAGAAAAAAAAGAGAAGCCCTCTTGTGGATCCCAGATTGGCTAAGCTGCAGGAAGCAAAGAGTAGGAATAAAGGGACAGTTCTCTGAGACATGTAGAAAGTGGAGCCTCCCAAGGTTTGGTATGGGGACCACTGAGGTGTTCTTTAGTATGCAGAGGAGTCTCATAATACTTTGCTTTGAACTCAGAAACTGGAACAGTATTACCTTATGTAGTTCCTAGTACTGCAAAACACTCCTGCAGTACCTTTCCTACCTCTTTTGGTTACATGCAGTGCAGATGGAAACAAATTCTATAATTGTCTACAATGTTAAGTTTCAGAACAGTCAATTGAAACATTTTGTAATTATAAAATATAGACTCTCCTCCACACAGACCCTCATTATAGGGGTGGAATGTGATTCAGCCAACTTACTCTTAAGATAGGGCCGTGAGTGTAGCCCTAAAATATAAAGTTACATGCCTCCACTTTTTATGTACCCAAGCAGATATTTTATTTTAGTATTTTGTTTCATCTTTGGGAGTGAATTGTGATATGAGATCCTTTTTTCTGTTTCCTTGTTTTCTGAGGAGAGCTAATAATGTTTGCTATTGTTCAACTATTCTGTTTCTTGGGGGTGATATAGAAATTTAATCTGTAGATAGAAGAAAGAGGCTGTGAGAATTAAGATAAATATATTTGGCAGCAAGTTTTGGTTCAATGACCTTTAAAAAATAACTCTGTGCTTGTAGTTTTGGTGGTTCTAAGGCTTGTTACATGGTGAAAAGTTGTACTGGCATGCAAATTTTATCCCTTTCTGTCTCCCAAACAGCTTGATAATATAATTCAGACAATATTTTACCAGGTGAGCCATATCATTCAGATTGTGGGCCATTTTCAGTGTTGGCTGTACCATTTATTTGAATGTGAAGGGATAATGATATTGTACCCTATTGCAGCATAAAGGTAAAGGGACCCCTGACCATTAGGTCCAGTCGTGGCTGACTCTAGGGTTGCGGCGCTCATCTCGCTTTATTGGCCGAGGAAGCCGGCGTACAGCTTCCGGGTCATGTGGCCAGCATGACTAAGCCGCTTCTGGCGAACCAGAGCAGTGCACGGAAACGCCATTTACCTTCCCGCTGGAGTGGTAGCTATTTATCTACTTGCACTTTCACATGCTTTCAAACTGCTAGGTTGGCAGGAGCAGGGATCCTCCACTTGCCCAGGTGGGACAGACAACTGAAAGCTTTATCACATTGTTTTGCTGGTCCTGGATGGAGGTGCTCTAGAATAGGGTAACAGGTCAGAACATGATCAAACAGGCTTTTGGCCCTCTTTTACCCATCTGTCATGTTTATCTGGGGTGAGAGAGACCAAGTCTGTTCACTGCACCTACCACATCAAGCCTTCCCCTGCTCCATCTCATTGTCCATTGATTCACTGGGTGGGTTATCTATGAGGATGAGTACCACTCAGCCCATCTTCCCATCACAGCCATCTTATGCTGTTTTAAGAGCTCCACACATAACCAAACTGTAGAAACGTTATAAAGATTGTATGCAAAGTTTCATTCTCGATTTCAATACTTCCCATGGAAAAAGGGGTTAGCATATGTTCCAATTTGGTAGAACTTGTGTTATAAAAGTTTAAAACGTCACATATAAGAGGATGAACTGTGAAAGGCATACTGGAGGCATTTGACCCTTCAAACATCACCTACTTCATTACTGGTACTCTTCCATACCCTAATCTTAAATAGCTTGTATGTTAGAGAAGTTTTGTATTGTTTAGACTGGTTAAACAGTTTAAAGCAAACATATGAAAGCTAAGCCCCCCCCCCCCCACTTCCTGGTAATGGCAACATGAACTAAAGAAATTGCTTTTCAAAACTTTAATTTATGTTGATGCTAGCAGTCAGTGTAAAATGCTAAGATTAAAAATATGCTGTTATATCTCCAGTAATTTAGTCAATTTCTCCAATTAATGCAACCATAACAACGGTCAGTGGGACATCTTTTTGCAAATATGATTTCATGGTGCACGTGTTGTTTTCCTATTAGGAAGATATGTTTTCAGTTCAGCATGAAGGATTAGTTGGGCTTTGGCAGTTCTTCTTTGAGCTTGACATTGATATCGTAATAAGCTTAAATGGCTCATTCCTGGCCAACCCTCTTTATAAGGTAAACCACCTGGTCAGAGTTGTCAGCTAGGTAAATTGCCTCTTAGGCACATCTAGGAAGCATCCCTAGATGACTAACATACACTTTGGGAAATGGTCATATCCACAGATTCTGAAGGACAATGTGGATTGAGAAACTGGTATACTAAAGCTGAGAGATAAGGAAGGGTCCTGCATTTGAATCTGTATACTTACTGATGGGATTATGTTCATTTCAGTTCCTATAGCCTAAATCAATGTCTAAATCAGTTTTGAAAATGGGATTAAAATCCCAAAGCACTTGCAAGACAATGTTAATGCCACCCTCTCACTCTATGAACATGGCTTTTGCAGTATTCTGGGGCAAGAATTCTTTTGTGGATAAAGGGATATCTAAACTACTTTTGCAAATGAAAGGTAGCTCATGCACTGGCAGTTGATAGCATGGAAACTAGTTATACCCTGTAAACTGATTTACGCCAAACAATCCCCACCCCTCACAAAAAAACGAGTCAGTTAGATTTACATCCAGAAGAAAAACAATGGGTGGAATTCAGTGCAGCATACTTACAAGGGCACTTATGCTGGCTAAAGCCAAACCTATGTGTGTCAAACCTGTTTTGCCACCTAAATTATTTTGCCAGTTTTTCATAATACATTTGACTATATATTTTTTTCAACCTGCCAGGTGAACCTTAATCTGCTGTTTTTATACTTTGTTCTGCATGAAACTTGGCTGTGGTGCAGATAATAGACCAAAGTGCTTTCAGCAGGTACAACGTATTCTTTACCTCCATGAATAACAACTAAGTCTGAGAAATAGGAATGAATTCAGTCGGAGAGCCTCTGTTGTGGTC
Organism: Podarcis muralis; assembly: GCF_964188315.1. Classification (NCBI taxonomy): domain Eukaryota; kingdom Metazoa; phylum Chordata; class Lepidosauria; order Squamata; family Lacertidae; genus Podarcis; species Podarcis muralis. The sequence goes on from NC_135656.1 coordinate 76,302,925, forward strand.
ATTCACAAGGCTGCTGTGTTGGCACCTGTTATCCTTTGTCCTCCTTTCAATCTTTCTCGGACTTCCAGGAGAAATAGGATATGACTTCAGCAGTTGGCATGCCTAAGAAAGAGAGGACACAGCAAGCCTTTTGCATGTCCTTGATTCTGTTTGGGAAATTGGCCGCAAAACAGCTCAGAGCAAATGATCAGCAGCTGGAGCATATGGACCAGGATGCACAGAAGGTATTTGTGAGGAAGTGAGAGAGAAGGAGAGGTGCCATCCGTGTGCTCTGCCAATGCACATGCCTCTGCCATACCCTTCTGAGTGAGGGGTGTGGAGAGAAAAGACTCCTTACCTCTTCACTTGCAAGGGAATTCTTTGTCCAGTGACAACCTGTCCTGCTCCATGCAACTAGGCTGCAATGCAAAAATGTTTATGAATGCTCAACGGTGGCAACTGTTGAAGTGGAGTGCCTGGCCTTTGCTAACTGTGTGCAGGGATGTGTGCGTGTATGTTTAGGACACTACTCCCTTCTGTTGGGAGGGAAGAATGTTACCACACAAGACACAGTATTCACATGTAACAAACTGAGTCAGAAGGAGACATGGGAGACAGTTGTGGCCATAGATATTTATAGCATGGACCACCCCTGGTGTGCATAACCAAGTTATTTTGTGCAATGTACCATTTCTCCGTAGTTCCCATCCTCAGAGTTCTCCCTTAGGTGCATGGTATGAGGTTAGATTGATCTAGCCCTATGCTAAGTCCCCTGTCATCTCAGTTACTGGCTCGCTATCTGGGGGTTTCTACCTGGGTGATTTATGTACAGGGATTAGGTACAGAACTCTGCCTTATCCTATGCACCTTGTAGGAATGTTTTGCTGGGGGCTTTCATCATGGAGAGAGGTGATTTTGGGTAGTAGTCAACAAAGTTTTACTCAGAGTACACCCACTGAAATTAATGAACATGATTAAGTTAGGTCCAGTGGTCAGGATTCAACTAAGCTTCGGTATGTGTAGAATGGAGTCTGCTCACACAATGGAACTTACCCCCTCTGCTCCTGCACCCCTTAAATCTGCTCTGGAGGGTTGGGTGAACCCCCAAAACAGGTTTAGGGTGTGCATGGGAGGAAGGTACATTGAAAGTTCAGTTGCACATGTGGACCTCATTCACACCCCTCTTAGCACTATGTTTTACTCAAGGTAGACCCATTGGGTAGTATTAAAATATGTTTTATTCAGAATAGACCCACTGAAATGAATGGGCCTAACTTAGTCATGTCCATTAATTTCAATGGGTCTGCTCTGAGTAAAACTTAGTTTAATATCACCCAGTAGATCTGCCTTGAGTAAAAGTTGAATACAACCTTTTGTATTTATTTTCTACTCTTCATTGAATTCAGTGGGAGGAAAATTGCTTGCACCAGCTCTGTCACTAATATTAAATTTCATTATCCATACCATCAATGGCGGTGTGGTATAGTGGGATTTTCTGTCATATGCTATAGACCCTCCACTGGCTCCCTTAATTATAGTATTGTGCTAGGAATTTGCTTTATCCTCCTGCTTTTATCCTGAATGTAAGTTTTATTTTCAAGTAATAATTAATGTTCAGGTCTTTCTTAGCAGGATTTGCATGGGGGCATTTATGCATATCATCTCCCCTAAATCAAAATCTCCCTCCCCTTTACCAATATCAGTGTGAAGGAGAAGGTTTAAGCCCTCTCTCTGCCAAGGCTAAGGTCGCACCCTGGATCCAGGCCCTTTAGGGATCTTTTTTTTTTTTTTTTTGTAAAAAGGAGTGGAAGTTACAAAACTCTCATTTTGCATCTAGTTTGATTCTTAACCCATCTGCATCTGGCAGATGTTCTTTAAAGTTCTTAAAGTTCTTTAAAGTCTCTTGACCGTATTTGGGTTAATTAAATCTACATCAAATCGTCTTTTGTCCATTAAATGACATTTTGTCTTAAACCATTCATACATGGAAAACTACAGTTTCACAGTTCTGATACCCATATCTTTAAGCTTATAGACCATGGGTCAGCAACCTTTTTCAGCCATGGGTCGGTCCACTGTCCCTCAGACCATGTGGTGGGCCGGACTATATTTTGGGGGGAAAAATTGAACAAATTCCTATGCCCCACAAATAACCCAGAGATGCTTTTTAAATAAAAGGACACTTCTACTCATGTAAAAACACCAGGCAGGCCCCACAAATAACCCAGAGATGCATTTTAAATAAAAGGACACATTCTGCTCATGTAAAAACATGCTGATTCCCGGACCGTCCGCGGGCCGGATTGAGAAGGCGATTGGGCCGCATTCGGCCCACGGGCCTTAGGTTGCCTACCCCGTTATAGACACTTGATGCCTTTGGCAAGCCTGCCCTCTCCATGTTTATTATCACACTGCACCTTGGAAACTGTAGTTTGTGTAGGGTGGCAAAGGCAGCATGTTGTGTTGGCAACAGTAATGCTTTGTGCCCTGCATACATTATGTTTCATCATGCATAGTTCAATAATTGTTAATCCATGTTGTCAAACATGCAGCAACATGTAAATGATTATTGCATTAGCATTGTGTGTTGCAAATCACATGATTAAGAATGCCTATGGTTTTCAAACACTGAATTGTGGCCAAGGATTAGTTTATTTATGTAAGCAGCATGGTATTATTTTGTAAATTGGAGATCCATTTGAAAGGTCCACATAGCCTCACAGTGTTCAGCACAGTTTAATTGAGGGCAAAGTTTAGCCTTAAATAAACTGTACACCTGCAGAGCAGCTGCCTTCAGGTATGTGGCTGACTGAATGCTGATCATGTGGACCATGCATGCTCACTATCCCATTTAACATTCTAGAGGAGAACTTTCAGGAAAAAGAGCACTCAATTCATAATACAGCTAAGCCTTATAACCAAATTAATGCACCTTATTAGGTAATTACAAACGTTGGCTACCTCACTCGTTTAGATTCCCCACACAGAAGAGCTGTGCATTTATTGTATAAAATGACAATCTGATAAAGAGGGTGAGGTAGATTTGCTTTCGAGTGAAATATAGGCTAGCTTGCTTCCTTACCAAGCTATTTTAATGTTTTCCCAAGCATTCATTGTTCGTAAGTACAGGGGACTTGCGTTTGAATTGACTCTGCACTTTGCGTACTTTTGAAGGTCACAATGCCATTTTGGCTTTGATTAAACTCAAACTGAATTCACTGGTTAAGCTTGACCTTTTAGGACTGTTTTCCATGACATATTGTACATGTGCATGCACGCTTTCTGTGTCAGTCAATGGATATGGTTCTTTTACTGAGATAGAAGACAAAGCTGGTATCTGAGAGATGTTTATCTTTATGGAATATATTCTGATAATTGCTGGACCTCCTATAGTCAATCCAGTTATTTGCTTCTTTTTAGCCATTTCGGTAAGCCTATTTAAGCTGGAGCACCTCAAGGTAAGGCATTCAGTTTGTACTAGGACCCAAATATATTTTAGATTGTAACTGCACATTTATCATTTGTGTATTGCAATGCCAAGGAATAGACAGTTGCAGCAGCTGCCAGTAACACATGAAGCTGCTCTTCCTTTTACCTTTGAATGGTTTTGCAGCACATGGAAGAATAAGTGGCCAGCTGTTGAAATGTTGCCAGGCACATACTATGCAAGACCCCATCCTTCTGATATGCCTTCTTACAATCAGAACAGAGCATAATAACATGTGGAGGATCACATGGCATAATGCAAAGGTAGCTTAATGCAAGATGTAGGGCTGAAGTAGATGATCTTGAGATAGTTTTAAAGTCTTAAGACCAGGAAGGGAACCCTTTGACCCTCCAGATGCTATTGGAATCCAATTAATATTAATTCCAACTAGCATAGCCAAAGGTTGGAGGTGATCGGAGTTGGAACCCAGCAACATCTGGAGGGACACCACAGCCATCTTAAGATGCCCTTTCAATTTCATTGTCCTATTGTGCACACACACATATCTCTGGGGTATATGCACACATATCAATTATCCTAATTTCCAATACATGCTTTGTGTATTAGAGTTTTCTATCAATTGTGTATCCCATGTATATCATATTCTTATGTTGCTTGACACAACTGCCAGTGCCTGTCCCAAAAAGCCTATTGACTGATCTAAAACCGCCACTGAAACCTTTTCAGGGAGCATTTTGATTGAAATTCATAGCCTGCAACTGATACTGAAAAGGAATTCCCGTCTTGCAATTTGCATTAACTGATACCATTTTTTTAAAAAAATCATTTTTAAAAAGAGTTTTAAAAATAGTGCCCATTTTTGTTAGGCTTCATGGTAAGTACTTGCTTCTGTTAAATAAAGCACACCACAAATTTTGTGCCTCCTGTGCCAGTCGCTTTACATAACATTAACTATTAAGAATAAGGATCTATTTTTAAATCATAAAGCTCCTGAATGTATACAATTAGCAACCTTTTAATGCTAATTTTGGATTACTAATTAATTATAATGTAGAAAATGTGTTTTTTTTCTTCCTCTGAGGAGTCCTTAAATCATGGATCTTATAAGAAAAATACTGCTTCAGTTTTAATTATACTAATGTTTATAGGAACTGTGACTATATTTAATAAGCTTTCTAAAACTGTTGGATAGTACAGATGGTAAATTCTGTATTAAAATGGAATTCAATAGCTTGTTTCACTGATAGCTGGCTTTCGTACTGTGACAGTGAAAAATACAGTACAATCCATTAAAACATAATTACTTTTGTTGGGATAATTTTAATATAATGAAACTGCTGCCCTGGAAACCATTTCACTTTTGAAGGTCATAATCCTAAAGGGTCACGTGAATGTTTAATGCATACACCTGATTCCCCCTGCACAAATCCTTCCACATGTTCTTTACATTTAGCAGAATTCAACGTGTAATCTGGGAGTTAGATGCAAATACTCTCCCCCTAAAGTGGAAAATAGCACATGTTTAAGCAGCTACAAAGGTCTTCACACCAAGTTACTAAACTGTTTATGGATCTAGCGACATTCTCTGCCTCCCAAGACTGCTGCTGGATGACTAGAGCCCACCAAGCTTTTCCCCCTCCCCCAATTCCAATCAAGAAAGGATATATATATATATACAGAGAGAGAGGTGTCCTCTCTCCGATACAGTGACATAGCATGGATTGCTGGCACCTGGGGCCATATGGAGGTGTAGGGTGTGAGGGAGGGAAACGTATGGAGTATGTATGCACATTCAACTACCTAACAGCATCTGCGTCACCCAGATCACAGTCTGAGAGATAAAAAGAAGAAGAGTTCCGTTGTTAGAGAGGTCACTTCATGGTTCACATGGAGAAGCTGCTTTCAATAGAGCCCAGCAACAGAAGTGTGCAGCCGTATTGAGGCAGCACCAGGTGCTGAATTTTTGCACCCCTAACGATTTTGTAGCTGGGGCAACAGCCCCTGTGGCTCTCCCATGCTACACCACAGCTTAGATGCCATTTTGAGCTAACCAGAGTTATATTTTGGATATAAAAACTCCTAGGGGCTGAGGGGTCTTCACCCCCAATAAAATATTTGAGGTGGCTGGCCCCCCCAAAGTTGATAAGCATTGCTATTCAAATGGTGTGCATGCACCGTGTCATGTGATCAGTTATGTGGGGCGGGGCTTCTCTGCCCACCCCCATATTTTTTTCAAGTTGGCACCCTTTGTTTCTCACCAAGGGTGCTTATTTTATATGTTCCACATTTTATTTTAGTTATTCATTGTTTTTCTGAGTCACCCCATAGCTTCATAATATTGGTTGTAAGCAACAATGGGCATTTGTATGTAATGGATATACGTTCTTTCAATAACAACTCCCACTCACAATTTATCTCACTATACTAGGCTATGGTCCAACACACAGCTAAGTGTCGTTATGCCCACTAATTTCAGCAAGCCTATGGTTATATCCAGTGCTTTATTTCTAAAAAAATGTTTAGGGGTACACTCATTCTCACTCAAGGAAATCACCACTTTACAGTTCAAATCGGGGGAAATAAATACAGCAAATGGACAAAAGTACAAAGATTCACAAAATGTTTATAATGGTTATAATTATGTGTACTGTGTCCTTAATGCTCTAAAAAAGCTTACTATTGAATGAATAATAGCTTATCCTTGCATGTTTTAAGTTAGTACTTCTTTCAAAGTACACTTCTGTTCAGAGGTCAAGGTTTTTACAAGCCTAGCCTGTCCTTGCATATATCTTGCTTCTTCACTCACTTTTTAATTCTCTCATGTCCCTCCCACAACTCCATGTGGAGATCAAACACCACACTGGGAAATCCTGTCCTATGTCATCACCTTTGAAAATGTATGTCACCCTGGCCTTCCAGCAGAGCTATATGTATATGTCTGGCAAGTAAGGCTGAATCAAAACAAAATATGAGCAGTAACATAAATAAATAAACATTTAAAATATCTTAATAATCTCTGCACATTATTTTATCCAGCATTATTCAAACTAGCAAACCCACCAACAATCCAGCAAAATGTAACATAGCAGGACATCATGTAACCAAAAGAACTCATAACACAATGCCATATCAACAGCTAAGGTAAAGGGACCCCTGACCATTAGGTCCAGTCGCAGACAACTCTGGGGTTGTGGCGCTCATCTCGCTTTACTGGCCGAGGGAGCCGACGTACAGCTTCTGGGTCATGTGGCCAGCATGACTAAGCTGCTTCTGGCGAACCAGAGCAGCGCACGGAAACACCGTTTACCTTCCCGCTGAAGCGGTACCTATTTATCTACTTGCACTTTGATGTGCTTTCAAACTGCTAGGTTGGCAGGAGCAGGGACCCAGCAATGGGAGCTGACCCCGTTGCGGGGTTTCGAACCGCCAACCTTCTGATTGGCAAGTCCTAGGCTCTGTGGTTTAACCCACAGCGCCACCCGAATCCCTTACCAACAGCTAGACTGCAGTTAATTGCTATAAACTGTGGCAAAAGAGTTGATTTTTCAGCCATGTTTGAAAGTGTGCAGGAATGGAGGACTTCCTGATCTGACATGGGATCATTTCCCCACAACTGTGGGGCCATTCTTCAAAATGCCCTGGCCTGTGAGCCTGCCACCCTTTGTTGCCGCATACCTCAACAGGGCTTCAGAAGTGGATCTTAAGGGGCAAGTAAGCTGATATGGGATGCCGGCAGCCCCATAAGTTACATGGCCCCAAACCATCTGGGGCTTTAAAGGGCAGCATGAGAAGCAGTTTAAATTGGTCTCAGAAAACACTGGAAACCAGTTCATCTGGTGCAATCTTGGTTCAGTAGGCTATGCTTGCAGGCTCCGAATGTAGATTCATTTAGTGATTAATAACCAAATAATGGTTCGAGCCCCACGTTGGGCAAAGGATTCCTGCATTGCAGGAGGTTGAACTAGATGAATCCCAGGATCCGCCCCCCCCCAACCTCTACAATTCTATGATTTTATAAGTCACCTTTGGGGAAACAAATGATTACAGCAAATACCCTGATCTGAGGAAATAGTGAGAGCAATTGCTTTGTAACATTCCTGAACAGGAAATCATACAAACACCAAAGCAAAGTCAACGTTGTTTATCTTTCTTTATAACATTCTCAAATCACCCTAGTCACAAGAAACTAGGAATACTGTACCACACAGCTATTCTAAAAAAACATCTTTTCCCCACCCCACCTGATGAAAGCTGCACACAAATCTTGGAGACCACAGGACCGTAAAATTGTTTTCTTAGGAACTCGCATGATATAAGGGACCTAATACCATCCAGTGCAAATAATTGTTTGTTGAGACATAGCTAAAAGAGTAGTGTTCATCAGCTGGATTAGACCTTGCCTTGACCTATGTTGGCTGTGCCTGTGACTCTCTAGTCACTTACCCCAATTCCCAGCCCTCAATCACTGTGTTTCCTATGCTGGTTTACCAATAGCCAGAAAGTCACAAAAAAGAGGCAAAGCCACTTAATGGTGCTCCAAAAATTTAATTGCAATATGAGATGTTCACAGTATGATTCAGTATATTGGTTTATATACAATGCAGCATAAGTGCAAGGAAAACTATCATCCCCTTTTCTTTATTGCACCCAAAAAAGCCTTTCCTTTGAGTTGGGAGCTTCATTCGTGCAAGCTAGTTCTGGCTGATTTCCCTGACCCCTTCTCTCCATTGCCGCTACCACACTTCCTGGCTTTTTCTGAGGGCCCCTTGACCCTCAAAAGAGCCCTTTCTTCTGCAGAAAGCTGCAGTGTGAGGAGGTAATATCCCTTGCATAAGCATTCTTGATCTCATGCTGCACCAAATAAGCTGATAGCATGCCTTGGTGCTCTGAATACACCCCTGTGATTACCTCATTGGACCAAAACACTGCAAGATTTTTATTTTCACTGTGGGGAAGGTTATATGTTGACATGTTAACCATATCACATTTCACTTTAAAAAAATCACTTTTTAAAAACATCAGTTTGAGACTGTCTCTTCTTTGTCATTTTGGTGCTGGCTATTTGTTCTACCTGCTGTTAAGGAGGTCCAAAACACCAAGCTGTTCTCCTGTAATAAATGTCAGTGTGTGAGAATGTTTGTGAACAGTTTGTGGAAGTATGTGAGAGAGCATGTTTTCCTTCAATTCTGTAAGAACTAAGAAAGCTTTTTTATATTTAATCAGAGTCTCGCTGTCTATAATGGAAATGCATAGTGGTGTTTGCTGTTAAACCTTTGGCCCTGGTAAAATATTTTGTTGATCCAAATTAATGTTTCATAATTTCCTGGTGAAAATCCTGCCATCTCTGGACTGAACAAGCAGTCCATAAGTGCATCACCGGGTGTAAATATATGGGCCATGTGTACTGGGCATAATATGTGGTGCCTGTTCCACATCTGCATATACAAAACATTTTATTCTAGAATCAGTGGAGACCAATACTTGTATATTCTACCTAGTCCACACACAGTCTAGATCTTTTCATATTTTTTGCTTCTTGAGAAACTGGTTTCATTCTGATAAAAGCTCATTGCAGATTTAGTCTGCATTACCCTGAAGTGTACACATTTGAAAACAGATAAAAACAGACTTATAGTACCCTGATTGCAAACACTTCTTTCTTCAATTACCTGAACACATGGATGGAGGAAAAAGCATAGATAACCTAATCAAGGGCAGGGTTTTCAAATGCATATCAAGTTACCACACCCACCCTTGTGGGCAGCAGGACCTAGAATCAATCTAAATGGAAGGTACCATGTTGAGGATGAGCATGAAGGATTCTGGATTAAGAAAAACTGCTTTTTGGTGCTACAAGCAGGTTAGTGTGTGTGTGACCCAAGACGATGTCTAATATCCAAAAAGACACATAGGCACATACATGCAAAGCACTTCATGCGCCTGGGGAAGCAACTGATTTCTCTGTCAGTTGCAGCCCCACTCTGAATGGCAATACAGAGGAGCTAGCAGACTTACAAAGTAGGTTTCATGGGCTTCAATGGGGTGAAAATAGGAAGCCCCTCTTGATAACTCCAGCACACATGTGGTCTTCTAGATACTAATCCTTGCTACATAAAATGCTCTGTTTAAATAATCATGTGGTCTCTCCCTCTCTCTCTTTCTACTTCCCACTCCACCAGTGAAACATATATTCCACCCCGCCTCCAGCGTTAAGAGGCTTTAAAAAGGTTTCTTGGCAGACTCAATACTTTTGCTATATGTGATGAGGATGAAAGGATGGAGTCAGTGGCACTTTTCCTAAGGAGGATCTAGACTGCTTTGAGATGCTTAAAGTAGCATCTGCTAAATCTTCCTAACTTGCTTTCTACTTCATGATACTCTTCAGAATTAGAACTGGGCCTTTTGACCTTTGTAGCCTGAATTCATAGAGGCCAGCAGCCACAGCAGAGTCTGCATTCCTTGGATAATCCATTTAGCTTACTGTGCACCCTAGAGTGGTCCATTGTTTCCTGCAGAGGGACCTTCAAAGAAGCAAGTATTGAATGCTGGAAAAAGAATTGTGAAATGTTTGGAGTTGGCAGGCCAGGGTTGCTTTTTTTATCTTTGAGATTTACTGTTAGACTAAAACAACTCAGCCAGACTTGGTCAGTTCCTCACTATGCATATTACATCAGGAAACCCCTTTGTTCTTTTGTAGCGTAACTGCTTCACTGGCTACCTTTTGTTCCCAGGGTTGTGTACGGTTAAAAAAATTGAAGAAGGGGTGGAGATCAAACACACCCTTTCTAAATAAGTAAGGCTTGCTTCATCATCCCACAGATGGTATTGTTGCCTTTGGAAGGTTTAAGGGAAGAAGGTAAGATGCTGTTGTGACTGTTTAAATAGTCTCACATGTTGTTTGCCTGCTTAATCCAATTTCTGCAATTTGTTGGTCCACTTGGTGGCCACCTTCTCACTTTTTGATTTCTGCAGTGCTTAATGCACATATTTCATTGCTTCATGAGAAAATAAAGTATTGGTGATATGCTTAACAAAACCCTATGATTTCTGACCAGAACTCTTTTTCCACTGTAAAGAACATCAACAGAGCAAGGGAAGAACAATTGCATTTTGAGTTGCTTTAAGGTGCTAGTGGTTGTGTGTGCTTATGTGAGTGCTTTCAAGAAGGTAAATAATTTACCCAGTGCTATTATTCTAGAAGAAGAGGTGCCAGAACTCACCATGAGCGCCTCCCTTCTTCTCTTAGAATGGCAATGGAACCCACCTGAGAGGTGCTGGAACTGAGTTCCGGCAAGTTCCGGCTGAAGAAAGTGCTGGATATACCTCTTGAACCAGTAAGGGAGGGAACCTATTTTTTAAATATTCTGTTCAATTAGTGTTAAAGAATGAATTATACTTCAGAAGGGTGCATTGTTAGAATGTCTTGATTATATGTTTGTGTTGTGTTATTAATCAACATTATGCAAAATATTGTACTTCCATATACCCAGTGGTTGATGATTTAATGCCTCTGATAGTAAACTAAGAATGGAAATAGTAAAAAGTGCAATAAATTGGAGCCCACAGTTTTAAAAACTCTAAAAACCAGTATTTTGGGGAATGAAAGATTTGAGTGATGAAAATGTAAAATAACCTTACTTTTTTTCAAACCTTTAGAGTCACAGGTCTATTTTGTAGTTTTATTCTGACCATTCAAATCCAGGTTGTTGATTACTTATATACAGTATAACAGTTGCTAGAGAATGTGAGTTCCTACATAGCTATGCCAAGCCAGAACTGCTACAAAATGTTCTTGTTCAGCTACCCAGCCACCCATTCTCTCCTGCAGGATATTATAAGCTGTTAAGGGTTCAAGAAGCACCAATTTTCCTTCCTTGCACTTCACAGAGCCTGACTGAGCAGAGAGTGGAAAGGCCACTAATACTGAACCCTGAAAACAAGTATCTAGAGACATCCTAACTTGGTACATAACTGCCAGTCAAGGAACTGGCTGCTTGAAGTACTGTTCCCCTACTCCCATGATTCTGCCTCAAACATTGATTAAGCAGAAGGCCTTCTTCAAGGCCCTCTGACATCTGAGGTTAGGCATTGTGAGGGAAGGAGAGAAGGAAAGGGAGGGGTGGAAGAGTGTCTTCTCAGGTGTGGCAGCCTGAATTGAGGTATGCCCTTTCCAGTAAACTCACCTAGTGGGTGCCAACTTTGTTGTGTATTTGGCACCTAGCAAGGATTTCTATATTTGCGCAAGCTTCCCAGTCTGTTTTAGAACTGGTTATAGTGTTGCCTTTATAGCTATTTTAATAGATTCTGTTCCTGAGTGCTTTTAATGGAATTTTAAAAAACTGTATTTTTATCTTAAATTGGTCTATATGCAGGGAGCCTTTCTCTGAGGCCAGCCTATAAAAAGACTAATACCGCAACCTTGTGCAAGTCCCATTGCATTCAGGTAAGTGAGTATAGGATTGCAACCTAAAGAAATAAAAATTAAAGGAATAAAGGCACGAGAGTTTCAATCTCTTTGAATGTGCTGTTGCCTTAATACCTCACATCCAGGTCCAAGTGACGTCGTCCTTAGGATTCAGTTCTCAAGTCTCTACAGGCTTGGGAATTTCATGAATGTGAAACCTCATTTCCTTCTCTGTTGAAGTCTCAGTGATTTCCACATGCTGTCATTAGAATAAGTACCTGAAGGAAATTTTGGGAACGTTAAGGCAATTTATAGGCTAGAGCAACAGACTAGAAGCACAGCACACAGAATTGCTGCTCCAAGGACAAAGCTTGAAGAGGGTAAAATATAATGAGGGATATTCTCAGCTATTTCTGTCTTATGATTATCAGAGCAAGCAAGAAAGTCACCAGCAGTAAAAATTACTGCAGTAGTTATGGGCAGGCCCAGCTTCAGTTCTACTTACCTCTGGCAAAGTGCTGCTACTCCTATGGTGGACAGTCCTTGAAATCGGTACTACTCTGGAGGGAAGGCAGCAGAATTTTCTGGGGCTGGTACACTGTGGGTTGCACCTCCTGACCCACTTGCAAAAGAGGGCACAGATGACCATAACATTTGGATATGCTATGTTGTTATAATTTCATTTTCTGTTGCTGTAACACCATGTTATGGTGAAGGACAGGTAAGAAGTCATACAAATAAATAACTTGTATTACTGTAAATTTTAGAGGGTTCGTTGGGGTAGAAGGTAGAGTAGAATCATTTGCATGTTGTTTGGTGCTATAAGATCAAATGAACAAGAGCATTTACTCAGGCTGTCTGCTGATAAACCCCTACCTCTTACCAATATGTTGGTTGAATTTAATCAGCTGAATAAATAAATTCCCGTTATAAAAAAGGCCTCGGTATAGCTGACTTTTTTGAGACAGAGTCTACTTACAATTAACAGAAACCCAAACACCTTTCTCATTTTTTAGATGGCAAGGTGCTTGTTGCAGAATTGTCTTAGGTTTACTCAGTAATACGTCCCACTCAGTTTAACAATATTTACTCCCAAGTAAGCATGCACAGGACTGCAGCATTTGCATTGGTTTTCATTCCTTTTTTTTTTTATAGTAACGTGCCAGAACCATGTAAACTCCTAACCCCTGCCCCCCATAAAACAAATACAAACACAAGGTTCAGCTGCACTAATTAGCATTGATCTGTACCATCTAATCAACAGGCAGAGCAGTCCTAATGAGGGGCCAGGGACAACTGGAACTGAACAGCCACCATTTAATTGTAAGCACTGCTGGTTCTTTCTGATCAGGGCAGGTGGGTGTTTTGGAATTTTCTGTTTGGTCTTTTGCTGAGTCAGCTCCAGGCTGGCACACCAGCAGTGTTCCAGATCAGGCCCCTCTCCGGAAGCTGGAACAACATCAGATGCAGCAGATCTGTGGTCAGCCCTATGTTGCCCAGGCCCTGCCTGTTTGGGTAGAGATTGGGCTCTGCAACAGTGGAGCCCCACCAATCAACAACACTGTGTCTGCCAGTGGAGGCCAGTGAGCAGGAGCTATGCTGCTTCTAACCCCTCCCCACAACCATCAATATTAAGAGGGGTGGTGATGTTTAGGATTGCAGCCTAAGTATTTAGTCAAGGGTGGGGAGCCTGCCCCCCCCATATGTTGTTGCATTAGAATTCCTATCAGCCCCAGGGAGTGTAGCTAATGGCCAGGGATTATGGGAATTGTAGTCCAGCAACATCTGGAGGATGAAAAACTCCCCACTTCTGCTTTACTTGATTCATTTACAGTTTAAAGCTTGTAGTCCTAATATTTATGTCTGGGGGGGGACATAAAAGAGAGATTGCTCTTTTTTATTTTATAAAAGGTTAAACGAATAAAAGCTGAATTTTGGCAACATTTGCATTAAACAAAAGGGTCAAATTAATTCTGAGTAGTAATAAAAAAGAGGAGATGCACAACAGCAAAATATCAAGAAATGGATAGGAAAACATGCCACAGCTACAATAACAGAACATCTGCTATAACCTGTATATGTTGAGCCTGTGAGAGTTTAGGGTTGTATAGAAAACACAAACACAGTGTAAAAATGACAGAAACACTCCAACATTCCTGGAAACACTGTCAGTGTCCACCAATCAAGGGCTGTGCTTGCAGTGATGCCCACATGCTTCCCATATAAAGGTAGTAGCCTCCAGGACCAATAAGGAAAATGAAAGTATTTAAGAGTGTGGATTAATCACTCAGGGAAAGAGCGTTCCCCAGCATTTCCCCCTACTCTGGTTTAAATGAATACTTAAAAGGTAAAGGGACCCCTGACTGTTAAGTCCAGTCGCGGAGGACTCTGGGGTTGTGGTGCTCATCTCGCTTTACTGGCCAAGGGAGCCGGCGTTTGCCGCAAACAGCTTCCGGGTCATGTGGCCAGCATGACTAAGCTGTGACAGAGCAGTGCACAGAAACGCCGTTTACCTTCCGGCTGGAGCAATACCTATTTATCTACTTGCACTTTGACGTGCTTTTGAACTGCTAGGTTGGTAGGAGCTGGGACCGAACAACAGGAACTCACCCCGTTGCGGGGATTCGAACCACCAACCTTTTTCGGCAAGCCCTAGGCTCTGTGGTTTAGACCACAGCGCCACCCATGTCCCTCCAAAAATGAATGCTTAGAGTTCTATTAACTTTAATGAGGACCTTGAATTTTAAGGTTTAATATGTGTGTGGGGGGGGATAATTCTCTCATAGATGAAGAGACAGCAATGTTGTCTTCTATGGGGTTGTTTCAGTATGTAAAATTAAGGCAAAAAAGAGACTCTTTTGCTTATTCCTTCCCATCAGCAGCATCTCCAGGCATAACCGTCACCTTATATCTCACATCCTCTTATCTGACCATTTCCTTTTGTCTTGATTCATAAAGAGGGGTGAGCATGTGAAATGTATAAGGAGAGCACGCAAGCAGGGTGGGCTTGGGCAAAGGAGGACCCTTTGCCTAAATTTTAGCTTGGGAGATATCAGCTGAGAAGTGAGAGTGTGGAGTGTCCTTGAATTAGGAGCCAGGCTGCAGCACTATTTGAAAAAATAGGCGATACCAAGCAGAATGGATTAAGAGGAAATAAAACACAATGAACAATGTTTATTTATTTATTACTGAAATGGAGTTAGGAGTAATGGCCTAGTGTTTCCTCTCACTTGGGCATCAACTGAGTGCTATGATTTCCCTGTGCTCACAATTGAGTTACTTACTGGTTCCTTCAAGGGCAAGGGCAGTGTAAATCACCATTCTCAAACCAATTAGTGTTGTTTGCCAGTGAGAAACATTACCCACCTGAACTGCCTTGCTATAGAAAGTTTGAAGTCTCCCGAGCTATAGTCCATTGAGCCATGTGAATAATTCCACATACAGATGAACTTCTGCAGGCATTTCCAAAAACTTTTGATTTGACAACAATATCCCATTGCCAAATAGTCACTGAGAACTGTGTGTTGGAAATAACAATTGGCATTGGCTTGCTTTTGCTTTTTATTTAGTAGATTTCTTACATACCTTTCATGATAGGATCCCAGTGTGGGTTTTTGTTGTTGTTTAGTCGTTTAGTCGTGTCCGACTCTTCGTGACCCCATGGACCAGAGCACGCCAGGCACTTCTGTCTTCCACTGCCTCCTGCAGTTTAGTCAAACTCATGCTGGTAGCTTCGAGAACACTGCCCAACCATCTCGTCCTCTGTCGTCCCCTTCTCCTTGTGCCCTCCATCTTTCCCACCTCAGGGTCTTTTCCAGGGAGTCTTCTCTTCTCATGAGGTGGCCAAAGTATTGGAGCCTCAGCTTCACGATCTGTCCTTCCAGTGAGCACTCAGGGCTGATTTCCTTCAGAATGGAGAGGTTTGATCTTCTTGCAGTCCATGGGACTCTCAAGAGTCTCCTCTAACACCATAATTCAAAAGCCTCAATTCATCGGCGATCAGCCTTCTTTATGGTCCAGCTCTCACTTCCAGTGTGGGTTACAACAATGTAAAAATACAATATTAAAATCAGAACAATCAAGAATCGGAAAGAGGGGTGTCTTCAGCAAACAAATAAAGTTATACGGTGAAGGTGGCAGGTGCACCACCATGGGGAGGGCATTCCACAGCTTAGTGGATGCTACAGGGAATACCTTCTCCTGGGTCTCCATCCCCAAAACTCTGAGGGTGACAAAACTACTTTGCCACACAAGTGGGTCTGTAGGGTAGAAGGTGATCTTTCAAATATTGAAATATATTGTTCATATAGTTCAAAAATGGAAAGGGGACCTCAAATAAGGTACAAGGAGGCAGGGGCATGCATTGTTTGCAGCACCTGGAAGGCTCAGAAGAGAGACCTTATATATTGCACCCTCCAAGACTACACCCTAACCCTAGCTGCAAAGGAGTTCCAGGGATTGTTTACTCATGAGAAGACTCTTATTCATGAGCCATGGGGAGACCCTTGGTGTGAACACACATACTCCACTGCCGCTCTTTGGCCTGAGCCTTTTGGTGCTGGGTGTTCTCAAGGACTGAGGGGTGGCTCCACCTGCTCCTTGACAGCTCCAAGGGATCCTCATCACCAGTTATAGGGCACCCTGACTGCTTCTGAGGATCCTTGACCTGTGGAGTGTCCGGTTCATCCTCTAAGGCCTCAGTGCCTGGCACCACGTCAGTACAGAGCATGAACCCCCCAAAATAGTCAGAAGATTGGGAAAACAGGGAACAGTTTAAATAGTATTGCTTACTTTAACTTGTCAGTTAACTTTTCAGTTATAGGAAAAAATAAAGGACACCTAGTATATTTGCAGTATTTCATGTGAACTGATGTGGCCTAGTGCTTTTTATATAAGGGTAGAACTATGAAGACCCAAATCCCCAGCACCCAGCCCCAGCAATAAAACTCAGAGTGACATCTCAAGATTATTGTGAGGGTAAAATGCGAGCTATAAATTATGAGGAAACTGTGGACGAAACGTGAAGTAAGGAATGCAGTAAGCTTAAGCAGTTCATTATCAAGTGTATGACGTGGCTTGCACTCCTGAGATAATTCATTCTCACAATATGTGTAGAATAGTTCACCCAGTGAGCTTCTTTACTGGCAGGAAATAGGATGAAGGAATTACTCTCCTTTTTTAACAGAATTGCTCATTTTGTGGGCTCATTCTGCTTGGTGTTCCACTTGGATTTTAGTTGAACTAGGAAAATTTATGCAATTCAGGAGCATGTAGAGCTTTTCCACAGCTCTCATTTAATTTGTAGCTTTCTGTTAGTAGTAGCAAAATGTAAACTAAGAAATTACTGAGATACGAAGTAATCCTGAGGTGATGGTAAGTAATATTCCTTTGGTGCAATGTTTTACTGATGTGCATGTCCACTCCTTAATATTGGTAAAGAACACACAAATAGTCTTTTGATTTAGTTGCAGATACAATCAAATCAAGATTACCTATGGTATTTTATCAGTGCACATGGGCGAATATCAGCAAAACGCTGCACAGGAAAAAAATCTTGGAGCCAATGCAATGCCACTTAGTAACATCATTTGTTACTAAATTTGATTGGCTGCATGCAAGCGAAAGCAATGATGAATGAGGGTGCTGAAAATTATTTCAACTCAGCGCCTTTCCTTTGGACAAAATACGAATTAGCATGTTGGCTCCTTGCAATGCCTGGCAGTTTATTATGCCACATGTCCAGGAGGAGTAGGCACTCTTAGATACTTGAGGCATCCAGTTGTTTTGATAATTATTTTATAAATTATATGCATTCTGGGGATCTTTGGAATCTTTATGGAGTATTATTTCTCTCATCTATAGTGGTATATGAAACCATTACCCTGAAAAAGCAGTGGGACATTGCTTTCCACTTGTTAGAGTACCCCCAGAAAAAACCACTGCTTATACCACAGAAGATTAATCAAAGGTATCCAGTACCAGCATCTTTTTTTTTTCTAGAAGAAAAGCACTGAGTATAAGGAAGAGCAAATGGCTACTGTTATCCACTCCTATTTCTTCTGCATTATCTGCTGTTTGCTCCACTTTTTAGGTGAATGCGGTTTCTGTCAATTTCTAAACACGCAATAATATTTGTTGCGCAGCAGGAATTTCTGCCTTCTATGAACTGGTTAGTTGCTTGGATTAATTACAGCCTTTCCAATTTAAACAACAATTTCAGATCTTGAAGTCAACAAGGTACAGTTTTCCTTAAAGGTAAAGAGACCCCTGACTGTTAGGTCCAGTCGTGGCTGACTCTGGGGTTGCGGCGTTCATCTCGCTTTATTGGCCGAGGGAGCTGGCATACAGCTTCTGGGTCATGTGGCCAGCATGATTAAACCGCTTCTGGCAAAGCAGAGCAGCACATGGAAACGCCTTTACCTTCCCGCCAGAGTGGTACCTATTTATCTACTTGCACTTTGACGTGCTTTTGAACTGCTAGGTTGGCAGGAGCAGGGACCGAGGAATGGGAGCTCACCCCGTTGTGGGGATTCGAACCACCAACCTTCTGATCGGCAAGTCCTAGGCTCTGTGGTTTAACCCACAGTGCCACCCGCATTTTCCTTAGTTTTCCTTTGAATTAAATTTAATATCAGGTTGGGCGGAGAAAGACAAAAATAGAATAAAGCACAATTATTTTTGTGACACTGCTTTTTTTTTTTACTGAGATGAAAGGAAGTTGAGGATCAGAACACTGAGGTAGGACTAGCATAATTTTATAAGAAATAGCAGGATAGTTGCATGATAGATACAGATTGTAGCTAATGTAACACATACAGTGCTTCCCAAACCAAAGTTGAGAGGTGAGAGTGCACTGGGTGCAGAGTAAACTGGAACATGCACACAGGATCAGTCTCTGTGTTCCTCTGGCTAGATTGAAATTGTAAAGCTGTTTCTCAGTCTCCACCCTAGCAAATAGGTGTGACCTACATTTCAATACAGTGGTACCTCTGGTTACAGACGGGATCCGTTCCAGAGGCCCGGCCATATCCCGAAAAGTCCCTAACCGGAGGTGCCCTTCTGCACATGCGCGCAGATCGCTTCTGCGCATGTGCGCACGGCAAAAAACAGAAGTATACACTTCCGGGTTTGCCGCGTTTGCAACCCAAAGATTACGTATCCAGAGGGATATGTAACCTGAGGTACCAATGTATCTAGGAACACCAGCTGATCTTGATTGCCCACTAATTAGCATTAATTAGCTCTTATTACAAGGCATCAGTGACAGAAATCCCTCGGTTGTTCTTTGGGATGTCTGTGCTGTTGATTTCAAGTGGGGAAAGAATGCTTTGTTAGCAAAGTGAAACAACATTAATAGATAAAACCAGAGCATTTTAAAACACTATCATGCCACCCATGTAGTACACACATACAGGATCAGAAATAGTGCTCAGAAGCCATGAATGTGAGAAGCATAAGGGGACCTGGACCCATGCCTTTCATGAAGCCTAGGGCCTGACAGTAGTGAGTGATTGCTGCCTGCACCACAGGAGCTGACAAAGGGCACTCAAGCAGGCTGCAAATTGGGGAGTGCAGTGGTGTATGGCTGGATATGTCCACATTGCAGTGAGTTCATTGGCTCCATTTGTGGTTAGCATGTGGCAGTTGCAGTCCCTGATTGTATTTTCTGCTTCTACTTTGCTCCCACTCTGAGCACTGCTAAAATGGCACATGCATGTAATTTTTTATTCCTTTGTTCATACTATTGTATTATGGCCATTATTACGGATGGAACAAGCATTGTTTTTGTTTGTAATCTTGCTATGCCTATATCCTAAATATTTGATCCCCCTCATTATTTGGCCCCTAAACACCCAATGCACACTTGCTACATGCACTTAAATCTCATGGATGTTAAGCACACATAGTTTGTTGACTGGTACAAAAAAAAGAGCTCTTTGGTTGTTTTACAATAACATTTGAGTCGAGTCAGATTTTCCATGATTCCTATTCTGCAACATTAGTAAAAGGCAGCCTTATCTGTCCTTTCCAAGCTTGTTTCATCCTAGTGACAATGTACTGTAGACGTCCTTGGAAATATCTACAGACTTACAAGGGTGATTTTTTCTTTTGATAAGGGAAGTTCAGAACAGCTTGTTGAGCATGAAAACATCAACAGCTGACTTCTATCACATCAGACTATTGGTACATTTAGCCCTATATTGTCTGCTTTGACTGGCAGTGGCTCTCCAAAATCTCTTCATTTTAATTAGAGGTGTGTTATTGCTAGTGTGTACTGTTTGTAGGAAATTGGCGGCCCAGTATTTTTTGAATGATGCAAGAAAGAAGAGTTGTGGTGTTAGAGTTATATTAGTGACTGTTTCAGGTTAGGGTTGCAGGTTATATGACCATAATATAGTCGTACCTCCGCTTACGTATCCCTCCAGTTATGCAAACTTTGGCTTATGTAAGTGGCAAACCAGGAATTATATCTCTTGGTTTTTGCCCTGCGCACATGCACAGAAGCGCTCTCCCGCCACGCGTGTATGCGCAGAAGCAGTCTCTCCGGTTGCTAAAACCTCGGGATCTGGCCGGACCTCCAGAACGGATCCGACGTCCGCAGCTGGGGGTACCACTGTATAAGGCCAGGCTGTGAAGGCATTCAGCAATATGTAACAATGGAGCTTGGAGATTGCAAAGTGATCCTTTGAATGTTACAAACATGTTACCATTTTCATCTGTGAAAGGTTCTAAATATGTGCCTATATGGAGGCTGTCATGACTTTGGACCACTTTACTTAAGGAAACTCTTTGTTGGAGTTTGGTAAATATAGTCTGGTAAGACTGCTGGGTTACAGGATAAAGACTAGGGCCATAAAATTTCGCCAATGTGCAATTATATATTTTCAAAATCTATTTTTTTATAAAAGCAAAATCCAGTTCAACAGCATATTGATATTTGAAGCAAGCAAAAATTGGTCTGATCTTTCTTGTTTATATCAATATTGTCTAAATATTGAGAGTTCAACATTAGGATAGAGTTGCTGGACCTACTTAATTTTCTTCTTTGCATTCTAAAATGCATTATCATCTAAGTGAAGCCTGCTGCAAACTGTGACAGAGCAATTTGAGGCAAAAGAAGAAATAATGATAAGAAATCATTATTTGCTGTACTCTAATAGAGCTTTAGAGGCCTCCGTTGAGATTGGAGGTCATTTAGTTGACACTGTGGAAATACATAATGACAGACTCCTTTTGTCAAAGAACTTTCTTCTAAATTGGATACAGGAAGAAGGAGAGAAGCAGGAAACCCAATTTTGTTGATATGGACCAGGATAATGATGACAGTGATACCTCACTTCTTCATGTATTTATTCACATATTTGGAATCACAAATAGTTTGCTCTTTCTTTGGATCCCAGCCCACACATGCAGGTATCAACATGCTAACATTCCAAATCCAAACAGAAACTTAATTAGGCAAGTGAAATGTAAATTGAGGGAGGATAATTCATATTTCCACTTTTAAAATGTATTCTAGAATGTCACTACTCCAAGTCTTTGGGAGCTTCTGATTCCTTGTTTCAGATTCCCGGCCTTTTATGAAGCAATTGCGCTAATCACTGAGTAAGAGTCTGAGGGCAGTGTTTGTTTCAGTTACAGCAAACTGCTAGGCTCCTTGGCAGACTTCCTGGCCTTTTCATAAAAGAGATTTCAGGATCGAATGAAAGTTGCATATCTTGTTCCATGGGATTATAGAGCTGCATTATCAGTGGATAATGGTAGTCATGCTCTGCGCTTTCTGCATTTTATGACCTGCCTTCCAGAAACACAAGATATGCTATTTCCCAGGGGGTTGTGCCATTAAGTGAATCCCCTAGCCAATGGATAAACATTAATAAGAGGTATGTAGTCCCACGAGTAGACTATCTGCTGCTTTTTTGTTGGTTAATATTTAATTGAAGGTCAAATAAAATATTAAACAGGCAAATTATTTCGTTGGATGTGAGAAAACAGTATCATTGGCTGACATTGGCTGACAAAAATGACTCAGTGATATTTACAAGAGCTGGAACAAATATTCATACACGCTGATGGAAGTGTGAACCAAACGCACACTGTACGCATCACTATCCTGTTGAAAAACATCCTGTGAGGATTGTAGATGCATCTCTAATTCTCTGTATGAAAATTCAACATTAATAGTATTAAGGAAAAGCAACAGGTGTATTTACATAAAGCACTCATTAGCCAAATTTCAACTAATAGTTACTTCAAAGAATGTAGTGGTACATCACTTTTGCACAGACGCTTTTCTAGGGATGTGTAAATCCTATCATATAAGGATATTTTCCTATGTAAGCTGAAGGGATATGCTGTGAAGGAAGAATCTAAGGCTGCAGCTCTATTTCTGTGGTAATATGAAATATGTGACTATACCAGATGAAATATTTGTCTGGAACTGGAAAATGCAACACATCAATCAAATCGAGTGAATATTCAAAAATATTCCTGTGTTTTTAGTGTTATATGTCGAATTCTCGTGAGATATTAATCTTTTTTAGGCTCAGAGACTTTCTGTGATCCCATCCAGTCTGACATAAGTTTTCATGCTAACAGACCTGTCTACAAGTATAAATATTGAGGATCAAATTAAATATCATCCAGGGGATCTAGGATCAGGATCACTGTTGCAGTTTCATTAAAAAGGTGGGCTGCAAATTTGGTCAGAGAAGCTGCATTTGTGGAGGATATATCAAACCCTTGCCCCTCTGTGCCACTTCCCCAGTTTGCCTGTTGTACTTATAGCAGAGGTCACCAATGTTGTGTCTGTGGGCAATGGTGCACCACTGAGGTCTTCCATTCATGCCAGCAAAGCCTCTGAGCTCCTTTCTTCACTGCCCCTTGGTCATGAGGTGGTGAGGGTGGTTACCTTGAAAAGTACATATAGCTGAAGGAAGACTCTTGCTTTTTCCAAGGCTCAGGTGAAGCCTACTGGATCTGACATTCCCCCTTAACCCTTAGAAAAGTGAGGTGTGTATGTGTGCGCAAGTGTAAATGCTCCCCCCCTTTATGTCTCCTGATATGTGTATGGGTTGGTCCAGGAAAGGGGCAAAGAAGTAGCAAGAGGGGGTGGAATCCACTGTACTCATGAAAAATTCAAATGTCACCTAAAAAGGTTGGCAATCCCTGACATTTTCCCATTGTGGCAAATAGCAGCTTTGGTGGTGAGGGGTGCTTTGGAGTGGGGGACTGGCAAAAAAGAGGACAGCTCCCCATCCCATCAATAACACTTCCCCAATCAAATTAGCTGCAATGAAGTTTGGTTGGTTTTTTTTAATGCTGGAGGCTCTTTCCTACTTTATGTCCAGTTGAGTCCTTAAGTGCTTCCCCATCTGTTTTGATTACTTTTTTATGTTAGAGTGGGAAGTGAAATATATTAATTACAAAAACTATGAGATAATGCAACCAGAAGAGGAAAACACTTTTGCAATGACATCTGGGTCAGGATTAAATGAAATAATTGATAAAGTGATATATTTAATGAAGTGATAAGCAATCTGTGTTCCCACGCAGTCTGACAGACTTTCTGTTGAGCCAGTGAAACTCCCACAAACATCCATTGCTCTGGACCAGGAAAGTAATAACAACTGCAGAAATTCTCCTGTGTGTTTCACACATCCTTGGATTCCTTCTGTAAGAGGAATGCATGCATGTGGCTTCTAAAAGGTGTCATATTAGGGTTTGAAAATGTCTTTTTGCAGCTGTGCAGAACAGCAAAAAATATTTTCAAAGGTTTGAGTTTATCGAACTATGGACAGGCACTAACCCACTTAAAGAAAACAAAACCCTTTAATCTTAGCTGAATTCTCCGTGGCGAAGTATAAGAGCTAGCTTCAGCATTTTGTCCAGCGCTCATTAGTATATGTGTCTGAGAAAGAGAATTTTAAAATATGTTAAATAACTGCTTTTTCTCACAGATAATCTCTGTGTATCTGGCTATTGCACATTAAAGTCCCTTGAAGGTAGGTGTGTTTGCCTGTTTGGAGTTCTGCAAAGGAATATTCAGCTCTCACTAAGTAAGGGTATCAAATGTGCTGGTGAGTCAGATAACAGGTGGTGCTGAAGGAGAGCAACTTTCCCCATTTGTATGACACAGAGGACTTGCTGTTTAGTCTAAGCACTCAAGTGTGTGTTTTTTTATCTTCCTCATGTTTGTGTTTATCTTCGAAGCTGCAAAGCTCAATTTATTTAAATGTATTCCAGATTGGAAATGAAAATGCCCTGTTTTCAATTTCACTTTCCTTGAACTGAAAAACAGTTTCTATAATGGATGAAAGCATAAGTAATAGTTCTCAATTAATTTTTATTACTTCATAGGTGTGTGTGTGTGTGTTCTTGTCAGATGAAAGTTTGACAGAGCAGTGTGAACAAGAGCCACTACCAGAGGCTGTTGGGCTAATGGCATACTTATTAATATTCATGAGGCATCTCATTTAGCTTGTGCGCTCGGGATTTGATTAAAGTAAGGACTGCCGCTATTGCTGCTGGAGCTGGAAAGAGCCTTGTGGGTGACACAGCTAGTTCTGTGGAGCCAGCTAATACTGTAATTTTGTGAAATCTTCACAGGGCTGTTGTAAAGCCTTCTGTGCGACGGGCTTCTGTTTTTAAGCCCCATTTCATGGTTTGGTGATGGAATAAATTTCAGTGCCTCTTGCTCCATTTTCTAACCTGTGCTCTGTATTTATTTCTTAAGGTCTGAAGGAAGCGATGATCATGTAGATGCCAACAGCCTGGGTGCAGCATAATGGGAAACGGTGAATGGGGTGGAACTGGTCTGCAACCTTGAAAGCAGCCATTCTGTGGACAGAGACACATCAGTCATTCCTCGCTTTCTCAACTGTTACTACTGGCGGCATAAAGTGGATTCGTTCTACTGTTTAGGCCGGAACTTGAGTTTCCACCCTTGCAAATTTTCGAGCTGCATACAGTGCAGTGTGGAGCAATACCATCAGCAACAATGGGTGACATGACAAATAGCGATTTTTATTCAAAGAACCAAAGAAATGAGGCCAATCATGCAGGAGAATTTGGGTGCACGCTTCTGGATCTGCGCTCCCTCATGGAACTTCGAGGAACAGAAGCAGTAGTAAAAATTAAAGAGACATATGGGGACACTGAGGGCCTCTGCAGACACTTGAGAACATCGCCAACAGAAGGTAGGCAATGATATAGTTTTCTTTTCCCACTAGAGCCAGAGGTTCAGGGCCTTTTGTGTGTGCATTGCTGTAATCCTTCTTTCGCAAAGCAGGTTTCTGTCGTACATTTTATTTTACATGCTTCAGAGAGGAGCAGATTGAGACAAATATAGCCACTGTTAAAGCTTGTGTTGTGTGAGAGTCCAAAAATAGTGCTGCTCTTATAAAGTTGTTAAATATGCTAACTTGATTTTTAAAGCAGAATTATTTTTAGAGAAATGCATGAGAAAAATCCTTGAAGAATTTCATTAAATTCTCTGCTAGGTCATACATGCAATCCTGCTCAGTGTATCCATGTGAACGACATTATTTTTCATATTATTCTTGCTATTCTGCAGTATTTATACGTTCTCTTGATGTATGCCATCTCTGTTTATGTATCTGTATTTGCTTTGGATGCTTGAAACATTGACCTGTAGTCTGTGCCACAGTCTGACAGACAGTCACATAATCCCCCCCCCACCCCCCGTAATCACCTTTGGACACTTTATTCATTGTGCCCCATTTTAGTGCATTACACAAAACATCCTTTTTCTGTGTAGGGAAAGTTGCTTATATTAATGTAAAAGACAGTTTGATTAACAAATCAGGAAAGCAGAAGTACCAAGTTTTATCCCTATTTAGATTCTGATCCTAATTTTGTTTGTTTAATAGTCCATGTCTCTGTCGCTGTCATTGTATTATGTGATGTTAGGTTAGTGGAACTGTTGGCAATGGCCATTTATCCTAGCAAGAGTTGGGACTGGGAACTTGCAGCCCTAATTTTAGGTAAATTTTATTCTGCATAGGTATATGTGAGGTTACACTTTTGGGGCAGACCAAGAAACAAGGCCAGAAGTACATGAATCAAAACATTTTGCTTTATAGGCTTGCTAGCTTGTAGTTCATTCCGAAGTAATGATAAGAACAATGTGCTATTTGAAATAAACATGGGAGTCTTTATTAAAATACAAACCAGGCCACATACTTAAATACTTTTTCTTATACTTTGAAGTAACTATCATTCTCCTTATTCCCATATTAGAGGAAGTATGGGTTAGAGGAAATGTTGGTTGTACTGTAGGAAACCGTGGTCTGTTTTAAAACACCTTGCTAGACAAAACTTTTTAGCTATTAAATTGTCATGAATTAATACGCTTTCAAATGAGGTCCTTGTTTTAACTTCAGAACAATATAAATATACTAAGCATGGGGGAAAATAGACTTTCTATACAAGATACGTTTCTTTGGATATTTTGCTTAAGCTGTTGAAAATATGTAGTACTATATCATGAAATGTACAGTATCTGGCACGTAGATTTAGTGTGCATTGGGCATGGTTTTGTATGCTCTGTGAGAACAATTAAATATAGCAATATATTTGAGACATTTAAGACCAAACTCTTGGGATGTGTACAGTACAATCTATAGTTCAATTTTTCAGTTGCATAACCTTGTTGCGAACACAGTACATAGTTTAGCTTCAGAAGGATTCTATATTGCATTATTTACGGAAGAGGCAACGATGAAGAAATCTAATCCTGCTTAGCAGAACAGGCTATTCAATTCCATTTAGTTTGCAATACAAAGTAGTTCAAAAGTAATCTGTATTTAAGGTACGAGTACCAAATTCCATGTGTGCCATGAATGATGGAAAGGAGTGAAGACTGGCAATTCCACAAGGGATTCAGAATTTAGCCTCAGAGGCTGATGCCTTCTATCTTGTCAATTAGCCTATGTACTAGGAAAGAGCATATCAAAGGCTGAAGTATACATAATACTGAAATATATGTTTGGCAGGATTTCTAATAGGCTGGAATAGTGCAGCTTAGACGACAAATACTATATAGAATGAAGGTTAATAATTGTGCACTATTTTTTATAGTATTAAGGTACAGAAGTAGACACAGTGTAGCTTCACATAATGAAGAATGAAAATATGACAAGCAATAAGATTAAAAATCTGATGGCATGAAAACAGCTATATTTTTGCTTCTATAGTTCAGGAGGCATGGGCAGTAAATGTTGGTGTGACCTCCAGAACTGCAGGGGTTGAAACACGAGCAAGTAGTAGTTGCCAGCTGACTGTTGAAGCAAGAGTAAAAACAAGATCCAACAGGGAAAGGTCCTCAGCTTTAAAGCAATGTGTGAATGGGATGGGGAAAGATTCGGGTGAAAGAATCAACAGAAGTTTGGATTACATTATCTGTGATTTCTTCCTACTCTATTATTTGGAATTTTTCATTGTGTTAATCTACCGGGGGGCATGGAATCCCTCAACTGTTTATGCGATCCCTAGACTTGGCATGTGATCTGTTGACTTGGCTTGTGACATGTTTTGTGGAAACCGCTGAGATACAAAAGGTGCCCGCTATCTGTACTTTCGGGAAACAATTGAATACATTCTTGTTTCAACTAGTTTTTCCTGCTGGTTTCTGCCTTAGGTGCTCATTTTGCACTGTTTTAAAACACACCTTCAGCTTTTTTTGTATTATTTTTTTAAAAAAACCTTATTTTTAGCTGTAATGTTTGTAAATTGCCTTCAAACGAATGTAGAAGGAGATTCACAAGTAAACAAATAAATACATAATGCCCATCACTTTTATTCTCTAAACAACAAATATAAACATAATAGAATTCTCTTACTTGGTATATTTTTGTTTTAGTGATATTCTTTTACAATATGTGGCTTGATAATGCTATTAGGAAGACACAGTGGTAGCTGTTCCCACATCTAAAGGTCAGGTTTTCTTTCAAGAAAAAAATGTGCTGGTTTCAGTGGTAAAAACATTGAAGTCACAAGAAGAGACAGGAACTGTCATCCATGGGGTTGCACTCCCCTGGAACAAGACTCTCCATAGCTTAAGGGTACTCCTTGGTCCAACACTGACAATGGAGGCTTAGGTGGCCTTGGTGGCTAGTAGTGCCTATGCCCAGGTACAACCTATTTTCAACAGAGATGACTTTGCTACTGTACTCCATAGTTGGTAACTTCCAGATTGGATTGTTGCAAAGTGCTCTGCATGGGAGTTCACTAGAAGGATTCACAATCCAAAATGCAGTATGTGGCTTGATAATGCTGTTAGGAAGACCCAGTTGTAGTTGTTCCCACATCTATAGGTCAGGTTTTCTTTCAAGAAAAAAATGTGCTGGTTTCAGTGGTAAAAACATTGAAGTCAGAAGAAGAGGCTCACTGGGTGACCGTGGGTCAGCCAGTATCTCTTGTCCAGTCTATGTCCTATGATTGAAGTCAAAATAAAAAGGGAAGAACACAGGATCTCCTTGGAGCAAGCATGGGATACAAATGTAATAATTACAAACAGCCTCTTGCTCATGTCCTCTGTGTGAGATAGGAGTGGTTGGGAGACACACAAGGAGAATTGCCACCACTATGTTAAGTACCATAAATCTGGGCATTATGGCATTTAAAAGGGGAAGGAGAAGACCTGAGTTTGCTCATTTCTGATAATTAAGTAGCAATAGACAGAGCAGCCAGATAAGGGTGAGATCAGCTCCAGGTTTCTAATTCAAGATACTTTTTTTTTTACCCTGATTCCTTTACTAAACTAAGAGATATCAGAAACTGCATAAAAAGACAATAAACAAGTTACTGGATAAACAGAGACACAATTATGAATAAAGTGTCTGCAGCAGGCTAAATCTTCATGTAAGTAATATCCTGAGTGCAGTTATTAAACCTTATGGGATAAGAGCTGATGAAACAGCCTTATCTTTTATGCAGGGATCCCTCTGTGGATTAGAGGTATAGAGTAGCCTCTCTTTCTGCTTGTGGCTCTTCGCTACCCATACATCAAAGATGAGCCAGGAGAGAGAGGCAAGTGGATAGATCCTGAGTGGATACACCGGGTGGGTCCTGCCAAAAGGCCAAGCACAGTGTTTTCCCTGCTTATTCATCATGTGTATTTGTGTGTGAACTGAAATCTGACAAATCTAACAAAGGCAAAATCACTTAACTGTAACTGAGAAACACTGACACTGCACTGGCAAAGTGCTTTCAGCTTCACTAATTGATACAACTTGAAAGTAAAACATATTTTACTTGCTTAAATGATTGCCTTTGCAGTTGTGTGGATGAAGATCCCACTGAGGAAATAACAAGCTTACCCCACTGTTGTTTAAAAATTATTGTGTTAGCCTCTGTTTCTCTTTAAAGTGTACCCTAGTGAAAATGAGTTTACATCAGTGTTTTGAATGCTGCCTAGGTGAAAATGAACATATTAAAGAAGGTCATATTATTTTCCTGAACCATTTCAATTTACTGCTTCCTTGAAGCGCAAGTATTTGATGAACTAATTAGACAAGACAAGTTATGGACCATTGCTGTGTGAACTTTTCAAGTAAGTTAGCTTTGAAAAGCCTAGTTGTGATTCTTAGAGATAATATAACACATGGGCCCTCAAAACAAGTACCGTACCTTGAAATGTTGCTAACGGTGGTTCCCTGGTGACAGTGAGATCGATTAGCAATTAAAAAAATGCAAGTTTGATTGCATAGAAAGAAGTTCGCTCTTACCTTACTGCAGGGAGTGAATGCTGTGCGTATGCTGTTTTCACCTACAAGGGTCGTCACTAAGGAAATGCAACTGTAGGCATTCTTCATAAGTCGTAATTCAGCAGGTTCAACTGGAGTTTGTTGTTGAAGATCCTTTCAGCACCAGAGTATCCTGGGAGGCTGAAATGCCCCCCCCCCTGGTTTCTGAATACTGCCCTTTCTGATGTCAGATTTGTGTCCGTTTATTCTTTTGCATAGCGACTGGCCAGTTTACTTCATTTAGAATGTCCAAAGGTGTTGCTGCCAGATGATAGCATATTGTCAGGTTATAAAAGGAGCAGGTGATTGAACCCTTAATGTTGTGACCGACATTATTAGGTAATTATTTTGCCTAATCATACATGGGAAGAGAGTAAGCACCAGGGCTTGGATTTAGTCCCTGGGTTTGTTTCTCTCTTATGTTGTTTGTTGTTGCTGTTGAGCAGCTCTTTTAGGTTAGGAAGCTGTCTGTAAGCAAAGATCTCCAACGGTCTGTGAGAGGGAGGCATCGTGGTCCAGACTGAGCTATAGATCATTTATGATATGTTGTGGTTTTAACTGAGAGCTACAGGTGACAACAGGTGGTGTTCTGGTTCTGAGAGCCAGTGTGGTGTAGTGGTTAAGAGCGATGGACTCGTAATCTGGTGAACCGGGTTCGCGTCTCTGCTCCTCCACATGCAGCTGCTGGGTGACCTTGGGCTAGTCCAGGGGTCAGCAACCCGCGGCTCCGGAGCCGCATGTGGCTCTTTTACACCTTTGCTGCGGCTCCAGGGCGGATACTAGCGAGGGGAGGAGGCGCACTCCCCACTGTTTTAAATGTCGCAATGGTTTTGCGGTTCCCACTTTTTTTTTCTTCGGTCCAAGTGGCTCTTTTTGTCTTTAAGGTTGCAGACCCCTGGGCTAGTCACACTTCTCTGAAGTCTCTCAGCCCCACTCACCTCACAGAGTGTTTGTTGTGGGGGAGGAAGGGAAAGGAGAATGTTAGCTGTTTTGAGACTCCTTCGGGTAGTGATAAAGCGGGATATCGAATCCAAACTCCTCCTCCTCCTCTTCTTCTTCTGCTGCTGCTGCTGTCACTCTCTTCAGAGACAGTTCTGTGGTAGTTTGTTCCAAAGTATCAATATGACCTTGTTGATTTGCTTGACATCGTTTCAAGCTAGCGAAGGGGTGAGGTAGATTTTGCGGTGTTGCTGCCAAGACTTGGGTCACAGGCAGCGTTTTAAGATGACTTGGGAAGCAGGAGACAAGAGTAGGGCATAGAAGCCGGAAGTCAGGACCAGAGAACAACAAAAGGATACAGAAACACATCATAGCTCAGGAAGGCCATGGTGCTGTGTCAAGGCTTAATGAGAATGGGAAATCTTTGCATACTCCTGCTTTTCCAGGATGATCCAGTGGCCAGCCTGGGTGAGTAGAATCAGTCCAGAACCTGAGGGTTCTTCACTGTCCAAGTAAATGGTTCATTTCATGTTGTAGTAAAGGTAAAGATACCCCTGCCCGTACGGGCCAGTCTTGCCAGACTCTAGGGTTGTGCGCTCATCTCACTCTATAGGCCGGGAGCCAGCGCTGTCCGCAGACACTTCCGGGTCACGTGGCCAGCGTGACGAAGCTACTCTGGTGAGCCAGAGCTGCACATGGAAACGCCATTTACCTTCCCGCTAATAAGCGGTCCCTATTTATCTACTTGCACCCGGGGGTGCTTTCGAACTGCTAGGTTGGCAGGCATTTCATGTTGTAGATGCACACAAATTCAGACTTACCAGTGTGAGTTCTGACAGTTTTTGGCAGATGCCAGTACATTCTGACGCAAGTTCCTTGTTTTTCTGAAATGCAAATATTCTTTAAAAAGTTATTAAAGCATGCACCATATGAATTGAATGGTCAGACATAAGATCCCCTCCCCTCGCCAAAAAAAAAAAAAGATGATAAAAATTGGAACTGAACTACACACTGTCATGTCACACTTCCGTCCCCCCCCCCCTTTGGTCTTCTTAGCTGCTCACATTGTAAAAATATCCCTAAATTGCACATGGAACACTACTTTGGAGGCAATTTAAACATAAAATATATAGGCTCAGCTTTTATTTTTGCTGTATTAGGTCATATACTAATGTGCTTTTGAAAGAAATGTTCCCAGGAGGGAAAAACCCTGAAATGTGAAAAGGGAGAGACTAGCAAATGTCCTTGTCTTGTTACAAGATTCAGAATGCATGTCACTAGCAAGCCACACAGAGATAAAAAACCCCATGTCAACTCAGAAAAAACTAGTAGGATCAGCACAGTCAGTGAAGTACCGTAAGTCCTGGATCTCTTTCCTTTAATACCATCGTCTCTCTCTTTCAGTTTTAGAATTATTGTGCTAAATCAGCCATGGTCACAGCTATAATAATTTAATAATAATTAATAATGTTATTATTTACATGCCACCCATCTGACTAGATTACCCCAGCCACTTTGGGTGGCTTCTAGCATAATATAAAAACACCATAAAACATTAAAAACTTCTGTTTACAGGACTGCCTTCGGATGTCTTCTAAAAGTTGTATAGTTATTTATATCTGATGGGAGGGTGTTCCACAGGGCTGTTACCAGTCTAGTTGCTGCATTCTGGATTAGTTGTAGCTTCCAAGTTACCTTCAAAGGAAGCCCCATGTAGCATGCATTGCAGTAATCCAAGCGGGAGATAACTAGAGCAAGCACCACTCAGGTGAAACAGTGCACAGTCAGGTAGGGTTTCAGCTGGCATACCAGATGGAGCTGGTAGACAGCTGCCCTGAACAAAGAATTAACCTGCACCTCCATGGACAGCTGTGAGTGCAAAATGACCCACAGGCTGTGCACCTGGTCCTTCAGGGGCACAGTTACCCCTTTCAGGATTGGCCTGCCCCCTGTCACCCAGAAACAATACATCTGTCTTATTGGGATTCAACCTCAATCCATTAACCACCATCCACTCGCCTTTGTTATGAACAGGCCCAAATAAGCATCCTAACAAAATAATGTGGGAAAGGTAATTTAACTTGTAACTGTTGTGTACTGTGGCAGGGGTGGGGAACCCTATTTGGACTGAGAGCCAGATTGTCCAAGTGGAAGGCTGTCAGGTGCAGCATTCCACTTGTGGAATGGGCCAGATTCAAAGTGTGTGGGGTAAGTCATGCTCACAATCACACACCCTTAACACAGAGAAACACATGCAATCACCATGCAATTGCAAAGACATTTATTGGTATTTTACTCAGTTCCTTAGTACATAAAGCCTCTCTCTCTCTCTCAGTCTCTCTCTCTCTCTCCTTCTGTGTGTGTGTGTGTGTGTGTTAAGGAACACATGGAACCAGGTTCAGACATAAATAAAAAGTTTCCTTTGTAACTTGACAGAGTGAAACTTCACAGTTCAATGCACTGAAATCATTCATTTGCCTTCATACGTTTTCCCAGAAATGTTGCAGGGAATGCACAATATAGTGTGAGTTGTTTCATGTGGTTTGGTTTCCATGCACACCTTGGACATTGACAATGGAGTACAGAGACACCTTGTTCTTTTGTTAATTGTTTATTAACTTCCCGAGTTCTCCAGGTAAAACAAACATGTTCTGTGACAGTTGACCTGCTCTTTGAATTCATTATGTGCATTTGAAGCTGACGAAGGCACAGTGTGCCTTGCTATCTAGCTTAGAAAAAAATCGTTCTACATAGTTAAAGGAGCATTGAACTGAAGAATTAAAGCACACACAACAATTGTGTTGTTGGGTAAGGCTGCAGTCTTAAAGCTCATTTACTTAGGAGTACACCCCACTAAACTCCGTGGGAAATACTACTAAGTAGACATGTATATAGGATCACACTGTAAATGTGTTTTGGGCAATCCATTTCCCAAGAGCTACAGTGCATCCAATAGGATAGTAGCTCTTAAGGAACAGTCTTTGGCACACTGTGTGCCTGGTGCCTAATCTCTCATCAATCTGAACTAGGTGAATATCTTTTTTATTACTATTTTACCAGTCCTTTTATTCTAGCTTCAAGTTATTATCTGCTACTTGGCCTTTTATGCTGCACTATATTTTGCTACATATTTTATTATCACTGAATTTAAATTTGTTTTGATTCCACATTATAAGCCATCCCAAAAACTATGTGATAGGGTGACCTATTAATATAGAAAAATAAATGAAGAACTAAGGGGATGATGGGCCCTTAGGAAAATCAGATTTGGTATGTTTCACTTTCTCTTTTACAAAAGACTCTGTTCAAGATAGTCCTTGGTATATTTCATAATTGGCAAGGATATATTCCCAAATAGCAATGCTTCTGTGTTACCACCACCCCATTTAATTTTGTAGGACAGATGATGATCTCTGAGCATGAATGAAACTTCAGGTGTTGCTGAACTGCTCTACTCGGTATGAATTTATTAATATGTGTGTAGATAAAGAATCACACACTAGACATATCAAAGCTAAAGCAACTAAATGCTATCCAAATGCATGCCTACCATTATATTGTACAATCACATTTGGATAAGACATCGTTTTAAGGAAAATGTGCGATGTGCCCTATTAAATTTTGGCAGAGTAGTTCATTGACTTTAATAGGTCTGTATACAAAGAGATTAGCTGTCTTCCCCACCCAGCCCCATTTGAATGATCTATTCATGCTTTTTCCTCATCATGAGTCTGGAATGTCCTGTTTACCTGTCAAATATCAGATGGCAGAGCATAAAACACAAAGTGTCTTATCCAGTATTAAAATGACCTGCTTTTAGTGGATTACAAAGCAGTCACATAGTTCCAATTCACAGGCTTCCATTTACACAATTGTGATTAATACTGGAATAAAAAGGGGGCAAACAGATCTTTGCAATAACACCAATGACATATGAATATTAAAACAACCGTTTTTTGAGAGGCACAGTTTCTCAGCTTCATCCTCAAATCTTTAAAGTGATTTGCATGCAGTAATGTCAGCAAGTGTCTGAAATGATTAAAAATAGCTTTTCCTAGTGTGGGTAACTGTTTTTAGCATTAGCAACAGACAGAGGTCTCTTAAGGGCAAGTAGGAGGTTTCCCCCCCTCCAAACATCGATGTTATTTTTAATTCCTGATGTTAATCCTGTTCAACAGTGACATCAACGTGTGGCATGTTTTGTCATGAGATGCTGGCAGTTCTGCACATTGTCCCAGTTTTCCAGAAGTACCGCTGCTTTTGCTATCAATGTGATTAACTGCTTAAAATGATTGAAAACACAAATCTATTTCTGTTTGTTGTTCAATAACAGCAACATATTTATTGTACTTTCACTTTTTCAGCTGTTTCCCCCCTTAAATACATCCCATGCTTAGCAGCTGCTGCAGTTGAAATAATGAACTAATGAGAAAAAAAGATAGTTTGCTAATGAAATGGTTAAAAAAATGTGGCTATATCATTATTAAATTACCTACTTCTGGTAAATGTCTTTGGGCAAGTCTTTGTTGGCAATGGTGACCACTTTTTCTGCATTTGATCTGAATTGTGACATGAGGATAAGCGTTTGAGGCTCTTTAAGTTCTGAATGCCCGGTCTTCTTCCCTTTGCATTCAGAATTAGGGGGGAAATGGAATGAGGGCAAGCCATACTCAAGATCCATATTTTCCTGGGTTTTTGTATTGTTGGTTAGAAAGCTACTTCAGCCTGTGCTCCCATTCTTCATGAGTGTCTCACTGAAATTCTGAGGATTATAGAAAGGGAAAAGTTGGGTCCTCAGAAAGGATAGGAGTTTTATAATGAGCTATCTTTGCCCAAATGTAGAAGCTCTGGTACTCTCTTCAGAGAATCAGAAGCGTCTCTCCTTATGAATCACCTAACAGAGCTGGTAGGCAAGAACTTCCCTGAGAAAACCACCTCATCAGGAATATCCTCTACATCCAGGAGGGCAAGGCATAAGATAGAATGATCTGAAGCAGATTGGCAAGGATTTATGGTTCCCAGTTATTTCACAGAAGCTACAAAATGACCCTCCGCACGCAAACACTCTAAATTACACCTCTGAAACTAAGAAAACCTGAAGTAAAAAGGAGTGGATTTGTGTGTGGAAGGACTATGGGATCAGTTCAGTTCTGAAAACTGAAAGAAACTCCTAGGCTCAGAATTCCTTTTGCACCAGGCTCTGGTTGGTGTGTTCTAGCAAAAAAACCAAATATCCTACATACAAATACATTTGCACAGAGGTTACCAGCACATAGCAGCCCTAAATATTTAACCAAAGCCCTGTAATTGTGTCTGTCCTATGGAATAGTGCCACCCATTGTGGGTGAGGCATGCTGGTGTAAAAGGAACAGGAAGCAGCTGCAAGGGAGTGACAAATGTTATTCTGGTAGTAGTAATAAGAGGCCTCGACATGTTGTTCTTGCTACATGCTGCCATTGTTAGGTGCTAGCAGGTGGAATCTGGTCAAACAGGCTCTCTAGCACTATTAAACAGTAGCGTATCAATACACAATCTTCCACCTGTAATACTCTGCAGGATAGATCACATGAAGGAGGTAACATCCACTATAGACACTGTTACACAGAACAGGAATTCCTTGGTTTTCAAAACTTACATATACCTACGGCAATGGAGGGATAGCCATCTTCATCTGTTTCAGCAAAAACAGTATTGTTTCTGTAGAGCGTTAAAAGCTTATTTGTTATGGCATAAATAAACTTTCAAGGGTCAGAACCCACCTTTATGAAATGCTCATCTAAGTGGGTAGATAGAGATATACACACCCTAAGTACAGAGAGAAGATACCTATATATCATATTTATTCCAAGCTTCCCTATCTTGACAATGTGAGACCAGAAATCCAAACAATGCAAAAGATAGCCAAGGTGTGTCACATTACTAATGAACCCTAAGTCTGATCCAGCCAGTGTGGAGGGTGACTCATTCCTGACTAGCAGTCCCTGGTGTTGAATATGCCTTGCGAGATCAATAGTGCAAACAGACACTTAAAGAGGGACAATTGCTTTCTGTAGTGAACTAGTCATTCCTAGGGTTTCAGTTTCGCACTGAAAAATTGCTAATGAATTTGTACACTGCAGCTTCATCCAGCTTTCCTTCGAGTAGCATGGATCCTAGAGCCTTCCTTAGAGCCTCTGCAGATGTTTTTCAATGTGCTAAAAGTCCAGTTCTACTATCTGATGCCTCCTCATAGCTGTGTACATCTCTCACTTTGGATATTTTGCTTTGGATATTTTGCTTGCAGTTGTGAGGCCTGTAACTTTGGTACTGAAAGCTGAGAATCTGATTTAATTGCTGTATCGATCAGGTACTTATTAGAGTGTCTTGAATCCAGGAAACCCTGATTTTACATGCAGCACAAAACTCTGCTTGTCTGCCATGTCATATACTGCAGTTTACAGTGACTAATTCTTTGCTGTCATCTCTGAATCTTGACAAATTTCATTTCTTTGGCAAATAATGGTTTAGCATATAAGGCATGTGGCTGATGCGCTGAGGTAGGTTTTTGTTTGAATTGCATGTGCTTGTCTGATTCCTGATAGATAAACATAGGAAGGAAAATTTGTGCTAATTAAGGAGTGAATTTTTTTTAGTTTAACTTTTTAAAAAAGTATTTCCAAAGGGCAAAATTATTCATCTAGAAAGGCTGGTTTAGAACTCTGCAACATTAAGTCATTTTAATGCACACAGATGATTTTTTTTAAATAGACATTTTTATTGTTAGACTTAGATTGGGATAAATGTTTACAGTCTGGTAGACTAATGAGGCTTAGTTCTAGTTGCAAAGCCATTTAAACAGTATCAACTTCCTATGAAAACAAGGAACAACCCAGCAAAACATTCAGATCTTTTGAGTCCCAGTGATTTCATTGGCAGAGTTAAGCAGAATTAAAACCATCCCATTGAAATCAGTGGGAGTTGGGCAGGATAGCACTTGCAGTTTCTAATAGATTTATGTGGTAGTTTTCTGTTGAAAACCTGCAACAACTCATAAGAAATACGGATTGTTTCTTTGTTCCACCAGTTTTCATGTATTTTGCCATCTACTGCCTGCCACTGTCTTCTTTCATGAATAGACATGGGTGTAAAACAGGGATGGAGAACCTTTGACCCTTCAGATGTTGTTGAACTACAACACCTATCATGCCTGGCTGGGCTGATGGAAATTGGAGTCCACAGGTACATTCACCTGGTATAAAAGGGCAAGTCCGTCATGAAAGGGGAACTTAATCAGACAACTTTGTTGATAGTCCATCTTATCAGTGACAAAAAAAACCAAGCTGATTGTCAAGGGGTGTATTACAACCATATTATATTCGTAAGCATCTAGATATGCAATTGTAATTCTTAAATTATAAAACCCAACATTGGAAAACAGGACTTAAATGGTTATGTTACTAAAGTTACATAATTTTTTCATCTGGCCGCACTACATTAATATGAGAAGAGGTTGATGGCAATGTAGGTTGTGCTATATCAGTAGGGGACATCAATTAATTCAGTAATCATAGTGGCAAATACACCATCTGTGATGCATCATTTATGTGAAATCTACTAGTGTTCATTGAGATTCCATTTCTTCTGACAAATGTCTCATGAGGGGAGGAAATGGACAAACTCTGCTTGGGGCACCATTATCTGTGCTCCTTTCATTTCTAGTTCTGAATTATCTAGATGTTAATTCAGTTTAGAGTCTGATTATTTGAGACATGTGGACACTCTCTGCTTACTATTTGATTTGCTACCCACAACTTGCTACCCACTGGTGAGAATCTACTTTGCAGTTTAGCTTTTCAGGTAAAAATCACTTATTCTGTGGACTTGGTCACACATTACCCAAAATACATATTTTCTGTAGCATTATTATATTTATATCCTGCCTTTTCCCCCATAGTGGAACACAAGGAGAACATGCATGTGGTTGGCCGCTATGAATGAGAGCAGGGTTGCTGAACCACATAAGCCTTTGGTCTGATCCAGCAGGGCTTGTGAAACACTTGCCTGTGAGCCTCAGTCAGTATGTTGGCATAGTTACTTCTGTGAAACATTAAGGAAAATAACTGGTTGACATCCTGTGGAAAACCAGAGTTGCATTCCTTTTGTAGTGGGTGATATGCATTGACTAACACGAGCACTTTTCACAGCGGGTCATGCCTGCTTACAGTTCTTTACCTGCAGCCTCCCGTATGTAGATTTGGTGGAAGGCATGAAATAACCTAGGTGCATGCTCTGCAGTCTGTACACACAGGCAATAACTTTTGCATAGCCAAGGTCTCTGTGTTGCCTGTCTCCATAAGAGAAATGCCTAATTTGTAAAACAAACTCCTGCCCTGGGTGTGGTTCCCTCCTTAGTTAACTGAGGACTAGCTGGAACCTTAGTCTTGCCCATCTGCTATGTGGAGTTGCTGTTCCGTTGCTCATGAATAAATACAACTATTGAAGTTATCCTGGCTCCTGATGCTTCTTAGTACCCTTCCCAAACTTATGGGGCATTATAGTCTCCATGGCATGGATGGAGCATTTGCGCACACAGGGCATGTATTCTCTTTCACATCTATTACTGAATGTGCATATATAGGACACAATTCCACTTCCCCTGTATGTACTTTCCAATGAATCTGTGGACAGCTCAAAATAACCCTAGTTAAAATTCTATGGCCTGTCTTATTTTATGAATTCAGATAGTTAGAATCAGTGCTACTCAATAAAATGCCCTCAACATTCTTCCTGCAGAAAATTGACATTTTTTCCCCTTTTTTTAAAGCAGCAGCTAATTAAAGTGAGCTTGCAAACTGCTCCAGAACATTCAATGGGGAATATCTAATGTATTTCGCATCTGTATAAATAAGTCAAGTGAGCTACAATGAATTCATTATTTTCTGAAATTTTTATTGTTGAGGCTGAGCTGGGAAATAGTAGCAAGCAAGTATTTTGTTGTAGGCAAATGATTTGCAGTTATCTAGCACTGGGCAGAACATAACACCCACATGTTCATTTTTTTATGATTAAGCATTGATAGCAGTGCTTTTAGTTTATTTACATAATGTATTTGTGTAATCACTGAAATGCCTGGGAAAATCCAGACAAACGTATGGCAATAACTTTTGTGTCTGGATTTTCACTTTTTGAAATACGGCAACCCTACCTGGAACACAACTGCTCTGTCTTCTGCTATGTGTTATACATATTTCCTAAGGATCTCAGGTTGTCTTACTTTATCTTCACAACAATCATGTGAGTTGGGCTTATTTTATTCACACAGACACCTGCCTCTCTTCATTTTAAAAACGGACTCCCAGGTTAAGCTGAAAGATGACATGCCCAGCTTCATGGCTGAGCAGGGATGTGAAATTTGACGTTTGGCCCAATCTGACTCTCACGTTAAGCTTCATATTACTTCAGGTGAAATGACATCACTGCTGAGCTATTTTTAAATTAATGTTAACAATTTTAGGTTCCCTACAATCCAAAGAGTAGCATCCATTTTTGAAAAGTGTTGCTTCCACTTACGTAATTAAAGAGGTGTTACATGGTTCCATTCAAATAAATAATTCTTCTTGTTGTTGTCCTTACTGCAACGCCTCTATTTTCACAACAGCTGTGAGGCTGAGCAGTAGCAGTATCCCCACTTTGTATTTTTAATTCAGTAGAATGGAGAGTTACCCAGTGACCCGGTTGTGGGCATGCATGGACTCTATGTCAAAGCCAGTAATTTAACTTGAGTCTTTTAAATTCTAGTACACAACTTTTAACACAAAAACAATAGCAAAGGTTGTTTATCTGATTTGGTACCATGTTTCTTGGTTTGGTACAGGGTTTCACAACTTTAGTGTAAAGGCTTAAGAGGGGAGCAAAGAAAAGGACAAGCACAACTGCAAAGCGCTGTTCTGTGAAGGAGAAGAGGAACAGCATCCTCTTCCATTTCTTTGTGGAAACTTGTGTGGGTCTTTTTGATCGGTTGGAGTAGCTGAAGCCTCTGCAAAGCTCAGCTGGTTACAGCTGACAGAGGAGGCATGGCGCAAAGTCTCACAACATTGCCAGTTGTCATAAATCTGCAACATTTCTCCCCTCTATGTTATGCACGTCAACGCATTGTACAAACAATACAGCTTTTATTGAAGTCCTGTAAATGTCATTGCATCCAGTTGGATGACTTGCAGCTCATGAATTAGGTGTCTCATTATGGTACTATGCATATGATTTTGAACTTCAAAGTATTTGGAGTTAAATGTTTAATACTATATAGCATGCTGTACTAGCACATGCTTCTGTTAGAGAAATGAACCCACCTCTGGCTGCTTGCGGTGATTGGCACCATCTTAATCTGTGCCTGTGTGATCTCAGCTTTCTTCCCTCATTTCTGCACCTGCTGGGATACTAGAGAACAGAAATGGAGGAAAGAAAGGATAACGGAGGGTCTCGGTGTGACTGTTGCACAGAGGAATAAGGAGTAAGTAGCTACAAACTCTAGAAATTGTGAAGGAGGAAATGCTTTTACTGATCTTTTCCCAGTTCATTAATGCAGGCATTGGCATTTGACACTGGAAGTGGCTGCCTTATGTTGGAACGCTCGTTGTGTGTTTGGTCCCTCACCTGCTTCCTTCTAAGATAACAGTTGCTACTTCTTTAATGCCTCAAACACAGGAGTTTTGATAACAAGCAATTTCTCAAAAACCAATGGATGAAAAACTCTTCTGTTCTCAGGAACAGTTTCCCTATAGCTGAAGTGAAAAGAAATGGCAGAGTGCTCAAATACTTAGGAGTGTCAACTATCAATTATTTATGGGACAACGGAAACTGTATTTTGAGTACCTGGATCAGAACATTGTCACAAACCACAGTGATGTGCTGGTATTGCAAGGACATTGCTCTAGTGATGTAGCTAGGTGTGGCAGTATAAATGTTTAGGATAACAGAATAAACAATGCAAGGAGGGAGCTGCAGCCCAAGATAGAAAAGAGGTGGTCAGAGAACACCTAGCTACCTTAAATGAATTCAAAACTCCAGGGTCTGAAGATTTGCACTCAAGGGTACTGAATGAGTTTGTGGATATAATCTCAGCCTCTGTCTATAGTCTTTGAGAATTCTTGGAGAACAGATGAGGTCCCTGCAGACTGGAAGTGGGCAGATGTTGTCCACATATTCAAAAAAGGGAAAATAGAAGACCCAGGTATGTACTGACCAGTGAGCTTGACAGATAAATAGAACAGAAGAACAGATAAATAAACAGTGAGTCTGAGAGCATTTAGAAAAGGATGCTGTGATTACTAAGACCCAGCATGGATTTCTCAAAAACAAGTGATGCCAGACAAATCTCATTTCTTTCTATAAAATCACAAGTTTTGTGGCTCAAGGGAATGCTGTGGTTGTAGTGCATCTTGATTTGAGTAAGGTTTTTGACAAGGTCCTCCATGATATTCTTGTGGAGAAGCTGATAAAATGTGGTCTGGGTGAAGTTACTGTTAGGTGGATTTGTAGCTGGTTGACTGACCCAACCCAAAGCATACTCACAAATGGTCCCTCATCCTGGAAAAAAGAGACAAGCGGGGTGCCACAGAGTTCTCTCCTAGGCCTGTTATTGTTCAACATCTGTATAAATGGCTTGGATGAAGGAATTGAGGGGATACTCATCAAATTTGCAGGGAACACCAAAATGGGTGGGGTAGCTAGTTTCACAGCAAGGATGTTTAGCAGATGCACGTACATGATAGATGATGATGACCATCAAATAAAACAATATAGCAGAAGACTGAATCAGGATTCAATATCACCTTAATAGATTGGAGAACTGAACCCAAATTAACAAAATTAATTTCAACAGGGACAGGGACAAATGTAAGGTTCTACACTTAGGCAGGAAGAACCAGCTGCACCAATATCATCATCTTCTTCTTCCTCCTCCTCCTCCTCCTTCTTCTTCCCTTTCTTCTTCTCCTTCTTCTTTTTGTTAATTTCAGATCCCTAACATTCTATAAGTATTAGGATGTGGGTGGCCCTGTGGTCTAAACCACTGAATCTTTCGGGCTTGCTGATCAGAAGGTCAGTGGTTCAATTCCCTACGATGGAGTTGCTCCAGTTGCTCTGTCCCAGATCCTGCCAACATAGCAGTTTGAAAGCATGCCAGTGCAAGTAGATAAATAGGTACCACTGTGGTAAAAAGGTAAGCAGTGTTTCTGTGTGCTCTGGCTTCTGTCACAGTGTTCCATTGCACCACAAGTGGTTTAGTCATACTGGCCACATCACTCAGAAAGCTGTCTGTGGACAAAACGCCGGCTCTTGCAGC
Source organism: Podarcis muralis (assembly GCF_964188315.1). Classification (NCBI taxonomy): domain Eukaryota; kingdom Metazoa; phylum Chordata; class Lepidosauria; order Squamata; family Lacertidae; genus Podarcis; species Podarcis muralis. Next base: position 76,345,785 of record NC_135656.1, read on the forward strand.
CTGAAGCCTTTGACTGGACTTAACTATTCAGGGGTCCTTTACCTTTACCTTTCTGTAAGTATTGTGACAATCAAATGTCCCATTCTGTTCTGAAACGAGATGGAAAATCCAGTTTTCACTAAAAGTGCCAATCTTTAAATTTTGCTGACAAGAAGTTCATCATTTTCACAGCAAGGATGTTTAGCAGATGCACGTACATGATAGATGATGATGACCATCAAATAAAACAATGTTCTGCCCAACACTTCCCTTGCTGCTAACAGTAGGGAAATAACTTGACCATCAATATAATATCCGGGTCCATTTTCTATCCATTGCTTTTGTTCAAGAAGAGGAAGTTGATAAATTCTCCTCATTGTCAGTGCAAATCTGCAGTCAACTGAAATTCTGAGTGATAAATTATAGATGAGTGTACCTGAGGGGGCTGAGATGGCTGCTATCAGATCTGTGTGATGTTAGACTTTGAAAGGGATGCCTGGAGAAAAGGAAGTCTTTAATAATTAACAAACCTGTATACGGGGATGGGGAGGAAGCCTTGGCCTACATACTGCAAGCATTTTCCTTTATGTCAAAAAGGCAGTAGGCAGTGTATGGTAATTGCAAGTCACACACGCCAGAGGAGGCTGGAGTGCTCTTGTGTAAATACTCAAGCATTGTTTTGTACTCTCTTCTGGTATGAGGGAGCTGCACTCCTCGCTAGCTTTTCCTCCACTATGAAGAGGTGCAGTTCATGCGAGGTGACGGATGAATTGAGTAGCTTCACTAGACCCCAAGGCTCATGTTTTATTGTTGTTATATTATTCTACAGCACATTACATTGATGCTGGAATGAAGTATTTGACCCGAGTCACTATTTTGATGTGCCTTTCTGGGAAGAATCACAATGTGCTCTTCCCATTGCTAGTATGAAAATCTCTGAGGTAGCTAAGCGTGTCAATCATGTCATTACAGTACATTCATCTGAGCTTTTAGAATGTACTTGGGATTGTTTGTTGCAAAATGACAAGCATTATTTTACACAAAATATAGAGCATGGCTGGTGATGAAAATGAGTAGCCAAATAATAAACTTTCACTCAAGATTTTTTGTTGGACTGACAGTATAATCTGCCTAAAGTGAAATGCAGATAATTTCTGGTGTGTGTGTGTGGGGGGGGGTGTCCCTTAAGCAGAATGATTTACAGATTGCGGGGTGAGAGTTTATTAGAATGTGCTTCAAATTCTGTAGTTTCAGGCTCTTCTTGTGCCTACAAGCCTCGCTGGGTCTTTGTGGTGGTCTAAAGGTGCAACAGAGCCATTAACACTTGCCATCTCTTTGAGGAGGAAGGGGTTGCAGCTTGGAATTAAATGTGAGCCACAGGAAAAACTCAGAGGTCATTTTGAAGACTGGGCTAATATTCTGAGCCAAGGAATTATGGATCTCACTGAGGTCTCTGCTCTAAACCAAATGTTATGGAGGACTATGCAGTTGTTCTCACTGTGTATTTATCCCACAGCAGGTGCGGAACAAATAACTGAAAGCTCCTACATGCATCCAGAGCTATCACAGTGATTAGGTGGCGTGAGACCGGTGCCCCGCCTGCCCTGCACCAATCTTGCCCAAGATCTTATGCAGTGCATGAGATCTCACCCAAAATAAGCCAAGATGTTGCCTGAAATTGGCACCAATGCCGGTGCTACTTCTCCATAGGGATCATGAGTGGCAGCAGCTAGGAAGAGCAGCACTTCCTGTTTCACCTCAAGCGGCGAAACTGGACATGTTGCTGATGGCTACATCCCGTCTCCCTGATAAACAGTTTTCTGAGTGGGGTATGTAGAAACATTCAGTCTTGTGTGCCTCTTCCTGCAGCTGGAAGTGGACAGACCAGACAAAGGTGAGAACTAGGCCTTTGATTCAAGTAGACCTTGGTTTTGACTTCTGTATTGGTATGGTGAAGAATTATGCTGGAAAACAATGGACGGCATTGTTTTTCCTACAGATTCTGTTGTTCTGCAGATGATTTATGATTTTGAATTACCTGGGCAAGGTGAAATTGCTCTTTAGGCTTTTACGTTACATTTTGCTCATCAGTTTTTATTCCTCCAGTTCCACATACACAGCAGTGTTCTTATATTTCACATTCTGATGAATGCTCAGTTCCTGATTCCCATAATAGCATACCTGCTAGGGAAGGACATCTTCTTAATCATTATATTTAGTTGGGTGGGGAGAAGGTGTTTAAAAATAAAAGATAATTACCTATGTAGAAAATGGTCCCACAAAATTGCTGGTAAAGCCTTATGCTAATATACATTTTATATAAATTGATAGTCTACAATATTCTGAAAAGTAGTAGTAGTTTGATCACAATTTGCTATGTAGATTGCGGAAATTAGATTTTAAAAATAATAATAATTATAACAGCAGGTCAATTGCAGGTTAGCTTGGCTATGGATATGTTAAGTATTCTCAACATTTGTATGGAATTCTGTACCAGAAGGCTGTAGTCGGATGCAGAGTCTTACCCTAGAATCATTTGGTAGGCAGCTCGAAAAAGCTTATACTACTGGGCACCCAGCTCTTGGTAGAGATTTTCAGTGGTCTATATATAAAAGTTCAGATAAAAGCAAACCACAGAAAACAAGGGGAAAGAAAGTCTTAGCTAATAAATGGGGGGGGGGTTTATCTGAACTTTTATATGTTGGAGTTTTCTGCTGAAACCCATTCTAAAAATTTAATGCCTATTGAAATGTTTGTCATTGAAATCTTGGTGATTTATCAGGGGAAGGTAAAATTCACTCCAGTGCTGAGGGGGGCAAAACCTTCCAGCAAATTTCAAAAGAAGAGTCTGTCTAGCTTCGAATTGTCTATACCTGACTGGCAGCAGCTGTCCAGAGTTTCAAGAAGGGGACATATATCACCCCAACCCTGAGATGCTGCAGACTGAACTTGGAGACTTTTTAAGATGCTCCATTGCTGAGCTACAGCCCTTCCTCAAATATATATTTATCCTGTAAGAAGCTGTGGTATGACACTCAGTGTAATCAGCCCCTTCACATCTTAACAATCCCATGAGGGAGGTTAATGAGAAGTAGTGGACTGGTTACAAAAGTTACTAATCAGTGTTAGTAGTGGACCAGCGTCAACTTTATGGCTGTGGAGGGATTTGAACCCAAGCCTCTTTTAGCCAGACATCCTAACTGCTACGTAATGCTGAGAGAGTCAACAAGGCCTTGCAAAAAAGAAAAGAAAATAGCAGGCTTTGATGCATCCCTCTGCTGTCTCAGAATAAAGGAATGTGCAAAAACTATCTTTGACAGATACAGCTTATTATTCCACAGAAACTCATGGTGATCGACTGTGATTGACATAAAAGAATAAACAAGGGAATGTGGCTAAATCATCCTAGATTATCCCTCCCCCCTCCCCCGTTTTTATACACTTGGGGTTGTTATTTCAAGACACAGCATTGCTTTTACTGTTCAGCGAAGCTCCCAGTTAAGAACCCAGCAAATTAATCTAAGAAATTTCACTTCTCCTTCTTTATTAAAAGATGTAATTTGTAAAGATAATCAAATAGCAAAGGAAGTTAATGCAGGGCTGATGACTTAACAATACTCCTCCCACTTTACAGAATAGCCTTTTATTTAATTAAGACTCTCCAGGAGGCTGACGCTTTCCTCTTGCTGAGAAAACAGCTGTGCAGCAAAGATGAATCCTCCCAAGAGCTAAATGTATCTATAACTGCTGTGAATCCAGACAGAACAGTGGCAAAGATTCCCTTTGTATTGCTAAGAAAGCAGCCTGATTACCTTTGCAGCAATTTTCTCAGAGCATTGGAATTTTAATTTTAATTGCTGCTCTTTCCTTAGGCTGTTTTTGTTTTGTTTTTTAGAAAAGCATATAATACCCTGTTCAGGCTGTGTTGACATAGGTGTTCCTGGGGATATTTGGTTCAAAAAAGGGTGGAAACTACTTATGTGCTAGTTAGAATGTGGACAAAACAAATGCCTTCTAGCATTTTTTAAAAAAGTACCCCTCACAGAATTTTCTCATCTTGTTAACAAAAGTAAAGTATTGCAGGATTGAGGCTAAATGAAAACAAGGATAGGATTAGATTCAGAACACCCTTATATTAAAGGAGCTTCCTTGTTTCTAAATCTCCTTTGCTGTGCACTGGATCACAGCATCTCTATGGCATAGAATCAAAGTTGGAAGGAGCAAAAGAACATCTGTTTCAATGCTTACCTTGAAGGCAGGGTGATACATTCACCGGATCTTTCTACCCTAAACGTACAACAGCATGCCTACCATAAATGGAGAGAATCTCCATATAGCAAAAAGCTCCATGCAGTGCAAACAATTAAACCAAATCCCATGCTACATCTCTACCCCATCCCCAAATTACTGCTTAATGATTCTTTCATGATCCAGAGAACACCGTAGATTGAAAAAAACTCATGTTTTCTAAAGCATTTCTACCTATGATCTGGCAGCCATAATGGCAACCCTGCCTTTAATCTACAAAAAGGTTTGTAGAACTGAATTTATGAAAGTTGCAGTCATTATCTATGTCATTTATATATTCCCTATATACTGGAATCCCCTGGACAGTCTGCAGACTCTATTAGAAATATAAAATACAATACAAAATTTAGGTGATTAAGAATACGTAAGTGATTAAGAACACCTATGCTCCCCAAGGAACAGATCAATAATCCTCCAGCACTGTCTTCTGGAACAGACCTTCTAGTTAGGAGTGGAAGCTTTGTAACACAGTACCACCAGCCTTCAACCCAGGTAGTTTATCCATGACAAACGGTATCGAAAGGCACTGAGGTTCAAGAAGTTCACCAGGGCCCCACTTCGTCACTCTTGGCAGATATCTCACAGGAAAACAAATACAGTTTCTGTTCCAAAACCAGGTCTAAAGCCCAACTGAAATGTTTCTAGAGCATAGTTTCCCAAACCACCCACTTTTCAGAAGAAAAAAAATCAGCACCCCCTTGGGCTCAGTCCTATCCACTCCAGGGACGGGGCCAGAGCCACAGCCCACCTGCCATTGGCCAAATAGATAAGCAAGCTGTGATCCACTTCCCAGGCCTGGGTGAAGCTGACAAGGGTTCACCCAAGACCGGGAAAACTCTTACCTCCAGCATGACTGCCGGATTCCGAGGAGGCATTGTCACCATCCTGCAACAGCGCCTGACCTGGCGATCAGAATAATGACATAACAGAGGAAACATGTACAAACGGTTTTTCAGAATTTTCTTCTCTTCTTTATGCTTCTACCGCTCCCTTATTTTTATTCAGTGCCCACCCACCCCCAATTGTATCTGAACCGACTAACACCCCCTGGATCATTCCAGGAGGCGTTATCACCCACTTGGGGAAACACTGATCTAGACAATCGGTATTATACAGGAATACCTGCAACATGCTAGCATCCAAAATGTTTTAGAATTTTTGCCATAGTGAAGTTGTAACTTACAGTTTAAAGTTTGAAAGTTAAGGTAATATTTACAGGTTGTCACTGAATTCCTTAATATTCAGTGTATTAAAGAACACAAGAGGCAGTTATATATAATACTTAGCATTTGTGGATTCAAATTTGACTTTCTCCTCAGGCATTTGCCTGTTCAGACCCAGACCCCCCCCCCCCAAATAAATTCACACTTGGCTCAAATTTTGGTTTTGGTTTTTGGCAGAATTTAGGCCACAACTTTATTGATTAAAAAAAATGAATGGTTACATAGGCTCTGGTTCAACTGGTTCCGAATGCACGCACTGAAAGAGGAAGCTCTGGGTCATGTGCATGGGTATAAATAGGTCCCTCAAACCGTTTTGACTGCGTCCTATTGGCCAGATTGCACCCAGCTATGAGGGACCTACCAATCGGGTGTTGTGGCTGACCTATCGTACCAACCCACAACACAGGGTGTCGGTTTCCAGGTCTCACCGCAATACGTGCCCTCTTTAAGGGAGGACCCGATTTACTAAGAGTTGCAAATAACTGCTTAGATGAATTATCAGCTTGTGTTAGCAGTGCAAGGAAGTGGTCATAGAAAGTCATGTCACCTGCCAGTGATTGACACTTTCAAACATGCCCCACTCTGCAGTCTGACATGGGTGCCTTATTTGACATCGCACTGCTCGAATAAGTAGGCCAACAAAATGTGTGATTATTTGTGTATATCCTGGCTCAGATGAGGTATGAAACAGCTCTAACAAAACTTATGGCAATGGTCTAGAACAGAGGTGAGAGGCCTGTGGCCCTCCAGAGGTTGCTATATTACAATTCTATCATTTCTGCCCATTGATCATGCTGGTTGCAGCAAATGGGAGTCCAACAACACTTGGGTGGAATCAACACACATGTTAAAACATTGTGAAAATGCTTTTTTTAAAAATCGTTTTGAAAAATGCATTGAATTTGCTATAGCTCACAGTTGCCATCTAGTGTCAGAATTGTATATTGCACTTTACAACACATTCAAATCGTTTTATTTGCAGATGTATAGCTAAGTCCTTAGAATGCCACAAGTTCCCCATCCCAAGCTTCATTGGCTGGTTCCCTGTTAGGCACATTCATTTCTGCACCTGTGCTTGCTTTCCTGTTCTTTTAAATATTAGGTAACTCTCTGCACAGGTCTCCATTATAATCACTGATTCCCCAATATAGACAATACAGGTATCGCTGCATATACGGAAGTCTGGGTGTGAATCAGCATCTTTTCATTCAACCAGGAGCCATGATTTATCAACAGGTGTGAACAAAGAAGGCCCACTAAGTTAATGTGATTTTACAAAGAAAAATAATCCAGGGAGCAATAGGCTTAATTGTGTATCCGAGACTCAAAATGAAAGAAGAGCAAAAAGTTCGGCCAAAATATCTGCATATAATAAAACAAATCCACTGAAATCAGGGTTATTGTATCCATATGTTTAGTTTAATAAGCCGGCACTTGTAATTACGAAGATTAACCTAGCGTCATCCTATTATATACTATTCATAATTAGTATGAATTCTCCTGCATTTTATTAAATTATAATGCACTCTGATTTATACAAGTTATGTGACAGGTATGTGGTAGATAAAGCAAATTGTCCTAGTGTTCATGTAATTGCCATCTAATTATTAGTTTTCCATTTATTGCAGAAAAATGCCATGAAATCATGCTACATATTTCTATTTTTGTATTAGGTACCAATTTTAATATGCCCCAAATTATGTAAAATTATGTGCATCCCATAACTATTATTGTTTAGTCACATACTTTTTGAGGAGGAACAGAACTGTACATCCTGTGCTCTGCTTAAAACATTTGGGAGTATTTTTTGAAAAATTTGTTATTACTTCAAAGATAATGATTTATTTATAGAGAAGTCTTTTAGATCTGCAGTAAGATACTGAATTTTTAAAGCAGGGTATGTGTCAGAAGTTAAATAATTAAGCTCAATGCCACTTCAGCATTTTATTTAAAATATTAAATATTGTATAAGGTATTTTTCCCAAAATAAATCAAACATTTACAGTGAGACTGGGTTTATCCAGAAAATTCATGAGTTAATATTATACAACTGGTCTGGAACCCAATAAGTATAGCGGATAGAGATTTGTAATGGAAACTAGAAGTACTGAGTTCATATTCCACTTAGCCATTTTGTAAACTTGAGCAAGATGCTGGTTGTCACCCAATGTGCCTTCTGTAAAATGGGAACAACCAAAGTTTACTTTCTTGGGTGGCTGTGAGGTAGCAATAGCTGGCAAGTTGGTGTGTACAGTAATAGCAGCTGCTGCCCTTAATTTGCAACCAGGCAAGAGGTTCTATGCGCTGAGGTCCAGCGCCGAGGGCCTTCTGGCGGTTCCCCCATTGCGAGAAGCAAAGCTACAGGGAACCAGACAGAGGGCCTTCTCGGTAGTGGCGCCCACCCTGTGGAACGCCCTTCCAGCAGATGTCAAAGTGATAAATAACTACCTGACATTCAAGAGACATCTTAAGGCAGCCCTGTTCAGGGAAGTTTTTAACATGTGATATTTTATTGTATTTTTGGTTTTTATGGAAGCCGCCCAGAGTGGCTGGGGAGGCCCAGCCAGATGGGCGGGGTATAAATAATAAATTATTATTATTATTATTATTATTATTATTCTATGTCTTGGAAGCTGTGGCTGGATGGCTGCATGGGAGCCGGTTGAAGTTAAATCCTTCAAAGACAGAGGTCCTCTGGCTAGGTTGGGACGACATGGGGTTGGGGGGGCAACTCCCATCTCTTGTGGGGGCTCAATTAGTGCCAGTGCCTTCTGTCAAGATAGTTTATAATATTTTTATTATTAGATAAAATCACCTTATAAAATCTACTTGAATAGCATATACATGATAGATGATGCTTCCATTTTTAAACTTTTATCTGATAATAAAAATATTATAAACAAACCAAGATCCAATTCAAACTCTTCTTCTGAAAGTGTAATATCCAGATTAGATTGGGACCTGAATAATAATTTGAATATGAACAACATAAGAGTGCATTTGAAACAAATACTATCCAGAGTGTGAGGATGAGGTGCTATTTGTTGTTAGTTGAGGAAAGCTTATATAATTATTTTTCTTTGAAATTTCTCTGGATTGTTATGAACTACATGTTTCTGCTCAGAGAACTGTGGGAGAAATCCAGCCTCATATAATCAACATGCTTAACTCTAATGAATGCATGAAGAGGTTAAGAGCATAGAGTAAGCTGACCTGCCAGGCTTAGCTAGATCACACACCCTCACCTTGGGTGGAAGTGTTACCAAACTCTTTGTTCTCTCTCTTTCCACCATGTGAACCCAACCAGTATGCATTATATTCAATTATACATACATACATGGCGAATTTCATTAAAAATAGCTTTTTTAAAAATATGGCAACCCTACTTCAGGTATACCGGACCAAATCCATTTAGGGCTTTTAAGGTCAGCACCAACACTTTGAGTTGTGTTTGGAAATGTACCGAGAGCCAAAGTAGATCTGCCCCAGTGGCCGCTCCCAGTCACCAGTCTGGCAGCCACATTCTGGATTAGTTGTAGTTTCCAAGTTACCTTCAAAGGCAGCCCCACTTGTAAAACATTGCAGTAGTCCAAGTGGGAGATAACCAGAGCATGTACTGCTCTGGCATAGTCAAAAGAAAAAAAAATTCCTTCCAGTAGCACCTTAAAGACCAACTAAGTTAGTTCTTGGTATGAGCTTTCGTGTGCATGCACACTTCTTCACACGAAAGCTCATACCAAGAACTAACTTAGTTGGTCTTTAAGGTGCTACTGGAAGGAATTTTTTTTGTTTTGACTATGGCAGACCAACACGGCTACCTATCTGCTCTGGCATGACTGTGCGCAGGATGTCTAAGCTGATTCAAGCTTAGACTGTGTGGCTTAAGCAAGCCATCTTTGTGTTTCTATATAAGTAATGTGAAACTCTCACCATTCTGAAACTTAGTTAAGCTGCCTATCTTTTATTGTTGTTGTACGGAAAAACACATGAATCTGACGTTTGAAGAGCTTTAAGTAAACAAACAAACAAACAAAAACTTACCAAATGTGTGGTCTCTTTCTATGCTAAGAGAAGTGGGTAATTTTGGAAGCAACTTAGAAGGGGATATATTATAGGTCTAACAGCCTATATTTCCATGCTTTGCTGCATATTTTGTGATTTTAAATCTCTGCTGTGGTTTTCTCACCTAAGAGTACTTGTCCCACTTGTCCCAAACCTCGATCTAGACATCCAGGGAATTCTCCTTTCTGTTTTACCAAATGCAAATTACTTCACCAATGCGTATTTATTTGGTTGCATGCACACAATGCATTTAAAGTACATTGCTTTCCCCCAAAGCAGTTCTTGAGAACTGTAGGTTGTTAAGTGTGCTGGGATTTGTAGCTCTGTGGAGGATAAACAACATTTCCTAAAATTCTTTGGGGGAAGTAATAAGCTTTAAATGTGTAGTGTGTACACAGCTTAGACTTTTTATAGATTGCTACCCATGCACAATTTACCTTTGCTGCAGCTTTCTATCCTGTCGTGTTTTCCCCCATCTAGGCCTTTGAAATAATGCACACAATAATTTTGAGAATATATTATGCACATGAGCACATCACTATGTGCATTTGTATTTTTATTTATAAGTGCTTAACATCTCTTTCACAATCCTTTGAAATCTTGTGTTAGGAAGAAGTATATGCAAGAAGTGCTTGTTGTTGTTTTTGTATTGCTGCTGTTGTTTTTAAAAAGAGTAACTGAGACCTTAATGTTTCTCAAATCCAAAAGTTGTTGACACTAGAAGCACTTCTGTGCTATATCTACAGAGCAGAGAGAGAGCCATTAAACTCCACTAATAGGTGGGCAATATGACTACTGTGACCCTTGCTTAACAGATCTGAACCAGAGTGCAGCTCTGGTTACTTTTAAAAATTGCTTCTGACCAGAAAGCCTTTTGCAGTGCTCCTTATCTCTGCAAATTTTGGAGCTCTGAACGTCTCTTTTTCAATTTGTCCATTTCCATTTGGTTGGAAAACCTACAACATTCTGCCTGTAATTTCTTAGAGCCTGTTTTCCTAAAACCAAAAGCCCACATGCTATAATTATAGCTGGCCCTTGTAATTTTATGAACCACTGAAAGGCAATATGATTTTTGAGTCCTATGACATGCCCAGAAATTATTCAAGTGAACAATACCCATAAAAGGTGATAGATACTAAATAATGCCTTTGGAAAGAGCATGTTACTCAGTATTGGACTGCGGTACAGGTCAGCTTGACCCTGGCTGCCAAGGTAGATGGTTGGGTTTTTTAAATGCATGTCTGAAATTTCCCTTAGAGTGGAAATTAACACTATCCTTGACTCCACAAATAGTCACAGATATATCTTTGCATTATTAGCATGTTACTTCTTCTATGGTTTCCTTTGGATGGATGAAATTACAACTGCTTACGCATATGAAGGTGTTGATAGTAAGAGGAATGACTTTTGCTTCCATGGGAGCAGTTTTTGAAAAGGAACAGTTAAATTCTGTTGTTGGTCCTTCAGTAAATACTGGCAAACCAGGTACCCCTGTTTATGCAGCTGGGTTAAACCACAGAGCCCAGGGCTTGCAGATCAGAAGCTTGGTGGTTTGAATCCTTGCGACGGGGTGAGCTCCCGTTGCTCAGTCCCTGCTCCTGCCAACCTAGCAGTTCGAAAGCATGTCAAAGTGCAAGTAGATAAATAGGTACCGCTCCGGCGGGAAGGTAAACGGCGTTTCCGTGCACTGCTCTGGTTCACCAGAAGCGGCTTAGTCATGCTGGCCACATGACCCGGAAGCTGTATGCCAGCTTCCTCAACCAATAAAGTGAGATGCAACCCCAGAGTCGTCCTCGACTGGACGTAATGGTCAGGGGTCCCTTTACCTTTATTTCTGCCTAAGTGGAGAACTTTACATTTTCTTTTAAGAACTTATGGATTTATGGACGTATGTATGTTCTTCCTTTTTTATTATTTTCCTATTTTTAAATTTTGTGTTTGTGTGTCTGTAATTTGTTAGTTAGTTAGTTAGCAGTTCGAAAGCACCCCCAGGTGCAAGTAGATAAATAGGGACCGCTTACTAGCGGGAAGGTAAACGGCGTTTCCGTGTGCGGCTCTGGCTTGCCAGAGCAGCTTTGTCACGCTGGCCACGTGACCCGGAAGTGTCTGCGGACAGCGCTGGCTCCCGGCCTATAGAGTGAGATGAGCGCACAACCCCAGAGTCTGTCAAGACTGGCCCGTACGGGCAGGGGTACCTTTACCTTTACCTTTACCTAATTTGTTAGTACGAAATGGAACTATTTGTAAAATGTAAGAAAACTAATAAAAAGCTTTTTTAAAAAAAGAACTTTACATTTGTCCCTATTGAAATTAATTTTGTTATGTAGTTTTGGCCCAGTTCTCCAATCTGTTAAGGTCATCTGGAACTCGGATTCTGTCTTCTGTGACATTGGCTGTCCCTCCCAGTTTGGTGTCATCTGCAAATTTGATGAGCATCCCCTCCATATTTTCATCCAAGTTGTTTATGCAGAGACTTCCCTGTATGATTAATTCTGTGTTGTTCTGCTTAGTTGACTGAGAGCCATATGAATGCTGGAAAACGGTGACTCATTGTTGTAAAGAGTCTTTTCAAGGACAAACCAAGGGCATGAGAAGGTGCCTGATAAATTTAAGACCCCAGGAAGCTCCTGGAACATTTAAAAAACTATTCAGTTTCAGCGTTAAGGAGTTTCAAAAGTAAAAGATAGATTGATACAGCACATTGAAATTAGCTTTATCTATTTTGCTTTTAAAGCTGCCTGCTGTGAAATTGTCCCCAAATGTGTTTTTATAATATACAGGAAGCTGCAGGCTGAGTATTTTGGGTTGGATTCAAAGTAGCCCTTCTATGAACGGAGGGGACACCCTTCCATTTGCAGAAGGGATATATTGGGTCTGAAACTGAGTCAGGGGATCCAGCAGAAGCTACAGAAAGAAAAAGGAAAATATTACTTTCACCAATTTTCTTTCCCCCTTGCATCCTTCTATATAGCTTCCTATACTGTTTCAGAGCAGATTTCTGGAGGACTGCAGTGGGGAGGGGAAATTGGCAGAAGTGAGAAATCATCTTTCCCTCCTTATGTGTGTGAGAAAGATTCCATGGGTGGAATTCTACTCTCAGGATCTCTGGACCAGATCTCTACATATTAAAATGAATACTATTAATAAAATGTAGAAATTCAATTGGAGTGGTTCTTGAGGAGGTTGTGCTTCCCCTAGAGAATCACGTTGGCAAGTTGGGGTTGTTCATCCTTTTCAATTGAGACACAAGCATCCTTTCTGATACGATACAATAATGGCCTTGCACTACTGTAACTGCAGCAGCATTGCATTAAACAGTTGTTATGTTTTAATCATTGTTTCTAATGTTGTACACCACCCTGAAATCTTTTCATAAAGGGTGGCATATAAATTGAAAGAATGATAATAAAAATAGTAATAATTAATAATAATAATAATAATTCATCTCCACTGAATCCCAATAAATTTCTGGACCAATTCAAAGCGCTTGTTCTGACTTCTAAAGCTTTCATGGCTTCAGGCTGCAGCATCTCTTCCTACATGGACTTGGGCTTTTCAGAATTTATGATTTCTCAGCTTTCTCACCCGTTTCAAAATGAGCAGCTTTGTTTCTGCTACATTTCACCAATTTTATTTTCTTTGCTTTTTTCTGCTACCCTATCTACCCAGTATACAGTGGTACCTCGGGTTAAGTACTTAATTCGTTCCGGAGGTCCATTCTTAACCTGAAACTGTTCTTAACCTGAAGCACCACTTTAGCTAATGGGGCCTCCCGCTGCCGCCACCACGCAATTTCTGTTCTCATTCTGAAGCAAAGTTCTCAACCTGAGGTACTATTTCTGGGTTAGCGGAGTCTGTAACCTGAAGCGCATGTAACCTGAAGCGTATGTAACCCGAGGTACTATTGTACTTGGGTGATCAATGGAGGGCCTTCTCTAAATACCCTAACAGAGAAATAGCCTTCTCAGCTCTGTCCCCTCTTGATAGACTCCTCTCCTTAGAGGGGTTCATCCTGTGCACACTTGAATGTCTTTTCAGCGACAAAAAAACCCAGCCTGATTTTTGCAGGCCTTTGGGCTCTATTCTTCTAATCTCTCTAGTATTATGCTATCTTTTAATGTTGTTGTGGAACTTGTTTGGCTTGTATTACTGTAATTGCTGATTGTCTTGATTTTAAGACATCTTCTCTGATTTAAAATGATTTAGTGGGAGTGCTGATATATAGATATACTTATGTGGATCTTGTGGTTTTAAACTGATTTTATAGTTTTTGCATGTCACCAAAAGAGCAATTGTTATTGAAAGGTATATCTGGTTATATCGATATAAAATTAGTGCTGGATTCAACTAACCTGTTCCACTAGCAGAAACCAGCGCAGGGGGAGATTGTTCCGTCGGGAAACAAAATTGCTTCCAGTGAGGGGACAACCAGCATTATGCTGCATTCCACACGGAATATCAAAGGTCCAAATATGGCAATGGGGAACACATACGATAGGGTTGCCATATGTCCGGATTTTCCCAGACATGTCCTCTTTTGGGGGAGTAAAATCTGAGTCCAGGGGGATTTTTTAAAACTTGGCAAAATGTCCAGGTTTTTTTGTTTGGTAGCAGACCAACCTCAGAGGTGGAAGCAGGAGCCTTGCGGCCCTCGTCTTCTTCTCCTTCAACCAGCAGAGGAGGCCAACCCCACTCCAGGAGGACACTGCCATTGAGAAGCACGTTGGCCAGCAGGGCATGCCTGGGTAAGTGGGGTGCTTTGCAGCTCCGTGACACACATTGAAAGCCCTGCTCTGGGCACCTACCCTGCATCCCTGCCACTCTTCCGCCACTGGGGCCTTTGCCCAGCACCTTCTACTGGCACCACGGGTCTACCTCTGGACTCTCCGGGTCCGCGCCCGAGGCACCTCATTCGAGAGGCTGCTCCCTCTGCATGCTGCCAAGACTCCCCAAGCTGTTGGGGTGCCTCCCAGCTGTGGTGCCTGGCTCAGATCGAGCAGGGCGAGCAGCTGGAGAAGCATGGCTGGCACCAGGGCATAAAGGAGCAGGAGCAGCATGGGGAAAGGGCTTTCTTGGCCAGGATCTGGCATGCTCTCGTGGGGCTTGGGTGTGGGGGGAAGCCCTGGCTGGTGGCAGGCCAAGGTGAGACCCTGGCGGTCTTGGCTTTCCCCATTCCCTGGGCAAATGACAAGGTGCAGTTAACCCTAATTTTAGGGCCTTGGCCGCAGCCCTAGGACACTCCTTCGTGGGGCAGTGAGGAACGAGTCCCCAGCAAGTTCCAAGCCCCCCTCCCACGGCCCCCCTGGCAGTCTGTGAAGGCAGGTGAGGGAAGCAGCGGCTGTGCCACTGGAGAGAGCAAACCCACCACCAGAAAGCTGTGGCTGTGAGCCAAAACCCACAAGGCACAGGAGAAGGGAGCATGGCAGCTCCTGGTGCTGCTTCCACCAGAACCGCAGCTGCTGCATTGATCCCCAGGCAGCTAAGCCCCAGGAGCCTGTTGCTGTGGACTGGATGCCCCACCGCAGCCCTATTGATGTGTAATTTGTTTTGTTTTGCCTTGGGTTGCTTGGATTCGTCCCTATTATTATTATTATTATTTATTGGTGGGCGAGTGCAGAAGAGACTGAAAATGGCAGGGGAAGGGAAGCCTGAGACAATGAGGGCTTCCCTTTAGGATGCTCCCCTAGCCCTCAGGAATGGCTCCGACCTCGGGATGTGGCAATAACCATCCTTATCCTTATTTTAATAAATTAAATTATACTTAAAAAACCTTCCCCCTCCTTTTTTGGTTTGTTTTTGCATTTTTACTCATCTCCTCCCCCCTTTTCTTCCTTTTCTCTTGGGGGCGGGGAATCCCCTTCTTCCTTTAAGTACTGTAAATCGGGGGGGGCTTTTATTTTTATTTTTTTACTTTCATTTCCATGTTTTATTTCCATTATTAAATATTTCTACACACATTTTTTCTTTTACTGCACCCACAGTATTACTACTATTTTTTCTTCCTCCTTCCTTCCCCCCCCCCCCTTCCCGCTGGCCCACCTACAAATGAGTCCTGGCAAATCTGTCCTCTTTTTTATTTTTGCACTTCATAATATGGTAACCCTAACATACTATATGTGTCACTATCGTACGTGATCGTAGACACATACCTTTAAACACCTGGGTACATTTGTGTGGGAAGATCCTGTTTCCAGTTTCAGAGCTGCTTTGACTTGCCTACTGAAGCAGAGCGCTCCAAATGTGAGGTGAGATTTAATTAAAATTTGAAGATGCTGTAAGTTTATTAATAGTAGCGATTATGTAGGCACTCTTGCAGTTGGTTACACACACACACACACACACACACACACACACACACGCTTCATTGAGTTCCATTAAATACCAAGAACTACCAGAAACCAGTGTTGCTCAAAGGTGAACAAGAATTTATTGTGTGTACATTGCTGCCCTATTCAGTCTGGAGAAGATATGAATATGCAAAGCAGATGGATTTCCATCTTCTGTTGGAATTGCTAGGAAGGTCTTGTGGACAGGGGGACTTCATTCACCAGCTCTGGAACAAGGGCATATCCATAATATTCAGTAAAGGTTCCTGAAAGAATTATTATTCAGATGTTGGTTTTCTCTTTGTAGATGAAGCAGAATTAAGAATGGAGGGCTGCATTAATTTTAAAAAAAATGTTTATCCTTCAGTGACACTGAGGCTGTAAATGAATAATGGCAGTTCAGGTTAAGAGGCTCTGTTTCTGTATCCTTCAGCTCAGAAGCAGCTTTAGACACAGAATGCTGCATTGCAGCTACATATTTAATTGGGGTGTGTGTGTTTTTAGTTTTTTCTTATTAAAAGCGGAGAATACTAAAGTGAGTGTGGCGTATGAGAAAAGGGGAGGAGATTAAAAGAATATGGCAAAAAAACACACACAAATATGACAAAGAAACGAAAAAGACATACTGGCCAATACATGCAGGCAACACTATAATGTGGAGGAAAGGGGTGGGGGGTGGGATTCCAAATGCTACAGACAGAAGCAAGGAAAATCTTGTGGTTGCTTCATCCCCCTAATGCACATACATAGAATTGTAGTATTGAGAGGGATCCCAAGGGTCATCTAGTCCCCTGTGACGCAGCGAATCTGAACTGAGGCATACATGTCAGATGACCATCCAGCCTCCTCTTAAAAACCTCCAAGGGAGGTCCACCACCTCCTGAGGGAGATTGTTCCACTGTCAAACAGCTCTTACTGTCAGAAAGTTCTTCCGGATGTTCAGCCAGAATCTCCTTTCTTGTGTAAACCAAGTGGATTCAAGTTACAAGTGGGTTGCCATAGGATTCTGTCCAGGGCCTGTTGTTGTTCAACGTCTTTATAAGTGACATAGATGAAGGTGTTTTTGGGGGGTGGGGGGTTTGCTCATCAAATTTGCAGCAAACTAGCCAATGCCGCAGAAGACAGAATCAGGATTCAAGATTACCTTAGCCGATTGGAGAACTGGGCCCAAACTAACAAAATGAATTACACTAGGGACAAATGCAAGGTTATACACTTAGGCAGGAAGAACCAGCTGCACAAATGCCAGTTGTACACACGACATGGATCTAGAGGTCTTAGTAGACCACCAGCTTAATATGAGTCAACAGTGTGATGTAGCACCAACAAACACTATGCTGCTTCAATGGAAATATAGTGTCCCATCTGAGGAAAGTAGTAGTTCCGCTCTATTCTTCCTAAGTCAGATCACCCCTGGGATGTTTACTTCTGATGTCTAGCAAGAGAGATGTGTTCCTATCCTGACAGTCCACTGGGCAGGCCCAAGTAGGCAGGGAGGGAAAGAAAGAAAGAAAGAAAGAAAGAAAGAGAGAGAGAGAGAGAGAGAGAGAGAGAGAGAGAGAGAGAGGTGCAGATAAGGAGGTGACAGAAAGAGAAAGACACAAGCAGAGAAAGGATGATAGAAGAGGAGGGAAAATGTTGACCCCATACGTTTTGATTCTGGTCTTACCCACTGCTGATTTTGGCTCCACTTGCTGTTGGCAAATAGCTCCCAATAGATTACCCTGAGGAATGAAGCCCTTGGACAGAAGACATGAAGCAACACTTCAGATCCCACCATGATTTCATCATCTTTCCCCTGCCATTATATTATAAAGGTAAAGGTAAAGGGACCCCTGACCATTAGGTCCAGTCGCGGACAACTCTGGGGTTGCAGCGCTCAATTCACTCTATAGGCTGAGGGAGCCGCCGCTTGTCCGCAGACAGCTTCCAGGTCATGTGGCCAGCATGACTAAGCCGCTTCTGGCGAACCAGAGCAGCGCATGGAAACGCTGTTTACCTTCCATCCGGAGGGGTACCTATTTATCTACTTGCACTTTCACATGCTTTCGAACTGCTAGGTTGGCAGGAGCTGGGACTGAGCAATGGGAGCTCACCCCGTCACAGGGATTCGAACCACCGACCTCCCGATCGGCAAGCCCTAGGCTCAGTGGTTTATACCACAGCGCCACCCACGTCCCTTGCCATTATATTGTATTTCATCTTAATGCCTAGCAATCACTTTAATAGGCTTTTAATTCAGTTGTTGGATTAAATATCTGAATTCTTCTGGTCACTACATCAGCATTGTAGGATCGGTGAGATCATTGTGCTTTGCGTTGGATTGCCTTCAGTGTAAGACTTATAGTTCAAGATGCTTATATATATATATATAGAGAGAGAGAGAGAGAGAGAGAGAGAGAGTAATCCCTCAGTTATGCTTTTGGAAAAAGAAATCCAGGCACATCATTTTGAAGGCATTTTCCTAAACAGCTTTAAAAACATGCAGTATCTACTAGCAGCTGGTCTTGTAAGTGTATTTCCATTTGGGTGGGGTAGGAGTCAATGACCAATTCAGAATTCCTTAAAGTATACACTTTAGCGTCTCATGAAATTGTGCTGTTTGTGTTACCCCAAACTGTTGCTGTGGAATTGTTTATGCCAGGTTTTCCATGCAGCATCAAGGACTATTCAACTGATGGCTTTTTAAATGCACTGTATAGTAAACTGTTCAGTAGCTGGAAGGAGTGACAGAATAATTAATTATATTATGTCTTTTGCTTCTGTGCGACAGAGAGAGAGAGATTGAAAAAATAAGAGCAATGCTGAAATGTATTGCTCCAGTGAAGCCCCTGGCTTACGCATCAAAGACATGAGTGAATTTAGTACACTATGCAGCACTGCAGGGAACAGTTTAAATCATTCAAAGTAATCATAATATTTCATCCTCCCACATAATTTCAAAACAGATTACAAAATAAAACTGTGCTGATGCTAGTAAGCCTTTATAAAATACTTGCACGCATGTATATCACACTGTACAAAGAACCCCTCCCCCCTTTTAAATTATTTGGCAAATGAGTGATACAAGATTAAAAATAGAATTAAAAATAGAAACCCTGTTGTGTGTTACATAGAGTATCTGATAATGTCCACAAAACTATATTTTTATTTGGCAGATGGTACTAAATACACAGCATCTATCTATCATCTATCTGTCTATCTATCTATCTATCTATCTATCTATCATCTATCTATCTATCTATCTATCTATCTATCATCTATCTATCTATCTATCTATCTATCTATCTATCTATCTATCATCTATCTATCTACCTACCTATCATCTATCTATCTATCTATCTATCATCTATCTATCTATCTATCTATCTATCTATCTATCTATCTATCTATCTATCTATCATATCTATCTATCTATCTATCTATCTATCATCTATCTATCATCTATCTATCATCTATCTATCTATCATCTATCATCTATCTATCTATCTATCTATCTATCTATATCTATCATCATCTATCTATCTATCTATCTATCTATCATCTATCATCTATCTATCTATCTATCTATCTATCTATCTATCTATCTATATCTATCTATGTATCATCTATCTATCTATCTATCTATCTATCTATTTATCTATCTATCTATCATCATCTATCTATCATCTATCTATCTATCATCTATCTATCTATCTATCTATCTATCTATCTATCTATCTATCTATCTATCATCTATCCATCCATGGGCCCACTGGTTTTATCCAGCAGGGCTCTTGCATTCTTTTGTGCTTGGAATAGATTCCACACTTGCCTTGTGTGTTGAGCAACCTAAAGACAAAGCTCTCTCCTTACCTTACCTTTATCCCACACCCTCCATTTCTGTTTAAATTGAAATATTGGTTGTCTGGTGTATGTGGGTAGAAGCATAAGAGAAGATAAAGGGAGACACACACAGCTTTTAAAAGGCAAAAAAAAGGGACAGCTTTCTTCCTTCCTCGTTTTCAAAGGAATCTGGGAGTAGGGCATACGGAAGGTAAACAAAATGAAAAAGGCCTAGTGAAATGTGTTGTGTGTGTACGTGTGCACACGCTATGCATTTCTGAAGTTGTTGTAAATACAGTATTACATACAGTGAATGTATGTATGGTACATGCATTTAAAAAAATAATAATCATAGAAAAGAAAATCAAACTCCAAGCTCATACAGTGGTACCTCGGGTTACAGACGCTTCAGGTTACAGACTCCACTAACCCAGAAATAGTACCTTGGGTTAAGAACTTTGCTTCAGGATGAGAACAGAAATCGTGTGGCGGTGGCAGTGGGAGGCCCCATTAGCTAAAGTGGTACCTCAGGTTAAGAACGGACCTCCAGAACGAATTAAGTTCTTAACCCGAGGTACCACTGTATGTACTTCCAAGAGTGCTAGTCTTATTGTACAGAGTGGTAGAAACAGAAAATGGTGCTAAAATGGATCCTTTCTAGATACAAGCTTATTCCCTGTTGCCTGCCACATGCTCTTCCCCATCTAAGAACCCATTGCTGCTCAAATCTTTCATATTTCTACCTTTTATGTTTTCTCTGCTCCGCACAGTATCCCATGTCACA
The DNA here is from genome assembly GCF_964188315.1 of Podarcis muralis. Classification (NCBI taxonomy): domain Eukaryota; kingdom Metazoa; phylum Chordata; class Lepidosauria; order Squamata; family Lacertidae; genus Podarcis; species Podarcis muralis. The sequence continues at coordinate 76,366,292 of NC_135656.1, forward strand.
TAGTGTTAGTTTTGTATGAGATTGTAAGCATACCATTTCACACAGCCGGAGGATGTTCTGACCAATAGAACTGAAGATAGTTAATTATGGGACAGATTCCCAGTTCAGATTAAGCCATGAATTAACGGAATCTCAGCTGATGCAAATGTATCAGTTTCTTATCTGTAAATGGAAGAATAATAACATCTAAAAGATGCAATATGTGGGGATTAATAAACTAGAGAGTACATACAGTTTTTCAGGTTTAAAAAGTGTGCAATGCTAAATAGAAAATAAGAGCTAGCATCTGATGATGGCTATTACTAGTGAAAAACATTTCCGCTTGTACAAAGTTTGGTACACAATTTTTGCCAATCCCTTATTTCTACTCTGCTACTCAAATAGCTGTTCCTGAGTATAGGATAATGCATGGAGGGCAGCAATTGGTATGGAGAGTCAATAAAAAAATGTGTGTCTCCCCTTGCAGAAGTTTTTTTTTCTGCTAACCCAAATCCACTATTGGATGTGGCTCGAGTTTAGTTATTTCATCCAATATTATTTTCTGTGGCTTTCTCTCCTTTGCTATTGAGCCTTGTACAGGGACTTTTGAATTATTTACATGCCATTAATTTGTTCAATTAATCTATTTTGTTGTTGTTTCTCTTCTTCCCAATGTTCTGTGTGATCGCTAGATGAATGATACCCTTCCCTGTAAATTCCCTTTAGTAAATTAATTTTCTCTTTCAGTGTAATAAAAAGTTGCTAAGGAACTGTATTCCTAAAACAATTCTCTAAATATATAGAACTCTCTGTAATACATTAGCAGAATCTGATCTCGCCAAAAGAGAATAGCAAAAGCAGAAGTCTAATAAACCAGAAATGCTGTAATGAAAACCTGAAGTTGTACTTTGAAAATGCAGTTTATGTGGGTGTTAACATACTTGGCAGTCACTTTTAAACCATTTTGTTTCATTTATTTATAGGATTGCCTGGCACTGCTGCTGACTTAGATAAAAGAAAGCTAATTTTTGGGAAAAACTTTATACCTCCAAAGAAGCCAAAAACTTTCTTACAGTTAGTCTGGGAAGCATTACAGGATGTGACTCTTATCATTTTGGAAATAGCAGCCATCATATCTCTTGGGCTCTCATTTTACCACCCACCTGGAGAGGAAAATGAAGGTAAAACTATTTTCTTTACTAATACTCACTTGGGTTAACTGCTTTTGATTATGCCCATTTTATTTCATTTCCTCTAAACATTTAATATGAAGAAAATTATTTTAGCGTATGTACAGTCCTTTAATTTTCTCTCAGTTTTTAACATCTATCCTAATGTCATGTGACAATGTCATGGAACAGTGATAAAGTTCAGTGGTGTGTCACCTCACCCCAGATGTGTTATGGATCTAACATCACAGAGAGGTATCCCTTCGTATTCTTATTACACATATCATGCTTTTCAGCCCCATGGAACCTTCAATGTGGGGTTCAATCCTATCCCCTATGTTATTTAACATCTACATGAAACCGCTGGGTGGCGATATCTGGAGGTTCAGAGTGCGCTGTCAGCAGTATGCTGATGACACTGTTAGTGGGTGGTTCCCTAGACCGGATGGGTGAGAGATCAACTGGGTTACACTTCTTCTGAAGGAGCAGGTTCATAGCTTGGGGGTACTCCTGGATCCTTTGCAGTCGCTCGAGGTTCAGGTGGCCTCAGTGGCCCAGAGTGCCATCAGCTTCGGTTGGTGGCCCAGCTACACCCCTATCTGGTCAGGGATAGCCTAACTACTGTTGTCTATGCTCTGGTAACCTCAGGGTTAGATTACTGCAATGCGTTATACGTAGGGCTGCCTCTGAAGATGGTTCGGAAACTTCAGCAAGTGCAGAATTCATCGGCCAGGTTATTCACCAGAGCAAGACAGTTTGAGCATATTACACCGATCCTGGTCCGACTGCACTGGCTACCAATTAGTTTCTGGGCCCAATTCAAAGTGCTGGTTTTGACCTATAAAGCCTTAAATGGCTCAGGACCGCATCTTTCCATATGAACCTACCAGGACCCTAAGATCATCTCTTGGGGCCCTCCTTCATGTGCCTCCTCCTCGAGAGGTCCAGAGAGTGGCAACATGAGAATGGGCCTTCTCTGCAGTGGCTCTCCATCTGTGAAATGCTCTCCCCAGGGAAGTTCACCTGGCGCCTTCATTATACACATTTAGGTGCCAGGCAAAAACATTCCATTTTAACCAGGCCTTTGGTTGATTTGTTTGACATCCTATGCCCTTTTAAAATTTGGGGGGGTTGGGGGTTGGGAGGGGGTTAATTGGGGTGCTGTTTTTATTTTGATTATATATTTGGTGGTTTTATATTTTGATTTTATTCTGTGAACAGCCCAGAGGCCTCCGGATATAGGGTGGTATTATTATTATTATTATTATTATTATCATTAACCTAAGTAATCACTAACCTTAAGCTAAGGATCAGACTTTTAAAGCCAAATAAATGTGGGTGGAGGGGCATACCAAGTGTCTCTTTTCCATCTCTCCTTCTCTTACCAAGCTCCTTTCCTTCCAAGGTGATAATCAACTTTGGTCCCAATAATATTAATCTCAACCTTTTAGGTTTTGCAGACAGTCAGGATATTTTGCAATGTGTTTCAACACTGTTTCAAATATATTTTAGTTGTGATTTAATTTTTCTTACTCCTACCCCCCAGCTGTACATTGTCTATGCCTCCCTTACACATCTCAAATCTACCCTTTCCCAGTCTTAAAACACTTAACTTTATTTCTGTTCTTGAGATGAAGATGCATTGATGATCATCTTTAGTTTTGTCACTTTTATTCCTTTGCAATGTTTATGTTGGCAATAAATCTCCTTAGAAAACTTACTCTTTCTTATTTGCATATCAGTTTTGTATAGAAACCAAAAGAGAGGGTTTATTGCAAGTCCGTCTTTAGACTATGTTACAGCATGTACATATACATTGCTCGCTAGGAATGTTTTCATTGCTTTTCTTGAATCTACTTTTTATAGGGAATCAAGCAATACATATGGTGGATCACATCTAGATATGTTTATGACAGCCCATTTTCTTGGTCTATAGGGATATCCCAGTGGACAGATGGTCAGAGTGATGAGAATTTACAGGATGATCCTCTGTAAAAAATAATAATAAATGGTAATAAAAGTGGTTGGAATAACTTCTGCCTGCAATAGCTGATTGGCCCGGTTAAAGCTGATGATGTTGGCCATCTGTTAAAAGAACCATGCATTCATTCCAAGTGTAATATGTACCGCTCTCCCTCCCCCCCTCCCTCCCTCCCTCCCTCCCTCCCTCTCTCTCTCTCTCTCTCTCTCTCCTTTCTCCCCTCCCCCTCTCTCACAGAGCACTTTTTAGCATGCAGAATTCAAACACAGAAAGCTGTCCACATGCACACATGCACATTTCTGTGCATTAAGTATCCTCCCTAGATTACATGCCAACAATTGCTTAATTTCCTGTTCTATATGCAATCCTATGCAATTCCTTGAGTCATAGTGTTGAGGCAGCAATTCATAGGATCAGGAACTAGATTTGGAGTGCTGGTGCATTGTGCAATTCATGCTTATGTTGGGACCAGCCTGCTGTTAGTGTCCTGTGCTGGCAGCTGACACTTAATCGTTACTGGGCATGGTACAGGATTGTCACAGGTGTATGCTGCTTGTGCATGGAATTGTATGAGCAGAAGTACTGTTTGGGTTGGCAGAACTGGATCATTCTGTGCAGAGCTACAGCAACTGGTGTTTCCTAAGAAGGTACAATTGGTGGAAAGCAGATGCATTATGCAATATGAAATTGTGCATAGCCTGGCCAGTGCAATCTATTTTGGAACCACACATTGTCTGTAAGGATCATCCATCATGCTGTGCCTTGGGGAAGGTGGATCCTTATGTGCCATATTCCTCCACTTTTTTCATTATAGTGATGATACTATTCAAGTGGAAAAAAATGTTGTACACAACTATCTCTGGAGGTGGCCCATTAAGTTTCAATTTCTATTTTTAAAATCTACCCCTGAATTTATATTGTTCTTTCATTTCCTTGCTGTCATCTCCTTCCCCTAAGGCAACACTTTTCAGTGAACTATTAATGTTGTAGGGATTGTGGCGGTAATGACTAGCACATCACATGCTACTCTCCAGGGAAGAGCATGTATCTAGACATCTTTCTTCCCAAACTGATCTGTGTTCATTGAAAAGTTCATTACTTCCTGCTTTGTTTGTATACATGTGTAACTGTTGCTGCTCATATAGATTTGTGGAAATCACAACAACCTGCTGATATATGTGGTGCCATCCAGCTACAGCCCAGGAAATTTTATCGGGAAACAGTTAAAAAACTTGTGCTAAATTAATAAAGTTTATTAATCCTGCCCAGTCAAAAGTTTTAGTGCAGTTAAAAATATTTTAAAGCAATTAATGTTCAATTCCATCCCCATCCAGGGACAACATGTATGTTCAGTCAATTCAGCAGTCCTGCCAGAGAGCATTTTGTTTGTGTTTTGCACAGGAATACAATGCCGGTTAGTGGGAAATGGCTTAGGTTTGGAAGGCTAAGTTTCAGTCTTTTAATTCTATCCCAAATTTTAATTTATCAACATCTTGCCAGTTCCCCCATGGATCTGATTGCAAGTTCAATGGGGCTCACTTCCTGGTAAGTGGGTATAGGATAGCACCTGGATTAATACACGCTGCTTATGGACAGGGAGCCTCCCCAAGGTGAGAAAGGAACCTGAAAACAGGGGGACAAGGGCAGAACTGGCCCACAAACTGCCTGGGGTGAGACCTGCTGCAGCCAAACTGTATTCCCCCAGCACAGGGTTTCACCATCAACAGGAAGCTGCTAGGGCAACTGTGGCATGCAAAGCGGATAAAAGTGCAGATAGTGGACAGCCTGCCCTCCCTATTAGCTTACCAATTTGAGTTGATCTGCCCTAGATAATTAAATAGAAACTGTGGCCCATTATGCACCAACCACTGCAAGACTCTTCCTTACTGACTGCAATTGCCTGCTGAAGCCTGAATGTGAGACTAACTGTTCTGCAACGAATGACGATGCTGTTCTCTGCATATGAGGAAATTTGGATCTAACACGTCACTGCACAATTAGGGACAGTATCCAGCTTGGTGTATCCGGAGCGTATTTGATGTAACTGCTGGTACAGAATGAGTCCAGTAAGAAGAGATTTTATGCAGAGGCTGTATGCACAAGGTGTGATACTTTGAAAGTCAATCGTTTTAATGGCCTTGCTTTTATTAGGGCTGAGTGGATGCAGTTTGAATATTTATTCAGTTCTGTCCCTGTGCTGAAGCAGCCCATTTGCAAAAGGGATCACATATTTGCTCTTCCTACTCTCTGTGTAACTCCCTTTGGTGCTGTTGCTGCTGATGGGGCATAGCAGCAGCTGCAGAAACTGGGTTGAGCTTCAGCATGTTTGAAGTTCAGTGGCTGTACCATGTTGGTGTACTGTGCACTTTGACTTCCTTGTGCATTCTAGATGTGCTGTGGAATCTTTTCTTGAGATAGAATAATAGATATAGTGACACTTCCTGCCTTCAGAGTATTTCTGATTTTCTGTCGCAGCAAGATTTTTCATTCCTTTTTATGTTTGTCAAGCACTAGTGGTCTACTTACTTCTTTTGTCACTTTTGTCAATGATACCTGATACATCACCAAGTGGTAAAGTGTGTGAGAGAAAGAGCTCTGCCAGCGGTTATTCTTAGGCATGTAAGTGCAGGTCAGGTTAAAAGCCAAGCCAGTGAAGGGAAGTGTAAGATCAGCTTCCTTTTCTTAAAGGATTTCCCAATTTGAAGCAATTGTCCCGTTTATTTGAATATCCTCTTTTGGGGGTAGATTATCAGTTTGGAATGTGCTTTTGTTCTGCATGCTGCGAGGCAAAGTCAAGTAATTCTTAATAGGTGTGTTTGTACACACACACAGTGGAATAGCCATAGCTGATCCTGTAATGTGAAATCTAACGTGAAAGCAATTCTTACAGATGCAATGTGAAATTAATCCTTGCTTTAACTCCCCTGAAATTATAGCATAATATTCACCATTGAACAATTTGATTCATTCATGCTAACATTGCTTTGCAGCACATTTAGGATTTGCTAAAATATCAGTGTTGAAACACTTGCAGATAATATCATGCAAATTAACCATGACAGCCCTCATAGCTAAGCTGCAAAGGAAGGTACATATATGCTGACAGCAGTGTTTATCATCACCTCCAAAGAGTGGCAGCATAGCATGATAACCAGTTCATTAGGATCAGCTGCTGGTCATAGAACAATGAGCTGGCAAAGTATGGTGCGGTGGTTAGCATGTTGGTGTATAAGCCTAGGTTCAAAACATTCCTGGGATCAAGCATGTGGCATGACCTCAGTGCTACATGGAGGAGTAAACTCCATTCATGCAATTCAGTGGTGCTTACTTCTGACTGCATAGGTTTAAGTTGTAAAACACACTGTTTTGACAAAAGAACTTCATCAGCTGAAATACAACTTTTAACATTTAATGAGAATACAAAGTAATATTGCAAAGGTGGGCTACTATTTAAACTGCTAACTTCAACAGGAATTCCAGGAAAAGAAAGAGGCATCTGAGAACTGCTTGATTATTATCCTCATTTTCACTCACAGCTTCTGTACTAATCTGCTAATTTTAAATTTTATTCATTTGCCAGACCAAGGAAGGTTGATCAGTTATCTTGACACTACAGCAGATGGCATTGCCATTCCTACTCTGAAAAAAGAGTCCTGAGAATCTCCCGTTCCTGCTCCACTACACCCATGACTTGCATGAAGTTATATATATAACCCTTTAAGTTATAAGCATCTGTAGGGGATTCAAATTCCATAGTTAAATTTTAACAGGAAATACCAATATCCTCACTGCAAGTTGCATAGCTCACAGTCCAGTCACAAGAGGGTTGTATGTTGGAGAGTTCACCACCTTCCAAAATAGTACATTCCATTGTCAAACAGCTTTTACTATCTGAAAGTCTCTTAATGTTTAGTTGGAATCTCCTTTCTTATAATTTGGATCTATTGGTTCAGGTTCTACATGAAATAGCTGTGATTCACAAGCTATTTGTCCTTATTTAATGCAAACTTTCATTGCCAAAATCAACATTCTCATCTGAGAAAAAATAATTATTTTTACGTTTTGGGGGAAATTATCTTGGGTTTTGGTTTTACCTATTGTGTCCTCTTGCAAAAAAAAAAAAAATTGCAGAAAATAAGCAACAAGTTGAAAAGTGGACTACTGAATAAGTATCTCCCATAAGTAAATACCATGTATTTGTTTATGCAATTGTATGCCAATGGCTTTTGCTTGTGCAGTAGTACACAAACTAATTTCACCGATATGTGTGTTCTGATTTTTTGTGTGTGAGAATTTACAAAAGAAACATGGATTAAATGTGATATATATATATCACATTTGTTTAAAAATGTAATTAAGAAACCATTTGCTGCTGCTGCTGCTCCTCCTTTTTCTTTTCTTTCTTTTTTGAAGTGACCTGTTTTTGCTTTGTTTTGTCTCTCAAGCCTGTGCTACTGCATCAGGAGGAGCTGAAGATGAAGGAGAGGCAGAAGCTGGTTGGATCGAAGGTGCTGCCATTCTGCTCTCTGTTATTTGTGTGGTACTTGTCACTGCCTTTAATGACTGGAGCAAAGAGAAGCAATTCCGTGGGCTTCAAAGTCGTATTGAGCAAGAACAGAAGTTTACTGTGGTCCGGGGTGGACAAGTTATTCAAATCCCAGTAGCAGAGATAGTAGTTGGTGACGTTGCACAGATAAAATATGGTAAGTTTCCTTGCATATGTGACTGGATACGTGCAAACATATGACTTGGTACCCAGCATTCCTTTATGACTTGCTGAATAACAAAGGAGCTGGCAGTACATATCAGCCCCAACCTTGTGCCAGGCTGAGAGGGGTTGAATTGGACAGATGTGTCCCACTTCCTAGTTCTGCTGGCCTCCTACTGCCTCCCAACATGATCTTTCACCATTGCAGGTCTACAGATGCAGCAGTGAGCAATGAGACTGTAGATCGTGCTCTGAGACCCAAAGCCCTTATCGTCCAGCAACCTGCCTTCACAGTGATGAACCAGATACCTATGGAAAGCACAATAACACGTCCCCTGCTTGTGCTCTCCACAACTGGTGTGGTGTTCAAAGGCATTCTGCCTCTTGATTCTGGAGGCAGTACACAGCTTTCATGGCTAGTAGCCAATGATAGTCTTGTCCTCTGTCTCACTCCCTTTTAAACTGTACAAGCTGTTGACCATTGCTCCATCTTGTGGTAGCGGATTCCATAGTGAAATTGTGCGCTGCCTGAAGAAGCAAACCAGAAGCTCATCAATATAGCGATGTCTAAGAAAGGTCAGGAGAGACTGCCCTTGTAGAGAGAAAAATGTATTGTGTGAAAAGGATTAAATGTGACACACTTGAGGATTAGTATTTTGATTACGGAAATGTTTTTGAAGGTTCACACAGTAACCTTACTAAATCCACTTTATTTTTCCTTAACTTGATTTTACTGATAGGTGACCTTCTACCTGCTGATGGGGTGTATATTCAAGGAAATGACCTTAAGATTGATGAAAGCTCTTTAACTGGAGAATCAGATCAAGTCCGCAAATCTGTTGACAAAGATCCAATGCTGCTTTCGGGTGAGTTTTGCACTTTCAGTGAGCTGTTGCTGATTGAGAATATAAAATATTGCTTTTGTGGCGGTGGTGTTTTAAATTCTCCATTAATTATTCCTCACTTGGAAATACAGGATTTTAACCTTTCCCAGTAATCTGCAAGCTATTCGTTTGTTTGTTTGTTTGTTTGTTTGTTTGTTTGTTTATAGCTGAACTAAGTAGGAACCTGAACCTACAGTTAGCATTTCTGTTTTACTAAACTACAGTGAAATGATGTGGCATGACCATGACTTAAACTCAGATAATCAGTATGATATAGTGGTTAGAGTACTAGACTGGGACTGGGGAGACTCAGGTTCAAATTCCCATTCTCTCATTAAGTTCACCTGATAACATTGAACCAGTGAGTTTTTCTTTCTCAGCCTAACCTACTTCACAAAGTTGTTGAAGATAACATAAGAAAGAAAGAACAGTATTCACCTAGGAATAAAGGCATGCTTTCCTAGCTGTTAATTTTCTTCCAGTGGTATAACTCGTATGTGGTCCCCCAAGTCCCACCCCCACAATGATTGATTGTTTTGGGGGTGTTGTTTAAACCCTCTACGTGCCCATTGCCCTTCTGAGGCTTCTTTAGGTTTTAGTTCCCATGTTCAATAACAGGGGTGGTGAACCTTTTTGGCTCCAGGATGTGCCTCATGGGCAAAATTTGACAGGTGGGCAAGGCCACCTTCCTGTCAAAATCCCTTATGCTCAGATATTAAATGGAGGGGAGAAGACTCTCCAAGGCTTTTGCAAGCCTCCTCCCACTTCTCCTTTAAACTCTCAATCTTGTAGGCTGAAAAAGGAACTGAAGGAGGCTTGCAAAAGCCTTTGCAACTTTCCCTGCTTCCTTTTTAAGTGCGTTGGTCTTAAAGGGGACGCAAGGAGATTTGCACAAGTCCTTGGCAAACTTTAAGATTTCAGGGACTTAAAAGGGAAGTGGAAGGAGGCTTGAAAACCCCTTTGTGAGGCTCTCTCCTTCCCTTTTAAGAAGGGAGGCCATTTCTTGTAATCAAGTGGGCAGCATCAGTGGCCACCAGGTGGTGGTGAAGTCTGCCATCTCTGCACCTCCTGCTGCCCACTTAAAGGAAAAGGCAAAGGGCTTTAATTTTCGCTCACCACCTGATGAGCAGAGATTAAATCCTGCTGCCTAGGCTGCATGGTTCTATTCTCTGTTGGGAACAGTGCAGCACAGCCAGTGCAGGATTAAACCCTGCCCTCCCGCCCATCAGCTGATGACACTAGCGATATAAGATGATGGGCAGGTGAGCATGGGTTAGGGGAAACAGACTGCCTGTGAGCCAAGGATCCCCACCCCTGATCTAGAGGCATGCATTTCAAATCTCCCAGTCATTTTGAGGCCAGTGTGGGTTGCCCTGCTATCCTCTGCCCAGGAAGAATATAGGTTGTGACCTCCCTAAGTGATTAATTTCCCTCCCTCAACTAATAGGAGCAGGCCCCATCATGGCTCAGAGTCATTCAGGGGCCCATTTTGATCACATGTCATTGATGGGCCTTCCCCCACCTACAAGCGGAACCGATCATATGTGATTCCTCCTTCTTCAACTAACAGGAGCAGATTTCAAAACAGGGCCAACTTTTTTTCCTTTTGGTAGAAGGGGTACATGTTTGGAATAATATTCATGTTTGCTTATGCTTACCCCCATGTCACAGTTAAGAAGTTAAGAATGGAGGAGATTACATATTGCTATTTAACACAAAGCTTCATTGAATAGCAATTTGTCAGTGGAATTATCTCAGAACCGTAACTGGAATTAGGTATAGTTATTAGGCTCAGGATTAAGGACAGGGCAATTCAGGGCCGGTCCACCCTTGAGGCAAAATGAGGCGACTGTCTCAGGTGGCAAGATCCACAGGAGCAGCAGATCTGGCCTCCAAGGAATGCTGCAGCATCTGCCACCTCCTTGGCAGCCCCTGCCCAACAAATGCTGCTTCTACAGTGGTCTCTCAGTGAATAGGAGGTGCTGCTGCTTTCCTCCTATCCCTATGACAGGGGTTGCACTCTGGGATCTCCTGAGTTCTGCACCTGCTGGCATGATTCAGAATGAGCCCCTTCTCTCCTTGCTCTCCCCACAATGGTCCTTGATTCCTAGTTCAGCTGTCGGGTAAGATTGATTTGATTTTCTACCCTTTTATCTGATGTAGCACCATGTACCAGGGGCACCATTCTGTGGTTTGCCTCAGGTGCCAAAATGTATTGGGCTGACCCTGGGGCTATTCTATAGTGAAACAATAGGACACCCTATAGTAACAATATGCATTATTGCCCCTTAGAAAGGGGGGCATGATGACTCTGAGATACTTACACTTGAGGACATAGGCAATTTTTACCGTTTCACATGCCGAGTTCTTAACTGGATGCAGACTTCATGAAACATGCATAATACTGTTCCGTAGGTGTGCCCCTCCTACAAAAAAAATTATATGTAAGCCTCGGAAAGGTGTTCCTGTTGGGGCAAATCCTAAAGAACGATCCTTCTGATGGAAAGGGTGAAAGACACCTGTCACTTTTTATTTTGATGAATGGGATGTCTACTCTTTTCCTAATATTGCTTGGCCCTCACACTATGTAGCTACTGCCAGTAATCTGCTGCTCTTGGCCACAAGGTGTGTGAGTGCTTTGTTCATTTGCAAACTTGGCCATGAACAGGAAGATGTGACGGTGGGATGGGGGGGGGGGAGGTTAGCCACATGAACCTTGACCCATATAATTTCTGACAAATGCACCTGGTTTCTGCTGCTCACATAGCAAGGAAATAGCAAGGAAAGAGTCTGCTTGCCTGGGCTGGTTTATTCTGCTTCAGCACATCAACTTCTGACTTCACCCACATAATGCTTAAATAAATGGGAAGCTGGGATGACTTTAGGTGATTGTGACATGAGGGAGATGGCCTTTTGTCAATCCACTCTCAGCTTGGCCTCTTCTGTGGTGCACTGACATCTCCGGTGCAACGACTTGCTTTGTAAATAGTGCCTGCTTGTTTAAAACAAGATGAAGAGGAAACCCTAAGTATGGAGTACTTTAAAATGCTGAGCACTGGCTCAGCATGCCATACAGAATGCCAATGCTCAAAGCAAACACTGTGAGATTTTTCAGGGTAAGTAGGATAGCAAGTGCTAGCAGAGCAAAGATTTGTAGGGCCTAACAGTATTGCTTAATTATTTTGCACCTTTTATCTTTGTACATGGCATTTGAGTTAGTGCATTGCATCCCAGCACAGAGGTCAATGCAGAAACAGAAAATATGAAAACCTGAGCAAACTAGCTGCCATTCACTTTCACCTCCCATTCAGCCTGAAGATTTATTTTCTGTTTTTCATACTTAAATTCCCACTGTTGTAGAATGTACCCATATGAAAGTTTCAGTTTATTTTAGAAGTACCCTGACCATTTTGTTACTCTTGGCAGACAACAATTATGGCCCAAGCATCCTTTCGATATGTTTGGGTCCTAGGGTAGCCACTTTTACTTAGGCAAAAAAAGAGGAAGTGCATTACCGAAAAAGAAAATAAACTTCACAGCTGCTCCTCTATGTTCTTATGGTTCTTAATCTTCAAACCAGGCTTGGACTGGACAGCTCAGTATTTTCCTCCTATAAAGTAGGGCACATGGCTACCCTATGGCCTGTCAGGTTGATTATACTGCATTTAGCTGTTCTAAATAATTCTTTCCTGCACCTTTCCAATTCTGAATTTTGGAACAGAGTGCTCTCCTTGAATTACAACAGCATTGCTTTGGCTTCAAGTCTTACTATCACAGTTACTTCTTCCAATTTAGCATTGCTTGCTTGCCATCTGTGCCTTCACACCACTTGTGTTTGTGGTAATTCTGTTCTCATTAGAATTAATGTTTTGGCTGCTACATATTTTGGAGTGCCAAATAGGACAGAGTACTGCTAAATGTATTGGGATTTTCCATTTCCAGTTCATTGTTTTCAGCTTGATTTTTCAGAGAGAAAGACAGTTAGTTCCCTTCTTTGTTCTTCTTTTGGATCTGCGAGTTCAAGTCACTGGTGCACACCTCCCCCCTTTGCTGGAAGTTAACCAAAAGCATAAGCTTCCAAACTCGTCTTCTGACTTCATTGGAGAAGAGGAAAGAATGGGAGTCACATCATACTTCACTGTGGTTTAGCGTGCAAATGTAGTCAATTTATGCTTATAACATTGAACGTTTTATATTACGGTACATATTTTAGTTGCTTTTGGTCTAACCATCCCCTTTTAAGATAATATTCAATAATATCCAAATACAATAATAATTGAAACTATATAAAACCAATAAAATCCAAGGGAGACCTTCCTTGAGCCTGCACCTATTACTGCTGTTTTACTGATCAGACAACATAAATTGGGAATTTACTGTTGTTTATTAAAGCTACCTCTCTCTCTTTTTAAATACCAAAAACATTGAGTAATACTAGGTTTGGCATTTTTGTTTTCTGGTTCTTGGGCTGTGTGCGCACCAGAGCTTTAATGTGCATGTGAAGTGCACAGACCTGATTTTTTCCATATGCGCTTTTGTGCATGCTCTTCCACATGTGAGTTCTTTCAGTTGAGAAGAAGAAGAAGAAGAGACTTTTTTGCGTAGCCGACAGGCCATAGCATCAAAGGACAAACACCGACAAAAATACATTACAAATATAGATACCATAAAATCTTATGACCTATTAAAACCCTAGGTAGAAGCTGGATTATCATTCATCAATCTATCTATCTCAAATGCTCTATCTCAAATGTTTTCCATCCAAGCTAGTGGGTGGTACTTGATTGGATGCATTTGCACTGTTTGTTGTTATCCCTTCCCCTCAATTAGTACTTTCCCACTCTCTTTAGTTCTGAGAACTTGAGGTGCCTTGTGGGTATGCACACGGGAATTTGCTTACCTGTGTATGTGACCACTTTTTTTAAAAAGAGAGAGAGGTACAAGTTTTCTGATATACCCTACTTCCACAAAACAGTGTATTAATACATTAAAAACACACGTGTGTTGCTCCTGGCCCCAGCAGCAGTGCACTGAGGGCCACCTAACTAATGGAAGTAGGGACATGATGATCGATGGCACCCACACACATAAACAACAGCAGCAGCAACAAAACCCAACTACCAACACTAAATGCACTTCAGTATGTCCACAATGGGGTGACAGGCAATTTTACGTTGGATTATTTTTTTCTTTTCTGCGTTATCCACACATTGGGAAAATTCGCATTAAATGGGGGGAAGTGTGAGTTACCACTTGGATGAGGACAGTGCTATGCAGATGACACGAAAAGCATGCACACATGATGCATTTAATCAATTTTAAACTGGCACATGCAGCTGGGAGGCGTTGCGGTGTGTGTGTATGGGGGGAGCGTCAAGCAGAGATAAGGGTCACGGGCACCTCCTGTCTACTGCCTCTGTCTTGCAAATTGCTCCATTCCAGCATTCTTCTGCTTTGGCAACCAAATGCATAGTTCTGGTCTCAGAAATGGCAAGCTGGTCACTTTGTTTTAAGACAACTTAGGAGGCATACAGTGAAAGCACACCAGAATATAGCATGAGTCTGAAAAACCTGAAATAAATAGATATTAGTTCGTTGAGAAGCAAAGAAATGCTGGTGGTCATTGTGCTTTATTAGTTTCTAAATAAATAAATAAATGCAGCTATATTAAGGAATCAGGTCAGTCACTGCCTGGAGAAAAACAACTCAAATTCACTCTTGGTTCTCTGGCAGTAAATGTTCCAGTACGGGTTTCTTGCTAAACAGAAAGAGCAAGCTTCCAACCTAAGAGGCCCTGTGCTCTTTTGATTTCACTGAACACGCAGATGTTTGCTTGAATTTGTCCTCACTTTTGAATGTTTTTTTCAGCTGCTTCATTGCATTGACAAGGTTACTTATTTCTTTCATTTGCATAACTGAACCACGACCTGCTTATATCTGCAGGTAGAACATCTGTGTTTGCATACTATCGTGGCAAGTTTTAGTTCCACGGGAATAACAAAGGTTTATCTTTTTTCAATTTACACACTCCTAACCTCTCAATTTTTTGCAAGTTTTGTTATAGAGGTTGTCAGGGCGGAGCTTTCCGCTTTGCCACTTGGGGCGAAACAGGAAGTGCCACTGTGTCTGATGCTGCAGACATACCTGCTCCTGCCACTGCCGTCTCTACTGCCTGCTCTGCCACTGCCACTGGCAGAGAACATTTTGGGTAAGGTCTCGGTAATTTCAGCAAGACCTTGGCCAAATTCATTGAGATCTCACCTGAAATCGTCACTGATGTTGGTGCCACTTTTTTTTGCCACTGGTGGATGCAGCAGAGCAGGTGGAGCACCTGCAGGGGTGCAGCCTCAGGGGCTTCCTCTGCTGGAGGCAGAAGCCTCATCCCACCTAATGCCAGTGCCGGCCCTGAAGATTGTGGTTTTCCCTTCTCTTTTAGGCTCACTATAAGCTAAATGTGAGATTTTTGTTTTTGTTTTGTTTAATTTAGTAGTTTTATATCCCAATAGGAACCTAACTTTAAACAAAAACAATCCAGCTAAACCAGAAGCACGGGTGCAATAGTGTGAAACATAGTCGTCACACAAAACAGTTGGTCTTAGATGGTCCTGGGAAGGGACAGTCCAGCTGAGACAGGAGCTGATGTCTGATGAAGTCTCTGCCTGTCTTCTTCTCTCTGCCAGTGTCAGTGGTGGTTTATTGTATGCCCTACAAGAATTGCAAAAAGACTTGTGATGCACAGCAGTGCTTGATCTGGGATTAGGACCCTTTACTGGAAAATCAGGGCTCACAGGTTGAAGACAGAGAGAGAGAGAGAGAGAGAGAGAGAGAGAGAGAGAGAGAGAGAAATAGTTAATGCAAAAGGTGAAATAAAAAAACAACAACACTATAGCATGTGGAAATATATTTTCTACTTACAAAAATAAGGATATACTTATTCAGTTATGGAAATGAAATAAATTAATGCAATGAAACAACCATGAATATACATAAAATGTGTGGATGAATTCAAGCAAGTATTAGCTTCAAAGATATAATGGCTGCCCAGGTGTTTGAGAGAAGCTATCGGAAGAATCAGATTGCATTTCAGTTTTTTAAGATTGGATGATAACAGCGACATAAAAAGCCATCATGGAAAAGTATCCATGGCACCATATGTCTGAAAGCAAAGACAAAGAACCCCCTTTTTTCTTCACTGAGTTTTGTATGGTAATGAAATTATAAATGTGACATACTAGGAAAAGGGCCCAAAGGGTGATTTTTAGATAGGAGCAGCAATGATAAGGGGAAGCAATTAAATTATGCATAATTGACAGAAGTGAGAACTGTATTTATAGTGAGAAATACAAGATGACAATAGCAGACGGATGGGGGAAAGCTCATTCCCTAACATTTTTGGACAGTATCAAAGTTAAAGAGAAAAGAGAACTGTAGACAAGTTAGAGAGAACTGAGTAACACACCTGAACCTATCAGGAAGAGTGTGCTATACAACAAAAGCTAAGCTCTTGCATGTGCAACCAAAATTTGTATTTTAAAAAGTTTGATTTTAAAAAGTCCGCCCCGTCCTCCACTGCAGTAAAGAACACAGTTTATATTATGCATTCCTTTAAAGGTTTGTAAAAATAATATTCAGATTTTACATGTGGGAGGTATATTGTGGAAACACACTGGTTGTAGAATCAGTTGTAGAATCAAGTACAGGATGGTTTGAAGGAGCAGCTGGGAGCCTCAGGAACCACAAGCCTTGGTATTAGACCCCTCTGGTACAGACTAACATCCCATGTCTCAGTGCAGTGGAGTAGCTTTTAATGAACAGAACTAAAAGAAATTGAATTCGCAGGCCCGATGCAATATTAATGAATTATATCCATTAAAAATGTACAGCCCACTTTAGTGCCGTTTAAATTGCATACTATATCTGAAATTACCTACGCATGCTTTAAGGCAGGAGATAATATCAGAAAACATCTCAATATCTTTTGAAAAACACAGTCAGTACAAAAGCTTTGCCATTAGCTTAAATTAAACAAGGGGTAGAAAATTGCAATGAAAAAGTGCCCTACTCAGACAGGTCCAATGGATTTACTAAGAAATAAGTCTTACTCAGTTCAGAGGGATTTGCTTTTAGGTGGGAGTCTACTGGATTATAGCCAGAATTGCACAATCTGATGGATGTAGATGTGAGCTGATACTGATCCTTGGGACTAGGGAAAAAATTCTGAGTGAAAACAGAGGATCCTTTTTTGCAAAATGTTTTTTACTCCAATGAAAGTATGGGCTCATCCACAGTTCTGCTTGCCCTGTGCCTAGCAAGCATGGGTTTAAGCGGTTTTCAGCTTGTCCCACACTTTCTAGGCACAGGTCCAAGCCTTTGTCCTGCCACTTTCCCCCAGAAAACCCACTCTTCGGTGCTAAATTGGAACAAATGGCAATCTGCAGAAAACCCGATTGCTTTTTGTTCAGATTCAGCGTTAAGACTGGGGTTCCCCAGGGGAATGGATATGCCCCAAGCACAGATTGTGTGACAGCCAGGGAAGGAAACAGTTCCCAACATTGCCAAGGCATCTGTCTGGGTGATCCTCTCTGTCTTGCCCTGCTGTGAGATGTGACAAAACTGGTCTTGCAGTGAAGTCCACAAAGAGAGGCACCCTTCCCCCCACCTCATCACCAAGGCTACCAGATAATGCTCCCTGTCTTCCTGGACTGCACTGTGAAGGCAATTCCATTACGTCTTCTAATACGCTCTGTCAAGTCAGTGAACATATCTGTGCTTGGGCAAGGCAATTTGGTAATGCTCTGTCCTGCGCTTTGCTGAAGGGACAAGAAAACTGCCCTCACAGTGCAGCATGGGATGTCAGTTCCAGTCAGTTGCTTTGATTCCTTCTTCTCTCCTACGAAGACAATGCTTTAGTGTTAGATGAAATGTTCTGGTTTTGCTGATCTTACATTTTCATTCACTCTTTTATCTTGGACTTACTTGGACTTGTATAACACTTGTCTAATAGCCCTGTAATCATTACCTTCATATTGCAAATGTGGGACTGCGGGTGAGAGGTTGTTACTTGGCTACTTCCTGGGTTCATTTTAGCCACTGCGCCAGCTCTTAAGATGAAACTTTAGGTCATACTCCACCACAGAATGGAGAATGTTTAAAGCTCATTGACTTCTCTGGTCTTAAACAAAATTGATTCTGGATTGCATTGTGACCTTAGATTGAAACCTGATCATATCACAGGGACAAGGTTGGTTTTTTTTGGTAAAGTATCATAGTATATTGTGCAGCATTACCTCCCAAAGCAGAAAGTATTAATATCTATATTTTAATTTTTTTAGGTACACATGTCATGGAAGGTTCTGGAAGAATGGTTGTTACTGCTGTAGGAGTTAATTCTCAAACAGGGATCATCTTTACTCTGCTAGGCGCTGGTGAAGACGAGGAGAAGAAAGATAAGAAAGGTGCAAATTTGATCACATCAAATTTCCTCAATGTCTGTTTTTATTACATAAAACTGATACACAAACTAACTACACAGCATTTATTTCTGATTCAGTCCCATCATTTTGGGGGGCAGGACCTATGACACTCACAACTTTCACATGCTAGATGTGTACCAAAGTATTATTTTGAACATCATACATTTTCTATGTAAAATGTGAGAAGGGAAAAGTAAAAAAAGAAGTTCCAAGCTCACTTACGTTCCACACATTCTCAAGCTGAGTTTTGTGTTATATATCCCAAAGTCATAACAAACAGAGATTTAAACAAACATAATTGAGTGCTGTTGTTAAAAAAGAAGCAAATTACTACTTTTATAATTTCTATCCTCACATTTGAGATCTAACTGAAATTGTTGTAGTCTTGGATTTTATGTTTTAATTTAACGTCAGAATTTTAAATTGTGCCATATTTTATCGTGCACAGTTCATATTTTACTTGATGTTAGCATACAACTAACATTCATCCAGCTTTTGTTAATTTAGTAACTGGTACCATTCCGATTATCTATATAGTGCCTTCTACTATTGTAGTAGATGGGGACTTATCTTTCTAAGCACAATCGAAATGTTGGATCTAAACAGTCTATTCTCTGGATAGAAGGCGTTTCCACTTATAGAAGGGGCACTTCCATGAGCAGAACTCTCTTCTCATGAATGAAAGCCCATTCCATTAACATAACAGAGTATTTTGATCCAACCCATGCCTATAAGTAGGCTGAACTGAGATGGTCTCCTTTGTAGAATATTTCTTGGAAAGAAAGCCACTTATGTTTCATGGGAAGTTATGTGAAGATCACTCTTCAATTTCCAGATTCAGGCAGCCTTAATGAAAATGAAAGCTAAAATAATAATAGGGTTCTGTTCAAGTTTCTTTTCCCCATAAATCTTCACTGCAACTGATTGATTATTGATTATTCAATTTAATTCAATTCCTGCATTCCTTATTTAAACAATTTCTTCCTTTCTTTTATCAAACCATGCATCATTGATATAGGAATGGTTAACAAGCACATTTTTGATAAATTTGTACACACTTACCTTTTCACAAAAATAATGTGTGCCCAGAGTCCTTATACTTTTGCCAGATGCTCTTATATCTAGTTAAACTGCAGTCTATGTGGTTATGATCCAGAGCAAAGTTGACCACGTAAGTAACAGTCACCCTTTGCACCATTGCAGGTCATGTTATAGTCTTACATGTGTGCAAATAAAAATAAGGGAAATATATTGAATGTGTGCAATCTTCTTCATGAACACAGTTTTCTTACACTCCTAAATCAGAAAGGACATTTTCCCCCCCTCCCCAAAGGTATATCAGAAGCTTTAGTATGAAAGGAATGATAATAAATCCTATTGATTTCAGTATGTCTGTAAGGTAGGGGTACTTCTAGAGTTCATTTGTTTAGTATTAGACTAGATCAGTCTAAACTAGGACAAAGTGAAATACAATTGCCAAGAAAGTGTAGGCAGTTGTATTTGGTGTACAGAATAATTTTTTTTTTTTGCTGTATTCCCTACATTTACAGTATACACTAAACTCTAGGTTTACGCAGTATACATTATCCCTATGTAGACTAATAGTGTTACATTACATGTAAAGCTAACATGATAAATGGGGATTAAAATGTGTTTTCTCAGAAAACAATGGCTGGTGATTGAGGGCTTTATAGCTAATATATTTTAAGCAAGAATTGTGTAAGACACACTAGTAATTTTCACATAGGCTGCCACAGTCTACAGTCTGGGCCTGCTTTTCTGTGACAAGATCCTGTGTAATTCTCCCCAGTGTTTCCTCTTTCTTCATTTAGTGTTTATTCTTCCTTGTCTTGTATTTTAATTTTTTAAAAGAGACAATCTGTCAGTCTACGCCACCAACTGAGGGATAGGTGAAAAAAGAGGGTCATATTTGTCATATAACTTCCATAAAACATCATTACACATCCAATAAAACACCTAACAAAATGCTTTCAAGACTCATTCTTCAGTCATTCAAGTAAGCCTCCAGTGATGCAATGATCAGGCTGCATGGAATGTCAGTCTTCCAAGCACTGTTCCTGTGAACACACTCTTTATTTAAACAGAGCTTGTGGATGAGTCTGGCATGAGCCCCACTGAAATGAGCAGTGTTTGTACAGCAACAGCGCTCATTAGATTATGTCCCTATTTCCTAAGCTCAAACATACATCCATTGTTATGTATGCTTGCAGCTTTCTGAAAGCCTACCAATCAGATGTGTTTGCATTTCTCTAGATGTATGCATTTCTTCCTCATTAACATTTTGTAAAAATCATCATACAGGTGTGAAACAGGAGGATGGACATCAGCTTCCAGGTAGAGTAAGAAACCTACCATATCAGAGGAAAGGCTGAGGCTTTTAACTGGGACTTTCCCAAAAATGAGGGTGCGGAAAAGACCTGAGTGAATAGTCAAGAAAACTTGTCTTCACTACATGATTGGAATCTAAAAGGAAATTTCAGTTCTTTTTACCCATTTTTATGTGGCTGTTCCCTAAACAAATTACTTCAGAAAAGTTCATTTAAAATATGGACTTTTAAAACCTCATTTAAAAATGGCAGCCATGATTTTTAAATGTTCACTTACATATTAATACAAAATGCCGCAGCTAGTGGGTGAACCAGAAGTCTGACTCCAGTGGGCGGGCTGAAGTGCTAGGCAGGCAGAGGAACTCTTGAAGAGTTCAAAGAAGCCTCACTGAACTTGGGGCCTACTTTGTCTCCTGGAGTCTCCATTCTTTGGACCATTAGGCTTATTAGGGCAGGGACAGGGTAGACACAAAGCTAAATAAACATAGAATAAGCCCTGATGGATTAGACCACATGCATATCTAGCCTGGCATCCTGTTTCCCACAGTGGCCAGCCAGATTCCTTAAGCAGAGCAAAAGGCAAAAACTTTCTAGTGTTGTCCCCAATAATTTCAGAGGCATGCTGTTTCTGCTCCTGGAGGTAGCATACAGTCGTTGTGGTTAGCAGCCATTGTTAAACCCTTTGGATTTTAAAGCTATCTAAAGCTAGTGGCTGAGCCGCCATATGCTGTGGCAGTGGATTCCATAAATTAACTCTGTTCTGGATGAAGAAGTACTTCCTTTTGCCGGCCTTTAATCTCTTGTCAGTCAACTTTATTGGATGACCCCAAGCTATAGCACTGATGCAGTACTTGTTCTCAGTTAAGCCTTGATGATATGGCTGGCTGACCTCCGCAAGCCCTACAAGGGGACATCCAGACAGACAAGAAAAGGAAGCAGCCAGGCTCCTAGTGAGCCTCATCCCCACACTTGTAGTCATCCCCCCCCAATGTTAAGATGGGAATTAGGGGGCTTTGCTTGATGATGAGCCTCCTGCCAGCTTGTGTGTTCTAGCACATGCCCAACTTCATTGACCTCTGGAGTTCCATGGTACCATCTTAACTTTAAACATCTAGTACTAGAAAAGCAAATCTAAGATAAGACAATTTATTGATTTAAATACCATGTTGGCACAAGGCATTATTTATGTGACACTGAAAATGAACCACAGAATATTTGAAGCCAAAATTGTTGCTGGAAACATTTGTACAGTTTCAGATCATTTACTCACTGCAGATTATTCACTCAGCTCTAGCACAGCTAAATTCCAATCAATGCAAAATCTGCTGGGAACTTTTGCTTCCTCTTGATGTGAAGGAACTTCTTGCCTGACCTATTCCTCCCCCTCCCCCCACTCCCCGCTGCCACCCCTTGTTTGAAAGGGAAACTGCTGACAGTTTAGAACTGTGATTGACTTGATTTGATTTTCTGTCATCATTCAATGCACAATGAAAAACAGAATTGGTAATACAATTGCTTAGCAAATCTTGAATGGAATATATATATATATACACACAAACAGAAATAAAGTGCCAAATATGGCTCGTGATTGTACTCTTGGGTTTACAAAAATCTCTTTTGAATGTAACACTGGAAAATGTGCCTTATTATTTTTAAAACAAATGAAGGATTTAACTAGAATACCTTTTAGATGCATAGATAAATAAAGCATATTAGTTCCAGTAAACGTAATATTGTAGTTATTTATGGATGTCCTGAGAAATGCAGGTGCTTAAATAATACTTTATTTTTTTCTTACACTTCAAATCAAAACCTATCATTATTTTTAAAAAGTGAGGCATCTTAAGAATGTCTGCGTGGAGGAGCAGAGGAGTTTGAAGTACTATGTAAAGTCAGTTTCTCACCAACTCTGTTAACTCTGTTAAATGTCTTTCATGTTTACTTTTATAATATTCCATGTATGAGTTTTTGTTCCCCACTCTTGTGACATTCTTGTAATAACATCCATTTTTAGACATTATGTTGCTTACTTTAAAACAACTCTGTTTTGGAGAGAGAGAGAGAGAGAAATGAAGCCACATTGGTCCATAAATGTTATCCTTTCTGTCATGTGAATTTGTTCATATTATTATGATTTATTCTTTTTTTATGCATTATTACTCAGTAGATTCTTCCCATACCTCCTTCCATCCTCCTTCAACTACAGATGGGGCAGCAGGTGCAAATGCCACAGATAATGCAAATGCCAGCTTAGTCAATGGTACGTTAAGAACACCTAGCTTGTTTTTATTTGATGGATTTCTCTCCTTAACTCTATAAGCTTCCCTCTTTCTCTTATGAACGGCACAGATGTTGAATGTGCATGTGATTATTACCCTGTGAGAGCTCCTATTGTATCGCAGCTTATAAGAGATGCCACAAAATCCCACTTGGTCTTAGCCAGCCAAAATCTTTGCTTCTCACTGATGCAACAATGGGACGTGAACAAGTAGGAATCAAGGAATCTTTTATTGCTGATTCAAACTATTAAAAACAAACTACTGCAGCAAGTATCTGCCAAATCCACATATCCTCACAAGGTTTTCAGTGCAAAGCTGTTGTTTCCATGCTTTCCAATGTCTATTTGAAAGAGAGCATGATTTTGTTTTTCATTCTACTGTTCCAGTGTGGCACTCTCATAAGCATTCATAGTCTCAACATAGCTTTGGGAAAACAATCCTGCTGGGGTCAGGAATCTGGCTTAAACACTACCAGTAGCATTGTAGTGCTTTATTGTGCGTTCCCACAACCTTTTGACTCAGCACTGAGCTAAGCATTTACTGTAGGCAATGATAGTAGATAGCAAACTATTGCTGTGTACTACCGTGCATGTGCTTGGATATGGTTTCATACATTTTCTTTCTTTCTTTCTTTCAACAAATACAACTTCACCTTTGCAATTCTGAATGTGACTTTGGCCAGCTTCTTGACTCCATTTCTTAGCATGCCCATACAATAAACTGCTTTATAATAATATAAATTTATAGTAAGTATGAACGGGTGTATTTTTTCTCAAGCTTGGATAGAACATTTGCTTTTTCTCTAAACTTATTATAATATCTTTGCTTGATTACATTGTTGTGCTTTTAGCATCTAAGTAGTAATGAATTATTTATGATACCACTAAATAGTAACCAAAGCATGGATGTTATACAATGTTTATTAATCCTATTTATAATTGGATACACTTCATGTCCTGTAGAAAGTTTAAAAAATGAATGTTAAATGTGTTTTCTGGAGCCCCCAAAGCAGGAAATCCTAAAGATCAGAAATGAGGAATTTGTAGTCCTCAGGATGTTGTTGGAGTCCAGCTCCCATCAGTCCAACTAGCATGACAATTTGTCAGGATTGATGGGAATTGTAGTACAGTGTGTTATCGGAAAACAAGTCTAGACCCTCTTAAGTAACATAACTAATTTCATAGTTGTTCTGTTCCTGGTAAAAATATGAATACAATACCATCTTAGTAAATTTGAACATGCTATAATTTCATTCTTTCCGCTGCTGAATCATATTGGAAACAAAGCCTTCTGAAACTTGCAAAATCACACTCTTGATGTGATCACAAGTCACAAATCATCCCTTAGGGAGCTGTGAATACTTGCTGTACAACCAAATTGGTCTGTTTAGCTCAGCATGGGACTGTATTTGAGAGATGGAGGCTGAAATTGATAGCATCGTCATGTTAGGCTCATCTGCAAAAGTTCCTTGACAGACAAATGAATGCAACCTTCATAAGGAGGCTTTGACAGTTTATTAAGAAAGGGCTAGTTGTATATGTAGGTAGCCTGGCACTGATACAGAAGCATATTTAGTATATGTCCTACATTTTAAAGAGAACTATTACTTATAATGCGGTAGCCACTATAGTGCCTGGCATGTACTTGAGCTCTCTTTTAAAATTTAATGTACATATTTTACTTTATTTAACAAGATTTATATACTGCTTGATTGGAACAAATCCTCTAAGCAGTTTACAAAAGTATAAAACAAAACATTAACATTCTTGATTAAAAACAGTTAACAGCAGCTATTTAAAAACATTCAAATGATAATTAAAATCAAGAGTAGCTAGAGAGAGAGAGAACACGTATAAACATTCTACACACCTAGAAAGGCTTGTCTCATGGTGGCCATGAGTTGTGTGGAGTAATACAAAATTAGAAAGACAACCTCTCTGGAGAACCTTATGCTTGTCATGGGTAGTCATAATAATAATAATAATAATAATAAATTTTATTTATATCCCGCCCTCCCCAGCCGAAGCTGGGCTCAGGGCGGCTAACAACAATCAAATAACCAAATAGTTGAATAATCACACATTCTAAAATATTTCATTATAAAAATTAATTAAAATCAAATTGATGGCAACCAAAATACTGTGCAGGTTGCCAGAGGAGGGAGTCAGGCTGCGCCCTGACCAAAGGCCTGGTGGAACAACTCTGTCTTGCAGGCCCTGCGGAAAGATGTCAGGTCCCGCAGGGCCCTAGTCTCTTGTGACAGAGCATTCCACCAGATTGGAGCCGCAGCCGAGAAGGCCCTGGCTCTAGTTGAGGTCAGCTGTAGTTTGCTTGTCCTGATAGTGCAGATCACACAATATTGATTTTACACACACACACACACACACACACACACACACACACACACACAGTACCAGGAAAAATATACAAAGTGGACACACTTCACTCATTCTCATTTCACAGAAATTGCTTAGAATGTACCTGTACATTTTGCCCCATAACATTTCTTCAAGGAGAGCTAGAGACTTACTTTTTTTTTAATGCAAACTCAGAGTTTGGGATACCTGCCCAGGGGCACCATTTAAAGTTTCGCTGGGTGTCATCGCCCCACCTGGCACTGTGTTGGCAACTCCTGTACCGAATCATGTGGGATATAAAATATTTCTGTGTTTACTGTGACATGCATGTTGCTGTCAGAAAATACCTATTCTAGGATAGCTTGTCATTTCCAGGCAACAATATAAAACACAGGTCCCCTTTAGATGCTCTACATCTGCAGTGGAGTTTTTCTGCCTTGATATTTGAGCCTTTGCTAGGTTTCCAACTTAATCCTATAATCCCCAATGAACAAACAGGCAAAAATACCCACACTATATATATGTAACAGTCCGTACAAACAATCCATTTAAATAGTCTAGAAATGTATACTTCCCAATACTTGTTAAATGCAGTAGTCCATGACTATTGCTTCACACTATGGCTTTAAAATATTAAGTACGCAAGACTGAACTTTGTGCTTCTACTTTATGTCTGAGTTTTGAAAGATGGGAACTTCATTTCTGTTATCATAAATTAAAATATATTTCATTACTTGTCATTATGGAAGTATTCCTTTTTTAATAAATAAATAAATAAATAAATAAATAAATAAATAAATAAATAAATAAAGCTAGCTAACCTTGAGGCTTTGGTGAACCGTATTTCCCATGGATTTTTGAAATGTTAATAGCAGCTGATTGAAATGTCCCACCAGAACCACTATTTGTCCTCCGAGACCAAATATGCACCCACCCCACAGGGCAAGTAGCTGCTTGGGGGGTGGGGTGCATTTCAAGCAGGAAAACGGCATGGAAGAAATAGTAGAAATCTTCCTTTGTGCTACAGTTCCAATCTAAACCGAGTCCCTCTCTCCAACAAAACTGTCATCAACATTAAAAATGCTAAATGATCCAGCTCATGGATCTCCTGGATCATACCCAGTTGCCCCTTGCAATATGGAAGCATTTGCTGGTGCTGCCAGCATTGCATTCTGCAAGGTCTCAGGGTGTGCTAGGGAAGTGGTAGCAATTACCTGAGTCAAGCTAGGCTGTACTGTACCAGAAGAGTTATCCAAAGCCTTAAGAAGGCTGACAAAGGCCTTCCGTCCTAATGGCCTTCCTTTCCCACTCTGACCCCCACCCCTGAAGTGCTGCCTGCAATCTTTAAAGAACCATATATGTGGCTGTGGAGCAGGAAAAGCTACAGGAAAACAATTCCCAAGGAATTATTGAAAGAACCATGTCCTTGGGTTAGAATGATATAGAAAGGAGTACTGAAGGCTCTCTCCCCTGAGTTGGTGACTTGTGAATCAGCTGAATTTGAGTCTTCCATGGTGTGACGCTGGGACATGGACACAGGGCACATGACAGTCAGCTCTCTACACCACTGCCTAATTTGGGGGCTGGAATGTATGTGAGCGAGCGAATGCATGAATGAGTGTATCATATTTGTGCTTATCTTTGGATGCATCCGAGTATATGAGAAAGTGTGGGTAGGTGCCTACCACTCGTATGTTGCCCCTGGAAGGTCAACCATAAGGAAATGGGGTCCTCAGGCCGAGAAAGTTCCCTACCCTGGATTAAAGGGTAGTCTACTCCCTTAGACATTTTAGTGGTGGGTTTAAGAAAGACATTTGAATTCCCAATGAATAGGTTTCAAAATGATCAAAGCAGATATTTTGGGAGACATGGAGGGCATGGGGAAGTTGGGGAATGCCCTGTTGCACAAGCAGAAGTCCTTGTGCAAGGCTTCCTCTGATGGAACTTGTTAGATGAATCCTGCCCTAGACCAGCAACAAGACTTAACTTACCTGTAGTTCCAAAAAACTGCTAAATAGTCATGTGTCATTATTTAATGAAATCTAGGAATATTATATTAACATCTGCTAGAAATATAGGCCTGGTGCAAGACTCCCTCCATGTCTCCCTGTGCTTCCGAGGTAGCTCTTCCCAATTTTAGATGATTACCCATCTCCCAGCTGAGTCCACAGTCCACCAATATTATTATCTCAGTTGCAAATCTGAAATTTCTTCTGCCTCACTGCAGTTAGGCTTGAGGAAAAGCCTTCCATTTGTTCAGAAGGCTTTTTTGAAGCCTAATTGTTGCAGGAGTGGGCAAGATCTTCCTGATGATTGCTGCTGGTTTAACTTTCTCTCCAACTGCATTCTTCAGTAACCATTCTTCAGTGTTTATGTGTGCACATATATGTGTAGTTGTGGTAAGTATGTGTGTATTCTGCCCCAATGGTTTGCATAGTCCCTAAATGAGTTCAAAAAATCTGGAGACTCCTGGGTATTGTCTAATTCTGTCATGTCTGTCAGCCTTTGGTATATGCTTATTATACATTTTACAATGGAATATTGGGCTAGAAGAAAAAGTAACATACTCCCTAATACTGTAGTCATTTCTGCAGTTTAGTAATATAGTATACAAATCACACTGTCTAGTGGAAATACATAGTTTTACCTCTCAAGAGAGGCAATTTATCCAGTATTTCTGGATCTCCAAAAATGCTTCATTGCTGAGACTTTCCTTGTCACATCCCTTTTATTTATCTCTGTGATATATTAACATGCAACTGCTATCCCATCCCATAGACACCTGTCAACTGGCTTCAATATTTCTCTGTGCCAGATTCAGCATTTCTCTGTGTATATTTGGTGAATTTTTTTAAAGCAGCCATTTGTATCTAGCAGCAGCTTTCTCCAGACAGAAACTTTAAAAGTGAACAGTTGGTACTGTAATTTCAACATTACATGAAAACATTCAGTACAGAGGAAAATAAATGAAAATATATTTCTTTTTTTATTAAATGATTTAAGGAGAAAAATGCAGAGAATATTTTTTTTTTAAAAAAAGAACCTTAGCCTAAGCCACCTTTGCCCTAATCCCACCTGTGTTGCTGTGCACACAGAACACTGCTTCTGCATGTGTATTCCCAGCAGGATGAAAAACTGTGTGCATAAGTGGCACATGTGGTTCACAGCTGGGGCTATACATGCAGTACTCTATTATAAAAGGTTAAAATTCCCATTTCCAGCTCTTCAGGAAGGCCTGTAGAAGCCTGAATTCATTCCTTCATTTTTCCTGCTGAACTGCTGATTTCACATTTTATGGAGAACATGATAGAAATGTATCCTCCCCCCACTTTTTGGCACATTGCAGCACTCTTGCACTCCATATTATGAGCATGGAATGTGGAAATTGCAGTTTGGCGAATCTAGTAGAAATGTATAGGGTAAAGGTAAAGGTACCCCTGCCCGTACGGGCCAGTTGTGTCCGACTCTAGGGTTGTGCGCCCATCTCACTTAAGAGGCCGGGGGCCAGCGCTGTCCGGAGACACTTCCGGGTCACGTGCCCAGCGTGACAAAGCTGCTCTGGCGAGCCAGCACCAGCGCAACACACGGAAACGCCGTTTACCTTCCCGCTATAAAGCGGTACCTATTTATCTACTTGCACTTAAGGGTGCTTTCGAACTGCTAGGTGGGCAGGAGCTGGGACCGAAAGATGGGAGCTCACCCCGCCGCAGGGATTCGAACCGCCGACCATGCGATCGGCAAGTCCTAGGCACTGAGGTTTTACCCACAGCGCCACCCGCGTCCCTTTATGAAATGTATAGAAACACTATAAAAGAAAAATGAATAGTACCTTACATGCAAATTTAAAATAACCATTGTTTTCAAAATAATTATGCTGCTCTGCATTAGAGGAATTTATTATTTTATTTTACTTTAAAATTAGTCACTTTGTTTGGCAACTATTTATTAGCTTCAGGTGGGGAAATAACAGCAAGTAGATCTGTATTTGCAATTGGGACATGTAGGATCGTTTATAAACATTGCCAGTCTAACACTTGTAACATTTATACAAATGTTGGAAAGATTGTTCTGCAAAATTAATTTTACATAATACATTTTGGAGAACAATCTTTCCAACATCGGTACAGTTCCCTGACTGAAAGATATATACACCAAAACTGTATATATCTGCACCTTGCCATATCCATTCATTTCAGTGGAGGGAATGGATATTTACCTGAAAATGAATGCACATGCAGATCTACTTCCTCCCTTAAATAGAGAATGAATTCTGAGAGGGTGAACATTCTATATACACAGCATTCTGTGGTGAGATCGCTGGTTTGGGGGGTGATTATAACTGAATTTTATTTTATTTGCAGGAAATGCCAGCTACTCTGAATGTCTCTAGTTCTTTGATAATTGGAATTCTAAGAATTAATTTCATCAGGATTTTTAAATTATAATTTCATCTTCCAAATTTTAAAATCAGAATGCAGTGTTTATTTCTATATTCTGGTTATAATATTAGCAACCATGGACTCTTATTGATTTAAGCAGTCTGATTTGTCAAAAGTACATATTGGATTTTTACAGTGTAATAGATTGTACTAGATAGTCTTCAGTTCCCATGCCAGATCTCCTATTTTATTATTTTATAATATGATACATATTGCTAACGAATAGCATATTTTAAACATACTAATTAAACTTTTGAAAATTGTACTGTTAGAACAGTCAACTTATGCCAGTTTGAAATGACACCTAGATTGTTGGAGCATTATAGGGTAAGCTCTTGGGAATGCCTTTTCTTTTATGAAGCCCAGATCTGTGGTTTTCCAATAGTGTGCTTTGAAAACTTGGGGTTTGTTGAAAGTTTAGCAAGGGTTCCCCAGTGAAAATATTGGTAATGACAGGCAAGCTTACTTAAACAACTGCTTGCTCACCAGTCTTTCCCCTTCCAAAGCGGAACTGCAGGAGATACTAAGTTTGGGGATGGGAAAACACAAGGCTGCACTGCACCTTGAAATTCCCCAGGTGTAGACGAGAGACGTGAGTGTTAACACTCAAAGAGGAACAATTGGCAGCTGCCCATGTCCCCTAAGAGAAAAATTCATTGAGCACCAGGGGATGACGTTAGTTTCTTCAAAGATGAGAAAGGCTACGGGGCCTGTCTTCTTTCTCCCATGAGTATATTGAAAGTGTAGAAGATTCTGCCAGTGTAGAGCCACTAGCAGTATCTATTTCTCCTGGGAATAAAGGGGTTTGAACTAGAAGTTCCATGACAGCACCTTGGGACTTCTTCTTCATGAGACCTGTGATCCTGGTAGAAAGAGACATTTGCAATGTCACTAAGCTGGCAGACACTAGAGCAGCAGTAGAGGCTTTCCCCATCTTTGGAGGAGCCATTGTCTGCCGCCACCACCACCCCACCATACGTTTTCTCCCATTGGGGTGGGGCTGTGTCTGTCTTGACTGCTCTTTTTATTTGTGTTATTTCTGACAGTAAGAGCTGTTCGACAGTGGAATTTGCTGCCAAGGAGTGTGGTGGAGTCTCCTTCTTTGGAGGTCTTTAAGCAGAGGCTTGACAACCATATGTCAGGAGTACTCTGATGGTGTTTCCTGCTTGGCAGGGGGTTGGACTCGATGGCCCTTGTGGTCTATTCCAACTCTATGATTCTATGTGTGAGCAGATCAGACAAGCCTGCCAAGCGTCCTATGTCAACTTTAGAACATGCCCCAGAAACCTTTGCAACACAGTATAAGTAAGTTTCTATATTAAGCAGGTCAGTGTCAAAAGTATTTCCTGACAGAAGAACACAGAATCCAAAACACTGGGTTAGATAATTTCAAATTATTGCTTTAGGCTTTGCAGTATAAAAACTATTATTATTGCTCCAAAGTGTTTATGACTTTCTATTATTACTGCAACAGAAGAGGCCTTGGTGGTAAATGATAAACTTGGTTGTAAATTTATGTTCAGGAAGCTCATTCATGCATATAAATACATCATAAAAATTTGCATTAAACTTTATTTAAACATGCTCATAACGTGTTTTTTGGGCCCTTTTTATTTAAATCCCCCTTTGTCTTGTGTTCTGTCTGTGCGTACTGATTGTTTACTGTCTGTTTTTGTTTGTTTGTTACAATTTTTATCACATAGGCAAAATGCAGGA
The DNA here is from genome assembly GCF_964188315.1 of Podarcis muralis. Lineage (NCBI taxonomy): Eukaryota > Metazoa > Chordata > Lepidosauria > Squamata > Lacertidae > Podarcis > Podarcis muralis. Next base: position 76,397,625 of record NC_135656.1, read on the forward strand.
TGGGAATATGGAGAACAACCAGAATAAAGGTAACCTTCTTTTATATTAAGGAGGATTTTAAACATCTACTTGAATTTAGTTCTGCAAGTATAGTATCAGGAATATCACCCCCACAAAAAAAGAGTACTTCAAAAGCAAACTTTTTAATTTTTTTATTCCTATGACAAAAACAACACTGTAAACAGTCCAGCCTTTTTCTTGCCTCCTTTAAGCCTTCATGTTGGAATAACCAGCCATGGGACGCTGATAGATTCCAACAACTTGGAGCTGTCATATCCATCTTACCAGAAGGCTTCAGTCAACTGCATCATCATGAAAGCTTCATGGAGCTATGCTCACACAACCTCTCTTTTCTAGTGCTGCTTCTGCTATTTCACTTCTGCACTCTTCTCCTTAGTGATATTCTGTGGTTATTACTGTGAAATGCTCACATAGGGAGCACTGTCCGTGCCACCTTGAAGGTATTCTGTGCCAGTGCTAATATCAAGTTGTGCATAAAGAAGGATTTGCAACTTGTGGCTTAGAGAATATTAGTGTATTGGACATTTAACCAAGTTAGGCTAAAATCCTGCAGTTCTATGTGTGAATGCAGGGAAGCATGCACCCAGACAGACGTTGTAGTCACTGCATAGCTAAAGAGCAATACACTTTTCAGATGGACATCAGGATGCATCTGTGTAAAAGTGGTTGCAGAAGAAACTTCAAAAGCACTGCCAGGGCACATGTGGTTCTTCACCACATAGACACATAACCCTTGTAAGATTTCAGCTAGTTGTCAAGCAGTGTGTTTCATCTTTTTAAAACAACAACAAATAATATTTATTTCCTGTGCAGATTATTTAAGTGTATATTCCCTGTGTAAATTAAAAATTAGAATTCTCAAAAGGTCTTTTCTTTGCCGAGTAGTATCGTACCTATTTTTCCAATATAACATTTGCCGTCTACATTTGTCTAACAGCAGTTTATTGACATGTTTTTCTTTGCAGAACGAATATAACTGGTATAGAACAGTTGAACACATTTGTTTTTATAAACTGCGTAAGATAGATGAATAATGAAGAAGATAAATTTTTTAGTTCCTCTTAGGAATTTCAAAATACGGAAACAACACATACAGTCCTACTTGGTGCTAAGCTAAATTGATTATGTCTAACTATTCTTGATAGATCTTCTAAACAGTGTACGCCATAATATACTATGAGTAGTGGAAAATTTCTCCTGAACAACACCATTAAATTTATGTAAGGCCATAGTTGTGCTTTTGCACATCTCCCTTCAGTTTCAGCTGGGATTGCACAGGGGAAGTTTGTAATATATTGTGCCCTATGGCATTTTTATTATTGCACCAACTTTAATAAGCAGCGTGTGAGACAGACACACAGGGATGATGAAGCAATTCTAGTGCAACTTACAGCTACCAGCTTTCCTAACCATTTGAACACTTGCCTTTGCTTTTCTTCATATTTCTTCATGTTTTCAGTTTTAATTATACAAAAGATTATTGTTTTTTGTTGCTACTTCAAATGCAATTGTAATTGCATATATTTTTGAGAGTGGTTTAGAGCATTAAAAGACTGAGCAGGTTCTCGGTTGTGGTAGTTAACATGTTCTGTGTATAGCTGGTATTTTAGCACTTGATGTTTATCTAAATTTACAAGGTGGCAAGAGGCTTTGCTTCCTTTTAACTAAAAGATAAAATCTTCACAGTGATCTTCAGTGTCTAGCTGGAGTGCTCCTATGAATAACTATGGAAGGATGTTGTGCTATAACATCTTCCAGTGTTCTCCTTCTTCTAAGTTTAGTTCTTCATAATGTTAGGTAAGCGTCACCCTCCCAAAAGATTTCAGCAAAATTTCCCCACCCCCTGGAAGTGGTAGAAAGATAATCGCCTCTTCCATAGCGTCTCTGTGTTTCTCTGAGTGTGTGTGAGAAGAGGTTTGCAAAACTGGTAGACAGGGCTGAGCACAATATCTTTTAATAGGCAGTTTTTCTCCTTAAAATCACTCTCGGGGGAAATGGCTTTAAAGATGGCTGGATGGCTGAGGCAAGGGGGAGAATTTGGTTTCTTGCACTCATTCTGTAGGGATGCGGTGGTAGACACATTTCTGCATGCAGTTCTGCTGTCGTGTCTAGGCTGACTCCTGGGCTAAGTAAACTGAATATAAAATCAGTATCTTAAATCTATTCAAGAACTTTTGTTCCAAGATTTACCTTGGACAAACTCTACCACCTCGGAACATGTGCAAGTGTAAAAAATGGTACATGGAGAAGGAGTAAAGCACCCTTTCCCCCTTCATTTCTCTGCTCAAAATTGCACTTCCAAAGGCTGCTTTCCTCTTTAAAGAAATGGAGGGAACCTCTTAGGGCTTGGATAAATGTGTGATGGTTTTTTTCTTTTTCATATACTGAATTCTTTGTAAAAACATACTGCAGTTGTGAGACATTTGACTTCTTCGAGTGTTAGAAAATTAAAATGAAGGTGGAACCTTGAATCTGTGTGCACTACCACCACCACCCTCTCTAGCTCTGACCTTGCCCCATTCAGTAGCAAGGTATGCTGTGAACTTGTAAGTCTGTTTGCTTCAACACACATACACATACCTGATGGTTTCATCCCTTATACAGTGGTACCTCAGGTTACATACGCTTCAGGTTACATACGCTTCAGGTTACACACACCGCTAACCCAGAAATATTACCTCGGGTTAAGAACTTTGCTTCAGGATGAGAACAGAAATCGTGCTCCGGCGGCACAGCAGCAGCGGGAGGCCCCATTAGCTAAAGTGGTGCTTCAGGTTAAGAACAGTTTCAGGTTAAGAACGGACCTCCGGAACGAATTAAGTACTTAACCCAAGGTACCACTGTACTGATCACTGCACTCTGCAGGTAAGGGCCTCCTGTAGATATCATCTTATCAGGAGGTCTGTTCCACACAATATAGGAATCCAGCCTTTAGCATACTGGTATTCTCTTTTTGGCATCTATGGAATTGCCACTTACCTGGAAATCCTGGGGAAGCCATGGTTTGCAGTCATGGCATGACTGCTACCCAGCCCAGAACCATTGTACTTCCATGGTCATTGTGGGAACACCTGTTGTGGGAACAACACTCAACCCAGGGTCAACCCAGCCCTCTCGTCAGCCAGCAGGTGAACTGGTTGACGCCAGAGTCACACCCACTTCCTTTGCCAAAACCTACTTACATCTGTAATCAGTAAGAAGTGTGGCCTACTTCATCCCAACTACCAGTGTCATGTGTATTCCTCATTGGTCTGCCTCTGGCTGGGTTGCATGTTTCTATGCCTGGGCACACAAAGACTTTCCTCTTTCAACAAACCTTTTAAGTAGAGCTCTTTCCTAGTCTGCAGCTTTTTCAAATTGTTTTTAGATGTTTAAATTGTTTTGTTGCTTATGTCTTTGCAGCCCTGGACTCCTTTGGGAGAAAAGATGGGATACATTTTATTATTATTAATAGTAATAGTAATAGTAATAATAATAATAATAATAATAATAATAATAATAATAATAATACAAGAGTTCTCGATAATAGTGTAGCGTTCTCTATTATGGGGAGGCTTGTTAGTAGGGATGAAAGGATCTGCCAAGTTCTTTCAGTTCTCATCTTTATAATCTTAAATTCAGTTTTCCACATTTCTGCAGCAAGTGAATTTTACAAACAACAGATCATCATGAAAAGCCTTCAGTTTTTTGTGCATTTTTCCCTAATTAACACAATTTGTACACAGTTTTGACTAATGTACACATTTTTTCAAGCAGTCTCTCCTAATATAATGCCCTTTTTATGTTTTTTCATGAATATATTCATTCACTCCCAATATATGTGTTTTTATAAGCATTATTTGGTGGGAGAAATGTATCACAAAATTCAGATAGGTGCAAATTTTGAAGGATGGCTGTGTTTCAGTTCTCATATTGTTTTGGAAAGTGTGAGCTTGATAAATTATGCTTTAAATGCAAACTGAATCAAATTCTTCTCCCATCCCTACTTGTAAAGCATGCTGCAAACAGACTTAGAAGTAATCGTCAGACCTTGCCTCTGAATAAAGGAGGTGGAGTAGACGCTGGCATCCAGAGGCAATTTAATTATATAATTCTGAGGAGGCTTCTGATGTAAAAAAAAAGTTAGATAGTTAATTATATAGGTCATAAATCTATCATTCATATCCTGGTCTCAGGATATAGTGTGAGTGCACATGAAACCACTTTTTGCTAAAGGTCTGAGTCTGGTAAGTACTTTGGAAGGGGGATGACGTGAGACCCCATGTAGGCCGCTTTGGGTCAAACAGCAGAATAATAGTGTGATATAAATGCAAGAAAAAACCTTTTTTAAACTTAAAAGTGAAAAACTGCTATAAAACCAACAGACTTTCATTCTAGAGAAGGGGAGGCAGAAGCAGACCTTTGTGTATGTTTTCTAAAGTGCTTTGTAAATTGAAGACTGGGAAATGGTTAGACGCTTATAATCTTATCAAAATAACCCGGCATGTCAACTGTTCTAAGGAAAGCAGTGGTGCAGAAGCCAACACTGAAGGCCAGATATCTCATTTTCTAAATGAAACATTTGAAGTAACGCTACAGTTCTTAAATAATTTCCCCCCTTCTGCACTGTTAGCCAAACAGCAGGATGGTGCTGCCGCAATGGAGATGCAGCCACTGAAGAGTGCTGAAGGTGGAGATGGAGACGATAAAGACAAGAGGAAAGCCAACATGCATAAGAAAGAAAAATCTGTCCTCCAAGGGAAGCTGACTAAATTGGCTGTCCAGATAGGGAAAGCAGGTATGGTGTACATTTGATGGGGTAGCCTATTGTCATGAGGAATGTACTAGAGAGTTTAGACTAATTGCCAGCCAGATCTGCGCACAATAGATAAAAACCATTTCCCAAAGCCATTCCCTTTGTCACTTTTTTTTTTTTTTGTACAAGGAACCCGATTAGCACTCTATGGTTTTGCACTCCACACTCAAGGCATTCAAAGCAATTGTAGTATTAAACACATTTCTTTGGAACCCAAACTGAGACTCCGTGGGGTTCTGCTCATTCTCTGTAGTGATAAGAGTCCAGTGCAATTTCCCCAAGGTATAGCTGAGCTCAAGATCTCGAAATATCACATAGGACGCTGCCTTACGCAGAGTCAGATAATTCTCATAAGTAGTTTTGATGGGCTGTATGTATGTGTGATTCTGGATCATGTCTCTGGGCTTCATAGTTAAGCTGTCAGACACAATAATGATTAAACTGAGATTTTAACACACACAAATGTTGTAGCATGATGTCTTAAATACAAATATATTTTTCACAAGATTTCCACACACCCACCCCACACTTGCTATAGTAAAAGTTAACTTTTTTTGTCTTTTTCAGGTTTGGTGATGTCTGCCATCACTGTCATCATCTTAGTATTATACTTCACTGTTGAAAACTTCGTAGTCAGCAAGAAGCCATGGTTGCCTGAATGCACACCTATCTATGTTCAGTATTTTGTTAAGTTCTTCATAATTGGTGTTACCGTGCTTGTAGTTGCTGTTCCAGAAGGACTTCCACTTGCAGTTACTATTTCCCTCGCTTACTCTGTAAAGGTAAGCAACAGTCTTGAAACCAAGATTTTTTCCGTAGTTATTCAATTTGTTAATAGATTACATAAAAATTGGTTTACTGTTTAGTAAGGTAAACAGGACTGCATGTCAGTGTAATTTTAAAGGTTTTTCAGAATGCTAATGTCTTCAGATGAAAAATGTAGCCGAAGAATAGAATAGAATAGAATAGAATAGAATAGAATAGAATAGAATAGAATAGAATAGAATAGAATAATGTTGACATTGTGCACAGTAGAATATTTCTCTAGAGGAACTTCCCTCACTACTGTGGAACTAATAGTTCAAACAATAACATGGGTGGGCTTTACTTAGGGGGATCTCTTTAAAGAAGTGAATGAAGCAATTGGACTTGGATAAAGAGACATGGATTTCCACTTAAACTGAAGCACCTCAGGTGCCATTGTGTCAACCATTTTGCAGTTATGGGGGGAAAACACTTATGCTAGAATAGCTCAATTTCCAGTAAGGTATATATACCTAATTAAATTATTCTACAGTAGTAGGCTTTCAATATGCATGAATAACATAATCCAGTAAATAATGCAAATGCATTTGAATGGGAACCCAAACACCAAAGCAGAGTCTGAAATACAATTCACAATGAACTTAATTGCCTTAGGACAGCAGATCTCTGTACTGTGTGATGAGGGTTTCCTGTGCTAGTTTGTATGGAGTTATGTACGGAACTGGTACTCATTGTGGTGAAATGTAATAGAGTTTACTGTCTATTTTTTTCCTCAAAGAGGATTTTTTCAGGGTGTTGGTAGGCACTTATTGTTGTAACGTAATTCCTGTTTTTCCGCAAACTACGACTTCTTCTTCTTCTTCTTCTTCTTCTTCTTCTTCTTCTTCTTCTTCTTCTTCTTCCTCCTCCTCCTCCTCTTCTTCTTCTTCGATAAATTGAAATTACCACTTCCTCTCTTTATCTGCTCCCTTAACATGCTTGCTTATCACCTTGCATTACTTTAGCCTGGTAAAACCATCAATTACACATGGCAAAATATCTGTACCTATATTAGAAAACTGAGTGCTGAGTCATTGCATTAGAGGTTCATGTGCAATGCACATCTTCCTCCTCTCATCCTCAATTTGCTTACACAGGCCAAGGAACACTCAGATGTGTACAGTATTTATCATTTGCTATTCAGCTTTGAGGTCTCTTAATATTCCCTTAAGACTTTCCCCCAAGGATGCTTCTGAATTTTCTTTCAAAGTTAGTGTTTTAGTGGTTCCCGCTTCCCTTTTCTTGGATTGCGGAGCTGTACCTATGAAGGTTTTTGTTGCCATTTTTCTTGGCTTGGATTTCCAGAATTTGTAAAGACTGCTGTCTATACTGATGCATTGCTGCCATCACAATGCTTAATACCATTCTTAGTAGCTTTAATATTCTGGCTTTTTAATAGCAGTTCTGAAACACTGTATTAGTTTTGTTCTTAGATTATATAAACACAATCTCAACAACAATGACATATAGACAAACAAAAAAAAGGCTGGTAATGGGAGGAAGGCATAGAGAGCAGCAAGAGCTACCATAAACATTCATAATAGAACATGTGTGTTTCTCTGAGTTCCATTCCTGCCTTTCTCCTCCCCCCCTCCCTGCAAATGTTTCCATTACAAGTAAGGATCAGTGTTTGGGTGGAGAGCTCCACTGAAGTCTAAAATACCAGAACCTTTCCATTCCAAGAAATGTAAATGCAGTGGTGTAGACAACTGTATGCTGAAAAGCAAACAAAGAAAACAGAAATGACTGGGGGTTTTTTAAATGTGCATGATCACTCATGCACACAGCTTACCTAAATGGAAAAGAATAATGGAAATGGAAGAAATGGAAAGTTCAGCAAGAGCAAACTGTACATGCACTGCTACCAAAATTAATTATAGAAATCCTTAATGTAAAATTGGAAGATAAGTAGAGTGGAACACAGGACAGAGCCATCTGTAGAATTACAAAATGGAATGGAAGAAATATGTCCACTCCTACTTTGGTTTAATGCTTTGTGTGGGTGGGTAAGTGTATCTTTCAAATGAATTTCAGTATTTTTGTACTGATGTTTGAAAACTGTAGCCAGATTGTATTGTTCTTGTTCTGCTGATTGTCTCATGTGCCTAAAAAAACAAACAAAAAAAAACACCCAACCATTAAAATATTGGCAGATATTAAGTCACATTAATCCCTCATTTACAGGAATTTTGTAAAAATGCATTTTGTGTACCTGAAGTTTCTATGTTTTACAAGTGCAAATGGGATTTTGTGGAAAGATTAATCCATCTGCTCTACTTAAGAAATGCTTATGCATTTAATTAGCATAAGGGATTTTCAACCTATTTACCAAATAGGCTTTATTTTTTTCTTCTTTTTCAGAAAATGATGAAAGATAACAATCTGGTCCGTCATTTGGATGCGTGTGAGACGATGGGTAATGCTACAGCCATCTGCTCTGATAAAACAGGGACGTTAACCACCAACCGGATGACAGTAGTACAAGCGTACATTGGAGATACCCATTACAAAGAGATCCCTGACCCAGATTCCATTCCAGCCAAAATTCTGGATTTGCTGGTTAATGCAATTGCCATCAACAGCGCTTACACTTCAAAAGTTCTGGTAGGTAGGCTTTGATTTCAGACACTAAAAAGACATTTGGGGAATCTGTGTCAATACTTAGAATTCTCTTTCCACTGTAATAAAAATGCTGTTGTGTGAAGGTTTGGTCAAAGTAAGAATAAGTCTATATCTATATGTTTTGTAAGGGACGCGGGTGGCGCTGTGGGTAAAAGCCTCAGCGCCTAGGGCTTGCCGATCGAAAGGTCGGCGGTTCGAATCCCCGCGGCGGGGTGTGCTCCCGCTGCTCGGTCCCAGCGCCTGCCAACTTAGCAGTTCGAAAGCACCCCCGGGTGCAGGTAGATAAATAGGGACCGCTTACCAGCGGGAAGGTAAACGGCGTTCCGTGTGCTGCGCTGGCTCGCCAGATGCAGCTTCGTCACGCTGGCCACGTGACCCGGAAGTGTCTTCGGACAGCGCTGGCCCCTGGCCTCTTAAGCGAGATGGGCGCGCAACCCCAGAGTCTGTCAAGACTGGCCCGTACGGGCAGGGGTACCTTTACCTTTACCTTATATGTTTTGTAGTTTTCAAAGAAATGTTTCGAAAACCATTCTGTTTTGTAACTTACATGTGCCATGCCAAATTTTCATGAAGTTGATATTTTTAGGTAAGAGGTGGGTTTATAAAGAATGTCTAAAGGCCCCCAAAATCTATTAAAACTTATCTTTCACATTTTTTGTCCCTGTAGACAGCGCAGATCACTATTGCATAATTCAAGCAAGTCAAGGTTCATATAGTAATAAATAATGATAATAATGATGAGGATGACATTTGCACAGTACTTTCCACTGTTCAAAGTGCTTCGCATGCACTACTTACTTGTAATCCTAACAACTAAATCAGTATTATTATCCTTCTTATTGCACATGAGGGGATTGAGGCTAAGATAAAATGGCTTACTTTACGCTGGCTAGTAAATATGATCACACACACACACAATCTGTCTATCCAGACAAGCAAGATGCATTTTCACAGTTCAGAAACTCATATCCAGCCAGGCAAAAAGCACTCAACAATGGCATGGAACAGGGCAGGTGAAAGGTGGGTGTGGCCTAATCAGAGTCCCAAGAGCTGTACAGAAATATCATCTGGCCCGGAAGTACTCCTCCCCTCCCCGGGGCAACCTCTGTGCTGCCTTCTTAGATCTAAAGGCAGCCTTTGACAGCGTTCCTAGAAATATTCTTTGGGAGAAACTTGCGAAACAGGGCATTGATAGAAGACTCTTATGGCTCATAAGTCAGCTCCACGAAGGTACCCTTGCCAGAGTGAGACTTACTCCTGCGGGCGACCTCACAAATTCGATACCAATAAACAAGGGAGTGCGCCAAGGATGTATATTGGCTCCCTGCCTATTCAACCTTTTCATCAGCGACATGCGAGCACCCCTAGTTAACTCATCTCCAAGTACACACGCGCCTAGACTAGCGGATTACCGCTGCCCACTCCTTTTATATGCGGATGACGCGGTAATTCTATCTTATACACGTGTTGGACTAACCAGAGCTCTGAAGATCTTTGCCACGTATTGCCAACTCAACCAATTAACCATCAACCACGCTAAGTCCAAGATTCTGATTTTCTCCAGAAGCCGGAGATTATACAAATGGAAGCTTGGTGGAGCAAAAATAGAGCAAGTCCTAAAATTTCAATATCTAGGAGTTATTTTTCAATACAACTTGGGATGGAAAGCTCAAATTCAACACCTACTCAACAAGGCCAAAACCCTGTCATATGCGCTCCTCCGATTTTTCTTTTCGGACGGAGCTCTGCATGTTCCCTCGGCCCTAAAGGTGTTCAAGGCAAAAGTGGTTGCAGTGCTTGCTTATGCTGCCCCGCTCTGGGCCGTGATGACAGATCTTGCTCCCCTTGAGACTCTGCAAAGCCAATTCCTACGCCGGCTCCTAATGCTCCCCCTGTGCGTAAGCAACGCAGCCATGCGACTAGAATTGAAGATCGCATCCTTAGAAACTTGCCTGTGGAAGCAAGTCTTCAATTACTGGTTATCATTGTGGCATAGATTACCAAATCATTACCTTGTCCAATGCTTATGGCGAGATGAATTCTCCAGCCTTTGGACTAGTAAAATTCATGCCAAACTCCTGAGCTATGGAATCTCTCCCTCAGATTCCCTAAAACTAGATCAAATCACTGCTCAAAGACTGATCTGTCAAAGACTGGATGACATCGACTTGCAGCAAAATTATACGCTGGGGGGAGGTGTTTGTTCGCCCCAGAACATTGGTATCACTTTAACTTATTGCGTTCCATCATACCTCTCCTCCCTTTCGACTGTTGCCCATAGACTGGCCTTCACCAAAGCGAGGTTCAACGTTTTCCCCTCCAATGTCCTGAGACATAGATTCTCAAAGGGCCAAGTCCCTGCCACGTGCGAATGTGATAAGGTGACGCCGGAGTCGCTCCAGCACATTATGTTCACTTGCCCCCTGTTCAATGTGCCACGGGCAAATTTGTTGGGATCAATCATACAGAAACTAGAGGGTACCCCACCAAAATTCCACCTTGCCCAAATCTTGCAGGATAAGGATTCCCACACAACCCTGAAAGTGGCTAGGTTCCTGGTCGCTGTCCTCTCCCAAAAGCGACGCCAAGGAGCGCTACAAGCTAATTAAGGCGTAGCATGCCTTTCCATCTTATAGTATTTATTGTTATAGTGGTATTTTAGCGACTGTTTTTTTTTTTTTTTCTTTTCCCCAAGGCACAAGCTGTCACTTATGTGTTGTTTTTACCTGTATGGGCCTATGGCCGTAATAAATATTATCGTTATCGTTATCGTTATCGTTAATAGCTGCAGGGCTGCATCAGATCCCTACCCCTTGAACTAGATGAATAACGATCATACTGTTTTTGTATTACATTTTGTTTAAAGAGGAATAGGTTGGAACTATTTATTCGTTGTGTGGCTAGAAGAATAGTTTCAAGAAGAATCTGTAGTTGAGAGTTCTGTTTATTTATTTTGCCATATCATGTTTATTAATTTTACAATAACCATTACAATCTCTCCGCTTATATTATACATTTTGGCTTTTTAGGGCCATGACTTCCTTCAAACCTTCCTTGTCATTTTCTATCTTTCATTTCAGATTTCTGCATTTTCACTACTTAACCATTGCTTTAAAATCAAAAACATCAGAGCATCATATTTTCTTATTCTTCTCTGCAGTGATTTTTATACCTTTCCTTAAAAGCTTCTTGCAATCCTATCAACGTCTTTCAAATAATTTACAAATTAATTCCTATCAATTGTCTTTCAAATAATTTACAAATTTAGTCCAGTCCTTGATGAACTTCTGGTCCCACTGTTCTCAGATTCTTCCTGTCATTTTGGCCAGTTCCTCATACTCCATTAACTTCAGTTGCCATTCTTCCTTTGTCAGTAATTCCTCTTGTTTCCACTTCTGTGCTAATAAAATTCTTGCTGCAGTTGTTGCATATAGGAAAAGCTTAGTATCTTGTGTGTTAATGTCTGTACCTACAATTCCCAGTAGAAAAACTTCCATTTTTCCCCGTATATATATATATTTCAACATTTTCTTAATTTCATTATATATCATATCCCAGAAGCAGTTCACTTTCTTACATTCCCACCACATATGATAAAAGGTACCTTCTTTTTCCTTACATTTCCAGCATTTATTATCTACCTTATAGAGTTTGGCTAGCTTCACCGGTGTAATATACCATCTATACATAATTTTATCACATTTTCTCTTAAGGCATTACACACTGTAAATTTTATTCCTTCTTTCCATAATTTTCCCCAATCTTCTAACTTTATATTATAGCCAAAATCTTTAGCCCAATGAATCATTACCGACTTTACCTCTTCATCTTTCAGATGCCATTCCAGCAATATTTTATACATTTTTGACAATGTTTTATATTTGTTATTCAATATTTCAATTTCGAATTTTGATTTGGTATTTCCAAATACATTTTTCTTCATATCATCCTTAAACATCTCATTAATTTGGTAGTAGTGCAACCAATCATTAACAAATTCTTTCACCTCTTCGTATGGTTTTAATTTCCATTTATTGCCATCATTTTTGAGTAACATTTCATATGTTACCCAATTTTTATTCATATTTATTTTCTTAACACTCATAGCTTCTAACGGTGATAACCACCAGGGTATTTTCCTTTCCAATAGGTTTTTGTACCTATTCCATACTTCATAGAGAGACGTTCGGAATATGTGATTTCCAAATCCTTTATGTACCTTCTTTTTATCATACCATAAATATGCGTGCCACCCAAATCTGTTATCATGGCCTTCTAAATCTAATAAATCTATTCTTTCCAATAATATTCATTCCTTTAACAAACAGAGGCAGGCTGCTTCATAATACAGTTTCAAGTCTGGCAGGCAAAACTACCTCTTTCTTTACAGTCTGTTAATAGTTTAAATTTAATTCTCGGTTTCTTCCCTTGCCAGATATATCTTGAAATTATCTTTTGCCAATCTTTAAATATACCTGCCCCCTTGATTGTTGGAATTGATTGGAACAAAAACAACATCTTTGGTAGCACATTCATTTTAATTACAGATATCCTACCCAGGAGTGATAATTTCATTCATTCCCACACTTCCAAGTCTCTCCTTATTTCATTCCACACCATTATATAGTTATCTTGAAACAAATTTATATTCTTTGAGGTTAACCAAATTCCCAAATATTTGAGAGTTCTGTTTAGCCCTTTCCTTACCCATTAGTTGTTTTAGAACATTGAAATATTAGTTGTTTTAGAACATTGAACTAAACTAAGATTTTAAAAATGAATAGTGGATTATTGTATATTTAGACAAATGAGAGAAATTATCACAGTTATCGTGAGTTCAACAGCCTGATCTGAATGCACAACTTGTCTCACATAACTCTTCTGATTAGGATTTATGGTTAGGACAGTTTTCTAAACAATTATTTTCAAAAATTCCAGGTAACTTTGTTTTTGCATTGTATCATGTTTCAGCCTCAGTTTAGATACATATTTCTTTTCTTTTTTTTAGTTTAAGTTTATTTGGCATCTGCAAATACTTGGTTGCAAAGACTCTATTTTAATTTGAATGGTGTATACAAATAATAATAATAATAACTTTGATTGTTGTGCACTTTAGACCCGGGGCAGTCAGCCACCATGGCAGTCTGGTACAGCTGATACTCAGCCTGCAAGAAAAGATTTATGGTATGATTAGCATAGCAGAAATTGCAGGTGGAAATAAAATAATAGCTTTCATTGTAGCAGAGTTAAATTTCTTTTATTTCTTTGCTTTAATTTTGAGAGTTAATAAACATGAAACAGCCTAAAATAATTTCATTTTAAAGCGTAAAGCAGATTCGTTCTCACTACAGATTGCGGACAGTAGTCTGCAAGGAAATGGTTTGTGCTGAAGCATTCCAGGAGAGGAAATGTCACTGCCAATTCTCGCCACCGTATGCTTTATTTTATTACACCATGGTGAGATTGTGGGATCTGCAGCTGTTCTAGCAGGTCTCACAGAATTTAAGACCTCTTCTGAAAATTATTGTCTTTTCTTATTTATACTTAAATTTACTCAGGTACACTCAAAACAATGAGTATCTTTTATTAAAAATTACTTTAAACCACAGCAGAAATGCCTGTCTCAATTAGGGAGGAGGACAAGCCTGCATTGAGTAAATATGTCGGTGGATGCAAACAATTATTTAGATTATGGTTAGGTCAGACCTGGGCTGGATCTAGACACATCGAAAAAGTGTTTCAGAAAAATGTGTTGTAAACCTCAAAGTGCAAAATCACGTTGGTGAAAAACGGAACTCCACAGCGCCGTCTGGTGTCACAGTATTATAACACATATAAAACGCTTTTTCTTTAGTAATGTAGCTGAGTCACTGGCCTTGGGGGGTCACACTTTTTATTCTTTTGTTAAGAAGTTACATTTCTAAAATCCTTTTAGAAATTATTTGTCATGATGGTCAAAACATATTATCAGAGGAAAATACATTTATTTTGAATGAATTTTATAGCCTTTATTAAGTTGCTGAAGAGAAGGAAAGGTGATTTATATGGGGGGACTGTTGCCTAGGTACTCAGTGTGTACAAAATCGAGGGTTTTGTTATGTTTTCTTGAATACAATTTACTTCCTTGTATTGATGTCAATTACCTTGATACCTTTATGGTACAAGGTGAATGAATGAATCAATAATAACCTTACTAATGGTCGTTATTATCCCCAGATGGAGAGCTCAGACCAAGAAATAATGGCTTTCCTCAAATCCAGTGACTCCACCCATCACTATAATAGGGTTTCAACAGAGAACTTGCAGTTCAAAGCTCATGTTTTTAACAAACACAGTACATCAGCTCTCTTCCATTCTGTTAATATTAAGGGTCACTGTTAAATAGAAATGCAATTGAAGTAACATGTTATCTTTTAACATGTTATCTGGATGTGCATATTTTGGTGCAATTTTTTTTAAAAAAATGATTTTTATTATTATTTTGTTGGCCGCTTTGCATTCTGCAAGGAAAGGGAGAGGGTGAAATGTCTTTATTTATTTGAATTTGTGTGGTAAGTTAAGATTTCCAGAGTAAGACCCAGATGACAAGTTACACATACTTTGCTCTTACCTTTTTTGGTTTTAAATGGGCTGCAGAGGCCTATAGTTGGGAGCACAAAACTAGAGTGGGGGACAGAGTGCTCTTTTCTACGCCTCGTCCACACGGTGGAAAGCAGCATCCGGGAAAATTTTGAATAGAAAGTCTGCCTGAGAGGAAAGGTTAGGCAGCTGACCTGGCCCTCTACAAGTGCTCCAATCAAGATCTCAAGCTTCTGCTGCTTTACTAAAAAATAAAAAAGGGAAATATCGGAGGGAAAGCTGCACATGCATAGTGTGGCTTTATGTAAGATCTTTATGCTGTGGGGACACGAAGGAAAGTTTGAAATCCCAATTCTTTCTTTCTCCTTAGCCACCAGACAAGGATGGTGGTCTACCTCGCCAGGTTGGCAACAAGACAGAGTGTGGATTGCTGGGGTTTGTCTTGGACCTAAAGCAGGATTACCAGCCTGCCCGGAATCAAATACCTGAAGAGAAGCTCTACAAAGTGTACACATTTAACTCTGTGAGAAAATCAATGAGTACTGTCATCAAAATGCCAGATGAAAGTTTCCGAATGTACAGCAAAGGAGCTTCTGAAATTGTCCTAAAGAAGTATGTACTTAATATTTGCTTTGAACACGTCACAAAATTTGGGTATGCGCGTGATCCAGTTCTCATTATTTGGTTAGTTTAAATCTTACTAACACAGATTGACAGATGCGCACACAGAGACCTTAAATGTACAGCATGGAACAATGGAACATGTTTTTACATTATCAAGTGCTCTCCTGTGAGATGCCATGTATTAGGTGATTCCTAAATAAGTCCCATGGTAATGAATGGGAGCTAAGGAAGAGCACTACTGCGTATGCATAGCTGCCATTCATTTAAGTGAGACGTAGAAGAAATTCCTGGCAGACATGGTACATGTCCTTTTATCTTATTTATCACAAAGAAGTAAATTGTTATTTTTCTGCTTCCTGGAAAAAGTATAGATTAATTGATTGAATTGAATTATTTTAAGAATAACAGCAGCACATTTAAAAGTGTGTATTATTATTTATCATGAATGGATGAGATAGTACTCACTGTTACTAATTGGCTTACTATGAGTGGCTTGCTAAAAGTCTGATTCAGGGCTTGTTAAACTTAAATTCAGTTCTTCTAGGTTCAAGACCAATGATTTTTAAACACTGAACCCCCTCACATTATTCAGACTACCTTTGTTATGCATTCAAGGCTTCTTCTCTATCTTTGTTCTAACATTTATTATTTTTTTGCCAACAAAGAGATGTTATAATTCGTTATTTCCACTGATAACTAGAATTCCATCACCCATTTGGCTTAGGAAGGTACCAATCAATTTGCTACTTATTAAAATTAATTCTGTATCTCAGGCATGTTGAAATCTTTATTCTTTGTTGTCTAGTAAATTGTTTCTGAACTGTAGAATTGCTGCTGGTATCCTTTCCTTCCAGGTGTTCTAAGATTCTTAATTCAGCTGGCGAGCCTCGCATCTTCAGACCTCGTGATCGGGATGAGATGGTAAAGAAAGTGATTGAACCTATGGCCTGTGATGGATTGAGAACTATCTGTGTTGCTTATCGAGACTTCCCCAGCAGCCCTGAACCAGACTGGGAGGATGAAAACGACATTCTATCTGACCTGACCTGCATTTGTGTGGTTGGCATAGAAGACCCTGTAAGACCAGAGGTATGCTAAACTTAAGCCCCAATCCTAAACCATTATTCATTTGAAGTAAGTTCCATGAACTAATAATACTAATTTCCAAATAGGTTTTAGGTGTAGAATGTTAAGGCACTCACATTATTATTATTATTATTATTATTATTATTATTATTATTATAATAATAAAAAAAATGTGCTTCCTACAGTTCAGTTTTTGAAAGCAATTCTTTGTACTGCAGTGTGGCCCAAAATACACCATGTTGTATCAAAAGAGGCCCATTCATGCAACATTCCCACCTCCCATTTTTTGCTTCCGTTCATTGTACATACTCATTTTACTCCTGAGGTCTGGGGAACGCTGTGGAATGGTCAGTGTGCTGTTGAGGACTGCAGCTAGTATGAGGAAGAAGGAATTGGTAGATAGAAATAGGTCCAAGCAAGTCTGCACATAGAGATGTTTCTTTTTAAAACACACACACACACACACACACACACAAACATTTTAGCAGGTTTGAGAGTAGTACCAGAAGACTCATGCTTTGATGCATTGTTTACATATTGTTGCACGCGACCCCAATCTCCAAGTGGTGCGAGATTCCAGAGGTTCCAGGTGCTACCCCAGGGTTCATGTTTCCTTTTGGAAATGAGGCACAGCAGACACTGTGGTGTCTTAATGATATATGGTTTCTTTACACACATATGCAACCTAAGCCTACAGTGGAGGGGTCCACAGCCTTAACACCCCATGAGGGTTTTGTTTCTCCCATAGCCGTAGCCTTGGATTCAAGCAGAGATCCACAATGGCTCTCTCTCTCTGCTTGCTGCTCTTCCTCCAGGTCACATCCCTGTCCCCAAACCTCTCATCTCTCAACCCTAAACTGATAACAATACAGTGGTACCTTAGGTTACATACGCTTCAGGTTACAGATGCTTCAAGTTACAGACTCCGCTAACCCAGAAATAGTGCTTCAGGTTAAGAACTTTGCTTCAGAATGAGAACAGAAATCGTGCTCTGGCGGCACGGCAGCAGCAGGAGGGCCCATTAGCTAAAGTGGTGCTTCAGGTTAAGAACAGTTTCAGGTTAAGTACGGACCTCTGGGATGAATTAAGTACTTAACCTGAGGTACCACTGTATGTTCACTTGGGGAGCTTGTTTATTACAAGACATGAATGGGTGCACTTGCTATGATGATTTTTGAAATCATTACTGATAATGTATTAACAAACAGTAGGTGGTTATAAAAGGGCTACATGACTTGTTTTTCTATTCTATTATGTGTCTGGTATATCTAGATGAAATGTCTTCCACTCCAAACAGGTTTCAGCTCATTCACTAAATGGCTTGTTCACTGAATGAAATGTTGCATGGCAGTTTGAAATAAAAATACTGTTTTTTAAATTGATAACTTTTTAAAAAAAATTATGGAGCTCCTCATCTCATCCTCCCAACAGTTTAGTTGCTTCAAGATGGGATCCAAAGGGCACTTCAGCAAGCTAATTCAGTACTGTTTTCTACAGTATCCTCCTGGACCATTTCTGTCAGTTGCTGTTTTGCAGTCTTTCCACTCCTACTTACA
Organism: Podarcis muralis; assembly: GCF_964188315.1. Classification (NCBI taxonomy): domain Eukaryota; kingdom Metazoa; phylum Chordata; class Lepidosauria; order Squamata; family Lacertidae; genus Podarcis; species Podarcis muralis. The sequence goes on from NC_135656.1 coordinate 76,415,712, forward strand.
GTGCTGGGTTCAAAGAATAGCATTGGTTTCTATGTGTCCACCTCCTGGTAGCTGTGCTGTGGGATGCCACAGAGCGCTATTTTGTTCCCAATGCTGTTTAATATTGATAAAGAACTGCTGGAAGCAGTTGTTAGAATATTTGCTCTCCTAATGTCAGCATGCTAAATGACACCCAGCTCTATCTTGCCATTACAGTCTGAATCAGGAGAGACTGTGATTGTTCTTAATTGGCCCCTGGATGCACTGCTAAGCTGCAGATTGGTAAAATGGAGACTCTGTGCATGAGTGTCCCCATGGGATTTTACCAGTTCTGGATAGGTTTTTACTGACTCTGAAGGAAGCCTTTTGATTTTTGGGGTACTGATAGATCCATCTTTGTTACTGGAGGCCTAGGTAACCACCATAGTGAGGAGCACCTATGTGGAGAAATCACATTTTGCAGTTTGTTTATAGGGACAAAGTTTGTTTTATATGAAGGTAATAGAAGGGTTCAGGTTAAATTACAGTGTATCTATTGGCAGGCGACAGTTGGCTATTAATTATATAAGACAGGACTGGTAAAAGTTAGGTTCTTTTTATACTGGGTTAGAGGATTATAAAAGTGAATTTGGACAGAAATTCTTGATCACAGGAAAAGTGGTCTGATGAGGGGACAATGATAATTTTTTGCTGCTTAAATCTTATTGGTTGAAGTGTAGGCTGACCAGAGCATCAATAGGCTACTGTATTGGGAGAGTGTGGGATTGAAGGAAACTGCTGAGGAGGAGGCAGAAGGAAGAAGGCTGGAGTCTGGAGCAGAAGGAAAAGGAAAAGCAGTATGGGCAAGAGGCTTATTGAGGCTAGGGGAAGCCTAGTAGTGTCACTGCCTCAAAAGAGCTGAATCACTGACTTAAGCTGAAGATTGACAGAAAGGCTATCTAAGGGCACTGAGCAGTGAGGAAGAGTTCAATAAGGAGCTTCTGGATCTGACCAGAGAGGTAACTGCTGGAAAGCCTGGCTCATAAGACAATGAGCAGTCGTCTTCAGTACTTGGTGGCACTGAAAGTTGGCTGACTGGGCAAGAGGAACTAAGAGAAATCGGCATAGAAATTAAATAGGGTTAGGAATTGTGCATTACAAATCAGTCCCTGACCCATAATGTTGGATGCTGTTATTACTAGGTTGTTGTTTTTTATTACACTACTTTCGTGTTTTTATGTTTGTATTTTTGCACACTGCTTAGAGATTTTAGAAACAGACATAGGCAGACAGGCGGACAGCTTAGTTTTCTGAAAATATACTTGCAGCTTCAATGTGAAAGCCAAGATGGTGTTTAAAAACAGCCTGTGCATTCTCTAGAAATGGGTCTATGTGTTGTGACAATAGAATACAAAAGCAGTCCTTTGGATAGTGAAATAAAATAGTTGTAATACCTTATTCATTTTTTTTAAAAAAAGCAATGTGCTAGTTGTCACATGAAACACAGTTGTGTGGCAGCCACTTCATAAGCCTGGTCTCTCCTAACAAGCAGCTCCCAATGCAGCTCTGGTGATTTTCACTTTGTGATAATCTCACAGCCTGTTTTATTTATTTTTGGACCAGTGTGGTTAAAATCATTAGAAATGTGTAGGAATTGTCAGAGTTAAAAGACTTGCCGTTACGTTTGGTCGAAAACATGCATGAGTAAGACAAAAAATAACAAAAATATTTCTTATTGCTGCTGAATGTCAGTGCTGCCACCTCCTACATTCTCTTCCTTCTTCAGCAGGGGGCTACTTTATTAAGTAGCTATTAAGTAAGTCCTAGAATCTAGGACAGCAATGGGGAACTCCTAGTGCACAGATCTAGACAGGGGTCTGAATTTGGCTCATGAGGCCATTTCCCTCAAACTATGTCCACCTTCCCCACACCTGGAGCAAGTAAAGACATGGTGCAAAGGAACTATCAGAAGTTTAAAGTGCTCTCCTGATTATTCCTTGCTAAGTGGGGCTTGCTGACAGCTGCTTGAGGGTGACAGTGTGCCTTCTGTGACAACAAGCCCTTTAGAAGTTGTCACTTGGCACCATAATGACATCAGGTGATTTGCAGGTGGGTGGCACCACCTATCTGTCAAAAATGCCCCACAGCAAACATTTGTTCAACCCATAATTGCCTTGATGCTGCAATCTGACTGGAAGGGGACACATTTCTTTTCCTCTGTGCAGTACTGCTTTTCTTGTAGAAATGGCCCCTCTGAGCTGCTTTTTACCCTACAGGGCAAAATGATGCAGGTAGTCATTCTGTTTCAGAATGCAACTTTCTGAAGAAAACAAACCCTATTTTGCATTTAGTAGGGATTTTTCTGGAGATTTCACACCTGGTAACACATGGCCCTGTTAGGGACGCGGGTGGCGCTGTGGGTAAAGGCCTCAGCGCCTAGGGCTTACCGATCGAAAGGTCGGCGATTCGAATCCCCGCAGCGGGGTGCGCTCCTGTTGCTCAGTCCAAGCGCATGCCAACCTAGCAGTTCGAAAGCACCCCCGGGTGCAAGTAGATAAATAGGGACCGCTTACTGGCGGGAAGGTAAACGGCATTTCCATGTGCTGCACTGGCTCGCCAGATGCAGCTTTGTCACGCTGGCCACGTGACCCGGAAGTGTCTCCGGACAGCGCTGGCCCTCGGCCTCTTAAGTGAGATGGGCGCACAACCCTAGAGTCTGTCAAGACTGGCCCGTATGGGCAGGGGTACCTTTACCTTTACTAACACATGGCCCTACGCATGATTTACTTTCTTAACAGCTTAAGAGGTAACCACATTTGTCTGGATAGTGGGAAGGTGATTCTCATCTCTTTTAAATTAAACAATAAAATATTATGGTTGTTTGTTGCACATGGGTACCCAGAGCTGATATTTAGAAAGTCACGGGGAAACATTACTAAGTCAACTTAATTATGTGAGTGACTGAGACCAACTGAAAGCTGAGAAGAATTTCTGGTAGACGTTTTTTGTGTGTGGTAGAACTTTGGCTGTTTCTTTCCTAGCAGGCCTCATGTGACAATGCCTCATTTTCCCCCTGCGGTAAAATGGCTGTATTCTTAAGACCTGCCAATGCACTTTGGTCTTCCATACAGCATTTCCAACAGTATCTAAAAATGTGGCAAACTTAAAAGTGCAATCTTATACAGAGTTACTCAGAAGTGAGCCCCACTGATTTGCCTCCAGGTAAGAGTGTATAGAAGGGTGGTGAATCTTTTTTCACCCTGAAGGTCACATTACCCTGTGGAAAGCCTTCCAGGGGCTGCATGCCAGTGGTGAGTGGTTCCAGAGGCAAAAGTGGGCAGAACAACTGATGTCATTGTTTATTTATCTGTTTTTAAAAGGCACTGCTTAAAATATTAAAAATCTCTAAGCAGTTTACAGTAAGTTTACACTATGAAACACCATTCAATAAAATTACCTTTAAAACATGATTTTAAAAACAAGATAGAAACATAACTCTACATGACAAATAAAACTGTGCTGTGCACAAAGCAAATGTAAAAGTGTAAGCATCAGAGTGCAGGGCAATTTTTTTAAAAGATTTATTGAAAGGTGATTACTGTCTCTGCCTCACAAATTACCTGAGGGAAGGCATCCCAAGAATAATCCTCTGGTCACTGAATAACCAATAGGGTCTCCTTGGGAGATCTTAAAGAACAGATTGGTCTGTACTGGGAGAAGCAGTCTGCAAAGTATCTTGGCTCCAAGTTGCTTAGGGCTTCAAATATCAACAACAAAACCTTGAATTGGGCTTGGTAGGTAATAGGGAGCCAATGCAGACCTTTCAACACTGGTGTAACATGTACAGTAGGCTATATTTCAGTCACACAGAAGATGGAGGTTTCTGCATACTCTGTCATTCCACCCCCCCCCCCCACCTGCCTTTCCATCTAGGCAAGCAAGAGGCACTATCATAGTTAAAGATCACATTTCAGGCAGGTAAAAGCACTCAAGGAAATCACTGAGCAGGGGGAGTTGTGACCTGAGGAGTAAGTTGTGCCCTGCCTGGAGCCCTGAAGACCAGATACAAAGGCCTGGGGGGCTGCATTCAGTCCCTGGGTCTGAGGTACCCCACCTCTGGGGCCTAGCATTGTCATCTAAAGTAGTCGTATACCTTGGAGTAAAATTTCTTGAACTTGGTAGGGCTTGCTTTTAAGTAGCCATGTGTAGGATTGCACTCAAGAACGTCAACAAATCTGCAGGCAAAGTGTCAGAATCTGAAGAGCTTTTCAATGTGACTTTGGCGACTTCTATGTAGAAGCCACACCGGCCCCTGCCACCCTACGACTTAGCTTCTTTGTCTGCATGTCTGTATCTCTCTTGTGCATAGGATTGTGGCTGCTTCCCCACATGATATTATTAGCCTTACAAGGATTGAGAGAGGTGTGATACGCCAGAATGGCATTAAAGGTAAAGGTAAAGGTACCCCTGCCCGTACAGGCCAGTCTTGCCAGACTCTGGGGTTGTGCGCCCATCTCACTCAAGAGGCCGGGGGCCAGCGCTGTCCGGAGACACTTCCGGGTCACGTGGCCAGCGTGACATCGCTGCTCTAGCGAGCCACAGCTGCACACGGAAACGCCGTTTACCTTCCCGCTAGTAAGCGGTCCCTATTTATCTACTTGCACCCGGGGGTGCTTTCGAACTGCTAGGTTGGCAGGCGCTGGGACCGAACAACAGGAGCGCACCCCGCCACAGGGATTCGAACCGCCGACCTTTCGATCAGCAAGCCCTAGGCGCTGAGGCTTTTACCCACAGCGCCACCCGCATCCCATAGGATGGCATTATGATTGCTCAAATTTATGTAAAGAGGAATTTCTGTGTTACTCTATAGAAGAAAACATTTTGGATCACATCCAATGCTGTGTGAGCAGCATTCTGCTGGTACAACGGGACACCTGTTTCCCCCATGTGCCCCCAAAATTTGAGGGTGCACAGGGGTCTGGAGGGGACAGGAGTGGAAGAAGGAGCACTATTGTGTGCATGGAGTTCTGCTGTGTTTGCAGAGCCTTTGGTTTTAAATAGCAGTAGTCATTGATTGATGGAGTGTCATACATCAAAGCTATATACATAAATTAAATGTTTTTAGTCCACTACTTTGCTAATAGAAGTTCAGTTCTGTGGTTCTAATGATCTCTGTTGTACCTTGAAAGGATTCTTAGTGCACCTTCAGTATTATTCAGGCTGTAACACCTAAACAGAGCTTCATGAGGGATAATTCAGCACAGTTAATTACATTCCTCAGTCTTTTATATAAAAAAGTCATCAATATTCTATGGAGATCTTAACATACAAAATTCTGCAGGAGGACTAGAAACCTCATTACTGCATACTCTGTTTACTCATTGGATTACAACTTCATAAAAGTATTTTTGGAAAATTAATCAACAGTTGTTTTATATAAGCTATTTAGGTTTCTAAACTGGGTTGTGGATGCTGACGGGTTGTGCTAGTTTAAATGATTAGAAAAAATCATAGTAAAATGAAAGTTAAAACTGGAAGCATGCAGTTTATAAGGCATCTCTCTTCATGTTGTCTTGCAATTAATATGTCCCCAAAATTGGGAGACGTTTTAGTTTTCAATCTCGTATAGTTGTAAGATTTGAAGATAAGTTTGTGTGTCGTGGAGCAACCTGTTTATTGTTTAAAATTCACCATGATTTCTTCAAAGGAAAGAAAATTATATCATTTCAGTTAGATCTTTAATTAGGAATCACTATCTGTCAATGCCAAAACAAGGCAAGTATACTTGTACATAAAGTATTGTTTTACAACCTGAATTAGGAACAGTTAAAAAAACAACAACACAGGAGTTTATAGCCTGGCCTGCCTTAGTTCTTGAGCATCTTCTAATTTCTCTTGTTTAAAGCAGAACCTAAGATGAGCCTGCTAGATCATGCCAATGGCCCATCTAATATCCTGTTCTCACAGTGGGAAGCCTGCAAACTGGACTGTTGATATTCTTATTCTTAATGAATTTGTCTAATCTTCTTTTAAAGTTATCCAGGTTGGTGGCCATCATTGCCTTTTCTGGGAGTGAGTCCAATAGTTTAACTATGTGCTGTGTAAATAGGTGCTTTCTTTTATGCTGAATCTTCCAACATTTGGCTTTATTGTATGCCCATGGGAGAGGGATAAAAACTTTTCTCTGTCCATATTTTTCCATGTGAAGTATAATTTTATAAACTTCTATCATGTCGCTATTCGTGTGTCTTTTCTCTTAAGATAAAAAGTCCTAAACACTGCAGTCTTTCCTCAAAGGGGAAGCAATCCACCCCCTTGATCATTTTTGTTTGCCTTTTTATGAACTTTTTCATACATTAACTTTTAAAGAAAATATATCATAGCAATATCCTAACCTCAGCCATATCATGTTATGTCATATGCCATGGTTGTTAGCAACTTTGAGGGCTTAGACGTGGGTGAAAATGTTCTAATAAATAACTATAGTGTGGTGCCTCACACTACAGTAGATGTTAGTGAAAGTTCATGCTAATGTCCTATTTCTTACTTGGTTTTTCTCAAGATTGTATCACAAGTGTATCAGTTCTAACTCTGATTATGCACAGAGTGCACTTCCTTTACCAGTCATTATTTCCCATCCACACTTCTTGAATGTGGATATATAGCAGAATGTGAGCACTGATTCCATTATATCCATGCTGTGAAAGTACCACAACTTCCTTAAGCTGTTCCACTGGTACTTATTTATTTACTACATTTATGTTTATCTCTAATGCCTCTAGTACACTCTTCCTTCATGTAGCTTGGAACAGCTTACGTAGGGCTTCCAAGCAGTCTGCCATCCGCCTATTGATTATGTTGAGCTTTAGCAATATATCTGTGCTTTCAGGACATAATGCTGATTTTCAAATATAAATTCTCCTTGAGTGATCTTTTGTAGGCTTATAACTTATTCATAATGACTTTAGTATTGGCAAGGGATTTTTATTTTTTTTAAGCCACTGAATAGAGGATAGAGAGCATGCCTTCCCATTGCCTTTTCTCCTTGGTGCTATTATTGGAATAGCTGAGCTCAGATAATCTGGTAAGGCGGTGCTGAATTTGTATTTGCTGCTTTAAAATTGTGAGATGTAGCATATACATCTACTGTTAGGTGCTGTTAGTAATAATAATAATTTATAATAATAATAATTTATTATTTATACCCCGCCCATCTGGCTGGGCCTCCCCAGCCACTCTGGGCGGCTTCCATAAAAACCAAAAATACAATAAAATATCACATGTTAAAAACTTCCCTGAACAGGGCTGCCTTAAGATGTCTCTTGAATGTCAGGTAGTTATTTATCACTTTGACATCTGCTGGAAGGGCGTTCCACAGGGTGGGCGCCACTACCGAGAAGGCCCTCTGCCTGGTTCCCTGTAGCTTTGCTTCTCGCAATGAGGGAACCGCCAGAAGGCCCTCGGCGCTGGACCTCAGCGTCCGGGCAGAATGATGGGGGTGGAGACGCTCCTTCAGGTATACTGGACCGAGGCCGTTTAGGGCTTTAAAGGTCAGCACCAACACTTTGAATTGTGCTCGGAAACGTACTGGGAGCCAATGCAAGTCTTTCAAGACCGGTGTTATATGGTCTCGGCGGCCGCTCCCAGTCACCAGTCTAGCTGCCGCATTCTGGATTAGTTGTAGTTTCCGAGTCACCTTCAAAGGTAGCCCCACGTAGAGTGCATTGCAGTAGTCCAAGCGGGAGATAACCAGAGCATGTACCACTCTGGTGAGACAGTCCGCAGGCAGATAGGGTCTCAGCCTACGTACCAGATGGAGCTGGTAAACAGCTGCCCTGGACACGGATTTGACCTGTGCCTCCATGGACAGCTGTGAGTCCAAAATGACTCCCAGGCTGCGCACCTGGTCCTTCAGGGGCACAGTTACCCCATTCAGGACCAGGGAATCCTCCACACCTGCCCGCCTCCTGTCCCCCAAAAACAGTACTTCTGTCTTGTCAGGATTCAACCTCAATCTGTTAGCCGCCATCCATCCTCCAACCGCCTCCAGACACTCACACAGGACCTTCACCGCCTTCACTGGTTCTGATTTAAAAGAGAGGTAGAGCTGGGTATCATCCGCATACTGATGAACACCCAGCCCAAACCTCCTGATGATCTCTCCCAGCGGCTGCATGTAAATGTTGAAAAGCATGGGGGAGAGGACAGAACCCTGAGGCACCCCACAAGTGAGAGCCCAGGGGTCTGAACACTCATCCCCCACCACCACTTTCTGAACACGGCCCAGGAGGAAGGAGCGGAACCACTGTATAACAGTGCCCCCAGCTCCCAGCCCCTCAAGACGGTCCAGAAGGATGCTATGGTCGATGGTATCAAACGCCGCTGAGAGATCCAGCAGAACTAGGAAACAGCTCTCACCTTTGTCCCTAGCCCGCCGGAGATCATCAACCAGTGCGACCAAGGCAGTTTCAGTCCCATGATGAGGCCTGAATCCCGACTGGAAGGGATCCAAATGGTCCGCTTCTTCCAGGCGTGCCTGGAGTTGTTCGGCAACCGCTCGCTCAATCACCTTGCCCAGGAATGGAAGATTTGAGACTGGGCGATAGTTGGCCATCGTGGCCGCATCTAAAGATGGTTTTTTAAGAAGCGGTTTAATAACCGCCTCTTTCAGCGGGTCTGGGAAGGCTCCCTCACGGAGGGAAGCATTCACCACCCCACGAAGCCCATTGCCCAGTCCTTCCCGGCTAGCTTTTATAAGCCAGGATGGGCAAGGATCCAGGAGACAGGTGGTTGGTTTCACTCGTCCAAGCAGCCTGTCCACATCCTCGGAGGTAACAGATTGGAATTGATCCCACTCAACTTGACTAGACAGAACTCTAGCACTCTCCCGCCCCGGCCCTGCTCCCACGGTGGAGTCTACTTCTTCCCGAATCTGAGCGATTTTATCTGCAAAAAACTTTGCAAAATCATTGCAGGAGAACATGTGGCCCGTACTGGGCCCCGATGTTGCAGGTGGTTCCGCTAAATTGTGAACCACCTGAAAAAGTCTCCTGCTGCTGTTTTCTGCAGATTCAATAGAGGCGGTGAAGAAATTCTTCTTCGCCGTCGCTATCGCCACTTGGTAGGCTCAACGTTGAGCTCTAACCTGTGTCCGGTCAGATTCGGAATGAGTTCTCCGCCACCGGCGCTCTAGCCGTCTCAACGATTGTTTCATTGCCCTCAGATCCGTGGAAAACCACGGGGCTGTCCGGGCTCCATGCAATCGGAGAGGGCGCTTCGGAGCCAAACAGTCAATAGCCCTGGTTAACTCCACATTCCAGCGGGCCACCAGGGAATCAGCTGAAAGGCCATCAACATGGGATAAAGCATCCCCTACCACTCTCTGGAAACCATTTGGATCCATTAAGTGGCGGGGGCGGACCATCCGAATTGGTCCCACCTCCCTGCAGAGGGGATGGGTCGCAGAGAAGTCCAGTTGCACCAGGAAGTGATCTGACCATGGCACTTCTTTCGTTTCGCTTTTACTTAGTGTCAGATCACCAACATCCATAGAGGTAAACACCAGGTCCAAGGCATGTCCACGGCTATGGGTTGGGCCAGACTTATTCAGGGACAGCCCCATGGAGGCCATGCTTTCCACGAAGTCCCGAGCGGCCCCTTGTAAGGTCGTGTCGGCATGGATGTTAAAATCCCCTAGGACGACCAAGCTAGGTGTCTCCAGGAGAACATCCGCCACGACCTGAAGCAGCTCGGGCAGGGAATCCTTGGTGCAGCGGGGAGGTCGGTACACCAAAAGGAATCCTGTACTGCCCCTATTGCCCAACTTCCAGAACATGCACTCAGAAAACTGGGTCTTCCCAACAGGACGCCTGGTGCAAACTAATGACTTCCTAAAAATCACTGCAACCCCCCCTCCCCGCCCACATGACCTGGGTTGCTGTGCGTAAGAGAAACCTGGTGGACAAGCAGCGGCAAGGACAGGCCCATCTGCTTCATCCAACCAGGTCTCTGTTATACAAGCCAGGTCAAATCCTCCATCCATGATCAAGTCATGGATGGCAGTGGTCTTATGAATCATTGACCTGGCATTGCACAGCAGCACCTTCAGGTCATGTGGGTATCCCTTGCTGATTCTAGTATCCATCCGGTCAGGACCAGACCCGGAGGCAGGGATAGTCCTCAGACAACGACTAAACCTGCCTCCTCTGTAATGATAGGGTCTGGTCTTAGCGTAACTCCTCCTCCTACCCGTGATCACTGAGATCGGTTGTCCCAGTGCATCCCGCCCTGTGGAACATGCCCCAGCCATTTTATGGGCTGGGGCCCACTCCCCGGCAGCCCTGAACCCTCCCCCTAAAAACAAAAACAAAATAACACCTTAAACAAACAACCAAAACCAATAAAACAATACAAGCGAAAAATGTAAAAATTACAAAAACATCAAAATAATAATAATAAAATAATTCCCCAAGCCCAACCAACATCCATCCCACCCCCACCCCGCACATACAAAAAATCCAAAGAATTAAAAAACAAACAAAAAAAACACATTTTAAAAACACTCTGTGCCTCTCCGGCAGTAACAACTGTCCTGGTGAGGCCTGTCAGGCCCCGCCCTGGGCCAGATGGTAAGTGGCAGGAAGGAGCAGGGCCCTCAAGCACTCACTCAGGGAGTCTTCTCAGGCAGCAGTTAGGATAGTATTCTATTGTGAACCTTTCAGAATTTTATTTACAATTCATCATAGCTGCATAAGAGGCTTTCAGTCCCTTTGGGGAATTTTTCATTAGGTTTCTAGTTGTTTCTAATGCCTATAAAAGAGTTGCATGACCACCTAAACCAATAGCAGGAATACAGCATATTCTGCAAGCAGTAACTTATTAGGGTTGGCCATTCCATAAGCAGGGAGCAGCGACAAAGTGTTGGGAGGACAAACCTATGTGTGCCATGTGACCTGCCAAACATCCCCTATGCCAGCCTGCTGCCCTCAAGACCTTCCCTGTCATTATTATTATTAAAGTATGATTGAACTGTCAGTTTGGTCAGTTTCTATACATGTAATTATATTTTGCTATATTTCATCAGGAAAACATCTTGGGCAGTCATAACAGGTTGGATGGCACATTAAGTTCATAACGATTTCGAATTTGTCTCTTGTATAAGTTGTTGTAGGAAGAAATGATCTTACTTGTGTTCCCTATATCTCCATCATGCTTCTTTTGGAAATGTTAGAAAACCAATCCCTTTTGGTCTCACAGTACATTTGCTGCTATAATACAAATCTGACCGTGATCAGCTTGTTTTTGATATTTCCCCCTCCATTTCATTTCACTGTTTTAGGTCCCAGAAGCCATAAGAAAGTGTCAGCGAGCAGGAATTACAGTCCGTATGGTCACAGGGGACAACATCAATACAGCTCGTGCTATTGCAATAAAGTGTGGGATAATTCACCCTGGAGAAGATTTCCTCTGCATTGAGGGGAAAGAGTTTAACCGAAGGATCCGAAATGAGAAAGGAGATGTAAGTCATGTCAGGACAAAACATACAATATTCTATAAAATAGTTACAAAACCTGTCATATTTGTCTTGTGCTGCGCTGTTCCTCACGTTCTTCCTTTTTTCCAAATGGGAGAGATGGTACTCTTTTTAAGATTGTATGTCTTTAAAAATCCAGCCGATCATGCCCACTTTTCTCATCCTCCAGTCCTTCTGTGTTGCTGTGTCGTCCCAACTGGGTTTGTCTTGCTGCAGACAAACCATGAGCTGAAGTTGAGGTTTGTCCTTGGTTTAGAGCTTGTGGTTTGGAGGAAATAAGCTATGAGCCCAGTTTCAGATGACACGCTAAGCCAAGTCTTAGCTCACAGAAGCACAGCAGCAACAGGTCCAGAGGAGGAGCAAAGCAACCTACACATTTATATATTTGTGCTAATTCATGGTTTGTATTAGCCTTGAATGCCAATTGAGTCGATGCCTGTGTTTCATGCACCAGCCTTGCTGACTGTACAGTTTGTAGGGATTCAGGGTGTGTCTGTCTTTGTCTTGTTCAAATATGTTATATGCTAGGGCTGCCATGTGTCCGGAATTTCCCAGATATATCTGGGAAGCATCAGTCGAAAACACATATCGGGGTGGAATTTTCTATAATTGGTTAAAATGTTCGATTTGCTCAACAACTTTGGCCAAAAAATGCTCAGCAACCCAGTATCCTCACTACGTCCCTAAAGTGCATTAATATTTTTAGAAGTGGTAATATAAACATGTCAGTGCTTGTTTACTGTGTGTTCAATCATTTACATTTAGTGAGAATACGAAAAGTTTCTTTCCTTTATAAAGAGCTGATGCAGCAGCTGGTTCAGGAAAGACAGAGGATAGAGGTCAGAAACATATTTTCAAAGGCACCGAAAGCAACATGACTTCTTGAAAGTAACATTATACTGTTACTTTGTCAGGTGAAAATGACAATATGGAGCATAGTAATTTGATTGGGGAACAAATCATTCTTTAATAGGCTAGCATAGCTCAGAGAGTGAAACATAGCAGAGGATGAGAGCAGCAGAAAACCCTAGGAAGCCCTTGTAGTTGTTTAAGTATTAGCAATGTCAGGTGGGAAACAAGTTAACCTTAAAGTGACATTTATTCTAAAGGGTACATGGTGGTGGAATGGTTTCTGAAAGAATGACAAATGTTTCATCCTTATTTCTTTCAGATTGAACAGGAACGCATTGACAAGATATGGCCAAAACTTCGTGTCCTTGCTCGTTCATCTCCCACTGATAAGCACACTTTAGTCAAAGGTGAATGCAAATTTACCCATATACATACAGCACCACTGATGCATATATATATATGCCCTTCTGTGACTACATATATAATTATGTAGATTTAGTTGTTTTAAACTGCTTTTAGTGTTGTGTTTCAATATTAATGTTGTGTTTTAATTGTAACCCACCCTAAGACCTAGAGAGAAGGGTGGGTAACAAATAGTAGTAGTAGTAATAAAATATATCACTACAGTTTCCTACATATCAATACACTTTGTTTAAGACAACACAATGCAACATTAACTCTTTTGATAAGAATTTCCTTTAACCTTTTAGTCTTACCAACTAAAATGAAGGTAAAGGAGGTTAACTGCATAGCTGGTGTTCTTTTCCTCTTCCTCACGTCTCTCAATTCCTCCCTCCCTTCCCTTTGTTGTGTTTCCCACAGCTGATCTGCCTTATTGCTTATGTTGCTTTGTAAAGTGCACCATACATTGATAGTGTTCTATAAATTAATGATAATCATAGTACTGGCACTACCAGTAATAAGTCTAGTGTGTGGCTTTCTCATTTCTCCGTGCAACCAGGGAGCAAGCTGTCTGCTGTAAAATGATCCTTGTGAAGATACGCAGATGAATGTTCCTAGAAGCCCAACATTCTAATGTCAGAAATTAAAGTGTTTGTGCCTGCAGCATCTCTCAGGATTAGACTAGGTAGTCTTGTAGTCAGCTTAAAACAAAATGTATTCGAAAGCAACGTAAATAAACATTCTGGGATCGCTCATTTGGATATTATAGACTGGGAGTAAAATGAATTATTCTGTAGAAAAAACACAGTCAACAAAGTTGAGGCACTGTAGACACTTGAATCATAACAGGGTTGTTTACATGTGCAGGATATGAATCTGACAGAAATAAAGCAGCCCTGAATGTCCTATATAACTACAGTTAGAGCTGCAGTGAGGACACTGAACAAGGAGTATTTTGGGGGTGAGGGGGTTGTGTGTGTGTGTTAAATAGCCACTGTAGTGGAAGAAGAACTTGCTTGGGAGGATTTTTAGCTTTTGTATTTCTGTAGTCCCTTCAAAGTTAATATGAAATTATTTGAAACATCAACTAGCTTTGACTGAATGTGTGTTTTCCTGCTGTTTGAAGGACAAACCAGGGTCTCAGCTTTGATGCATAAGAAATACTCTAGAGCTGAAAAAATATAAGATACAAAGCAACCCTTCTTATATATTGAACATTTAATGATACACAGTTGCCAGAGGGGCACCACATTTAGCATAATATAAGGTCTCCTTCATTCATCATTAATGGTGTTAACTTTTCATTCCTCTTTAGGAGTAAAATGGTCTGCTTACCATATTTAATTAATTAAATATTGAAAATGGTATCTTGGCTCAAAAGTATGTTTAAAGCAGTGTTTAGTATTTGCTGTTAGATGGATACATTTGTAATTTGTTTGAACATCCGCAAAATCCCAATAAATCTGTATGAGTTTTGACACAATATAGCCTCCAACTAAATGTTCGCATATAAATAGCAGTTAGGTTTTTATGAACTTTGTATTATCTGGATCATTGGAGTGCTTAATGGATCCCTCAATAAATGTTAAGCTCAAGTGGTAGATATGAGCACCTCAGGAATGAACACCTTTCTCCAAATGCTTGTTACACCATCACCATATCATTTTGTGAAATCATGCTGGTGGTGTGAGGCATTTGAAACCTATTAATACTCAGAGTTTAAGGACTGGACTCTTTGGTTTTTTTAAAAAAATAATAATTTAAAAATAAAACTCTGAATAATATTTTTTTCATATAACCTTCATTGTTCTGTAATTGTAATAATTCATTCAGCCATTTGTTATACAATGGCTTTTCATGTATATAAACTGAGGGGGATGGGCCTTCAGGTCTGGTGGCTAGAGGCGAGCTCTGATAATGCCTCTTGCATGCCTAGATGGAAGATAGAAAATGATGTGTGAGCATGTATAGAAACTGGCCTACTATACAAATGTAAATTTACAGTCATTGCTCCACCTATGCTTGCCTCTAGACCTGCCTGCCACAGGCATGTCACCCTGGAAGGTTGCCCACAAGGGAATGTGGTGCTCCAGCTGAAAAAGTTTTCCAACTCAATATAATTAATAACTTTGGAAAACTACTTCTGCCCTCACAGTAGCATTTAGCTTCAGCAGTGGGTTCTGTAAGTGCCATCAGTTCTTAGAAGCTGGGAAAGAACAGAGAGCAAAGATGAATTGAGAAGACAATGCTTAATAAGGGGGGAGAAAGAAGAAATAGGGTAGCACATTGAGCTGTGTGTGAAAAGGATGCTATATGAGAAATATGATGTAGTTAAATCAAATAGATTGGTATGCTGGAACATGTGGATTGATGTACACAGTTTTAAGGATTGTAAAAAGTTTGTCCACCTGTGAAGATGCTTTTTCCCATATGAACATGCAGATTACAGCATCAGACTATAATTTTTTTTAATCCACCATACTTTCATGCAACCACACAGTTTCTTAAAATTCATTGCAATATTTTACAGGTATTATTGACAGCACTCAAGTGGAGCAGAGGCAGGTTGTAGCAGTGACTGGTGATGGAACTAATGATGGACCGGCACTTAAGAAAGCTGATGTTGGCTTTGCAATGGTACATTTAAGAACATGCTCCTTTTCAGGAATGCCCAGAATATTCAATAGTTTCAATTTTGGGGTTGAAGTAGTGCATTCAGTAGTGGGTGTGTGTGTAAAATATTCCCTGAAACTCCCTCTAATGATAAATATATTCACCATTTTATGAGACTGTTCACACCCAATCTGCTGCTGCTTTGGTGCCATCATTTCCCTGGGAGTAGGCTTGTAGGCAATCTCAGTCCGTTGATGTATTGCTGTTACTTCAGCTGAATTGATTGTCTTAAGTATGCCCATTGACAGTGTGATGCCAAATTCCTATACAGTTGTACCTCGGGTTTAGTACTTAATTCATTCTGGAGGTCTGTACTTAACCTGAAACTGCTGCGCTGCCGGAGCACGATTTCTGTTCTCATCCTGAAGCAAAGTTCTTAACCTGAAGCACTATTTCTAGGTTAGCAGAGTCTGTAACCTGAAGCGTATGTAACCCAAGATACCACTGTATTGTGATGTAACTGAATTTTAGATTTGCCATATTACGAACTGCTATTGAAAACATTTCCAAATTGGTTCAATATCTATCCAGCATAGGAACTGCTGTTGAGGAAAACAAGTCTAAAGTCTCCTAAAGTTTTGACCAGGCTAACCAGTTTAATGGTTCTTTGGCTCCTGGCTCATTTTATTTATTAACAGCCAATTTAAGTTACCTCTCTTCTGAAAGTGCTATTCCTTATTGAAACACTGTTTCTCATTCTAGTAAGTTATTTTTGATATGCCTTCTACATTTTTCAGGGTATTGCAGGAACTGATGTCGCAAAGGAAGCCTCAGATATTATCCTGACCGACGATAACTTTAGTAGCATTGTGAAAGCTGTAATGTGGGGTCGTAATGTCTATGACAGTATTTCCAAGTTCCTGCAGTTCCAGCTCACAGTAAATGTAGTGGCCGTAATCGTTGCTTTCACTGGAGCTTGCATTACCCAGGTAAGGTTGAATTAAAGTAAATGACTAAAGTACCTTAAGATCTTCATCTGAGGCACTTGTCTGGAGGCCTTGCCAAAGAGAATGTTGCAGATTGCTTCTTGGAAGAAGGCCTTTTCAGTGATGGCACCATGGTCATGCAATATTGTCCCCACAAAGGCTCGCCTCACCTTGTGCCTTCATTGTTTGTTTGTTTTTTGGTACCATATACATACCTTTTCACTTCCCCAGGTTTAACTATAGTGATCTTAAAAAACTTTTAGTGATTATGTATTTTTATTGAAGTTTTAAGATCTTGTTGAATTTCCAAAGCTATTAAGAGTTTTGCTGGAAACCTATTTTGTGCCAGTTTAATTCTGTGGTGTATTTGAAGTTTTTAACATTTATTATAAGCTTGCCAGGGAACTTTTTTGCTATTGGGCAGCCTAAAAAGGTAGTTAATTGAAAACAATTAAATATAAATAAAGGGAATTCCATTTCAAATGATGATGCAGTCACTGCATTCAGTATGCAGATTCTACCCAATTCTACTCCATTCATTTATGCAGACTGCATTTACTCAAATCTGATCCTGTCTTAGAGAAAGAAATGGCTTAAATGATGTCATATATGAGGACTCTTACCCAAGTTCATACAAGCACCCTTATACAGCAATTTTATATGTTGTGCTACTGGCAGGCAGTAACCCATGTTGACTGCTTGTTGGGGCCAAGAACATGGACCCAGGTCCAGAACAGTTTGTACCTCACAGGCAGCAAATATTATGTTTTCTGTTGAAACCACATATCAGTGCTCTTTTGGAACTGCTAGTGCACCCAGTTACTTTAATATTCCTAAAAAAATAATAACAAACATGTCAGCACCTTATAATCTAGAGGTACAAAGGTGTGCTCATACCTGCTTATTTCACCAAAAGTGAGTAAAATACCAATCACAAAACACCAGTTGTATTAAGTAACTGTTTATATTATTTGTTCTCATGTGCCCATTGCACATATTTTCTACATTGTAAGAAGTCTTAAGGAAATACGGCAACATGGTTTTTAAAAGGTAATATATACAGGGCTATTTTTCGGCTGGAACTCACCAGAATTCAATTCTAGCATCTCTTGGGTGGGCGCCATTGCCATTACAAGAGAACAAGAGTTCATGGTGAGTTCCGACACCTCTTTTTGTAGGAAAAATAGCACTTCATATATAGAGATATATAGATAGAGAGAGAATCAAATATGGAAGGGTGATATTAAACAGAGTGTGGCACCTCTGTGAATACAGTGCAGATATACACATAGCACATACTGTTCACTCTGGTACAACAGGAAAATTCAGCCTCAGTGAGCAAAATCATGAATAAGTCATAGGTATACGGCAAAGAATAAGTTTACCTTGTCATCATGATATGGCCAAGTGAAACCCGAGGCTGTCTCTATTAGATGCCACAAAGGTGAAACTCCTCCCAAATTACTCTTCTAAATTTTTCAAGGTGTTCAAAGGTTATAACTATTTATTTCTTCATGGATCTTGGGCTCAGTTGCAGACCTGTGGTTCCTCTGAGCAGTGAAAACTCAAGCTGTTGCTGTTCACTGTAGCAGGGACGGTCAGAGCAAGGGGAGGGAGGACTGCTCATGTCACTTTGCCACTCTTTAGTATTTCTTTTTCCTATACAAAAGACAGATGTGGAATCGGGAAAGCACAGTGAACCATGGAGTATATAATACCAAATTTGTTTGCCTCTTGTACATTTCGTTTTAATTACGGTAGACCTTGCGATAGAAATATTAAAAAGAAATCAAAGGATTGCATGTCCTTGCCCCTGCCCTTTTGAAAATTCTAAGGCATATTGATAAAATATTTTGATTTAAGTATTTAAGAAACTTTAACACAATTCTTCCCTCCATGAGTGCAGCTAAGAATGCAGTGGCAGGGATCAGCGTAGAGCTCAATGGAGCCCTCTTTCCTTTCCCCCTAATCATGACTGCATGTGCACTTCAGTGCATCACTCATTACTACAAATGGGAGGATGATGCATTCCTCCCATATATGCACCCAGACAACTCTCTTCTCCCTAGGGCTTTTAATATTTACTTTGCAAGCTAGGAACTTATCAGGATGGGCAGAAAAGAGAGTTCTGTTGAACCCAGTTCTAATCAATCACTTGAAGCTTTGCCCTTTCTCTGTGCGTCTGGGAAGTGCTTTTGAGGAAGAGCATCCATCTATTTATTGGAAGAACCAGTAGGGTAGTTAATATACCACAATTACCTTTTGCTGCTTTGTGTGTAGGGGAGTTACACTTTTCTTGTGCATCGTTCATTCATTTATTGAAAATTAAAAATTGACTGTCACAGAATGATTGTGGTTTTCTTTGTGCAGCTAAAATCTAAAATAAACTTTGCAAAGATATTTAAAATGGTAGAATATAATAGAACTATTATAAATATATATACTTCTATGTGGCTATGTGTACACATACTGCTACTGTAATTATATTTTTAGGTAAGTGTGCATAACCCCTACTGTTATGTGTTTTAATTTGCATTTTCATACCTTTGTTGTTACAGTCCTTGAAAGTTTTAATATGGAAGATATATGCTGGGTTTATGAATCAATGAATGTTTAAAAATAACAATAATGTTCCTGATATGTCCAACATGAAACATGTAGGGGTGATATTTCATGATGAATTGTGATGTACAGATTTGTGTTTCATGTAAAACATCTGGGATCTTTTTACAAAAACTTCCCCTTTTTTTATTTAGACCCTTGCTAATGCCTTCCAAGGTTACAAAGAAAAGAACAAGTGAAATAAATGTTTTAGGTGGATCACTTCTTAAACACATTTCCACATAAATTCAAAGTCCACATAATTGTTTTAATTTCCATTTGCTTCTGCCTTTGAAATGCATAAAATCATATTTTTTAAAAAAAATCTTGGGCAATGTAGCTGAATGACTCATCTTTAAAATTATTCTAAACCCGAGCTCAGATGCACATTTCCCTTAGCTTGCAAAGAATTAATCAGAAATAAGAAAGAGCTGCAGTGGAAATTTCATTCCACCAAGTGCCAAAATTAATGTGTGTTTAATGCTTAGGCTGGGGTTTAGAATAAGCTTTTACACTTGACTGAACTGTGCAGCGCAGTAGATGATAGATAATTATTAGAGGCACCTTAGCAACATGGAATGATTGGCACTGTGAAATGGTGAGAATGAGCTGCTGCCAAAAGTGATGGCTGCCAATTGCACATGTGTAATTTAGAGGATGGATCAAAGTGAGAAATTTGCTTTTCATTATACACTGGAGTTCCCTTGGGTTTCTGCTGACACTTGCACAACAGAGACCTTTTTATAGCAACAAATATAGCTTCAGATGATAGGAGAGCAGGATGCAGGGACAGGCACTTTAATTTCACACCATTTGTAAAAAGAGGATTTTCCCCCCCTCGGTGCACATATGATCTCTTTGAAAGATTGTATGCATGTCAAGTTGCTCACTGAAGGAGTAAATGACTTTGGCCTTTTGCCAATCAGGGGAGGGGCAAATGGCTTGCAGGGCATATATAGAGACCTCCAAGCTTATTTAGGCAATTGATAATCTTTTCAGATATCTCAGCTTTCATTTTTCAAATATTTATCTACGGCACAGAAATCTTATGAAATTATAACCATTATATCATAAAATTGCATTGTTTCTCAGATATGGTTATGGTGTTGCTTTTAGGCAGATACTGAATCACAAAAAAATTGCTTCTGCATTACTGCTACAAGCATACATTCTGAGTTTTTTTAGTTAGCACAATGAATTTATTGCTTCTGGTGACCAGAGCAAGCTATCACAGGGATGCTCAGCTCGTACACATCAGTGTGGAAGAACAATGGCATAGTTTGCCCTAGTGCAGTTACAGAAGCATTTTGTTCTGGCAAGTAGGGCAAAACTTGGCAGCAGAAAATATATTGTAGTGGGACGAGCTCAGAACTGGACCTGTTGCCTAGTATTAATACAACAAGCTGCGCATTGCTTTAAGATAGTTATATCCTAGGTATTCTAAAAATGATGGATATTGTTACAGTTGAACTCTACAGCTGCAATTCTATAAATACTTACCAGTCAGATAGTGCCTTCTGATCGCATTTGAATAGTCATGCATAGGATTGTGCAGTAAGGCACTTTATCCGATTATATTGAATATTGTGATTGATTTGTTTGCATTTTTCACAAACCAAATTAATTTTCACTTTTTTAAAAATTTAAAAAACACATGATAGAATAGTCTGTTTTAGGTTTCAGAGAAACATGAATTAAGCATGTCAATTAATCTAAAAAATAAAATCACATGTTCTTCCTCACTAGAGTTTTAGAATGCCACTTTATCCATAGTTCTCTAGTGAGGAAAGATGCTGAGAAGGAACCGTTATCCAAAAGACAATTTAAGAAAGCCTATTTAACAGTAATTTATTTTGGTTTTGGGATCTGAATTTGTTTGTTTGTTTTTAACGGGCAATTTCAAAGCCTGATTTGACTCCAAGCATAGCCCTACTAGATTCAGTGAGCAGATAGCTCCTTCTAGTGGTTGTTTATGTAGTCTTGGAAACAAATACCTAACAAACCATATAATCCTTGACCAGACTGATGTGACATCTTGACTTACCATTAATTTGTAAAAGTAAAATAACTCAAATGGTGCTTCCTGAAAGGTTACTGGCTCTATTACTCCACCATTGTTGAAGGATTTTCAAACTTCACTTGCTGAAATGTTTGCATGTGTGTGTGTGTATTTTATTCATATCTATTTTAAGGGTTTAGCATTTAAATTAGTCCTTATTTTCTCTTGCAATTGTACAATGAGGGTTATGTCTGTACAGAACATTTGGAAAATGGGCTTTGGATGCTGGAGGCCAAGATTCAAACACCTGCTCACTGCTGAAATTTGACTTTCTCAGCCAAATCCATCTGACAGAGTTGTTGGGAGAATACAAAAATGAAATTAGAATACTGGTAGTTATGACCTTGTTGCAAGGAAAGGTTTTGCAGAAATATTTAAGAGCAACAAGTACATATATTGACATGGCAAAGATACTGACATTTCACTCTATAATTTCTCTCTTAAGGACTCTCCTTTAAAAGCTGTACAGATGCTATGGGTCAATCTGATCATGGACACCTTTGCCTCTCTTGCTCTGGCTACGGAACCTCCTACAGAGTCGTTGCTGCTAAGGAAACCATATGGCCGAAACAAGCCTCTTATCTCCCGTACTATGATGAAGAACATTTTGGGCCATGCTGTGTACCAGCTCACTCTCATTTTTACCCTCCTTTTTGTTGGTAAGATTATCTAGCCTTTTTATTGCTAACTTTAACAAATAGTGGTGTTGTTGTTTAGTCGTTTAGTCGTGTCCAACTCTTTGTGCCCCCATGGACCAGAGCACGCCAGGCACTCCTGTCTTCCACTGCCTCCCGCAGTTTGGTCAGACTCATGTTTGTAGCTTCGAAGACACTATCCAACCATCTTGTCCTCTGACAAATAGTGGTAGAACTACAGAATTGTATTTGCTTTGGGTTTCAAACATGCTTTCCATGCCTTTTTTCATCTGTAGATGTGACACAACATGTTGCCAAGAACACAGACTAGCTCAGCAATCCAATCCACAGACCTACTCTCGTGGCTTGTATACATGTGGTAGGACTTCACCTCATAGAAGACAATATTTTGGGATCAAATTGGCCGCAACTTTATTGATGTCAGTATGTTCTGGCATAGGCATTGGGTGTGTATCCTGAATCAACCAATCTATTTGCTGGAAGATTATTCCATCAGGTTTAGAATTATTCCTGGGTTTAGGATCACCCAATGACATGCATCAATTCTGGGCAATCCATCCAGCATGCCTTTGGGGGGGGCGTTATGGCCGCCCCTGTCTGGGCATTCAGACACTTTAATGGGGTACCCTGAGACTTCAACACCCTGATACTTCAACTGAGGAGATGGAGGTGTGGTTCTGACTCAGCCCCTCTGCCAGATTGACCCAACCCAATGCCTTTTTTTTTTTTTTTTTTTTGCCAACAAACTGTGGCTATTGCTATGAGATAGGCAAGATCTCCAGACAGGCCCAATTTTTTGCAGGGAAATTCCTCCCTGGCCCTGAATATGGCAACCATATAATTCCATAGCAAAGTCTTGTGCTCATACTGATTGTTTTCTTCAGGAATTGTCAATCATTAGGGTGGGAATGACCATCCAAGTAGGACCTGAGCTGCCACAAATATTCTTGTGCATTATGTCCTCTACTGGAAATATAAAATGTCGGATGAGCAAATCTATGGTTGCCATGGATGTATGGCAGCCCTAGCAAATCTATACTCTCAGTGTGTTGGGGGGTTTTCCGGAGTTGTAGCAGTAACTTCTATAAATTATGGATCGGGATCGCATTCAAGTAACTTGGATCCAATTAACTCAGTTTGAAATTAACTGAAATGAACTTAAGTTAGGAATGTCTATTAACTTTAACGGGTCTGCGCTGAGTAGGACTAGCATTGGATACAATACTTCCCACTGTATTTCTTAAACTTTCTGCCTGTTAATTTCATTCTCTCAGGTTTTAGGGTCAAGCTACATGTGTCACTAAATATTTCATTGAAGCCCATGATTGAGTTTCTCTGTCTTTTTAAATTAATAGCAAATAGGAAGGGGGTGCTCTAGTTCAGAACCATGGTGCAGAGGGAAATAATTAATCCTTTCCCCCCATACTTTTTTTTTGCTGAAAATTCATTCCCAACAAGCCCTCTCTTTACCCACTAAGAGCAGCAAATAGCAGTTTAGGGAGTGAATAAGAGCATGAGGAAAGAGAGGAAATATTCAAGGTGAAAGGGTTAATCCTCTCCAGGTTGTGGTGCTGATTCATATAATTTCACTGTGGCTGCTGATCATAAATAAATGAATAAAAATTGAAGAAGAGGATCCCAATACCACGATTCAAATCCATGTTTAGTGTACCCTGCAGTTTGCCTTTTAGTATTATCTGTGCATCATGCATAATTTTATGAACTGTTACCAAGTTTTTTCCTTGTGTTAGTTTTTAAGCTTAAATTAATAAATTCTTCTGTTTTGTTTAATTTTAATAAATAACATTTCATCTAGTTAATAGTCAGGTGCTACCCAAAAAATAGTGATCCGGATGTGGACCTCAGTCTAATACTTTTCACAGTAAAGCTTCTTTGCAATGTTATCACTTAGCAATCATTTCATTGCTCAATTCAGCTGAATGCTATAGTGCTTCTAATGTATGTATTTTTTATTGTTGGTCTTAATGGTTTTAGCAATCTGCTTCTCAGATTCTTTTTTCAATTGTTTTATCATCAGCTTACATTTATTTTGTCGGAGTTTGTGCTTCTTGTTCTCTTCATTTGGGCAACACTTCTACTTGTTATTCTTGCCTTATATAGCTCCTTTGCTTCTGCTCATAAACCACATTGACATCTTCCTGGATTTGTTGGTGCTCCCCTGAACTATCCTGGACTGTGGTATAAATTCCAGCTGAGATTCTATTATTGTAATTTTAAATCACCTCCAAACATCCTGGAGGGAATTGACCCTTTTGGTTCTCCCTTTTAACTTCCTTTCAATGAATTCCTTCATTTGGAAAAGTTTCCTCTTTTTAAAGCATCCCTGTTGCCTAGTCTAGGTAACTATCCCCTTCAGTGTATGTTAAATTTTGTAGCACAGAAGTAAATGTTCCAAATTACTTCATCAACAGTCACATCAGGTTCCGAACACCTCTCAGTATTGCTTCCCTTCCAAATGGTTTTATTGCTGATTATTTCAAGACATACTCACTTATTGCATCAAGAAGTTTTGCCTTGTTGTCAGGACTTGAATATGCATTTATTTATGTGAGAGTAGCTGAAGTCACATGTTATTACAAGACTGTCTCCCTGATTTATTTCTCCATCTCAACATCATTCTCGGTGTTTTGGTTTGAATGGATGATAAACATGACTATGTCTTGAATTCCAGGACTTTTGGTCCTAGTATTTTCATTTCTGTGAGTTCCATGGAGGTGTTTATTAGAATCATTTTATCTCACTTGCAACACCATACATAATATTCCTTTGCTTGTTTTTTCTATGGAGTTTGTATACAGAGATTACTTTATCGTACTGCTTTGCTTCATGCTACCAGGATTCAAACATGGCTATTAGTACTCTAGCTCCCCAATTCTGGCTTGAAGGCTTCTAGTATTAGCATATAAATACCTATGCATTTATTCCTTTCCAGGTGACCTTTCTGTGCACATTTCCCCCTGTGAACCTTCAGTATCTTTAAACAGATGTCATGTTCTTCTGTATTCTATTGCCAAGTTCTATTCTATTCCCATTTAGATGATCTGGAACATTTACAACTTAATTCCTGAGCAATGAATCATCTTGAACTGGATGCTCCCCAATTCCTTTCAGCCTTCCTCCAGAATTGAGTTTAAAAGCTGTTTTGCAAGCTTTTTGATATAAATCATTGGCAGTTTGGTTCCACTGCAGTTCAGGGGGGAGCCTGTCTCATTTGTACAGGCTTGGCTCGCTCCATAATGTTCCCCAGTACCTAATAAATTTAAGTCCTTCTTTGAACACCAGCATTTCATTCATCCGATGAGACCCCTCAACTCTGAATGTCTAGCTCAGTGTTTCCCAACCTTTTTTGGGCAAAGGCACACTTGTTTCATGAAAAAAATCTCAAGGCACACCACCATTAGAAAATGTTTAAAAAATTAACTCTGTGCCTATATTGACTATATATAAACTTTTACTTATGTAAAAAAAATTAAAAAAATAGTAACAGCATAGAAGGTAATGGTTAGGCCCTCTTCCAAATATGCTGGGTTTTTATTTGCAGGGACTGTTCTACATGGGAAAGCATTCAGCACTGTCATTCTCCCATCAGCTATCTGAATTGGTACTATTCTGGGTCAACTTACTCTGCTGCATGTGTAGATGAAAATGGCACCAAGTGTGGGGGAGGGGGCAGAACAGGTTTCAGATACAGGATATTAAGCATACACGTAATTCAGATTGAACTGGTTGCTTGCTTTGCAAGTTTTCATTTCCCAAATGACTGCCTTGGCAAGCGCAATACCTACCAGGCTCAAGGCCGGTCTCGCGCTGCCACTTCCCACGCTCTCAAGGACCCGAGAGGAGGAAGGCGTGAAGGGAATCCCGAATACCTGGGCCTAAGCCATCCAGGGCTTTAAAACTTAATTTTGAACTGGGCTCAGAAATGAACATGAAGGCAGTGCAGCTGTTCCCTATGACTGGAAGCCAACGCACACAGTCCAGGCTCCCATCAATAGTCTGGCTGCAGCATGCCAAACACTTAGCAGTTTCAATCCTGTGTTGAGCATGCTACAGTCATCCAAACATGGCATCACTAAGGCACAAATGGCCAGATCAGCCATTTCAAGGGGCAGATGCAATGGGCACACCAACCTAACTTGCTCAGAAGCACTCCTAGCTGCAGCAACCACCTGAGCATCCAGATTTAAAACCGAGTCTAGGAGGATGGCTAACCCCATTCAAGACAGGTCGCATTCTGGTCCCTGGACTGGCCATTCAACTTGACCTGGAGCATGGAAGACCTTTGCCATCTCTGGATTGCGTTTCCATTGACTTGTCCACCCACAGACTTGTGCTGCCTCGGAGCAGATGCACAGGGAGGCAGGCACTGCCTGTTGACCTCCCCATTGAGAGCCATCAGTGGGCTTGGTGGTGGCTATGTTCCACTTCCACCTCTGAATACCAGTTAAACTCCAGTCCTGCTTGTGGGCTTCCCAGAAGAGACATCTGGTTGGCCAACGTGGTCTGAACTAGATGGGTCCCCCTTGGCCAGATCCAGCAGCAGGGAGCATTTTTAATGTTCTGAAACTGACTCTGAAAGTGGGTGCAGAGTAGGGCCATTGTGCTTAAATTAATGACCAGTGGCCTGGTCTTGGGTCTGGGGACTTCGCTGTTCCCAGGTCCCAATGGGTCAAATAGCAGGGAGCTCAGATAAGGAGCAGGTGCAGGTTTGCCCCACAACCACAAGATGGGAGAGCGGTAGAGCCAGTTTTCCTTTGCTTTGAACTAAAGGCACCCTTTATCAAAGTTCTTTTTCCTTAGGCACTGGTGTGTGTTGTCTTGAACTATACACTATTTAATATACCTATTCCAGTATGATTTTAAATAAAAATAGAAGAAGAAATAATAATGATTTTTTAAAAAAGATGACGAGATGGGCTTCCAGGCAGACTGGAGCTCCAACGGGGAGGAGACAGGAGCCTGTCCCAACAGAGCAGAGCAGAAGCAAATGTTGCCTCCCCCCGCCCTGCCGCCGCACTCAGGAGTCGGAGGATACGGAGCTGCAGTTTGGACAGCAGTAGTTTCTTCCTTGCAAGGGAGCCCCAGCGGCACTGCGGGTGCGGGTGGCCAGGATGTCCTGCTGGGGCCCCGAGCTGCTGCAGTTGCTCCCGGGGAGGGGGCTAGTCCTCCGGGCCCGGAGAAAGCCCGTGTGTTGGCGCGGGGAGGGGGGCGGTATTTCGTAGCCAGGCTCCCGCAGCCAAGTTGCTGGCAGGCGCCCACTTTGCTCCAGCCACCCAGATGCCGGTGCGGTCCTCTTCGGGGTGGGAGGCGCCCCTGCTTTGCGGTGTGGCACACCGCCCGCCCGCCCGGCTCCCTCCACCCCACTCTGCGCAGCTGAACCGGCAGCAGCTTCGCCTCTCCCTGCCCAGCCCGGGCGCGCCGCCTGCGGCAGGACCTGCGCCGGGTCCCCGCTCTCCACTCGCCTCCGCCTTTCCCTTCCCCGCCTGCCGGCCCCGCTACCTACCCACCAGGGCGACCCCCAGCCAGCCCCTGGCCCCGCCGCCCGCGCCCCCGGCCATCTCCTCGCCAGCTGCAGCGCCGCAGTGGCCTCTTCTTCCGGCCCGAGCGAGCGAGCGGCGTCCCAAGTGTGGCTCTTGCTCCGCCGCTGCCTGCCCTCGCTGCCAGCCTCCACGGCTCTCTCGGGCTCCAAAAGTTGCCGCGCGCGCGACCCGCCCCCTCGAGCAGCCGCGCCTGGGAGGCTCCGAGGGGCGGAGGCAGCCGGCTCCGAGCTCAGCTTGGCGGGTCCGCCTCCTCCGCTGCGAGCCCTGGACTGGACCGAGCGAGCAGAAAGCCTCTTTGCCCGGCCCGCGAGGCTGGCGAAAGTTGCGGGACTGGCCGGTAGGCAGCGCCGACGGGGCGAGTCGGTTGGGGAGCCCTGTCTGCAAGCAGGCAGGGAAGGCTGTTCGCGTGGGTCACTTTTTAGAAAGGCAGAGAGCCTCCGCCGGAGTGAGGATCCTAAAATCTGGGTCGGGACCAGTAAAAAGGACGAGAAACTCGCTTCCTCGCCCTTGATGCCAGGGGCTCCCAAGCCAGTCTCTGCAGCCATGACTGCCGGGAGCATCAGAGTGGGTGAAAGTCCTCCTCGCCGCCCCGCCTCTCACCGCCCGACTCGCCCACCTCCCTCCCACGGCACACCAGGCAACGTCTCGCGGCACACTACTGTGCCGCGGAACACCGGTTGGGAAACACTGGTCTAGCTGGCTCTGTGTGTGAAACAGATGGCATTTCTAAATATGCAGCCTTGAAGGTCTTGGACCTCAGCAGACTTCAGCAGCAGATAGAAATAAAAAGCTTCACGACTGGTTATTTACTGTTACTGTTGCTGTCATTGCTGCTATTATGACTGCTATCTTGCTGACGTGGTGATGTGATTGTTCTATGGTACACTGAACTGTCCACAGTGTTTTTTTAGATTTTGTTCATTTATTTTTTTGTTTCCTCCTTATAATCAGGTGAAAAAATGTTCAAGATTGACAGTGGCAGGAATGCACCACTCCACTCTCCGCCTTCTGAGCACTACACTATCATCTTCAATACCTTTGTTATGATGCAGCTGTTCAATGAAATCAACGCACGCAAAATCCATGGTGAAAGGAATGTTTTTGATGGCATCTTTAGAAACCCTATATTTTGCACTATTGTACTGGGCACATTTGTTGTGCAGGTAATCATTATACAGTGTTAACGCAGCAAAATATTGTTTGCACGTTCCACTGTAAACTCTTCACCCTCTTCTCACGAGATTCTTTGAAAATCCAAAGGCATGTTAGGTATAAATAAACTGCTGATTTATCCACCATTAAGATAGATGTTATGATTTTTCTCCTGTTGTTTCCTTCCTGATTGTCTCAGTTCAATCCTCCCTTATTTTTATCCTGCAATCTATTTATTGCTTTCTGTTTCAAGGCTTCATCTGTTATGTCTTTTCCTTTCATGTGTTTATATTATGGAGATATATTCATTTTGCTCTCTTCCCCTTCTAAAATCCAAGAGCCATATTATGTGAAGGAAGATGAGAAGAAGCAAAGGAGCTGGAATATATTATATTCCTTTTGAAATTCTTGTCATTGGCCTAGCAGTACTAAAATGTGTCTGGTTATTTTTGAGACAGCACAATACAAAGTATATTAATAAGTAATCTTGAAATATAATAAATCTCATGATGACAGACTTCATTTGGTAGAGAAAATGCTTCTTCACAATCTTTTTCAAATATCTTACACTTTAAATTTAACAGCTAGTCTTGGATACTCTGCTGCCTTGTGATAGCAAAAGCAGTATTTCTGAAATAGCCTGCCTTGGATTAAATGCGAGCGTAGGTCAGTGGAGTGATTCTGCCTGCCACAAGAGTAAGGAGGATTGGAAGCTGAACTGTTTTGATAGGCTATGGCTGGGGTGGCGGTGATGACCCTGGAGATGAACTCAATTGAAACTTAGCATGTATCTCAATGAAATGTAACAAGCAATTAATAACATTTGAGAGAATATTGAATAAAACTACTTAACATTTCACAACTACTTTAGGTAGGTAAATATGAACAGAAGTTAGAACACTGGTGAAGTAGTGCTGCTGTTACAACTATCAGAGAACATACATGAAATTTCTCTCCCCCCCCCCCCCCCGCCCTTGGGGAGCTTCAGGCTCAGTGTTATATTTTTTATGGTAGCAGTGGGGCTGGCTCAGCCATTAGGCAAACTGGAGCAGTAGCCCCATGAGCACCCCACTGGTGGGCCACAAGGGGTGCCAGTACCTGCTGAAATCACACAGAAGCTCATGCAATTTGGGCATGTTAGGTATAAATTGGGTGAGATCTCACCTGGAATTGGTTCCAAATGCGGGCACTGCTTTTCTGCCTGCAACAGATGGGGCAGGGCAGGCTGAGAGGCGCG
Organism: Podarcis muralis; assembly: GCF_964188315.1. Classification (NCBI taxonomy): domain Eukaryota; kingdom Metazoa; phylum Chordata; class Lepidosauria; order Squamata; family Lacertidae; genus Podarcis; species Podarcis muralis. The sequence continues at coordinate 76,445,322 of NC_135656.1, forward strand.
CTGGCGGCAACAGGCATGGCACTTTCCATTTCGGTCTCCCTAGGCAGCTGAGTGGTGGGAATATCCAAACTATGTTGATTCTTCCAAAATGAATGTTTTTGAAATTCAATTGAGGAGCTCAGTTTTCCCAGTTCCCTCCTGCTTGCAATAAAAAACAAACAAACTCTGTATAATCTTGGGCTGACAAATAGGCTACAACGCTGTCCCCTGATGTTTAGTTTTCTGTGTGCAGGGATCAAGCTACACCTGTAACCTGATCTTGCAATCCCAGAAAGAAGTTTGCATACAGTGGTACCTCAGGTTAAGTACTTAATTCGTTCCGGAGGTCCATTCTTAACCTGAAACTGTTCTTAACCTGAAGCACCACTTTAGCTAATGGGGCCTCCTGCTGCCGCCGGAGCACGATTTCTGTTCTCACCCTGAAGCAAAGTTCTTAACCTGAAGCACTATTTCTGGGTTAGCGGAGTCTGTAACCTGAAGCGTATGTAACCTGAAGCATATGTAACCCGAGGTACCACTGTATTAGCACAATAAGGAATGGTTCACAAGTCTCTGAAGTTGATCAGCAGCTGAGGCGGGAGCCAGGATAGGGTCCCCACAGAGCTGTCTATGGAGAGTGGAGTCGGTGCTACCAATGCAGAGCCATTTGCCATTTCCCCAGGTTTCCGCTGGTCCATCTGTGATGTGAGGTCAGCTGTCCTTCCCAATTTTCTCTTAGGCTGGTATGCTTGGGACACTTTGAGAGCTTTGTCCCAGGTGCTGTTCATATGAGAAACTGCTGCAAGTGTCCCTGCTGACTGAAACTCCCCTTTACCTCACAGTTCATTGCTTCCTTGGGAACATTTTACTTTTAAACCTGCATTCATTTATTTTGCTGCCACCTTCTTGACATTAGATTCCCTCTACTAGCAAAGTGAGTGGTGCCATGCTGTGCCATTCTGGGAGTACACTCAGTGGTAAACCTGAGTTTGCTTCTGTGAAATAGCTCTATCCCTTCTGCAGTCTATCCTCTGCTCTTCCTTATCAAAAAATCATTTGCTAATTTGTTCAAGAAGATTGACCAGCCAGCTCCACCTATCCTCTCATGCTCCTTTCCCTTGTAATAAGAAGTTGCTTTCTTGGCTATTTATTCTCCTGTTCTTCACCCCTTCCAGGCTAGATATTGCTCTTTTCACTCCACTGAAGGTTATCAGGTTTTAAAATATTCTTCCTACCATTTTGTGAGGCCTCTTTGTCATCGTGATCCTTATTCACTTCTCTGCTGCGTCACCATACTGTTGATCATACCATCTCCTTTACTTTCTTTCCTCTGGACTGCCCTCATATTTTTCTCTTCTTATTCCCATTCAGTATTTCTAATTCATCCTTTGCTGTGTTATCATTCATACTTATCTACTCTGGTCACTGTTTGTTCTTGTGACTTTTTCTTCTACCATTGTATTGATTACCATCATCCATATTATTCTTTCTTGGTGATATCTGTTCTGATAGTCTGTGTCTGCAGTAGTCAATCCAGAATCTCTCCATAAAATGAATCAACCTAATTGCTTTGAATATGCCACCATCTACCTATGTATTAGAGCACTGTCACATTTGCTGAACATCAAAGTTTTGGGCCTTCCATTTAAGGCTCTCTCCACCTTTCTATTCTTCCCTCCCAACTTTTTGCTTAACTGTTATCTGAACAGGCTTAAGTGCTGATTTTCCTGTCCCTTCTTCTTTTTCACAGGCTGATCAACCACTTTTATGTTTTTCTCCCATTTCCCTTTCCCATGTTACTCTCTATGTCAAGAACCAACTTCCCCAAACTTGTTTATTCTGCAAAGAATTTATTGAATCACTGTACATACTCTTGTTGACATTTCCATTCCACCTTAAGGAACAGGCATGTGGAATTGTTGTGTGTCACATGTCTGTTTACATTCCAGCACAGTATGCTGGGAACTTCCGTTTGTGTATAGCTTTTGCTTTTGCTGTTCTCTCTGAGACGACATGAGAGAGAGACGACATGTTTCTTTGTTCTGATTTATGATTAATAAATCTGTAGCCGTAGTATGACTTCACAAGCCTCACGCCTATTCTTGTGTGCACAGTACACTCTGCTAATAGTGTGCCCTGGCTTCTCAAGTCCGGGTCGCTGATTTACATTGGAGCACGGGCCGATGGAAGGAGATGTTCAAGCTGGGGCTTGCCAGCTGGCCTCCCAGCCCTCTACATGTCGACAACTCTCACAAGTCTGCACCACCTTTCCTGTTCTCCTTCCCAAATCCTCACTTTACAACTTTATCAATCTCACTTATCTCCCAGTATCAGTATTTTGCCCTTATAGCATGTGCTTTCAATTTTCTGAGCCATGTCTATTATTTGATTTGTGTGTTCAGCTCAGAATAGCAGTGCTTATGCTGTCTAAAGAAAATAAATTATCATTAGTAATAGTTGGAGTATGTTCAAAAGTATAATAGGTAAATATGGTTGGGCTTTATATAGCACTTATTCTGACAAGATCCCTCAGCAGTTATACACATAGTTGTAGAGTATATATGAAAATGTTGATAGGTACATTTTAGCCTCAATCCAGCAAAATTTAGTCATGATGAAGTCTCATCAGCATCTCTGGGAGTTTAAATTAGTTGCAACTAACTTGCACTGGTGCTTTAAATGGGTCTTACTTGACTAACTTTACCTGACGTGCAGGGCCCTCCTGTATATGTGGACAGTTTCATTTGATCATGACTCATATTTTGTCTGTCACCCTCTTGCAAGGAGCAGAGAGTAAAATCATTAATGATAGCATTCACACCTGGAAAGAAAGCTTGTAGAAAAGCATCAGAACAAAAAACTTGCATCTCTCTGTCCTTTCCCCCCTTCTTTGATTAGTAATTGCACCTTTTATTTTTCTTTCTGCTTTCCCCTTGCAGATAGTAATTGTACAGTTTGGTGGTAAACCTTTTAGCTGTTCCCCTTTGGAGCTTGACCAGTGGATGTGGTGTGTGTTTATTGGATTAGGTGAACTTGTATGGGGTCAGGTAAGGACTACTTATTTTATATAATTACAAAGAAAATCACACATTTTATAGTAAGGCTGCAATCCTATCTACACTTACTTGGGGATCCCACTCAGGGCTGTCTTAAGCATATGGGGCGCCAGGATGCAAAGATCCGCCCAGCGCCCCACCCCCAGGTTGCCCAGTCCCAGGTGCGCAGGAGGGCAGAGCTGGCCAGCCACATCAGCGTCTCACTGGCTTGGTCACCCCCGAACTTGCAGCGCAGAGCTGCCCGCCGAAGAGCCTGCCACAGCGCTCCAACCAATGGGTGGGCTCTTCTCCATACTCAACTCTTGGGCCCTGGACTCTTGGCCTGGCACTCCTGAGAGCCCCCACCCCTAGCGCCTATGGGTAAGACGGCCCTGGTCCCACTGAAGACAGTGGTGCTTACTTCTGAGGACACATGCAGAAGGATTGTGGTGTAAACAATTTTATTCGTATATTGAAGGTGGGTATTGCAAATGACTTGAATAGTATGTTTTTTTAAAAAATGTAATTGTCACTGACGTCAAATGAAATTCAGTAAAGCATGTAAATGCTTCACATTCTTCTAGGGTTTGAAATATAGATGAAGGCCGCACTCTGAATCCCTTTGTGGTTTTGAGATTCACATTGCTGCCTATGGTTGATGGACCCTTATTTTATTTTATTATTTCATCCCACCCTTCCTCAAATATGCTTGGGCAGCATACACAGACTCCTCCCATTTTGTCCTCACAACAACCCTGTGAGGTAGGAGAGGTTGATAGTGTGTGTCAGGCCCACAGTAAACTACATAATCAGGAAGTATGTTTCCACAGTTTAAGCCTAATAGTCTAATAACCACAAAACCTTGGCTCTTGAATGGCCCAGGACTCTTTCATCACCTACAGCAAACAGTAAGAAAACCCTGTTTTAGCAGATATTCAAATTTTCTGAATTTCAACCAACGTTAGTTGCTTCATTTATATTACTATTTCCAGGCTGCTTTTCTGCCCAAATACTTCCAAATGATACATAGTTGTTTGGAGCTGTTATCAGATCCTGACAATTACCGTACCGAATGAAACTTGCAACTGTGCTGGAAAGCTAACGTTTCCTAATATCTTTCATATATTATCTGCTGTTAACTAATATATTCAAACTGTATCCTAAAATGTCCTCACCAGAAAAGGCTGACAGGGACATGAGTTCCAAGAAAGGCAGAGAAGTTCACCCTGTAATTAGAACATGTACAGTAAAGACAAAACACTTGAAAGCAAATGAGTCAGAATTCAAATGCAGAAGTCCATTATTTTCAATGGAATTCATATTTCTAAAAGTCACACTTACAAGGTGATTTGTAAGCTACGTACACTTTTGAATTCCCCTCCCCCTTGAAATTATGGTTGCAGTTTTCCTCTTACCCTTTGAAACCAGTATTGAGAATCACAGTCATGCTGGAAAGTTTGAAAACGTAGGAGCCCTGCTGGATCAGGCCAAAGGCTTCTCTACACCAGCTCCCTCTTCCCCACAGTGGTCAACCTGAGGGTAGGACATGGGGGCCTGGCCACACAGGGTCAAGGATGGCATATTTCCCATGCCCCAAGGCCTTCTTTCAGATGTGCCCTGTGGGTCAGCACAGTGATTGCACAATTTCCTGGAGCCCTAAATTCAGTCTCTTGGAGTTCATACCCAGTCTAATGTGTAATTTATTTTAAAGAACTTCAGCACATGTGCCCACAAAACAGCCTCTTCAGGCTGAATGTTCACTGTCATGTTATACATTACAACTCAGAGAACCACTTCTGTGGATAGTAATATTTGATTTCTCCCTCTTCCAATGTTTTACCATCCAAGAAAAAGTGATGAGATAAGGATGTAATGCCAGCTACATCTTCATGGACAGATCACCTGTAAAAGTTTCTCTGTCTACACACCCCTCCAGGTCTCTGCATGGAGATTTCTAGACTTGCCTGTGCCTAGCCAAAAAAGCTGGCAGGGGGTTGAGTGCCTAATGCCATGAGCAGTTTCCATTGGCTCGTATTAGTTGGGTTGGAATGAGGGTTCTATAGATCTGTTTCCAGTCCATGCCAGTTTTGCAAGTTTTCATTCAGGTTTGTTCCATCCTGTTTCCATATTAAACTGCAATTTTTAATTAAAAAAACAAACCAGACAAATTTCACACAAAATACTCATTTCATGTTTCCCTCTGAGCTCTTTGATTCAGACCAGGAGGAGGAGACACCTGAGGATGAGCGCGTAGAAGGAAAGAGGGGTGAGGCTGTGCTGGAGAGCCCTCAAGACAAAGCCCCTATCTGCCCCCCCTCCAGTTCACCTGGAACTACTGATGAGGCAGTAGACCCAGGACCTGCTCTTTCCCTGCCAGTTGAGATTGCTTCATAATATGTAGAGTAGTACTTCATCCATCAAAGATCTTTGGGCTGATGTGAATTCCTTGGCAAACGATAATATATATTTTGTTTGTCCTTGATTAAACTTGTAGTTTGTCTAATACAGACACGATTTTCACATACTCTCTACAAACGGTGCTCAATGGCATAATTCTAAAACTTACTTTCAGATCATTGCAACTATCCCAACGAGTAGGCTAAAATTTTTAAAGGAGGCAGGAGGTCTTACATTAAAAGAAGAGGCGCCTGAAGAGGAGATGAATGAAGACGTAGAAGAAATTGACCATGCAGAAAGAGAACTTCGGCGTGGGCAAATCCTCTGGTTCCGAGGGCTCAATAGAATCCAGACCCAGGTATGTTGTGCTACAAGGTTGGGGATATATTCTCCCCAAAGCTGCTTTACATTTAGACAAAATAATTATATACCCTTAGTCCATATTGCAAAGCTCTATGTCGCTCTGATATGAGCAGGAACTGTTGTTGCATTTCTGTGACAGGGAATGCTTTGCATATTCAAACCACTGAATAATTGGAGGATTTCACAGTGCTGAGATGTGGACCTCCACAGGTGAATCAAAGCTTCTGTGTATTACTGAGTAGGACAACATCAAGTGGGCTGGAGCCCTGTTGCCTGGAGGCAGGAAAACATCACTCCCTTTTCCTGCCTTGCCTGGAGCAGACTTTTAACTTGCTTGTGCTTTTCTGGCCTGGTTTAATTGCTTAGAAATGTGAGTCTTGAGTGTTGGATGAGTGTGTGAATGGTATGGCTCCATCCCTGTGTTTGTTCTAGTGTTTCTGTGGGTGTATTCAAAGCTTTTGTAATTTATTTTCCCTCTGTGTTTTTGGCTGTTAGTCCTCTTCGGTCTGTTGTGGTGTGACCATTGCTCCCCTGTAAACATCCCCCCCAATCAATTATTCACCTACTCCAAGTCAATTTCCCCATTTATTAATTGATAATTTGGATTCCGCCTTCCCACAATGGATGGTAAATTATTCAACAACAAATGATTAGTTATAAAATTAATTCTGATTGACCCACAAATTAATTTTAAAGCCTTAGCACAGACAAGAATTGTTTAACTGATTAACTTACTGAACCAGAGTTAGTGCATTCTTCTTGCTGCCTCTGGAAATAAAATGCCTAAAGTTTTATAGAAGAGTTCTGTTGGGTCCTCAAGTGAGTTAAATATTCCATTATGTTGGCCAGCCTTCAGGCAATAGGAGGATTACAGCTCATTTGGTGTTGTCCTAGTGGCCCCTATACTCTTCAGGTGTGGGCAGCAGTCCCCCTTCACCAGTGTCTCTGGGCTTGGAAAGAGAATAGAAAGTATAAAGCACAGAAAGAATGTTTCCTTAACCTACAAGTCATATACAAGTAAACTAGCAAAATCTGAAAGAAATATATGCAAGCTTGCAATATAAACAGCATACTTAGCTCTGTAACTTTGCCTTACACCTGGAACCTACTGTGATACATCAAACATTTCTGTGTTGCACTCTCTCTGTTACTGTATTTATTCATTAAAAAATAGGATAATCTTGTATTGTTTCCCAGGAGTTTTGCATGAGTCTTTTTGAAACTAATGAATCCTTTGTTTTGCACCATCAAAAATTGATATTTGAATATATATACATATACATATACATATACATATACATATACATATACATATATATGCTTTCGTAGATTTTCACGGGTACAAGAATGCAGGTTTTGGTGTCCTCGGGTGTCTTCCCGTGTAAAAGTTGGGGTGTCTAGGCGACGTTTCGACGAGGTCTCACTCGTCATCTTCAGGCTGGTGCTTTCGGCTTCTTGTTACTGGAACAGAGCTCTGTTCCAGTAACAAGAAGCCGAAAGCACCAGCCTGAAGATGACGAGTGAGACCTCGTCGAAACATCGCCTAGACACCCCAACTTTTACACGGGAAGACACCCGAGGACACCAAAACCTGCATTCCTGTACCCGTGAAAATCTACGAAAGCATATATATATATATATATATATATATATATATATATATATATGGGACGCGGGTGGTGCTGTGGTCTAAACCACAGAGCCTAGGGCTTACTGATCAGAAGGTTGGCAGTTCGAATCCCCATGACAGGGTGAGCTCCCATTGCTCAGTCCCAGCTCCTGCCAACCTAGCAGTTCGAAAGCACATCAAAGTGCAAGGAGATAAATAGGTACCGCTCCAGCGGGAAGGTAAAAGGCGTTTCCGTGCACTGTTCTGGTTCGCCAGAAGCGGCTTAGTCATGCTGGCCACATGACCTGGAAGCTGTATGCCGGCTCCCTCGGCCAATAAAGCACCGCAACCCCAGAGTCGTCCGCGACAGGACCTAATGGTCAGGGGTCCCTTTACCTTTACCTTACACACACACACACACACACACACACACACACACACACGTCTGTGATAAACTTGAAATAGGGTTAACCTTGTTCTTTATCTTGTCAGCAAAACCTTGAGAGCTAGAAGCTAAAAAATGTTTTTCCATATGTTGTATTACTGCATTTGTTTTTAATTATAGAAGTTGGGCATGGCACCAGGATTCTACCTTTTTTCTGCTTGTAAAAAAAATATTTAATTGTTTTACTATAATATGAGGGAAAGGCTATGCATGATAAATATATCCAAGTCAGTAAAAGAGCAAGATGGAAGCAGATTTATTTAAATATGCAACAAAATTTGTTTACTAAAAAAATGTTTAAACCATGTGGGTTTCTTTTTTCTGCTCTCTGAATAGGGGTGTTTGTCACTGCAGTAAAGTGTGAAGGTAGTACTAAAAATAGTCAGTTTCTGGAAGGACTATTTTAGTCAAAGCTTTGAAAAGATGTGCTCCCTATAATGCAATGGAGTAGAAGAAAATGAAAATACTTCAGGGCACATCAGGGGTAAAATTAATCCATCTTGGAAGGTTTATTTTTACAATCAGATTTTTAAAGCAATGTGGTTCTATTAAAGCAAATGCTAGTTAATTTTCTAAAGCAGAAGTTGATGTATTTTTAGGGGGGCTGTGAATGTTTTTAGTGCCAGAGAAAAATTTCTATTATCCCTTTTGAGTTTTGTAAAGAAATAAAAAAGAATGGAAAAGGAAGTGGTGGGGTTGGGTGAATGGGAGTAGACCATAGAGCTGGATAAATTTACATTTTTCACTGTGTAAACAATTAAATGAAGATCTGCTCACTTGGGTTAGAGCAGTGATTTGGGATTACTCTCCGAGAGAGAGAAATATTTAATTATATGCCCAAGTGGGGGGCTACTATCAGCCCTAAGTAATCCTCTAAATGTGAATTATTTTCTTCCTGATGGCTGTAGGAGGAGTATTGTCTGTTGACATTTCTGTCAGGATGTCTTTCTGGTTGTGGTGAGTGTAAACAACAAGGAGCAAATACTGCTCTTAGTTCCTCTTGTAGATTGAGAAATATCCTTTAGTTCTATATACTTTTATCTTCATGATCCATGGAAAATTCTTGTTGTTTACTGTTTAAACCAAAATAAACAATAATGATGTTTTCTTGCTAACCAACACTGTTCACTTTCCTTTCTGCTTAGAAGTAGATGTGTTGTGAAAGGCTTTGCTGGTACGTTCCCTGCCAGTTGGAGTCTGTGACTGCCCCGCTCCATGCCTCCATCATGTGCTCATTTGACATCAACAAGCCATTAATTCAGAAAGAGTTTTCCAAGCGGCTCCAATATATCCACTGGAGAGTTCCCATGATGTTTGGGAAGTCCAGATTAGTAAAAGAATTACTGCTGGGCAGTTACTGTCAGGATGGTGCATCCGGGTGCCCCAGTTCAGATAAGCAGGACACCCAAATGAATTAGTACACCTCTACTGCATTTTACAAGAAATAATCAAACAAAGGATTTCTGTGAAGATTAGGTTGATAGGCTTCCTCGTGAATGGCGGAATGATAGAAATCCTCCAATGCATTATACACTTCTGGAAACATGGGGAGGGTGATTGGAGCACCTTTTCCAACTCTTTGATTTTTTCACTCAATGTGTGCACCTAGTGTGTATCAACTGGCCACTTATTCCCCAACCGTCCCCCCTCTATGGGGGAAGATGGAACTTGAAGAGGTAAACCCCCAACCCTCTGGTTTACATCAAGGTGGAGTCTCTGTTCTCTCCCTCTTCTGTGTACCCTTACAGGAGAGACAATAAAGGAATCCTGCACATCAATATTCAGACCCCTTTCCCCCCTCCTGTCTTGCATTATAGGAATTGAAATGACAACACCACCACCTTATCTCAACACATTCCCAGGAAATTCTCTCCCTCTCATGCACACGTGCACGGATGCACACACACACACACACACACACACACACACACACACTTTGAATAGGAGGAGACAAAAACAGGAGATGTGGGTTAAAGCTAAAGTCTGTGACAGATCTTGCGCTTGGATTTTATTTGTTCATCTGTTTAAACTTTGTAAACAGCAGCCTCTGTTATATTCCAATTTGAATAACAATATTGTTAGCTAAGAGATTAGATCATGACTGAGTTCAGATGTAGTGAGAAACCATGTTTTCCTGCAATGTGAAATAACACTTTACTTGAGTGCCTCTGGTTGTGTGCTCTTCATATCAGGCTTAGAAAACTGATTTGCTTAAATGATGGCTAGTGAGAACAAGACAAGATTTGATTCTGGATTGTGCTTACAAACCATAGCTGCTCAAATTTGGATAGAACTGCTTTTAGTTTAAAAGTAAAAGTGGAGGCTCTCAGTCTTTGCCTTTGGCACACAAAAGATGTAAAGGAGGAGCACACAAACCCAAGGCTCATATAGTGAGGAACCATAGTTCCATGTTGCATCAGAATCAGCCTTCTACCAGCTTTTCCTGTATCTACATATGGAACAAATTAGTAACTTTAAGGCACAAACTAGGAGACAGGAGGGGGAAAACTTCAGATTACTCAATTTTCTTGCCTATTTGGCAAGATTGATTTATCAAGTTGCCATATTAGAGTAATAAACTGCAACTTTCATCACCAAAGTAGTCTTGAGTGGCATTTTAAGAATTTAGTGCAATAGCCTAAGGGGAGGGGAAAATTAAATTTTCTCTTTTGAAGAGGTACAAGGGCTTTTAGCAAAATTCTACTCATCCAGGTTACTACTATAATATAAATGAATGTAATATCCAGTTTCCTTTAAAATGTTTCCTAGTTTGACTTCAGTTCTTTCTTCTTCAACACAGAACGGGTGATAACTTTTTATATTATCTCTACTGCTTTCACACAGAAAGCAAACTTTAAATTTGCTCTGCCTTCAGAATACCCAGTGTTAGGCTTTTCTAACAGATGTTTTCCACTAATTATTCAGCAAATTGGGATGTTTAGGTACAAATACATCTGTGAAATCTTAGTGCTGTTATGGACAGTAAATACTGATCTTTCCATATTTACTTGAACTTGGTCTTTGTTTGTTTTTTAGTCTTAGTACAGACCTCTTTTATAATATGATTGAAGAGCATGTAAAATTGATTGACTAGATTTCCACAATGGCCCATACATGATAGTCTCTTAACAGGGACTCTAGAAAGCTTGCTGAATTGTCCCTGTTGTGCTTAGGATTGCATTAGAATATTTCAAGCCAGAATTTGTATTCAATTCTACTTAAAAGGATTAATTTAGTCAAGTAAGTAAGTGCCCCTTAATATAAAGAATGCAATCTATTGTAGTCAAAATAGATTCTTATTGAATGCTGTTCAGCAATTTATGAGCCTTTGGCAAATTTGCCAAAGAGACACTGTGGCCTGTTAGGTAGTGAAGAATCTGGGTCCAACCTATAGTAAGTTTGTATATATACTGCATTTTCCAAAAATACATTTGTACTCAAAGCAGTTCACAGAAAACAGTCTAAATACCATAATGGTACAAAGAAACGATAGCACATAATAAAAGATACACTATTACTCCAAGATTACACATCAAAAAGTAAGCCTAAATCTTATCAATGTTATCAATAGGTCAATTAACAATGTTTAATACCTTCACATCCCAAGGTAGCCCCACACTAATGGCATTAGTTCAGGACACTAGGCATCCGTATTAAAGACTCAGCCATTGTAGATTAATAACTACATTTCTCAGGGTTCCTGATGTCCAAGAGAAGACCATTTCAGGATTCAAAGTGTCAGGGAAGACGAGGCATATTACAGGGAATCCTCCAATTTTTCATTATTTGTTTATTTTAAATATACATACTCTACTTTTCACCTGATCTGGGTCTCAAAGTGACTTTCAAAGAATCAAAACATGCAGTTTATAAAATTTTAAGCAATGCTGTATACTTGCTGGTGTGACTCCATCAAGGCTTTGGATTTGTGGTTCATTCACTTTCAGTTGTCCATTCCTTGACCAGATAGAATTGTTATGCCCAGGATATAACAGTTCATGATGGTCTACCAAATGAAATACAGCATGGCTTCTCCAGAACCATGTGCCAGATCATGTGACAACATGCCCTATTAATAAGTAAATATTGGGATGAATTCACATAGCTACATGTCCAAAGGAGCTTAGACTTATGTTTCTTGAACAGAAACTTAAATGCTGAATGGCAAAGTTATTTTGAAATGGAAGGGAGATTTTAAAGATTAGGATAAAGCAGTAGGTTTGTGGCATAGGAATGGATATTTACTGTTGAAAGAATAGAAGTTTAAAAATGTACTGGGCATGCCATAAAGGACATCTCCGTGTCCAGACACAGTACATATATTCCAGCTCCACTCTACTTGTGCTTTAAAAGTTATTTATATTGCTCCAGAATGTGGATGAGGAGAAATCCAGTTTTAATAGATAGCTTTGATGTTCTTATGTGCATTTTAATGCACATTAAACGAATGTGGTTTTTGTTCCAGCAAGTAATGCACACAAAGATGCATTCTGCTACATGTGGATCTCCCTAACTGCTTCTTAGTGACGATCACAAATGTCCCAAGTAAGGTGCTCACACAGGTGAACATCATACCTTGAATGTTCAGCTCTGTTCAGGGTCTGAAACAAAAATAACATCTTCGGCAATACATTCATTTTTATAGCTGCAATTCACCCCCACAAGGAAAGTTTCAATCTTGACCAAATCTCTAAATCTTTTTTAATTTCTGACCAACATTTTTCATAGTTATCTTTAAATAAATTCAAATTTTTAGCAGACAAATTTACCCCTAGGTATTTCACCTTTTTAACCACATTTAATTCTGTCTCTTTCTGAAACCCCTCTATTTCCAGGGGTGTCAAATTTTTCTCCAAAACCTTAGTTTTCTGCTTGTTCAATTTAAACCCCGCCACCCGACCAAATTCATGAATTAGTTCTAACACTCTCTTCGTACTAGATTCTGGCTCCTGTAATGTTAAAACCAAATCATCTGCAAAGGCCTTCAGTTTAAATTGTTTCACTCCAACCTATATTCCTTGTACCAACCGGTCTTCCCTAATCATGTTCAAAAGCACCTCCAGGACAGAAATAAATAGCAGAGGGGATAGAGGGCAACCTTGTCGTGTTCCTTTTTCAATTTTAAACTCTTCTGTCACCACATTATTAACTATCAATTTAGTTTTTTGCTCTGAGTAAATTGCCTGTATTCCATTTTCAAACCCCCGTCCCACTCCCATCCCTTCCAAGTTTTTCTTCATAAACTTCCAAGAAATGTTGTCGAAGGCTTTCTCCGCATCGATGAAAATTAACACTGCTTTTGTGTTGATAATAGTTTGCAAAAGTTCCAAAATGTCAATAATATTCCTAGTGTTATCAAACAAATGTCTTCCTGGGAGAAAGCCTGCCTGATCCTTGTGAATAACTTCATTTAATACTTTTTTAAGTCTGCTTGCCAAAATATCTGCAAAAATTTTATAATCCACATTTAGAAGTGAGATGGGACGGTAGTTCTTGAGTTGAGTCTTTTCAGTTTCCACTTTAGGAATCAATGTGATGAAAGCTTCTTTCCACGATTCCGGTGCCTTTTTCCCCTCCAAAATCTGGTTGCATACCTCCATTAATGGTTGTGTCAAAAAGTCTTTCAGTATCTTATAATACTTGGAGGTAAGCCCATCTGGGCCTGGAGATTTGCCTAGTTGCATGTTCTGAATAGCACCCTCAATTTCTTGTTGTGTTATTTTGTAATTCAGGATTGCTCTCTTTTCCTGGGCAAGTTTTGGTAATCCATTAATTTTCAAAAATTGGTCTATCTCAGTCTCTTCTTGCGGCCCTTGAGTGTAAAGCTTTTTAAAATATCTCTGGAAGCACTTTCTAATTTCTTCAGGTTTCTGGATGTCTCTCCCTTCGATCTCTAAATTAGTAACTGTGTTCAATTTTTGTCTCTTTTTCAACTGCCATGCTAGCAGTTTCCCACACTTATTTGCTGATTCAAATGATCTTTGTTTAATTTGTTTAATTTTCTACTCAACTTCTTGATTTATCAATTTCGCATATTGAGCTTGGTGAAATTTAATTTCTCTCAAGATCTCCTTCGATTTTGGTTTTGATCTCAATTTTTTCTCTCCATCTCTTATCTTCTCTAAGATCTTATCTTTTTTCCCATTCCAGAGTCTTTTCTTTATCGTATTCTGTTGTATCAGAAACCCCCTCATAACTGCTTTACTTGCATCCCAGATTATTCTCCTTTCCACTGTGGTATTCAGATTTATTTCAAAATAATCTTTCAAAGTTTTTTGGGCCTTCTTCACAATCTCCTGATCTCTTAGTAGGGTGTCATTCATTTTCCATCTAAAGGAGCCGATTGGAGTAAGTCTCAATTCCATTTTCATAGCGTTATGGTCGGAGCAAGTTTTTGGGCAGATTTCCACTTTTCTGGTCTTGGGTGCCAGCCTTCTAGTTACCCATATTTGGTCGATTCTTGTCCATGACATGTGGGCCTCAGAAAAGAAAGTTCCTTCTTTACCTAAGGGGTTCTTTGTCCTCCATATATCAATCAAATCCATGTTGTCAGTTAGTTCAAAAAAGTTTTAGGTAGTCTGCCATCTTTTGTTAAATTTTGATTTTGTGACTTATCCATGTTTGTGGAGACCACTCCATTCATGTCTCCCATCATAATGATGTTAGCATAGTCCAGATAGTCCAGTATTATCTCATGCAGCTTCTTGTAAAATTCTGACTTCCCCTCATTCGGTGCATAAATTCCTAATATTAATTTTTTTTTCTCCTTGTGTCTGTATTTCAATTGCCAAGATTCTTCCTTGCTCATCTTTAAATAGAAATTTTGGTGACAGGCTCTCTTTTGCATAAATCACCACTCCTCTTTTCTTGACTTTGTCCGATGAAATAAATTCTTGGCCTAGTCTTTTATTAATTAGCACTTTTCTATGGAGCCTAGTCACATGTGTTTCCTGCAAGCAAATAATGTCCAATTGTTCTTTTTTCAATATATGAAAGATTCTTCTTCTTTTTTCTGGGGAGTTTCCACCATTAATATTCCAACTAAGCAGCTGCAGAGACATCCTGGATCAATCTGTTAGTCCTGTGGTGGTGTCTCTTTCTTTTGGTCCTCTGGTCCCGAGGGTGTAGGTACAGGTACAGGTGTAGGTAAAGGTGGTGGCCAAGATCCTATTGTTCCTTTCTTTAGGTCCTCTTCGTGGTCGTTCAAAAACTTTTGTTGGTCTTCTGCTGTTTTAATTTTAACTTTCTTTCCTTTGAAGTTAAAAGATATTCCTTGAGGGAACTCCCACCTGTAGGGAATTGAGTTACTCCTCAGTAATCTTGCAAGTTCTGTATACATAGCTCTAAGGTCCAGGAGCTGTTTCGGTATGTCTCTGTAAATTTCTGCTCTGTTGCCTTGAATATCAAGCGATTTTCCAAAGTGAAGGCCCAATATTTTGTCTCTCTCTTGCTTGGATCTCAAGATGATAAAGCAATCTCTGGATCTGTCCTTCCTCACCACTCTTCCCAGTCTAAAAGCGGTTACAATTTTAAAGTCTTTGTCTTCTTCAATACCCCAGAACTTTGAGAATTCTGATGTCAAGTAACCAATCAAATCTTCCTGCTCAAGTTCTGGAATAGCTCTAAGTCTAAGATTGCTTTCCCGGTTTCTCAGTTCGGACATAGACAGGTAGGCCTGCTGTTCACTAATCTGTTTATGCAACGGTTTCACCTCTACTTTTATTGCCTCGACCTTCAAGTTGGCTTCTTCTGCTTTTTGCTTGGCTTCCTCGGCCAATTTGCAGTTCCCTGCAGTTACTTCCTGAAGGTTCCCAATTGCTTGTGTATGTTGAGCAACCTGATCAGTCAATTTGTTAATTGAGGATGTGGCTTGATCAATTTTAGTCGAGTGTTCATCCGCCTTTTTGTTTAAAATTGCCAATTGTTCCAAAATTTGATTTAGAACTGTTTCAGATCCTCCTGAAGCCATATCCTCTGAAGATGTCAGCTCAACTTCCCCTTCTTGTGCTTCTAAAACAGCTGGGACAGATGATCTGCGTGGTTGGGAAGTCAAGGTTGTTTGTATCAGTTGTCTTCCCCTTGCTTTAGCCGATCTTGTTCTCCCTGTGCCACTCATTCCAATCCCGTCTACGTGTCAAGGTCAAATTATATGCAATCCCATGAGAAAGGCAGTTCCAAAGTATAAACAACAAGGCAGCAAAGAATCCAAACAATGTACAGTTCCCAGACAAAGCAATGTAAAGTTCCCAAAGAGTTATAAATCCAAAGCCCTGTAGGGGGAGTGTGGATGCAATTCAACAGAAAGAAAAAGGTTTTTCCGCCATTAAAATCCCAGCAGTCCAAAACAAATCTAGAGAGCCTTTAACTTCCTTTTAGCATGCAGAGCTTTCCCCAAATTAATACAAGGTCTCAAGGAAGGTGCAAGAAACAGTTTCCCTATAATGTATCGTTTATGAGTAACACTTTCAAAGTTAGATACAGTTTCAGCAATTTAAAAGTTCTTCTTTAACCTGGCAGCCCAAGGCTTGGGTTTCCTCAATTATTTGTAAATCCCAAAGGAAGAGGAGAAATCCGTTCAAAAGTCCAGTATAAGTACTCCAAAC
Organism: Podarcis muralis; assembly: GCF_964188315.1. Lineage (NCBI taxonomy): Eukaryota > Metazoa > Chordata > Lepidosauria > Squamata > Lacertidae > Podarcis > Podarcis muralis. The sequence goes on from NC_135656.1 coordinate 76,461,753, forward strand.
TTATCTCTTTTAATTCCCAGCCGAAGTTCAATTATCTGCACAATAATTCAGTCCTTTTACAATTCTTTCAAAACGCTTCCCGCTTGTCAAAACTTTTGCCTTTGATCTTTTTAGCACAGTCGGGAGACGGACTTCCTGGTTTCGTCCCCGCTTTTCAGCCAAATTTAGATACTTTAGTCCCGGTAATTTTAAGTCCCCTTACTCACGGGTTGTAATTGCAAATCTGATGTTCCAAGAAGAAAGGTCAGCGCTCATCAGCAGCAGCCGCGCGGCTTCGCTTCCGCAGAAAGAGCGATGAACTCACAGCGCCGCTCCCCCTTTCACGTTCCGGAGCCCCTTACGGGGTTCCTTCTCCGTTTCTGGGGGGGCTTCTGGCGCCCGCCGAGTCCCACGGCCACGGGCTCGCTCTGCCCGTGGTTTTTCTTGATGGGTCACCGCTGTGCCGCAGCGGACGACCCTTTCCTGCGGAGCCCCTCTTCAGAGCACGAAGAGGACCGCCATTGCTGTTTCGCGCCGCCTCCGGAAGTCTAATTTGTGACGATCACAAATGTCCCAAGTAAGGTGCTCACACAGGTGAACATCATACCTTGAATGTTCAGCTCTGCACAGTATTCTGAAAGCAAGGCTCTGTTTCCCCTGCTCCCATGAGCCTAACATTTCCTATGAGCCCAAAGATGAAGAAACATAGCATTGAGCAGGTGTGCAAAAGAAAGATGTTTCAGCCCGTTAAAGCATCAAATGTGACATTCGTACTAATCATAGGTATCTTTGTGATACCTTGATCAGTATTTTGTGACCCATTTGTGTCTTACTGAGACGTATATAAACATATTCATCCTAAGGTGTTCTGATGTAACACCTAGTCTAAAAACACCAGTATTGTGCTTTCCATTATATTACAAATGTTTTTGCAGTAGGCACAGTGGAATCTCCACTTCACTACCATAACCCTTAATGGCAATCACAAGTGTGTGTGTGTAATTGTATATTTGCCAAAATGTCTGTGACAAAATATTTATGAGAAGAAATTTATCAGCTAGAGATGGGTGACCTACCCATGGCTTGTGTTGTAACGATTCAGAAATAAGCTAAGCCATTTCCCCTAAAAACAGGAAATGATTCTGCTTGTTTTCAGTACATTCTGAATTTGGATGGGTCTTAGAATCCCAGATCTCTGGCTGTCAAATGACCGCTTCATACAGCCAGGACAGCTCTCTCCAGACTGTGAGAAGATGTTGAGGTTAAACTGGCCTCCCAGGAGAAAAAAGCTATTGTGGGGTGGGCTTGGAGTAAGAGGATCATTTATAGTAGTCAGCATATCCCCTGCATAGCCTGTTTAAAGGTTGTGGGGCAAAAATTGCTTGTGGTGAGGAGCCTGTTTCTGGACCCAGGGGTCTTCTGCAGGGAGTGGATTTCCTCTCCACCCCCTGCAGCTTCTTCAATATAATTGTGTAATATCATCCCTAAGTATTTTAATTGAAACAGAAGAGTATTTCAAGGATTATTACTTTTTTTTATGAACTCTTGAAGCCTAACTTAGCCTGTCGAGCTTTGCTTTCATATCTAATACATCTAATATCCATATTTGTTTTCCTAGCAACATAATGTGTAGCAGTATAATACCACCTAACATTTGTATAGGACTTTCAATGTTCAAAGTGCTTAATGTGTTATTTATCTGGTTGTAATCTTTACAACAGACCTTTCAGGTAAGTCAGTGTTATCCTCCATGGAGCAATCGAGGCTGAGAAGGAATGGCTTGAGTAAAGTACCCAGTGTGTTCAGGGCAGAGGTGATATGAAAACAAGAGACTTCCTGGTTCATACTCTGCCCTGCCATTAGGTCCTGTGTGGCAGGTGCCTCAGAAGAAAGATCCTGGGTAAAAAATGATATTTTCAACCTGGGTGGATGCAATTTGAATTTTCTACTTGGCTCCAGAATGTACAGGTGTACCCAATACAATGAATTAGTAAATTATTTGTAAATGGAAAACTATTTCACTGTGCAACTTTCATAATCAGAATCACTGTTGGTGAATGATAAAAAAAAGAATGAGGTAATTTTAATTTTAATGTGGTTCAAGTACATAAGAAGTCTTCAGTTTACCTTTTGACTATTATGAATCTGAAATGGTCAGAAAAGTGGTTCATATGGCATTTATTATTCAGTACTATTATTTCAGGCTGCAATCCTATACACACTTATCAGGGGCTAAGCTCAGTTGAAGTGAATGGTGCTTTTCTCTGAATAGACATGCATAGGCAGAATTTGTTTTTTAAATGAGATTGGATGTGTCTGAATTTCTTCCCTGTCCTACTTTTTGAAGAAAATCTACATGGTAATAGATACAAGGGTAATGACTATCTGCAGATGAACTCCATAGTAATGTCTTAAATTAATTTATTATTAAAGCCCAATAATAACACAAATGTATACATAACTGTTTTTCTTCTAACTACCATGAAATGAGTTGGCAAACTGTCAGTTGTGCTGCCTAACGTTGTTCTGTACAGAACCTGCCTGTCTATTCTAAATTTTAAAAGGGGCTTGTTTTATTCTGACCTTGAAAATGGAAGCACTATCTGTATGAGCAGCTGAACTTGACTAGAAAATATTGTTCCTGTGGGTTGCAAAGCTCTGTCCGTTCGTCAAGCAACTTGTCTCATTCTTTCCTCCATTACAGATCGAAGTAGTCAATACTTTCAAGAGTGGCACTTCCTTTCAGGGGGCTCTCAGGAGACAATCCTCCGTCACAAGCCAGAACCAGGATGTAACCAATATTTCTAGCCCTAGCCACGTTTCGTTATCCAATGCTCTTTCCTCTCCTACCAGCACAACTGCTGCGGCGGCTGGGCGTGAGTGTGTATTCTTAATGCATCTGATTACAGAGATGCCAACTTATCTAGCAGTCATTCAAGACTGGGCCATTCAAGATTATGTCCCTTTCCCACCTCTTATATTCCAGAATAAGTCATATAGTTGAAATATTGGCACACCATAGTAGCACTCTTCCTTACAGGTCTCCATTTTCAGAAATAGGGTGTGCCTCTATAAAGCTACCTCCTATGGAATGAATACCAATTTCTTCTTTTATGAAAATATCTCTATATCATAAATCTCCTCTGAACAGTTCACATGTTCACATTTCTTCTTAGATTGTAAACTACATCTCCTGTTGACTCATCTTTCCAAGGCTGCTTCGCTTTATAAAATATTGGACTAGATTTTATGTAGTAGGACAACACTTGAAAACACATAAAGCAGGATTCTTCTCACACATGCTCTGAGATAGTAAATTGTTCTATTAAATCTATTATCACGCCCATTCCTTTAATACTGTTATCTATGCAGTTCACTACTGAATGCCTAGTATACTTCCGGTTGTATCCAGTGTTGTGCCTCCACTGACGAAAGACTCTTTGGTCCAGTGGAGGCTCTTATCAGTGGAACAGGGAAGGAGACTATTCTTGCCATCCACCCCTGCAACACCCGCCCCAAACAACGACACTGTTCCAAAGTTCCCCAAACTCCCTGGGGAAATTTTTATGGGTGGTGGGGACTGCAGGGAGGAGGGTGAACATACACTTAATTCTCCTTTCTGAGGATGAAAGCTATTGTTAGATCAAAGAGGCTTCCATCTTTGGATACAATTCTATTCAAATAAATAGGAAACATTATACCCTGTAAAAAAAGTATAAATAATCAACAACCAACTTAAGAATTTCCTATGTGTGCACCATCCCTAAATGTATTCCATCAGTGAAGAGTAACATAATAGATGCTAAATATTTAGGTTTAGTAAATATTAGGATTTAATTAGAACTTGTTTGTTATAACTGGGATGTGTTATAAGACAGTCTCAGTGTGTATTATAACCAAGTAATGTGAGGGGTTTGAAGGGTTTAATTAGTTTTTATGTGTAAAGATTTCTATCAGACCTTGAGAATGTAATCAAGATTCATGTGTATTGAAAGATGTGTGTGTGGACCTACTTCTGAGCACCAGCAATTAGCATTTGAAGAGTTAATTAACCTAGGTAAACATCCTAAGTGTATACCAGCCTTTAATCCTAGTCAATCAACTAGTGTTGATGAAGTCAAACAAACTCCTTTCATAGGTGAGCCTTGGAGAATTAACCATTTGTACTTCAGCGCATCAAAAGTTCTAGCCATTAGAATGTGAATGAGTAAGGCGGCAAATAAATTAGTAGAAATAATAAAAATAATAATAGTAATAAATAATTTCATGATTTATATTCTGCCCATCTGACTGGGTTGCCCCAGTCACTCTGGGTGGCTCCCAACAAAATATTAAAAACACAATAAAACATAGATAGACCAAGATAGCCTGCAGATCAGAAAGGAGGCTGGTGATTCTGCCGTAAGGCTAAGGTGGCATTTTGAGGTGCTGCTGCTGTGCACCCCTCCATTGAAGGCTAAATGTTGTATATATGTGTAAAATAAACCATATATATATGTATGTATGTATGTAAAATAAACCATATATGTGTAAAATAAACCAAAATAAACATGACAGCCTCTGCTGTGTCCGAACTCCCAATGGAAACATGGTCCTGGGTCACCCCCCAGGGGCCCCTGGAATCTTGCTACTGCTCAGCAAAGATTGGGGTGGCATGTAATACTGGTGTCAGAAGTGGGTTCACACACACACAATCCAATACACATGGATCTTGATCACATTTTCAAGGTCTGATACAGGCTTTACACATAAACACAAATTAAACACTTCAAACCCATTGCAGCATCATCATCATTATTTTATTTAAATCTGTTATTATTATTTTATTATATATTTATGACCTACCTTTATCCTGACAGAGACTTTCAGCAACATACTTTAAACGCAATTAAAAACCTAAAAACACAGCTACACAGGCAGAACTTACAGCTCTCACCCCACTAAAGGAGGCCACAATGCCACATTTCAAATTAAGTCAAAAGAACAGGTAAAGAGGAAAGTATTTGCCTGGCACCTAAAATATATAGAAAGATAATAATAATTTTATCGTTTGTACCCCGCCCGTCTGACTTGGTTGCCCCAGTCATTCTGGGTGACTTCCAACATATATAAAAGCATAAGGAAACATTGCACATTAAAAGACTTTCCTATACAGGGTGTGCCTCTCTGGGAGAGTTGCCACAAGTGGGCAACCACTGATAATATTCATTTGGTAAATATGTGCCTTTAACAAAACTACTCAAGTTACAATAAGATTGCTTCCCTTGCCAGCTATTGCTTTCACATTATCTGTGGTAGCTGAACAAGTATAAAATGTGCATGCATAGTCACATGAAAGTTGTTATCCCATGGTTACTATTTTTCTGCAATTGCATTTAACTACATTTTTAAAAGGCTGTTTAAACCACTTAAACATTTATAAAGAGTTTTGAGGCAAAAATGAAATAGTTATGCATGCATGTTAGAGCCTTTGACTTTTTAAAAACCAGATTGCACTAAAAAATATTGGGCAAGACCCAAATTCACACCACCACGTGCAGCTTCACTTTTCCTTTCTCTGCTTTTCTGCAGCCCCAGCCCCATTCTTCTCTGGGGAGGTGGGGTCTGCAACTCTCTGGCAAGAAGGAGAGAAAGGATAAGTCCCGCTTGTGTGAATAGAAGTCTGTCATGCAAGTGGGCTGCTGTAGTTGAATATCAGCAAACCTTTCTGTGCAACTAGCTGGTCATATGTTCCAGTAACTTTAAAAAGCAGGCAGGAACCAGCATATAGGATATGAAACCCAAAGAACTGCATATGCCATCTTTCTATGCTAATGCCATTGCAATTGATACTCCTGCTGTAGCTGGCATTGGAAGCTAACTCTACTTGCAGACTCGGAGCATGTAAAAGTTGCACATTTTTCTTCCACCTGTCATTTAATCTCCTTTATCCTTCTGTTCTAACATATTAAAAGATAACATGCTGCTGCTTTAGTTTTAAAATTTTAGCTAAGAGGTATCACTATATATATTATAATGCTACATTTTCAAAATTAGATTTGGAGTCACATTTCCTGTAAAATATTTTGGTTAGGTTGTTGGTTGTGCAAAGCCATACCGATGTGTGATACTATAAACTGAATATTGCAATGATGTTGCCTTTTGGGGTTGGATAGGCTTCAAATATAGTGCTAATTTTGAACTCCATTAGCTAAGATGCAGGGTTTTTTATTTTTATTTTTTGTTTTAAAAACAATCTTCAGCCACGGAGGAAAAGGAGAGAGCTTTTATTTCTCTTGATAGGCCTTCTAGCATTATAAAGAAGACGATAACATTATGGGACACTGACCCACAGACCCTCTACAGTTTGTATATCTCATCCCAGTATCATTTTGCTCCCCCACTTTTTTTCTTTTAGGAGGGAGGAAAGGGGTTTAGGAATTGAGTATAGATGCTATTGATGTACACACACCGTGTGCTCTGGCTTCTGTCACAGTGTCCCATTATGCCAGAAGCGGTTTAAACATGCTGGCCACATGACCCAGAAAGCTGTCTGCGGATAAACGCCAGCTCCCTTGGCCTGAAAGCGGAGTTGAGCGCCACACCCCATAGCTGATTTTGACTAGACTTAACTGTCCAGGGGTCCTTTACCACACCAAGCAATGCCACATTCTGTGGGTGTGAGTGTGCAACATCTTAGGATCCCCACTGCATGTAAAAAAAAAAAAAAAAGCACTGGGTTAGTGAGTCTGTGAATGGACCCCATCCTATCACTAAGTAATGTACAATTTATTGTTTCCCATGAAGTTGCTAGCAAACAATGATTATGCATTCTGCATTGTTTTTTCATTCTTTTTGAAATATGTTGAGAGTAGAAGGATTATTTTTCTATATAAATGGCACTTGTCTGAACTACTACTTCCATACAATGCTCATGCCATTGCTGTGGTGTATTGGCTTGAAAATGTTGCTGTAGCTTTAAACTCAGAACCTGCACAGTGATGCCAGTTCATGAAAACATCCCGTGTACATTACTGTACTCTCAAAGTCCTCTTGCGGATGTGCCATTGAGGGTGAAATGGCCCTGAATATTTTCAGTGCTCTGAACGTATTTCAAAATGAAGGGAAGTCTGACTGCAGTTAAGTTAACATAAGACTTGCTTTTGCACAACCACATCCTTAACTAAAAATAGAAGCAGTTAAACCTAAGAGTTGGCATCTCTTGGCAAAACGGACTTCATGTTTACATTTATAAACTAACCGCCTTACTGTCCTTTCAGTAAAATTGCAATATTTGCTTTTGTAGTGCCCAACTCTCTACTTTCTGAATATTAAATGTGTTTGTTTTCCCAGAGGGCTAGAGATCACTGGACAAAAGGGTTCAGCAGGAGAGAGTGAAATAAAAAGAGGTTGTGAGTCTTTAACCTTGAGCCTGACAATGAATGTGAACCAAACTCAAGATACTTGGCTTATATGAAGCCAGGTAAACATTCGAGTATAAGCTCATATGCTACCTACTGTAGTACATCTGAAAACTGGTCCTGCATATTTAAATGGCATTGTACTTAGGAGTGATATTCTATCAGGGTGGTGTTTTGTTCTTCAGTAGAGGTAAAAATCTGCAGTATCTAAAAATTGTATTTATCTTTTCTTTGCTGGATGCAAATATCTATGTCTCACTTTCAGTGTGGGGCAAAATTGAAGCACTTTTTATTACAGCAGCAGAGAAGAAAGAAGTGGAAACTTAAAAGCCATGTCAAAATGTCCTGAAGTGTTGTCCTTAACCCCACCCGTAATCCCGTGTTAAGAGCAGTTCATTTTTTCCTGTTGTCTCCATTCCTGTGAGAAAAGAGAGCTGTACATCATCGTTTATCATCTCTTGACATTGTCCGTTTCATGAACACTGTCCATTACATGATCGCCATGTAGTTGATATCTATTTCTGGTATGTCCCCACATGTACATGGAAAGCAAACACACATACGATCTTATATGAGTGTCATTAAAACCTGCCTATATAAGGAAATAGCCCAAAAGTCTACATCTTTAATCCTCGCAACTCTCAGTTTAGTGAGCTAATTAAACTATATAGCTATATAACTATTTTCTTCCTTTTAATATAACTTCAGGAGACCCTAATTATAAAGTGACCCTCCAGATATTGTTAGTTAGTTTCCAACTACCATAAGCCCCAGCCAGCATGGCCAATGATCAACAGCATGCAACAGAATTTTGTGAGTTACCCTTCCTTAGAAGGACTCCTGCATATTCACTAAACCTCCCCACCCCCTTCCCACCCAGCTCACAAAGTTCAGAAGTATGGCACTAGCGCATAAAATATTTTTCCTAATGTGTCCTTCTTTTAAAAGTTCTCAGGTCAGAATCTCAAATTATTTGTAAACAGGCTAGGTTCATGCTGATGCCTATAAATATCTTCTACTTGAAGAGATTGTTGATCACACTGCATATTTAGACACATGCATATTACTTCTGAGAAGAAGGACTACTTTGGTAAATGGCTACATAGGAAATTGTCTTATAACAAAGTCATGTGATTGCTCTAGTTCAGGGGTCGGCAAGGTTTACCTTGCCTGGGCCGGTTCACACCAGCAGAGATTCCCTCCATGGGCCGAATTGTGAGCGTGTATGAACACTCGTGCTCGTGATTTCCAGCATCTGTGTATGCACAGATGTGATTTCCGGCGTCTGCGCAGACACGATTTTCAGTGTGCCGTCGCGATTTCTGGAGCCACAAAACGAGTCCCTGCGCCACGCTGTGCTGGTTTAGCACAGTGCACGGGGACTCACCAAGCGGGCAGCTCAGTTTGGAGGCAGCTTGTGGTGCATTTAAACGACCCCCGTGGGCCTTAGGTTGCCAACCCCTGCTCCAGTTAGTGCAGTATTGTCTACCCTGACTCACAGTGGCTCTCCAGTTATAAAACACTATATATGCAAGATATATATATATGCTTGGTCCAATCCTGTATTTTTATTTATTTTTAAATTGTATACCCAACTCCTTGCTGCAAACCTCCAGGGTAGGTGACACATGCAAAGATAAAATATCAGAATATCATGTCACAGCCCATAATGTAAGATTCTAAAGGGGAAGGTTCCAGAGAGTGAATCACTGTTGCCTTACTATCACTATCCTGGAATGGCTGAGCTGGTGAACTAGTCAGAGCTGGAAATCAGCCCTCTGTGCCACCGAAGCCACCTGGGCCTGCAGGGGCAAGATAGAACAGGCTTCCTACCCACAGGGGTTGTGTGTCTCATTTTGCCACCTGAGGCAAAAGGGATAGGTATTTCCCCCCTTCCACTGCCGCCCTGCTGCTGAAGCCTCCCTACCTGGGGTATTCAGTGGTGCTCTTGAAGCAGCAGCAACAATGGTGGGTTCCATTAAGATTTGGGCAAGATCTCACAGAATTGTCAATCGAGCATTTCCATCTATTGTGGACCAAAACTGGCACACATTATTTATTTACTGTAGTAATATAATTCCCCTCTATGACATTGACAGCTTACAGTGTAGAATGATAAAATGCAATTTAAAGACACAAGACCTCCAGCACAAAGAATAATAAAAGGAGATAAATCATGGTTCAGAACCAAGCATGCACCATGTTGGCTATGCGTAATCTGTAGTCAGAAGGTACATGAGACTACCGCTTTGCAAAAGCTAAGGTGGTTTGTGTATGGATGGTTGAGGCATCCATGCCAGATTGTTTTTTCATGATGGAAGAACGGTGGGGTGCAAATGTCGGAAAACAAATAAAACACTCAAACATTTCTAAAGGCCCCAGAGATTTAGAATTCTTCACCTATTTCCAGGTGGAGCATCCCTTGCTCAATGCATTTGCCATTAGTATCTCATTCAGACTAGCATTAATACCTCACTCATAATTAGGAGAAAAATAAAAAGCTCAACAACTCTAGAATTCATTTATAGTCATAATACATTTCCCAACAATTCACATACTTGCCATTCTGTTTTTTCCTTGCTAATTCTTTCCTTCAAGAAATCCTGTCTTTTCTCACTAATAACATAGTAGAAGCCTCTGCTTTGGCAAGAGCCCACCAGGCAAGCCACTTCTGGAAGGAATCTAGAATGCTCTCCTGTTTCTGGTCACGGAGAACTATTTGTCCTTTGCTGACTCAGCAAGGCATCCTGCTGCTCCTGCAGCTCAGTGCAGGCATAATGAATTGGTGGGCCACCCGAACATTACTTCTATTAAGTACCTGGCTTTCCCATGTTCTTATGGCTTAGTGATGGAAAGGCAAGAAAATATCTTGACATAACTAAATGGACATCAAGTACTGCAGATGAGGCATAAAAATGTACCACCTTATGCACTTAACTTTATGAATGATGTTCATAAGTGAGCCACAGAAAATGAAGGAATCGGACTTTTGTAATTCAATTATATGAAACCCAATAATCACTATATAATTTTCTAGTCTTAATTGTTTATTAATAAGTTATTTTAAAAACAAATGGCTAGAACAGTGGGTCTATACTCGAGTGTTTACCTCACATATGCATGAAGAAAAAATAAAAGTTGTATCAACAATTACATGTTCACATTATCCAGGCTTCCAAGTGTAGTTGTTGTGTGCCAATTAGCTGTGTTTATGTGATTACTGTGACTTTTTCCTGTATAGCATGTTTTTGCCTAAGTATTTTGTCTGCTTGGCTTTGTGTGTGTGTGCGTGTGCGTGTGTGTGCGCGTGTGTGCTTTTGGCTGCTTCATTTAGATCTTGCTTTTTTCAAAAACCTATGCTCTGTTCTTACATTTGGCTCCTATGTTTGTCTCTCATACCTATCCATCCATCCAACTGTGTCTATGTTTTGTGCTTTCTCGTTTGAGACATACAATTTGTTTTGTGTTGGTTTTTTTTTTTGTCTATATAAATGAAACTTTTTAAAGAATAAATTAAAAGCTTTCTTAATTATTCACTGCAAACTATCAACATGCATGGTTCTACATTTGCATTTGGATTAACATGGCTTGTCTTTTACTAGGGAAATATCACATGAGTGGATGTTTGCTTTCTTTAACCAATGCTTCCCATCAGTTCTGCGAACAGTTCTGATGGCTTTAATCTCATATGGTTTTAACATTGCAGTTGATTCAGACACGTAAAATGCACAAAACTGAGCCACTTGTTTATGCATTTAGCATCCAGAGACTATGGACTACAGCTGCCTGCTCTGCCCTAACCATATGCCACATTTTTTTCACCAAGACAAAAAAATGTAAATCATCATGAGATGTTTTGAAAAAGCAGTTACCACTGACATCTTTTCTATCTTTTCCCTCCTCTCAGATCCGCGTCGTGAAGGCATTCCGTAGCTCTCTCTATGAAGGGTTAGAAAAACCAGAATCTAGAACCTCCATTCACAACTTTATGACTCATCCTGAATTTAGGATAGAAGATTCCCAGCCCCATATCCCTCTCATTGATGACACAGAACTAGAAGAAGACCCTGCACTCAAGCAAAACCCAAGCCCACCGTCTTCACTGAACAAGAACAATAGTGCTATCGACAGTGGAATAAACCTTACAACTGATACAAGTAAATCAGCTACCTCTTCTAGTCCAGGAAGCCCGATCCATAGCCTGGAGACATCACTTTAGCTGAAAATGTCACTGCAAAAATATTAATATAAATATATACATAGAGAGATATGTATAAACAATGCTGGCTGAGAAGCTGTTTGAACTCCTGTTCACTTTGAGAGGGGGGGGGACAGAACAAACCACTGATCATGATGGTTTTGGGGGATTTACATATGGCTGATTTACATATTCCCCTCTTGCTCCCCCCCCCCTGCAGAAACAAACAAAAACAATACAAATGCCCTCCTGCATGAATGTACTACCCACTTCCAACCTTCCCTTCTTTTTATTCCTTAAGCAGGAAATGCAGAGGACTTCTTTGAGGCTATTTATCCAATTCACTGGTCTGTGAGTTTTTTTGGGTTTTTTAATGCTTGTGTGGCATGGACTCAGTTGTATAGATTAATTTAAATATTTTTTTTGAAGTTGCAAAGCTTAACTTGCACAGTAGATTTGCACCAGTTGGACAGAGGAACCTAAAATAAGCATTTATGAGACTATATATAGAAATATATAAATATATACATAATATAATTATATATGTGTATATATCCATATATATATTTATATCTGTATACAGATATAGGTATAGATATATATATATATAAAGTTTCTTTGTTGGCATGTTGCCTTTTTCTGCTCAAATTGCTATATTTTAACTTATTTATGTCCTAAAAATAAAGAATGTAATTTGTTTACAGAACTGTAGATAATATCCTTAACTATTTGTAGGATTAAGACAGCACTTCCTGCCGAGATAATATTCAAATTGCTCAATTCAATGAAAATTTCTGTAATACGGCACCCTGGATGTTTTATTACAACTGTGATCAGATTTTTGCCTGATAGGTTTTTCTTTTTTTGTTAAATAATGTAGATATTGCTAGCAAATAACAAAAGAAGCCAAAATATAATATATTGGATGTAGCATTGTGATCCTATATAGAGGGTGATGAAACAGAAAGGCTTCCTTTGTTTTAAATACACATTTAAATGATCAGGTTTTTTGCTCTCTCTTTTTTAATGAATTATTTGACCTTATTTTGATGCAATACTTAATGATGAGGCCATTTCATTATTTAAGTGTATTGCAATGGCTTCTTAAACATATTTTTTTTAAAGATTATAATAAACCTCAGTGGAGTTTCTGAATATCAGTTAAAAAATAAGTTATATTTGGCTTTGTATGAAGATCAAACTAATGTTTAAATACTGTGTGCTGGATTCTATTCCATTAGAAATTTAGTCATTTATTTCTTGAAAAATATGGGCTGTTGGCATTTTGGATGAGAACCACTATGGTTTGTTGCTTTGACATTTAAAAAGAAAAATAATATCATTTCTGCACTATGTAGACCTGAATGAAACTTTATGAAGTGTATACTGAAATGTGCTTTGTGTGATTATTTTTAAACCAAGCTTGTCTTCCTGTAGTCACAAAAGTATATTATAGCAAATCCACTAATGTTTTCCCCTTGTATTGTGCTTTCTACACTGAAAGCCATTGTAAACAACTGCAATATTCTGGGTGAGATTTCTTTTTTCTTCAAGATGGTAACAGCCCTGGTAATTTAAAAGCTTATATAATTGCTATGTCAACCACTTGAATGCAAAGCACTTTGTGGGTCACAGATTTTTCATAAATGACTTTTGTATTTAATACAAGGTTTGCTTCAAGACTTTTCAGCAAATGATCTTTTCCATAAACTTGTACAGTGCAAAAGACATTTTGATTAATATGATCAATTATGCCAGAAAAGTTGGGGGGAAAGCCCTTTAAATTAGCTTGAAAACTTTATATGTTGTTGTATTGCCTGCTGTTTTAAAGTTGGCTAATAAGGTGGAACAACTGTAGTCAGAAGAACTATTGCAAGCCAGAAACTCTTCAGACAAGATGAGATTCCTGGCCAACTACAGTTTCAGATGACTAATGTTTTGAGGGCATATCAGAACTATTCTGCCAGGTAAAGTTCTAACCACCTTGAATTGCCAGCTTCTGGACTTTCGTAAGAAGCTTTTAATGTCTTTTGGCTCTACATAATTCACTCTGATCCAAACGTCTGGCTGAACAGCAAACCTACCCAGGCTTACACAACCCTCTTCTCAACAGACAGTGTTACCCGCTTCTTAAATCTCAAAGCTGGCATGACAGTCCAGTTGACCAGCTTATTCTTAAAATCAAACTGACTGACAGTTAGGCAGGGTTTATCCCTGGATTGTAAATAACAGCAACTAACTTTTGTGTAACACTGAGGTTCTATGATCTCCTTGGGATACTATATTTGAAATACAATAAAGTCTATTTACAGGGAAAAGCATGTAGCTCTGGGCTGAAGAAACTACAAAATTGTTGGCACTGGAATATTTTGCCCCTTAACATCTTAATATTGATGATTTGCCTTTTATTTCAAGCTTGATTTTCATCAAATACTTTTTTGATTTTCATTTCATTTTCTGTGTGTGCGCATTGTAATACAGATTCTTAATAACTAGTAGGGTACTATTTGAGACTTGAAAAACTGTTAAAAAGAAACCAATATTTCATTCTGTACATATATAGTTTAAAAAGAAAGAAAAAGACAATATAACATATATATTAACTGTGATGCATAGGAAACTTCGGATTCTGTCAACAGAAACCATGCTCTCTCTTTATATATATATATATATGTATATGATAAACAGACTGGGGGGGGGGGGAGAAAACAGATGAGCTGATAACAGCTTTTCAACTACAAGCTTTGCACCTTGTTCCCTTTCTTAATTGCTTGGCCTCTCTATGATGGGAAGAATGGATCAAAAAACCAAAATGGTCTATATGTTGAAATTCACTGCAATACATAAAATGCTTGCTCTCTGCGTACTGTACCTAAAAGCATGAGATTTGTGGAAAAAAATACAGCAGTACATTTGGCAATTCATCCCACTAGGGGTTATTATTCCTATATGTTTATTCATCTGTTTTTATGAATTTTTTAAATCTAGACAATAATTGTAAATAAAGAACTTACTGTCTCTGTTCATTTAATACTATGCAAAAGGTTATGCTTTCTATTGTTATTCCTACAGTGTGATGCTGGAATGTTTGTGGTTTCAAAAAAAAACAGAAAAAAACACACAACAGTAAAATTATGTGATGTAAATTATTTTATAGTTTGAAACAAAATGATAACATTTTACTCTTGCTGCTTACTGTCTAATAGCTATCTCCTGGCAGGAGCACAAGTGGAAATTGAAAAAAAAAGTAATAAATTCACAAAGCAGCATGAACAATAAAAGTCTGAATATAACATCCTTCTTTATTTCCAGTGTCAGTTGAAACAACACATGTATTTTTCAATGCACTTAATACCAGACACTTATAAATGATAGCTATGCTCTGTCTTTGCAGTTGGAGGCATTATCCTTCTGAATATCAGCTGCTGGAAACCTCTGGAAGGGAGCACTTCTGTGCTCAGGTCGAGCTTACTGGTCTCTGATAGGCAACTGGTTGGCCATTGTGATAGCAGGATGCAGGACTAGATGGGACAAAGTCCGGATCCAGCAGGCTTTTCTTTACATTCTTATAAATATTTTGGAGCACTGAAGGATTTGGGGGCAATGTTCTCTTGGGAGCTGCTTGCTGATCAGTTGTGGTTCACCAAGTCGAAGGCTAGCCCCCTTAAAGAAGAAGCGATCTTTGCTAGGAAGTCATAAGCCTCTCCTTGTGTGTGTCAATAGAGACAACTATACCACATCTGTAGTTGGTAAGCATGTCTGACCAATTTAGCTTCATCACCAGTATCCTGCCAAATAGTAAGGAGGGTACCACACAACAGACCCAGATGTGTGATAAATTCACTTTCTATAATCATCTTTTGTATCATATTTCTATGCAAAGGCAAGAATTTTACTACACCTTATTTTTAAAAAAACAAACTATCAGAAAGCCGAATGTGGTAAACGTACCCCTTTGAGTAGTAAAATTCTTGTATTCACTCGCAACTTTTCATTATTTAGGCTGCCTCTTCCTCCCGCTTAAAAAGAAAAAAAGCAATGATGAGGCACATGACAATACAAAAACATTTGAGGGGGTTTTTCCACTAAAAAGGAAAGATGAAACTGGTTACCACTTACCAAGTATTACTGCAGAGAGCATGCAAGTTACTCCTTCATGGATAGTTCCATATCTGCAGCCTTCTTGACAGAATCAGGAGAGGGTAAGTGCATTCTAATCATTAAAACAGAGGAGGCTACCTTCATCAATGCTCAAGTTAAACAGAGTTGCAAAAGCTTTTTGATTCCTTCGTGTTCCCACTGCAATAACATTAAAGTACATAATGAGCTTGTGCATAGCTCCTCCCTTTCCATTTTATTTTTTAATGTTTAGCAAGCCCTATCAGTGGAGATAGTTTCAGAAACTCATGAAAAACAGTAATAATCTCTGAACTGAAGGGCCACTTTGTCAGCACTGTATCATGAGTATGGAGGCTTTAGTTTCACTATTTGGCCAGAGTGAAAATGTTAGAAGCAGCTCACGCAGAGACCCTCTATTTTCTACCCGGCAACTTATAATAATAATAATAATAATAATAATAATAATAATTTATTATTTATACCCCGCCCATCTGGCTGGGCCTCCCCAGCCACTCTGGGCGGCTTCCATAAAAACCAAAAATACAATAAAATATCACATGTTAAAAACTTCCCTGAACAGGGCTGCCTTAAGATGCCTTTAAGATTCTTAAAATGGATCATTTAAAGAAAGAAAACTGTGGTATGAGTTGTCATTTTCCCATATCTTATTTTGGGGCTGATAGAGTGAAAGCAACTGAACTTATATATGAAGAAGTCTAAGCCAATGGTTTTGTATGAGGTCGGTTGCACTACTCTGTCAGGAAGATGCCTTTGAAGTAATTCTTTGCAAATACTAATGGCTTTCTGAATGGGGTATCACAGTTAATGTGCTTCTAATAAGCAGCAGCAATGGCCAGGGATGTTAATGCTGGACGGAAATGATGGAACCAATGTGGGATATAATTTAATGCAGCTATTACTATTTTCTGCATTGGTGACTTGGTCCCCTGCTTCTTGCTTTTTCTCAAAGCATGAAGAATATAAGCAGCTTGACATAAAAACTTGTCCTAGAGAGACAATGGAAGAACATATTTTAAGGTTTGACATGTAAGTTACCACATGCCCATATAAAAATGTATATATACCATTTCAGTAGCAACTTACCCTCTACTGTTATGAGAACCATCAAGTAATATTAAATTGAATCAATTCTACCATTAGCTTTAACAATTTGATTCCCTTAAATGTGAACCTTGAGTGCCTGCATTTAATTTATACTGCTGTTTGGTAAAATGTGCAACATAGATGTATTTTTAAATTTTATAGTTAAACTATTGTACTTGATAATACTTTGTTAAACAATCAATTTAATTTATTTAATCTCATTTAAATCACCAAATACAAAATATCAGATTCAAAAAAGCAATTGGTAACAAGTTAAAGTGACAATTTGAGTTCAGATTCGCAATAGTAGATCACTGCACTTCACCAGAAATTCATGTGGTTTGAGTGCTCAGTCCAGCTATATAAGTCCAGCTATATAAGTTTAAAGACACCTAATATTCTGAATTAGCCCAGTTCCATAAATGCTCACAAGAAGGAAAATATATGCTGTTAGGCCTGTTACACCCTCTCCTGAGGGGAAGTTGCTACAATGCAATATATATTGCATTTAAACTACACCACAAATAATTTTTAAAAGGCTCTGATGGCAGTGTTTGGCCACACTGGTTTAATGGAGCCATACTTGGGTTTCTGTGCCACATGATTAATGGCAGGAAGTTGTTGGCCAGTATGATGACTCCAGTTGTTTGGGCATGGCAGGCACAATGCATCCTGACATGGGGTTTAGACTGCCTGGAAGGTGCATTTTGTCATGATTCAAGGACAATCAGGCTGCTAGCCGTTCTTGTCTTTGAGGAAGGACTACCTGCCTTACCACCCTTTTGCAGCAAGCTTCTCTCCTCCACTGATTGGGCATGGTTGTTACAAGGTCTCTCTTTTCCTATAGTTTGTGTGTTCGGATGGTCCTTTGTTAGGCTGGAAGTTTTATGTTGATGAAGTATATTATACTATTCCTTTATTTTTTTGCAGTTTGTCACAGCTTGGGCAGGTATACAGTACAGGATCTTGGGATTTGGACACTGGTCTTTGACACAGGTAATTAGGCTTGCTAGTATGTATCTGAAACTGGGTCATTGGGATAGTATCACTGTAACAGGGTTTTTTTGGGGGGGTCAAACAGTGCTAATTTAGGGGTGCATGATTTGAGTCTGTATATTTCTGTGGAGTTTTCTTTGCCTACACGTGCTTTTGGGTATCTATGGAGATGCTGTGGCGTGTCTCAAATAGCCCTGTATTTACAAATCATTTATGCACACGCAGGGTTCTTTCCTCCACCCACCTCCACGTCAAAAAGCAGTGTGCAAACTGTTATGCGTTACAGTGGTCAGAACATGTCCCGTGCCTGTTGGCATTTTATATCTGCAAATGTATGTGAAATATTGGAAGCTATGTTACAGTTCTATCTTTTTATTTTTTGCTGCCTTGCCTTAATGCATGAATACATTAATAATTTGAGGAAGGGCTGACCTAGAAAGTAACAGCTACAGAGGCTCAAAATCATTAGTTTGCTTCTTCATGTCTATATACATCCTAATCCACCTCCGCTCCTGCAGAGTTACATTACACACCACTTGTTGCAGTACTTGTGAAATTAATGGGCATTTGACTGTGCATTGTAATTCATGTCCCATTAATGCAATGCTGACAGACATCTGCACGAAGGGGCACATATAGTATGTTCCTCCTCTTCACCTATTTTGTGCAAGAGTCTGCACATCCAGCTACCAATTACTAAGTCTAGCAGATTATCACAGCAATCCTAATACTGATATTTTGCCCTTAAGACAGTCTTCCCCCACCTTGTGTTTTCAGATGTGTTGGACTACAATCCCCCTCACCCATAGCCAATATGACCACTGGTCAGAGATGGTTCTTTCCCCCACAATATCTAGACTCACGATTGGGAAAGATTGATTTAAGGAAAGCATTCCTAATACAGGTACAATGAGATGGCCAGTCTAGATCATTGGTTTCAGTGGGCTCAAGTACATTCAGTAATAATGTGTTACACTGTAGCTTGTGAGTTTTAGCCCAAATGGAAACTAATAATTTTACCTATTTTTCCCAAGCTCTAACCACGTAATTGCCTACAGAGAAGAAGAATGTCAACAAGTTAAACTGTTGGTTTGCATTCTCTGGATCTTCCGGCCTTTGGATTACTGTTGTTCAAGTATGTCTGTCAATAAGATGTCAAGATGAGATGTGCCTAATTCTCGCACTGGTTGATTTGGAGTGTTGCAAGCTCATCAAATAAAGTTGTGCCTTTTTCTAACCCAAAATGGTTTCAGAGTTTCTTTTCCTTTTTTGGTTGTTGGTTTTTTTTTTTGGAGGGGGTTGCCTCTGCAATGCCCCGTTAGTTGTGTGTGTGCCATACTTATGTGTACAAGGGCTTTCTGGGTCAGGACCACTGATGTAATTCCCACTGATTTTTATATATTGTGTTTAGAATTTATATTTTAAACTGGAAAGTTATTTTTGTTTCTTAAAATTAAACTCACAAGTTTTATACATTTTAAGCTCATGTATAAAAGTTTGCAAAATGTTTACAATATAACAGTGTTTTTAAAGTAGGACAGAAAACCATTTTTGATCAAGTCAGATTTCTAGAGGTGGCTATTTCACATGAAGTAAGAGAATTGCTATACAGGAAGTTGCCGTTAAGGATTCTGCTTGAGACAGATTTGCTACTTTATGTTTTCCTGTAAATCAATGAATAAATTTCTAGGTGTAGAACACAATCCAGTGTATAACTTGCAGGCACATAGTTTTTGCATGAACCCAACTCCTAGCATGGTTGTGTGTAGGAACTTAGGAAGCAACCTTATATAAAGTCAGAACAGCAGTCTATCTAATTCAGTGGTGATGGACAGCAGCTCTCCAGGATTTCAGACCAGCCGTCTCTCCCACCTCTGCCTGGAATTGCTGGGGGATGAACCCGCCTGGGACCTGCTGCTTGCAAAACTGAAGGTCTTCTACTGGGTGCTCTGGTATGTGTGTCAATAGGAGACTCCATACTCAGAGCAGTGGGTGTTAGAGAGGAAGGGAAGAAGCTGTGATGGATTGAATCATCCTTCTGGATCAGGAGTTGGGAACCCCCAGCGTATGGGCCAGATGCTGACAACAGCTCAATTTCATAATCCTGCTGAGTTCCCTCCCACCAAACAGCAATTAAGTGGGGAGCAGTTGAAAGGAAAAGGGACTCTCGGGTTGTGTGAAGTGTGCAATTGCAGCTCCTTCCTCTGTAAGAAAATTTGTGGCAAGAAGCTCAAACAGGGACAAACAATGTCTCAGCAGAGAGGTAGGTTTATGTTTCTCTTAAAAAAGGTAAAGTTGAAGGACCCCTGACAGTTATGTCCAGTCGCAGACGACTCTGGGGTTGCGGCACTCATCTCGCTTTACAGGCAGAGGGAGCTGGCATTTGTCCACAGTTTTTCCGGGTCATGTGGCCAGCATGACTAAGCCGCTTCTGGCGAACCAGAGCAGTGCATGGAAATGTTGTTTACCTTCCCGCCGGAGTGGTACCTATTTATCTACTTGCACTTTTGTCAATGCATTCTGCAGCTGTGTACATGGAATTTTCAGAATGCAATTGCATTTTGAGATTTTGAATAGCTGTAAGAGAAGGCTTACAGTGTGGCACTGAGGATAATTGTGTTAGTAATAATAAAAATATTACATTTAAAACCCCCTTTAAAGGGGGGGGGAAGAGAACTGGTGTAAATCAGATGTGCAGCTTGACATGGATTAGATACTGTAATTGATAGGCAATAATTTGGGTTGGGGTATTGTTTAGGGGGTTTTGTTGTGAGGCTCTGTTATTGCCCTCATTGTTTAAAATGTTTTAGATTGTTTTAAACTGCTTTTAACTTGGTTGTTTTTAAATTTTGGGTTTTTTGTTTTAATGGGAATGTAAGATGAAAAGAGAGGAGCTGGGGAGAGCAGGGGCGACCCCAATCATAGTGGTTCTGGGCAAGAGGACTTATGATGTGGTGAGTGTGGCAGGCCGGGTGAGGGGCACATGGCACAGGCAGGCAGTGACTGTGCTGTATGCCAGCCTCACCATTCACCTGGTGAATTGCAGTTGTCCTATCAGTCAGTGCTCAGGTCTGCAGCTGCTGTTGCTGAATGCCAGGTCGCTCCAAGACCTCCCTCGTTCATTATTTGATTATGAATGAGGCCAATCTAGTCTGTACAGTGGTACCTCAGGATGGGAACGGGATCCGTTCCAGAGCCCCGTTCGCATCCTGAATAGAACGTAAGATGTGACGGCGCATCTGCGCATGCACAGATTGAGTTTTGCCACTCCCACGCATGCACATGGTGTCATTTTGAGCGTCTGCCCATGCGTGAGTGGCGAAACCCAGAAGTAACGCACTCCGTTACTTCCAGGTTGCCGTGGAGCGCAACCTGAAAGCGCTCAACCTGAAACACATTCAACCTAAGGTATGACTGTATTACTGAGACCTGGGTGGGTGAGGGTAGAGTTGATCTCACCCAGCTGTGCCCACCTGAATGTTTGGTGCAGCATCAGGCAGACTTAAACATTGGAGAGGGGAAGCTGCTGTTGTCTATAGAGAGCATCTCTCTCTCCTGGGTTCTCAGTCCAGTATGCCAGGGAAGGGGATCTAGAGTGTGTGTTCCTGGCACTGAACCAGCATTCTGCTGGTTTACTACATGCCTTGCTGCCCACCAGACTCCCTGTTTGAGCTGACAGAGCTGGTCTCAGAGGCAATGTTGAGGACTCACAGTCTGCTGGTTCTGAGGGACTTCAACATCTATGCCAAAGCAACTGGCTCTGGAGTGGCGCAGGACTTTATGGCTGCCATCATGGGGCTATCCCAACATGTCACCTGTCCAATCCATGTGGCAGAGGGTGATGCTTGGGAAGTACTTCTCAGCCCCATGGAGTCTTCAATGGGAGGGTGCCTGGGGTTCAATTTTATCCCTCATGTTGTTTAACGTTTACATGAAAGCACTGAATGGGGTTTTCTGGAGTTTTGGAGTGCGTTGTCAACAATATGCTGATGACACACAGCTCTACTTCTTGACATCTGCAGGCAAGGCAGTGGATGTGCTGGACCCTTGTCTTGCTTCAGTAATGTACTGGATGAGAGCCAACAAACTGAAACTCAATCCAGATAAGACTGAGGCACTGTTAGTGGACCTGATGGGTGGGAAAACGCCTGCTCTTGATGGGGTTACACTCCCTCTGAAGGAATGAGCTTGGGGGCACTTCTGAATCTTTTGCTGTCACTTCAGTTTCAGGTGGCCTCAGTGGCATGAAGTGTCTTCCATCAGCTTCGGCTGGTGGCCCTGCTGCATGCCTACCTAAGCAGGGATAGCCTAACTTCTGTCGTCTACTCTGGTAACCTCTAGGTTAGATTACTGCAACACATTATACATAGGGCTGCCTCTGAAGACAGTTCAGAAACTTTAGCTGGTGCAGACTTTGGTGGCCAGGTTGCTCACCAGGGCAAGACGGTTTGTGTATATTACATCAATTCTGGTCCAACTGCACTTGCTGCCAATTAGTTTCTCGACCCAATTCAAAGTGCTGATTTTGACTTATAAAGCCTTTAACAGTTTAGGACCACAATACCTCAAGGACCGACCGCTTCTTCCAGTCTGAACTGACCTGGATCCTGCAATCATCATCGGAGGTCCTTCTTCATGTTTGAGTTCTGGGTGTAAAACAAGCCTCCTAGTTCTCCAGTTCTAGGAGCAAACAAGCCTCTGGTCATCTGGCAAGTGGAGCACCTGGTAACCAGAGATCCCATGGTAAATGAGGATCCTGTAATTTCCCCCACTCTCTGCCACAAAAGTCCCACCACTCTTTAGTATTCTGAGAGCAAGGAATCAAATGGTGGTGTAGCTGGGAAGCGTTAAATCCAACTTGATTTTAAAATACCTTTTGCATAGGTATTAGCAGGATGTGTTGCTTACTAATTTAAAAATTCATCATTCAGTAGTTAATCTGACAGGAAGAGTGAATTAGCACAATAGCAAACAGTTTGACAGCTCATTATAAACTAAACATGCTTCATTTTCAGCATCTTTTCAGATTTCTGGACATCTGCCAGCCTGTTCATCCACTTGTAAAAGCAAAGTTACATGTACCAATTTCATTTTCCCCCTTTCCGCACACTGACAAAATCTTGACATTTTAGTTTTCAAGTTGCTTTTCTTCTCAGCATACACATCTAAAACGATAGGTGGCATTTAATTATCCCCTTCTTTAACAACTGACAGCTGTTTTGCATGGTACATTTTGCATGTGACGACAGCACCTATCCCACCCATGGAATGCTTGAGAGAAATCCTTTTATGCTGATTTCATTCATCATGTGCAACTTCCTTTGCCTTTTCTAAAAACTTGGAAGTAAAAGCATCAATATTCTGCCAATAAGCATTTGTATCACTACATTTTGTGCATGCTCAGAGCTCTTGCTGGCTTGCCTAGTTTCTTGCTGCCCGTCTGCCATGACTATAGCTCCACTTGTCCAGTTGCATACAGCTACTCTTTTTATTTTTAAGTAATCACTTTCTTAGAAATGAATTCCTCCATGCAAGTCCACAACCTGTGTTCCTAAGATATGTTTTGGTCAATCCAGCTTGTTTTTCATGATTACTTTCGAAATTGGGTGGTTCTGGCAAAAATAACCCTACATATGGAAGTTCTTTGAGTGGATTTTGGATCATCTACAGCCATAGATATATGAAGTCTTAACAATTTGTAAGCACACAATTGGATATAAAACAATGGCAAAAATCAGTCTGGTACTTGGGGCTGTGGCAGGAAGGCCATATGTAAGCATCAGCCAACTCTATGACCATTCATGCAATGGTAACTGGTGTAAACACCATCATGCTAATTTTTTTTGTTACACAGCAGGGAGGCCCAACTTTTCATACCAAGCATACCAAGTGGACTGCAATAGTACTTTGACACTGAACCCTCCAGAGGGGGGAAGGCGAGGCAAAAATTTGACACACATGCCACAGCCCTCGTGCCACCTTCCCAAAGCTGGGTAAGTGAAGCCCTGGCCTTTGGGAAGAAGGCATGAGGTTCTGACAGGGTCCTAGAGCCCTCTTTCCTCCTTCCTAAAGCCCAGCACCTCATCCACCTTTGGGAAGGTGACATAAAGACTGATGGGGTAGGGGGTGTCCAATGTTGCTGAAGCTCACAAAAAGGCTTTAGGGACCACCATCAGATGTTGTTTCAGAAACCTTGGACAGCATCTCAATGAACTTTTCCTGAAGCTTAGGATCTGGGCAATATTACCACCAACCAATGTTTGATCTCAGGAATTAATAGCCACTGTAGGACACCCCACCTCATGACTGATGTAAACATCAACAGAATCAGTAAGTTTCTGTGCATAAGACACTTGAGTTTGGGCCCATTAAACTCCAGTTTGCTGAGATTTAAGCAGCAGTATGGAGCTGCTTGCAAATGACTTTCAAAGAGCAGTGTGAGGCTGCTTAAAAACCTCTTGTAAACCACCCCACACTGCTCTTTAAACCTGCTTTGAAAGCCCTTTGAAAGCAGCCCTGTGCTGTGTTTTGAAGTCCCAGCAACCAAGACCTCAAAGTGCGGCATCACCTGACATCACTATGACAAGAGATGATTGACAGGTTCTTTCTACCTGTCAAATTTGGCCCGCCACAACTGAGTAGATTAAAATCTGTCTCACTGGCCAGAAAGCATTCCCCCATGGCTGATTTGCAAGTATTCAAACAAAGCATATTGGAAGCAAATCAACTTCTAAAGTAGACACTGCAATTGCTAATCTTGTATCAGATACCCAGAGCCTTATTTGCAGCCTTATCTGATTCTATCAGCTGCATTTATCCTAGTCCAACTAAAACCTCTCTTTCTCTTCTGCCAAAATGCAACATATTAAATTGTTTCTGGCTGCTGGAACACATTTATGTCCCTTTTGCAAACTGATGTGTGTGGGAGGCTGAAGCAACAAACTCCTTTTGTTAAGCCGCTGATCACCAAGTAAGTTTGTCAGATAAAGCCAAAGAGATGGGTCTAAATAATGCAGGCAGAAACAAAAAAGGGACAGTACTCTTTTTAGTGCATATACAGGGTTCAGAAGAATGACCCATATGTGAGTGGAGCATATTTAAAGAATACAGATACATGTGCCCACATTCTCAGTAATCCTAACTGGGAATCTCAAAGAGTTGTCTTTGATTTGGTAGCAAAACCGAAATGCCGTCCTTCTGCAATGATAATTTTAGCTTCTTTTTTTTTCATTTCCAAGGCTTCACCAAGGAAATACCAAGAGCATTCATTATTTGACAATGCAATACTTACCACCGACAATTAATTCTGAGTTTCAAAATACTAGCCTACATGCATATTTGATGTTTCATTCTTGCTTAAATTTTTTAAAAAGAGAGAATTATGTTCCAGTTTAGGTTAATCTGTATAACTGGAAATCATCTTCTTTGAAAACAGTTATGTGCATCCTTTTATAAACCATTTTGAAAACTGACTTTCCTCAAGCTATTTCCAGTTGAACATTACAATGAAATAGTTTTCCTGCTACAGCTGAGAAGCAGATGCCATTTGCTTATTCTGTTCCCAGTGTTGAAAAACATCACCAAAGATTGCCAGCTTCAGTCCACAAAGAAGCAGTATGCAAATTTCCAGGCAATCAAAATAGTGACTGGTGGAGTTTGGCCACCCCAGCTCAGGCCCTGTGCAAGGCTACTTTTTTCACCAAGGGAAGCACTGCTTTTACATCACTTCTCATGGTCTCCACACACTTACAATTAAAGCACGGTGCCTCTTCTGCAAATTCCAAGAGGTACACATCAGTATTACACACACGGCACACTTAAGAAATGCCACTTAAAAAGCTACTCAACAAAAAGAAAAGAAAAACGGTACTGGAAGCTATGAGAGGGTCAAACTACATGTGACACCACTACAGCATGTAACATAACCTCTTCTCTTCAGTCATCCTTGGGAACAGGCAATCTGCTGTGGAGAAGGAGTGGGAGGGGAAATGCTGGACCTTTCTTCCACCCACTGCACAACTCCCCTCATCCAGCCACTTCATCTCCTGCCTACTGGGCTCTCGAGGCTTCATTGAGAGTTTGCACCTGACTTTGTATTCTTGTTAATGCTTGTGTTTTATTTATTCTGTAGCAGCACTCATGAAGCATGGCTAATGAATTGCTTCTGTGGCTCAAGTACATAAGCCTTTAAACACCATTGAGAAGCAGTGATCCAGATCAGACGTATTACAGGGAATGACATGCCTACCTGTACCCCATAATACCTTCATGCTGCACATTTGCTCCAACATTTGGTTAATCATAATATACCTGAATGAAGTGGGTGGCCTGCATGCAATTTTTCTGCCCACCAAAATGGGCCTATAGTGGTAACAGGAATGGGTTTTATTTTTTATTTTTGTGGGGGGAAATCTTCTTGCACAAGTACACAGAGGGGAGACACTGCCAGGGAGGTAGTTACACTAAGTGGAATGAGAGAGATCAAGCATTCCACTAGCCTTAATATTAGTGCTGGATCATCTCCCCTCACTTCATTTTGGAATCGGCTCAGTCCTTATGAGCTCTCTCAAGGAATGTTTGGGGGGGGGGAAATCTGCTTTCCGGAAGTACTCCTCCAGCTTATGGTGCTGAAATATGACTGCTGTTGCATGCTTTTTTATTGTTCCTAGCACAAGCCATAGTTAAGAGCCCCTTGGAAATTCATATGACACCCCCCCCCCCCAATCTTAGATGTGGATGTGAAGCAGCGAACACTTAAAACACTTGCAGGAGGTTATCAAAAGAAGTTATCCCAAAAGTAGGAAATATGCACCAACACTGAAAGAAGGGTTTAACATTAAGATCCATTTTTGTACCTGAAATGATAGTTTGAGAGATGCAAAATGTGAAGAACTGCAGTTAACCATTCACATCTGTATAAAATGAGAGATAGTGGTTACAGACTGGAGACCAGTTTTTGTGACTAAAGGGCAAATAGTGAGAGGAACCTGATGCTAAGGAGCTCACTCCATTAGCGCAAACATTTCTCTTTGTGTGATGGAATGATCTCTCCTCCCCTGTGGGCTATTCTGGGGATTCTTCTAAATCCCTCACAGTTAATTTAAGGAAGGGGGGCACACAGGGAAGGAGAGGGTGGAAAACTCTTGCATTGGCAGAAGTTCTTATGAGCAGAAGCTTCTGCTAGCTCAGGCACAGGCAAACTCGGCCCTCCGGATGTTTTGGGACTACAACTCCCATCATCCCTGACCACTGGTCCTGTTAGCTAGGGATGATGGGAGTTGTGGTCCCAAAGCATCTGGAGGGCTGAGTTTGCCTATGCCTGTGCTAACTGGACCAGTTAGTTGAATCCACAGTAATAACATAATAAGATGCAAGATAGACAAAAGTCCATAGTGGTGAATTCACAGCAAAGGACCATGCACATTACAACTGAAATCAGACTATAAAAAAAAAAACGAAGATTAAGGAAAACAAGCTGAACTGAATAAGTGTGTTTGAACAGAAGAGGAAGATCTAAGATTCATCTGAAACCCCACACCACTTCATAATACCTGTCTAGAGATGTAAGAAGGCATCAGTTTCCTATCCACCCTGTGTTTGTGACATATGGTGCTGCCTCCATTCTGCTTCCAACAAAAGCAGCATTATTTGCCATGGTATCTGCTATGGCGATGTTTTATGTAATTAATTACATAATTATATTATCATTACATTATTCTACACCATTTCAATGCAGAGAAAACACAATGTAAATTTGGGGGCAGGGGTTCATCAATTATGTATTGTTATATATCATTTGAGGACTGAATACAACAACAGTTGTACTGGATTAATTTCTGTTCCAGACAAGGGATGAACAAGTGAATATTGGCAATTTCTAGTCCTGCTTTGGTCAGAATTCTCCAACATTCCTATCCATCACAAGAGGCAAAATGAGGAAAGATGAAACTAAGGAAAACGACAGTCCACTAGGCCATTGATGGAATTTCTATCACTGCAAGTGTTATAAGAGCTGCTAGTTAAAGAAATGATCTATTTTCAAAGTTGGTTCTGCCACCACTTACGATCAGGCTCCCTGATTCTTGTTTAATTTCTCTTGCACCAAGAGAATATTTCCAAAAATCCAGACCTATTTTTGCAGTCCATGAAGAAGGCTGTGAAAATGAAGTGGCAAAAGTGGGATGGCATTTTTGAGGGGGGTCTCATCACTATGAAGAACAGGATCCCTACTATTCTTACTTGAATCCAAAGCCCTTTACCCATAGAAGCGTGACACTCCATCCCCATGGCTCAATTCAGCGACACACACCTTTTGAAATACGATCAAAGCAGTTCCCACCATCTGGCAGACAACTCACACAGAGATCTAGTCCAGCAAAGACCACCCTCTTTGAGCACAGCCACCAATCTGCTAGATATCTAAGATTTAGTAAGTCCAGAAAGCAGCATAAGAGCTTTTCTTGTAAGGCAATTGACATGTAGAGACTTTCCCTTCCTGTGTTGGATGATTTCAATTAAATTAAAAAACCAAAAAACCTTTTTATTAAAAAAGAACTCACTTAAAGACCAGCACTGTTATTCACACCAAAGTCATGTTCATTTCAGGTATTTATAGTGGATTTATTGTGTAGGATGCCATTTAGACAGAGATCCACAGATAGTTGTTGCCATACACTCACCATTAAAAATAAATAAATCCTTAGCGCAACTCAGTGTACTCCACCCAAGGCCAATAGGTCTCCTTGCTTGGTGGTGTGTATAAATCTGGCATCCCCAAACTCGGCCCTCTAGATGTTTTGAGACTACAACTCCCATCATCCCTAGTTAACAGGACCAGCGGTCAGGGATGGTGGGAATTGTAGTCCCCAAACAGCTGGAGGGCAGAGTTTGGGGGTGCCTGGTGTAAATAATAAGATAATCATAGTTGTCATCTTTAGGCTCTGATCAGTCATCAGAAGAAATGAGTATGCAGTGTTTCTTTATGGATTGAGACCAGAGGGCAGATCCTGCACATTGATCACACATCTGCATGTATCTTTCCCTTGTAGAAAGACCTCGCTACTCCACTGTGAGAGGGAACACTATACAGTTGATCTGTGCATTTTAATTGTGTTTCTCTGGGTTGAGTTATCTTTAAATTTAACAAAAGGGGTTTTGTTTGGTTTTGTTTCTTATTCTAAGTTCTTATTAACAGATCACTCTTTACTAGTTTGGTAAATGTGCAGTAATCTGTTAAGACACTTTCAGGCAACAAACAGAACCTCAGATGTTTACTTTGCATCCATATTTCAAGCACCTCCCCATTTTATGCATAGAAACCTTCCCAGTGTGCATTCCAAGTCTAGGGGTACTGCACATGTTTAGGATGAGAACAAATTTAAGTCACGGTGGTAACAGCCTCTTTAAAAAATGGACATGAAACAAATGATGTGCTTTGTAAGAAGGATTGATTCATTTAAAACTAAGGTTTGTTCTAACAGCTTGAAAAGAAAACATTTATCTTTGAAACCTGTATATGCTGTTGCTATTTCAGTGCTTGAATTAACCACATAGTGTCACCCTAGACCATCTAAACCAATCTTGTGTAGACATTGCAGTTTTGTATTTCAATACTGCAGTCCCATGAAGCTCTTCAACTTCATAATGAACAGCACAACCCTAACCAGGTCATCTCGGAAGTAAATCCTGTTAAGTTCAGATAAGTAGGGATAGGACTGCAGCCTAAATTGTAGTTTTGATGGAGCATGATAAAATAGGGTAAGCAATAGAGATTTCCTGAAACAGTGTTTGACTAATTCTAACTTGAAGTTCTAAGACAGAAGTGCCTGGCGTGCTCTGGTCCATGGGGTCACGAAGAGTCGGACACGACTAAACGACTAAACAACAACAACAAACTTGAAATTTACTGTTTGGGAGAGCCCAAGGAATTGGGTGGGAGGGGTGATTTATAGTTGGGGAATCCCTCTACCCAAAATTCACTTAGTTGCTTCCTAGAGCTATAATTCAATTGCCCTATGATGCTAATTTCTTGTATTAGGGACTAGATGAGCAGGAAGTTGTTTTTATTATTCTTAGACTTCTTACCCAAAGATTCCCAAGCAAGTTACAACACATTTAAAAACAAGAATAAATACAACACACTATTAACAATTCATACACAGAACATACAATTCATATATATATAGCTATTGATAGATATACACAAAACAAACCCTACCCCATCCCACCCCCCAAAAAAACCTTTACAGAAAGCTTTGTCATCAACTCAGTCCACCAAAAGCCTGGGGGAAAGGGTTAGTCACCAAATAGATGCCAGTGAATGTGTCAAGCAGACCTCCCTGGGAAGAACTTCCGACAGACGGCTCACCCCATTGCCAACACATGCAGAGCTTCCCTCAGAGGAAGGCCATGGATGAAAATCTAAAGGTAGAGATAGGTTCATATCAAGAGTGGTGGTCCAGAAGATATTGGGATCCTGAACCATAAAGAGCTTTACAGGCCAACACCAGCACTTTGAATTGGGTTCAGCTGTATATAGGCAGCCAGTGTATCTGTAGCAGATTTGGTGTTTTATTATCGGGTTGCCTCAAACCTATCAACAGTTTGACAACCCAATTCTGCACTAATTTAAGGTTCTCCACTAATTATCAGAAGGATAATGCCTGCCAGCCAGGTATCATATAGTCCAGGAGTCAGCAAACATTTTCAGTAGGGAGCCAGTCCACTGTCCCTCAGACATTGTGGGGGGCTGGACTATATTTTTTGGGGGGGAATTCCTATGCCCCACAAATAACCCATAGACACATTTTAAATAAAAGGACACATTCTACTCATGTAAAAACACACTGATTCCTGGACCGTCTGTAGGCAGGATTTAGAAGGCGATTGGGCCGGATTCGGCCCCAGACCTTAGTTTGCTTACCCATGATATATTCAATGTGACCATGTCATGATGCTTCATAGCCAATCAGATTTAGCTAAGTCATGAAGAGTGACAGCAATGTTTCTTGGACCAGTACTTTCCTTTACTCTGAATTGGCACACACTTTTGTTCTCCTTTAGGACAAAAATGGTTAATAGGTGGGAGGTTTGGAATGCTGTGAAATGTTATCACAAAGGCAGGGGTTTGTAGTGTAATCAAACAAACCCTGAAATGAGCATATTTAGACAGATTAAAGACTTCTCCAAGCTGAATCACGCTTCCTTTGAGTTACTACAAACTGCATGAAAGGCCTCCTGAAACCTTGTGAGCAATTTAGATTTTGGGAGGCAGATTTTGTAGCTTCAAAAATTGAAACATTTCTCCCCAGGCCACTGTGAGAACAGGATACTGAACTAGATCCATCAGAAACTTCATACCTTCTCTTGTTTTATCAGCTCCACACACACACACCCCTTCTAGCCTTGCTCAGGCCCCCTCCTCTCTGAATTGGAATCTGGAATCACCAAAGAATGTGGTTGTTCTGGAGACACTTTACTAATACAGCGGTACCTCAGGTTACATATGCTTCAGGTTACATACATACGCTTCAGGTTACATACACTTCAGGTTACAGACTCCGCTAACCCAGAAATAGTACCTCGGGTTAAGAACTTTGCTTCAGGATGAAAACAGAAATCGCGTGGTGGCGGCACGGCGGCAGCAGGAGGCCCCATTAGCTAAAGTGGTGCTTCAGGTTTAGAACAGTTTCAGGTTAAGAACAGACCTCTGGAACGAATTAATTACGTAACCAGAGGTACCACTGTAGACCTGAGACTCTTCACCACTTCCTGGGACATTTAAAACACATTTTTACTGTGTCTGGAATCTTTTCTGCCAGTCCAGGGGTAGTACATTCTCTTTATTTACAGAGACAAATCTCTCTGATGGTTGTGTTCCTGAAGATCAACAATAAGTGCATAGCCACCTTAATCACCACTACAGTGTGTTTGTGGAAGTGGACTGTTAAGACAGAAAGATAATATGTATGAGCATCCTTCTAACAAGGAACCTAGGAAGCTACATACACTCTTTCCAAAAGCAAGGTTTTTCTTGCTCCTCATGCTGTATTCTAACATTTATAAACCCCTGGAATAAAACACTTGGCAAAATTAGTGATACAATATTTCCACTGCTTCTTTGTCCTTCTGTGAATATTTTAGAATTATTTTGGTTTGGCAGAATCCATTTGAATAGCACCTTTTTGTGCCTCGGAACTGTAGACTTGCACTGCATGCTGAAGGTGACCCAATTTCAGTACTTCTCCTAAAACCAAAATAACTCTAGGGGTCACCTTTAAGGTAACAGTCACCAAGGTGATTTTTTGTGACAGCTAAGCTTTCTCAATCTTCTCTTTGAAGACAGTTTCATTTTCCACCTTAAAAATTTATCACCATTGCTGTAAGCCCCATTCCGTTTGCAAGGTGAAGGTACGGCTTGGACCGAGTTTTTGTAAGCCACAACCAGCCACACACACCACATCAGAAGAGAACTTTGCACACATGGAATCTGTATGCACAAGCACATCCTGTATTCCAGGGAAGATATGAAAACAGATAATTAAAGAACTCACACATCCAGAAGGAGCAACTCTCTCATCTGCAAATTGATATGATTGCTGTGACAAGGATGCCTTCTAGTGTCAGGAACATAACTCTTCAAAATAACTTTTCAGCTGCACCTAGTAGCTCAGCCTATGAGATGCTCTGGCGAGAACGTAGCTCCTAGGACCTGAGCCTGGCTTCTTTCCTTAGAATCATAGACTCATAGAACTGTAGAGCTGGAAGGGACCACACAGGTAATCGAGCCCAACCCCTTGCAATGCAGGATTGTATTTTATTTTTACTCAGGGAGGGGCTTGAACCCATGAGCTTGAAATTAAGAGTCTCATGCTCTGCTGATTGAGCCAGTGCTTTTTTTCTTTAAAAAAAATGTTTAGGGGTACTCTCATTTTCCTGCTCATATTGAAATACTGCCCCTCAATTAGGCCAAACTTAGATTCACAAAATGTTTAGCGGTATGCATACCCCAGCGTCCTCCCAGAAAAAAAGCACTGGATTGAGCTATCCCACAGCTTCCTCATATCTGCTTGTCATGGACACAACTGTACCATGCAAGGGGTACTGGGGCACTTGATGGTTATAGAGAGGGACTGGGTGTCCTCCTGTCCCTTGAGTGGCTTTTTATGGATAATTTGAAAGAGAGGTGTGAGTGACATTTCATCAGCACAGCAACACAAGTCATTCCATTTGCCGCTGCAGCTTAAGCCAATTCATATTATTGGGATGAGAAACGGCAAGAGTATGATCTGCTCTTGCAGCTATTCTTGAAAGAAGCTATTAAAAGTAAAAAGTGAAGGCCCAGTGGCGCATGAACCATGCTTATTGGTCCCTTAGAGTCTCTCAGGGAACAAAAAGCCTGTTAAATATAGAGGGTGGCTCAATTGAACTAAATTGCCCACAGCAGCCAACACAAGGGAACACCCGATTTCCATTGTACTCACCATTCCAGAGGGGCTGAGTTTGCACGTTGCCTCTTGCCCCAGTCGAAAGAGACTGTGGGAAAGGGGTCAGGAAGGACTTTGTGCAAGTCTTCCTGGCAACTGTGAGGGGAGAGGGGGAGGGGACAGCTCAGACTTTGAGAGCCGCTTGTTTAACTTTACTGAGCAACTGATGCTTGTGAATGTGCAAGGATTAGAAATGAGTAGCTCAAGGTTACAGGCTGTCTGCCTTTGTTTCAGATAATACCATTCTGATATAATTTATCAGGACTCTCTTTTTGTCACACCATACAGCTAATGAATATCTTGCTACTACAGCTGCAGAGGCTTAGATCTATTGGCAACTGCCTGTGTTGTGTTCAGCTGCAAATAAGGAGGCAATGAAAAGATCAGTCTCTATAAATGTATGATGATACTACATAAGGTCTGTACATTTATTTTTTTATTTTACAAAAGCTACCCTCAATCCCCCAAGTCTCTTGTTTTGGCATAGGACAGTGTGTACTTAGCATCACAGTTGTTGCCTTGGAAACTGGAAATCACATGATGTGTGCTGCTAGTGGAGCATGCTCAGTGAATGAATAAACAAGGCCAATTTTTCTTCCTTTGCTTTAAAGGCTCTTTGAGACTTCCTGTTGTCAGCTACAGCTGTAAGGAATGCTTAATTTGCATCGTATCGAGAAGCACGGGGCAAACGCTCTGGCAGCGTCTGGGATTGTGGCTGCTTAAACCTAAATTAATGTAGAACAAAACAATTCACACTCCACTGCTGTGGGAAAGTTCAGACTCCCAGCACGGAGACTTTCCAAGATGTCCACGCAAGGAAATTCTTCCGTTAAGGGGGGAGGGGAAAATTAGCCAGTAAAAAATCTCTGTAGGAAGCTTCCCTCAATCTGAACACAAAGAAGACCTTGGGTCACTTTGAACCCTACTGGTGCTTGTTACATCTTATCATTAGGTGTTTTGTTTTATTTTGTTCTTAAACATAAAGATCTTTTAAAGGGGGGGGGGGGAATCTACAAAAAACTATTCCCAGCTTTCCTTTTTAAAGTTGGCCCAACATCCTTTCTTCCTTTCTTCTCCCTCCTGTCCCGCCCCCTCACCCCTTTTTAAAAGGAGGTTAGCTAATTCTTCTGTTGAAGGCTGTAGTGCTGTACTTTCTTCCCATTTGCATGTGGATGTGTGCCTAGAATTCCTGATCAGCCCTCCGCAGACACTTGCTACTTTGTGGAGCTTGCAGCATAGGGATATTCAAGCCCAGACCCAATCTGGTTTTGTTGTTTTTCTCCAAAGAATAAGAACTCTGTTGGAGTTGACTTGAATCATGCTGCTTCCTTGGTGCTAAATTGAGGACATCCTATAGAAAGAGTCAGTGCTGGAAGTTTTGTCCCCCCTTAAAGGGTTGTTTCTCGTTACAGTGGCATTGCCCCTTCTCTGGGATGATAAGTCTTCCAGAAATAAAATGTTTAATAATTGCTGTAATGAGATCACCAAGTTTAGTTTCTACTACTATTCCTAGTGGAAGTAAGTAGCTATCCCCCTGCTTCTTTTTTACAACTTAAGGAAATGCTTTTCACGTGTTCATATCTTACACATTGGCTGAAAGTCAAAGCAAAACAAAAAAGCAAACAAAAACCTACAGTTGAGGGTTTTCCAAGTCTTTGTCATATGGAGAAATTATAAGGAGAAATTCAATTTTAGTTGCATTTTAAGAAATGGGCAAAAAACCACAGTAGTGAAAATAGCATACAAACAAGCATTATATTAGGAACAATTGCTTTCAAAAAGTGTTTATAAAATTGCACTAAAATGCTGATGGATTTTCATAAAGATTTTAAAAATTAAAATCATAAATTGTTGTAGAATTGTAGAATTTGAATTTAAGTTTGGAAAAATGAAAAATGAGAAAACCAAACTTGACAGATTTGTCCATCCCCACTTTCTTGCTATCTCAAGGCCATCCTTGGCTTAACACAATGCGAATTTGATTTCAATTAATCAATGTCCTTGATGAGAGAAAGGAGTACCAGGGAGAGGGTATTCAATTGCACCCATCCTTGGGTAAGAGAGTTGGGTGAGAGATAGCAACCTGAATAAGAGCCAGATTGCTGTTGGATGCTGTGTTGTGTGTAGTGGTGGATATGTATGAGATGAAGGAGAAGAACAGGATTAGTGACACTGAATGAGTAGTAGGCATTGTATTATTTGTGTAGATGTAAGGAAGAATTTGAGCGTTGGGTATATGTATTAGTGGGATAAGTGTTGTATTTTGTGAATCAGGATATGTCTTCACAGGACTTACTTTGCCAAACCTTTATTAGGCATTACAAATATAGGCCATCATAAAACATCCATGT
The DNA here is from genome assembly GCF_964188315.1 of Podarcis muralis. NCBI lineage: Eukaryota > Metazoa > Chordata > Lepidosauria > Squamata > Lacertidae > Podarcis > Podarcis muralis. Next base: position 76,497,385 of record NC_135656.1, read on the forward strand.
ATAATTTTTTTAAATATACACAAAAGAGTGTCTTGGCAGGAGAGATGTTTTGAAATGTGCTACAATATTTTTGTTTTCTGTGATTTTATTCTTTTATTACATTGCATTGTATTGTAGTTCCTTAGTTCCATTGTTTGTTATATACCTATTGTATTTGCTATTTTGTAAACTGTGTAAAGACTCTCTTAAGTACAGATGTACCTCCATTCGACTTCTGAAAATTTGGAAACCAAGGCCCAGCTTCCAATTGGTTCTCGATTGCACAGGCGTGCCAGAAACAGTAGCGGTAGCCGCACCAGTCATTTGGCTTCCAAAAAAAGTTCAAAAACTAGAACACTCACTTCCATTTTTAGATCGTTCGAGAGCTGGAACATTCGACTCCCAAGGCATTTGGGAGCCGAGGTATGACTGTATTAAACTATATATACACATATAACCTTTATACCAAAAACATGGGTTGTTGTTATCATCTAATTCTCTGCACTCCCAGCAAAGGTCTCTTACTGAAAATTGGCCAAATCATTAACTACTACTTACATAGAGTCCTATGGGACGCGGGTGGCGCTGTGGTTAAAAGCCTCAGCACCTAGGGCTTGCCGATCGAAAGGTCGGCGGTTCGAATCCCCGCGGCGGGGTGCACTCCCGTTGCTCGGTCCCAGCGCCTGCCAACCTAGCAGTTCGAAAGCACCCCCGGGTGCAAGTAGATAAATAGGGACCGCTTACTAGCGGGAAGGTAAACGGCGTTTCCGTGTGCGGCTCTGGCTCACCAGAGCAGCGATGTCACGCTGGCCACGTGACCCGGAAGTGTCTGCGGACAGCGCTGGCCCCCGGCCTCTTGAGTGAGATGGGCGAACAACCCTAGAGTCTGTCAAGACTGGCCCGTATGGGCAGGGGTACCTTTACCTTTACCTTACATAGAGTCCTACTGGGTTTTTTGGCAGAGGTTGGACAGTCCCATCCCAGGGGAAAGGGGGCGGGGTCAACTGAATTTATATGGGTTTGGAAGGGTCCTGATGTTGATGAAGGGAGAGAGAATCAAGGGAAAGGAGATCAAATTTGGGAAGATTTTTGATTACTTGAGCAGCAAGTAAACAGAAGGGTTATGATTATCTGCAAAGAAAAATTAATCATGAGTGGAGTAAATCAGTTGAAGAGATGGATGTGAACAGGGTAGATAATAAGTGTGAGATATTAATCAGGTTGCCACCTCTAAAATGGCTGTTGTGCTACATCTTATCTGGGGGCTGAGAAACCCACCATTGCATTATATGCATTTGATTATTTGGGACAACTCACTTTTCCCTCTGGTCTACATGCCTGTTGGAAATAATGGCCAGCCAAATTTGGTATAGTGGTGAGAGAGACAAAATCAGACTGGAAAGACTTTAAATCTCTGCTCCTCCATGAAGCTTACTAGGTGACTATGAGCCAGTCACTACCTTGTAGCCTAACCCACACCAGAGAGTTGTCTTGAGGCGGATAAAATGAGTAAGAGACAACCATACTGCAGCTGAGAGAGAGCAGTTTGCCAGAGGCTATCTAGTAAGCACAGAATTCTCTTCAGGTGTTTAAACATAATATCAGATACATTTCTACTGTGATAATCAGAACACAAATCTGTTTTAAAGTATTCTTAAAATGTCAACCACTTCAAGGTCAATTTTGCCAAAAGCAGCAGACAAACGTGTAAAATAAACAAATAATATCTATGTATATTTCAAGTTTTCTTGACTGAAGTCTCCTATATTCTGGTGCCACATTTAATAGTAAAGTTTTAGAAACAATAGGTATTTCTCCAGCAGGCTTCAGCACAACACTGGGCTTTATGTGCATTGGCTTAGACTGGCAACCAGAATGAAGGACACAGAGATTCAGTGAGAATAACTACTTGAATGCCACCATATCATTCGCTCTTTTCCAATCCAGCAGGATTTGTGAAGACCGAGAGCTCTTTTGGCTTAACTATAGCACAAATAATAAGCTTGTCATGTTGTTCTCCAGCAGGCCACATAACCCTATAATTGTGTTTTTGCAGGCAGTGATATAAGTTGCAGGTGCTAAAACAAAATCTTGCAGCAGTACCCAATATTTGGCCAACAGGAGAAAGCCTCCAACGCTGTCCCAGCTGTTACTACAAAGCACTTCTTTGCAAAGAAAAGTGGTACGGGATTCACTAATCTTAAATGGCTCCTGGGGTACAGCATCAAGTGCCAGCTTTGCACTGAATAGGTGAGGGAGATCACCAGTGTAGCCAGCAATGTTGCTTGTGACTGATGCACTGTTTCAAGGGTCAGATCCCAGCACAAGTGGAAAAGCCTCCACATTTGTGATCTTATGGGCAGCATAGGATGCTATTTATCTTATGTTGAAACTACTTATTCATCTAGTCCTCTATGGTTTTTAGCTTTTTGGCAGGATTTGCTGTTTTCTCGGTAGTCTTAACGTCTCCAAACTCTTCTGGCAACTGAACAGACTTTTACGTTTTTCTCTTTTTCCCCCCTCTAAAGAAACTAGCCAGTTCCTCTCTCTTTTAAAAGTGCATTGTTTAGGCATTTTGTTCTTTCAAACTCTTAGAAATCGCTTCCTACAAAGACTTTTTTCTGGTTTTTAATTCAGCTGGAAAGAATGGTCTCTATTAAAAACATCAACAAATACAGGGGAAGAACAAATTAGAATAGTAGGGGAAGTAGAATGTTTTGCAACAACTCCAAATGGATTGGCTCCTGAACTTTCTCCTGGAATACTTATCTCTATGTTACCTTGTGTGTTTCTGTGTTAATCTAATGGTTATAAAACTGTTGCAAGTTGTTACTTTTCATTAATATTTTAGTTGCTTAGTTCAGTTATTCTGTTACTCCACTGTATTATCAAGATAAATTAAACCTACCAGGCATCGGTGATGGACCAGGACAAAAATTGCCATTAGCGTTAGAAGCACACCAAGACAACTTCAGGCTGTAGGCTATAAACCAAATTATTTTTTCCATAATGTCATGATTTCTGTAAGCATAAGTATGTGTCTAATTTAAAAAAAACCCACCCTGTAAATTCTTGAAAAATACTTTATCTGCATCAGACCTCTGTTCCAGAGCTTCTCGTGTCTAGAGCAGAGAACTGTGTCCTTCCCACCAACTTCTAAGCTGAATAGCATTTCTTGGATTCAGCTATTTTGTGACTTGCAAACCTACCCGCAGAAGTAATTTTGCAATGGTGTTCTCAAACCCTTTTTAAAATTTTCAACCTGCCTTTGAACCCAGAAACTTTGAGGACTGCTGGCTTAAAGTATCACAGATTTTTAAAAGAGACCACAGAACCTCAGATTCATGGAGGAGTGTGTCAGGGATTGGCAGGGCTCTGAAGAGTGTGTGGCAGAGGTAGGGGTACCAAGGGAGTGATCCAGGAGAGTGATCCAGCCAGTGGTTTATGGGGCTTGGTGTTGCCTGCAAGGCAGGATCCAGGGCAGGAGGAGGAGGAGGAAGGGGGCAGGGCAGACCAAGATGGACAATGTGGTGGAGAAGGAAGAGACTGTTGAGGCAAGGGATGGCCATCCCCCACCTTGTTGTCTTCTAGAACCAAGCTAGGCATAGCTTCAGGTTGTGCCACCCTCATGAGGTTACATAAGCTGAGGGGTGGGGTGTGGTCCTTCTGTTGCTGTAACTGCTCCACAGGGCACAAATCTGGGGACAGCTGCCTAGAGGCTAGAAGTGTGTGTATGTGTGTGTCTGGAGCACTGTAGGAGCTGCTGTAAGTGCTTCTTTGGCAATAAAGACTTAACTATCAGATGTGTGCATCCCTTGGCTGGGGAGAGGGCAGGACAGAGAGACTGCTAAATCCATTGCTTCTCCCACCAGAATTGCTCCATCTCTTAGCAGGGACGATAGCCTGGAAGTAGCTGCTTAATCAACTCCTCCCCTGAGTGGCAGGAGAATAAGCTATGCTGCAGCATCTACCACACCACTGAGGTAACATGAAATCAACTAATCTCAGCATTCTAACTACTACTCAGTTTTCCAGATAGGATGACTGATTTTCTTCCTACATTTATATTTCCCCTACGAACTAACGCCTGATTTCTCTCTCTTTGAGTTAACAGATATCAGCCGTACAGGAAAAATTAAGTGACAATGATTGGCAGGGAATATCTTTTGGTGTATTTCTATTATTAGATTTCAGGATATAGCATGCAATCACTATTCTCATAAAGCAGCAGTGCATTAATGCAAGAAATTACTTAGGCATATGTGGCTTCAGTTTTTGCTCCTAGTGCAGGAAATCTGCATGAAATTTTATGAAACACGTTAACTTTTGGTACCCTAATTTATATCCCATCATCCATCCTGAGTTTATTCTTCTCCAAAGTGTTTTGCAATGGCTGCCTCATCTTTTAGAATTTCTCTTTTGAATCACTATTACAGCTAATTGTTGCAAAATTTCAAGGTATATAATGTATTTTTAAAAAGCAATATATTCTAAAGAAGACAGTTGTTGCATGTTGTTACTCTAGTAACGTCAATGAGGCAGGCATGTGAAGCTTATCTCAATTAATTGAGGTTACACAGAGGTAGAATACCCCTTATTTGCTTCCAATGCCACATAAGAGAACAGGCCTGAAAAATGTTTCAGAGAAAAAAAATGAATTAAATATAAGGACTGATAGCACTGAGGGCAGTAGATCATACATTATAAAGAAGGAAAAGAAATTGGAAAGATGACTAATGCTTTATGTGCACTGCTGATTTACAAAAGGTGACTGCTCCATTGCAGCTGGCAGCACGCGATACTAAACAGATGCTATAGACTTGTGTTGTCCTGCTAGGAAGCACCCCATCAGAATTCATAACAGGGCATATCATTTCATAGTGCTTTGTATGATGTTACAAGTGGCATAGAATTAGGAAAATATATACATATCATGTTTTCCCTCTAAGAAACACTGCATGGAATATCCATACAATGTGCATATATCTTCCTATGTCATTGGTTTAAAGAGCACATAGAGCATTATACCTATCATTTGGAACTCCCATGATATCACAAGTCAACTCTTCAGTACCTATTCCTCATTGTGTTGGGCATCTGTTTTTCTTAAACAAGTTCCATATAGGTAAAATAATTTACTGTTACTAGTAGATAGTTTCAACTCTGACTGATAACAGCCCATTTCTACTGCCCATCATGCTTCTTCATTTCTCAAAGGCTCTGAGAACCAGGAAAACAATAAAATGAGTTGCATAACTAGCTAGGAGGTTATTTTAAGAACAGTGTGTGTTCCCTGACTGCACTGACTAAATGCAGGAGTTAGTACATAATTCAGTATCTAAGGCTGCAATCCAATACACATCCACCAAGTAAGCCAGATTGGATAGAGATTACTTCTGGTAAACGTAAGTGGTTGAAGGGTAGATCAGTGCCCTGCCTCATTCGTTCCCTCTCTTCCTAAAGGAAAAGCTCTGTGCATTATGAAAACATGTGTTTATATTCAAATATATGTTTGTTTATTGTTTCTCATCCAGATAGATAATAATGGAATAAAAGTATGTTCTATAAACAGGCATCAGTTCCAGCAGCAACTTGGGTAGGAGGGGAGCAGATTTCATAGAATCACAGTTGGAAGAGATCCCAAGAATCATCTAGTCCAGGGGTCTGCAACCTTTAAGACAAAAAGAGCCACTTGGACCCGTTTCCGAAGAAAAAAAAACTGGGAGCCGCAAAACTCGTCATTATAAAAATAACTTTTTTGTCACTTTTTTATTATTTCTTTGTTTGACCCCTCAGAATTACTCCTCCTCATAGAAATAAACGTTAAATTAACAAGTTACCTTTTTTGTGTGTGTGTTCTTCACTCCCCTTTCAATGCAGTGACCAGCATACATGCCCCTTACAATGTAGCGGGCGGGCGGGAAGGTGATGTCGGGACGGTGTGTGACTAACGCACGCACCGCCCCCATGCGACGTCACAGCCAGTACAGCGCCCGCCACAGTGGGGAGTGTCGGGGCGCACAATGCACCAATTCCCCTCGCTAGTATCTGCCCCGGAGCCGCAGCAAAGGTGTAAAAGAGCCACATGCAGCTCCGGAGCCGCGGGTTGCAGACCCCTGATCTAGTCCAAACCCTTGCAATGCAGGAATATGCAGGGGACTGAACCTGCAACCATGGTGATATTAGCACCACACTCTAACCAAATGAGCTATCCAGGCATCTAATTTTGTCCAACAAGTACTTCATCAATCTTCTGCTGGTAATGACATAGTCATAAATCACAGTATATGGTACAATCTAAACTTTACAGTGTTAGGTAATTTTAGCTGTTTAGTATTACTTGTGATGCTGCTGGATCGGCTTGTTTATGAAAGTGGAAGTGTGGATGAGCCTTTGGTTGACTCTGACATTGGTTCTGGCTCCATCTACTGCTTGTCTCACTGTTGTCTACACTACCAGTCTTTCCCAGCAGTACTGGAGTCACCAGGTATTGAACCTGGCAGTTTGTACATGCAACTCATGTGCTCTACCATTTACAAAGACGAATGTCTATCAGGCATTCTGAGCATGCTGCTTTATGGTAGTGAGACAAGGGCAACTTACACCCGCTAGGAGGAGCACCTCAGTGCAGGGCTGGATTTAGGTCTGATGAGGCCCTAAGCTACTGAAGGTAATAGGGCACTTTATGTGTCCAGTTGTCCTTTGTCAACAACAAATTGTTGCTGTTTTTTGTATTGAATATATGCTATATGGTAATTTATGGACTTAATAGGTATCTAAAGCCATTTGCTGTATGTAAGTTTTATTTTATTTGTTTTTAATCTTATATTTTGGAAATGTACATCCAGGTCTTTTTCTTTAATTTTTTGGGGGGCCCTGAAGAGAGTGAGGCCCTAAGCTATAGCTTGTTCTGTCACTGCCTCAGTGCCTTCCACATGGACTGCATCAGGGAGATTTTGGACATCACAGAGTCTCAAACAAAGCTGTACTCTCCCAAGCCCACATTCCCACTCCTGTCTCAGTGACGTCTACACTGGCTTGTAGATGGCAGGATCTCCAAGAACATGCTCTATAGGGAGCTGGCTTCAGAAACCAGGCCCATTGGCAGACCAACTATGCATTACAAAGGTGTCTGCAAATGTCACATGAAGGCTGGAAACATCAACCCCGCCAAAGGTAATCCCTAGTAGATGACTGCAGCTCTTGGAGACAGTCAGGTCATGTATCCACAGCAGTGACCAAAGGAAGAATGATCGCTTGGAGGAGCACAGAGAGAAGAAATGCTGTGGATGCCTTCATCTGCCTCAGCAGCAAGAAAACATGTCTCTCCTGTATTGGCACAGCAGGTGCTGCAACCTTCCAACAGTTTGACTTCACCCCCAAAGGCACACCCTTCCATTGCCTCCTGAGACAGACGGATGCCAATCAACTATTTAGCTACAGACTTACCCCTCGAATCTCATAAGACCTTATGGCAATCCACACCAAAGGACTTGAGATGGCAATGCATTGAAGATGACTCTTCCTCCATCCCAGCAAATCCTTCCCTCCCTCCACAGTCTTTGCTTATGGCTGTGCTATTTTTCTAGAAAAAAGGGTGCTGGGAATCACCATGGGCGCCTCCCTTGTTCTCTTAAAATGGCAATAGCGCCCACGTAAAAAACTGAGTTCTGGTGAGTTCCGGCTGAAAAAAAGCCCTGCTTATGGCAGAGCAGTTAACCACGTGCGTCTCCCACTGCAGTGTAAAGTGACACACCCCAGGAACAGCTATTGTCAAACTGCCGACAGAACACAATTACCATCTTCCAAGTTCTGTTACTTGCAAAGTGTGATAATCATAGCAGAAACCTGCCTGTTTGGGAATATTGGAGAGGTTGTACATGTTGGGCAATGAGTACTCTCTGTACTGAAGCTCAGTACACAAAGCTGCATGCATAGCAGTGTGCCTACCCATAAAGTGTAGGGAATATTAATGACTTTGGGTGAGTTTCACGGCTTACATCACATGATTCCATTTAGCTCCACAATATTATGTTGGTTTCTATTTTTATAAGCAATTCCCATGGTGATGTCATAGCATCTTTGGTGGTCCATATTTCTTGTCTAGCTTACACTGATACTTTTATCTTCCCGGAAGTCGGAAAGGTCAAACAGTTAATGAACTTTTTTAAAGGAATATCCAGTCCTTTTCTATCTAGATACTTGGCTCTGGCAAAAGGAGCCTGCTGTGCCAAACACCCATTCTGTTGCCATTGCTTTCCTGCTGAGAAACCCATTTTCTAGATAATAAAGTGAGCACTCAAGTGTAGGAAAGGAAGAAAAGCTTGAGAATGAAAAGGTCTATAACAAGGGAGTGAGGGAGACGTTAAACACCAGCACGTTGCTAGTCATTTCTCCTGCAGTTCTACCATTCTATTCTCACTTTTAGTATTCCAGTGAACTGTTTTCAAGGCAAAACAGAAGGGATGTGATCTGTTTTTACAGCTGTTAAAGAACAGTTACGTCTGACATATAATTGTACCAAACAAAATATTTGCATACAAGTGGATTTTCCAGGATGATCAAGCTGTGACAACATAAACTCAAGAGTTTAACAGCTAGGGAACTGCAGGGTTTTATATATCGTTCAAAAGGCATGGTTAACCTGTGGTCCTTCGGATATTGTTGAACTTCAGCTCCAATCATCTCTGACTATCAGCCATGATGGATGGAGCTGATGGGAGTTGGAGTCCAACACCTGGAGAGCCCCACCCCTAGTTTAAACTGAGACATGGTATCAGTGAGGGAAGAAATGTTTTGCAAAACAATGTATTGACCTTTGTTTTATGAAAATATGAAGCTGACTTTTTCAACTGTTCCATCTAATCGTGGAATCACAGAGTTGGAAAAGACCACAAGGATCATCTAGCCCAACTTGCTGAGATGCAGGAATCTTTTGCCCAACCGCATGCTCTACCAACTGAGCTATCCAAGGAGATGCAGCACTGTCTACTCCAAGTGTCTGCGGCTCTTCAAGTTCTCAGATAAAGGCCTTACAAAATGTTTGAAAAGTCAGTCTGGATGATACCCACAGGTCCCTTCTAAATCTGTGTATGTAAGGGAAACCTCAACTGGCCAGAATAGTCTCTTTGTAAGGTAATGACCTTAGCTAGCCAGTTAAGTGCTCTGAGCAGCATCTTAAAGAGTGAGCAATGCTGCCCGAGTGACAACTAAGTGATAGCACTCTCCAGAAAAGCGGTAGGCCACTCAGAGATTGGGATGTGGACAATATAGTTGTTTATTTCACAATTTAAGTCAATGACTAGACCTACAAAGCATTGCATTTTCCAATGCAAAAGTCTCATTTGGCCCCAAACTGAAATACACACTTTTCAAAGTGGCTCGGCCTAAATCAACTTGCTTTCTGAAAGCTAGATCTTATCTTTGGTGCATACTCCCAGATATATTATACAGTGGTACCTCAGGTTAAGTACTTAATTCGTTCCGGAGGTCCGTTCTTAACCTGAAGCACCACTTTAGCTAATGGGGCCTCCCGCTGCTGCTGCTGCAACCGCGCCGCCGGAGAACGATTTCTGTTCTCATCCTGAAGCAAAGTTCTTAACCTGAAGTACTATTTCTGGATGAGTGGAGTCTGTAACCTGAAGCATATGTAACCTGAAGCATATGTAACCCAAGGTACCACTGTATTGCCTTCCAGAAATGTCCTTCTGAATTTTACACAGGACAATCTCCCTGCAAAATTTATTTATTTAGAGATTTATATGTCGTCATACAAAACTGAATTTTCTCAAGATGGAAAACAGTTACTATCATATAAATAGTAACTGTAACTGTTTAAATGTAACAGTACATTTAAAACAAGTTATCTTTCAAAATCATTCAGCTTAAGCAGCAGCATACAACCATTTCCAGCCAGACCAGTACAAAGTAATATTTTGGTATTAAATAGAGAGAAACTATAGTTTAAAATCCAACACCATTTCAATAAACATCAGCTGATTATCCCTATGTTAACTGTAGCCAGAGCCACAATAGCCTGATTTTGGAAGGATCTAGCCTGAGCAGACATTTCTCACTGGTACATGAAAGTATGAGACTTAGCCCTACTAGAAAAAAATGACAATATAAACAGAGCCTCGAGAAGTAAAAGAAAAAAGGTAAGGACCTTTTCTTTCTTCTTGGTATGATATTACTGATGCAGAACACAACCAATTGCCCCACCCTACCCTGGCCTAAATGGTTGTGAATAATACAGTAAAGTCCAAAACCAAACAGAGCTTCACAAACAAAGGTTTGTTGGAAATGCAGTACACCCTACTGGAAAATAAGGGGTATCCATGTCCAGTGTTTTTATTTTTATAGACTGGTTATAATTTCTATCACACTAAAAGTCTGCAGTGTGTTATGGTTGCCCTGGTCCCCTTTTTGTCTCTGCTTCAATATTTCATACTTGTTTTCTGTAATGCATAGTTTTGTATTTTGAAAAGATGCCCACTTAAAAGCAGATAGATAGGGATCCAGACAGGGATCCTTTAGCACTGTAGCAACCCTTTCACTTGTGCCCACCAACCTAACTGCCCTTCATGGCAGGCTTGTGAGCAGGAATTCCAGACATTCAAAAACCAGTCACCCTAACTGGACATGCAGTTGCTAAGTGGAAGGTTGTCATGAGCTGGCAGAACAATGGGGAGGAGGAAGAGGATCCCGGCCATGGTTATAGCCGGGACTAGGACACACCAGGGCAAGCTGGGGATAGGGAAGGAGAGGTTGGTGTAGGAAGTACTCACGGGGTGGTGGAGGATGATGATGAGGGGATAGCGGTCAGTGCACAGGAACCAGAGAAGTGGGGCCCACCCACAAGAGCCAGAGGAACCCCTGTCTCCACAAACACAGCAGGCTCTGGGGAATAGGGAGCAGTGGAAGGGGTGCTCTAAGAGGCTAAAGCAGGCAAGGGCCCACAGCAAAGCTCATTAGCTGGCCAGGTGGGGCTCACCAGCTCTGGGAGGAGGTGTGTGATTCTTCAGAACAGGTGAGGGTCACATGCCTCATCAAGCTCAGATGCTGTAATCAGCAGGCAGAGTATAAGAAGGAAAGCAGAGCTGAGGTGCTGTGTGTGCTTGGATGTTCCAGGGAGTTATTTGGGACTGATCTCCAGGTGCCCTGACCCCTGGATTGACTGCAGAGGTGGCCTGATTTTGGACTTGCTGACAGGTACCCAGTGGTTCAGGACAAAGGTAGCCATTATTGAGCAGGGAAACTTCAAAGGAAACTCTAACATGAAGGTTACCAATAAATGAAATACTATCACCCCTACTTGGATAAAGAATATATTTCTATCCCACTATAGGCGTTAATTTATTTACAATGCTAGGATGCTTGTGTAATTCATTGCTGCTATTGTGAATGCTTACTGTGGTTTAATAGAATTGCCATAGGTTCTAGTTCTCTTCTACACCCATGCATTGGCTGCCAAATAAAAATAAAACTTCATGTGTCTGAAGTGGACTTAGATACTTTAAAAGAAAATTAGGGTCAGGACCATAACTCAGTGGTAGACCACATGCTTTGCATTCGGAAGTTCCTAGTTCAGTCACTGATGTCAATAAGTAGGACTGAGAAAGACCTTGTGTGAAACTCTGTTGAGCTGAAGTCAATCGATGTGGGGAACAATATTCAGCTAGATAACCCGATGGTCTGACTCAGCTTAAAGCTGCTTCCTATTATTTATGTCATTAAAAAATTAGTGCCACCACAAAACTCAGCTATTTTTGTTGGAGGCAAGCAGTTAAAAGTGGTGGTGTACAGAACAATTTCATGCATATTACTTTTTGAGAAACTGGAGCAAGCAAAGTGTAAGGGCAGGCACTTATTTTTAGTCAGTTCATTGTTGTACTACTTTTTTGTGTCTAAGAGTCAATTCAAATAGTTAGCAGCTGCACAGAAGCTTTAAATCTAACTGAAGCATGGTAGAGATGGTATCAGTGGCATAGGAAGGGGGGGGTGCGGTGGGTGCAGTCCGCCCCGGGTGTCATCACTGAGGGGGGTGACAAAATAGCAAAAATATGAGATATATATAGGGCTCGTGAAACTTTTTAGTTCAGTCAACAAACACAATGAAACACGGCTGGCACTGGGCACCACACCGTGGGGGCTGGCACTTACCGCGGGGCCTGCAGCGTGCCCGAGCCACACATCTCTCCTGGGAGTGACGTGGTGGCTTGGGCGCCTGCAGGCTCTGCGCTGCCTAAAACAGCAGTGTGGGGCTTGCGTCTGCCCACCGCCTCTCCCTCAGCTGCCCAACAGCTGAGGGAGAGGTGGTGGAGAGGCTTTGCGCAATGTGCCCTGCCCTGGCTCACTTTGCCCCTAGGTACAGGGCACGTGCGCCACCCCGGGTACCCAAGCGGCTAGCTACGCTGTTGGATGGTATGTCAGGTGCAGTGAACTACGGTACATAACCAGCTCAGCAGATGGACTAGACTTTGGCTTTTTAGCATCCTGCATAGGTGCCAAAGGAGATCATTGCAAGGAGGGCACTTGGGTTCATATATGATTCATTTGAAAGCAGGGACAGCCTGATCAGGAAGCATTTCTCCTCCTCCTAGAGTTTAATCCTTGTGTGTCATTAAAAATGAATTCCAATCTAGAGCAGATTGGTGGCTATATATATATATATATATATATATATATATATATATATATATACATATATATATATAGTTTCTGCTATGAATATGTGAGAAGCCACCCCACACTCTGTGTAACATGCGGCAAAGTAAGGGTTCATGGAGCTGCCTGGATCTGTCCCAGCAATGCTTGTCAACGTATTAAGTTCCTCCTTACATTGTGACCAAATAGTTATTGTGAGAGAATCAGGCTTTCGATTCATATTTTCTCACAATACACTTTACCAGCATTAATGCAGTACTCACAATAATGCAATATTTTCACAGTATTAAAATATTTTTTCAAAATATTAGTACTCCATGCTAATTGTGGCTTTTCCAATAATTTATGCAATAGATTATACATCTTGGCTGCTTTTTATAGACTGCATTTTGTGTATATATTAGTAAATGTATCTAAAACGTAAAAACATTTTATATGTCAAGCATGTTTATACATATTGGACAAACAATTCATGTATCCTCTACAGAAAGTATTGTTATGATGTCCCAATAGATGGCAGTGTTGAGACTTATTTTGCTCCTTACTCTGTAACCTAACATTATATAATATAGAAATCTTAACATTAATTTTGTGTTTAAGTAGTTTGAGCCTGGGATTAAGTCAGAGGAGGAAATAAATTCAAAAGCTAACAGCTAGTTTAGTGCAAACCACACCGGTATTCCAATTCCTAGAAGCAGCAGACATCTGTGCTAAAGCAAAATTGATTCCACCAGACAAAATACAACATGGCAGCTGGTGAGACAAAGAAAGAGAACCATAACAAATTATGGTTATGTGTTTAACATAACAGGTCACAGAAATGGTATTTGAGGTCACTATGTTATGTGGCTCCAATCTTGTGGATAGGTCCTTTGGTTCTGTCTTGTCTTTCAATCTGTTTACATCTACATGAAACCTCTAAGGGACTTTGCTTGCCTGTGGATTTTTAGTTAGGTATCAATATGTAAGCAATACCTAGATCTCACTCTTCCCTTTCTAATGCCAAGCAAGCTGCATAGGTTCTGAATAGTAACAGTATATGGTTGCTATAATAGACTAGAAATGGACTAATAAAATGAGCCTTTTCATGGATCACTGCCTTGTTGTGGTGAAGGGGCTTGAATAAGTCCAAGAAGCTATGAGCTATGCCGTGCGGGGCCACCCAAGACGGACAGGTCATAGCCGTGAGTTTAGACTAAATGTGATCCACCTGGAGAAGGAACTGGCAATCCACTCCTTATTTTGCCAAGAAAACTCCATGGACATAAAAAAGGAGAAGCTTTGAGAAGAAAGTTTTCAAAGCATGCTCTGATTCATGGGGTCACGGAGAGTCGAACACGACTAAGACGACTAAACAACAATTAAATGAGGCTTAATCCAGTTTAAGGGTTCTGGGAATTGTAGCTTTGTGAGGGGTGAACTACAGTTCTCAGGATTTTTAAAAGAATGTGTACTTTAAATATATAGTGTGTACACATTGTCAGATGTCATAGAATGATGACATATTTAACAACTGTCCTGATTTAATAAGGAAATCCTGTTTTGGGGCACTGTGCTCTCATGCAAGTCATGTGACGTGTGTGGGAGTGCAGCTATAAAAGGCGTGCATCCCAGTTTTCCTCTGGGACATGTTGGAGGGTATGTGGTGAGGGTGATTTGGGTGCTGCTGTTCACAGGCATAATATGGCAATGCAAGCTGGGGTGGATGTTAATTGGGAAAGAAGGTTGAGCCATTTGAGGACTGTCCCTTCTTCCAGTCCTGGGGAGATTGATGGTCATGTTTGCTATCCCTTGAACATGAAGATGCTGCTGGTTAACTACAGATGGAGAGATAATAAGACCGTGGCAATCAAGACTTGGTTGTGGTTGATAAACTGATCTGGCAAGTGTCAGAGCAGGAGTTGGGAATTGGATCTGGCTGGAGGGCTGGATGCAGAGCTGCCCAGCCTCATAGGCCATTCTGACAGCTGGGTGGGACAACCCACTTGTCAGTCACCTGATATCAGTTGAGTCAAAGTTCAAGCACTAAAATAAGAGAGAAGACTCTGCTGCTGCCTTTTACCATGGAACTACTAGTCCAGGGAAGGAGTACTAATGGATCTGGCTTTGTGGTGTTTGCTATAGCAATCTAGCCCAGGTGGTGCAATGGGTCAGTGTATTGGCTGTTAACCAGAAGGTTGGTGATTCAAGCCCACCCAGGGTATAGCTGTGGGCATGATTCCTGCATTGCAGAGGTCTAGATCAGGGATGTCCAACTCCTAATAGACTGCAATCTACTTACATTATAAAAAAACTGGTGGTGATCTACCCATTGTCGTTGGATAGACCAAAGTTGAGCTTTTTTTAGGAAGCCAAAGTTGTTGAGTTTTCTTTAGGAAACTACAGTTGTTCCACCCCCTTTTGTGGTGGGGGGGATGGAACGAAAAAACTGAGGGGCCAAAGCTCTACCAGGAAAACTCCCACGATCTACCAGTAGATCACGATCTACCTGTTGGACATGCCTGGACTAGATGATCAAATGGGTCCTTTCCAAGTTACGATTCTGTTACTCTGTTAAGAAGTGCGTTTTCAGCTGATGTGCCAATTGCACCCATTCCTGGTACAGCCAGACCTTGCCATCACCTTAGATGAATTGTTTCTTGATTAAATTATTGTAATGTGTTCTGTGTAAGAGCTACCACTTGAAAATGCCTGCTACCTTTTACATTTTAAAGCTTAATAGAATGAAACAAGAAGCTTAGGGTATTCTCTGGGCATCATATCCATCTAATTTCAGGGGGATTGGTCCTCACTAGAGAAGCATTTAAGAAGGAGTAGATAGCCAATAAAACTTCACATGATTTTGATAAAAATGGAAGTGGGAGCATATTAGTCTTGATCAGAAGAAAAACAAAAGTACTGGTCATAGCTGTCAACTTACAGATTTGAAAATAAGGGACCAGCAGCCTTGGAAATAAGGGACCAGCAGCCATAATAAGGGACCCGCAGCCTCACCTGTTCCAGGCACTCCAGTCTTCCTGTCCTCCTGCAGTCTGGTCAAACTCATGCTGGTAGCTTCGAGAACACTGTCCAACCAACTTTGTAACCAGAGGTTCAACTGAATAGAATCTGAATCACATGCACCACAAGGCCTATGCAGCCTCAACTTAAGATGGCTCACCGGCCTGGCTTTGCACTGCAAAGTTTGCAGCAGCACGTGCAACAAAATGGCATCCAGCATTCAAAACCCCCCTCAGCTTGCATTAACTAGCCACCCACAAGGCATGCAAGCTCCACCCTCCAGTCGTTCTTAGACTTCTTATTGGGTGAGCAACGCAGCCAAGCAACACAGTTGGAGCCTCCCTCCTCCCTGGCCGGCAGGGAGGGAGGGAGAGGAGCTGCTTCCTTTGAAATTTAAGGGACATCATTTAAGGGACATTTAAGGGACATCCATCAATAAGGGACAGCAGCGGGACATGGCGCTGGAATAAGGGACTGTCCCTTCAAATAAGGGACACTTGACAGCTATGGTACTGGTTCATACAGTCCATATTTACTACATGGGTTTTTTATATATATACCTTTACCTTTATTTACTACATCTCTGATTCATGTAATTTATTGTCTGATAGTTGATAGTTGTGGCAGCCTTTTTAACCACAACCAAATCCTTGATTGCCATGGAGCATGTGGTTTGTATGATAAGGGTCTTGTTTCAATCCCTGGCATCTCCAGTTAGAAGGATTATTTACATGGAATCATAGAATCTTTGAGTTGGAAGGGACCCCAAGGGTCATTTAGTCCAACCCCTGCAATGCAGGAATCTCAGCTAAAGCATCCACAACAGAAGGCCACCCAAACCTCTGCTTTAAAACTTCCAAGTAAGGAGAGTCCACCACCTCTCATGGGAGTCTGTTCCACTGTTGAACAGCTCTTACCATCAAAATGTTTTCCCAAATGTTTAGTTGGAATCTCCTTTCTTGTTAATCTTTACTACAAGGAGGTGTTCATAGTTCCCCATCCCCTTTTATCCTCACACCAACCCTGTGTGAGATAGGTTAGGCTGGGAGGCAATGACTGGCCCAAGGTCAACCAGTCAGTTTTGTAGTTGAGTTGGGACTCTGCCCCGTCCCTAACCACATTTACATGCTTGTATTAGCAATAGAAACACACCTGTAGCCTTGAACCCTAGATGACTGCTCCCAGACAAACTAAAAATTCTGGGCTAGATGGACAAATTGTATAAACTGTATAAGTAAACTTTCAAAATATAAATATTTATTAGCAACAATAGTGCAAAATATCTATTTTCATAGACAAATTCCCTGATCATCAGATTCTGATAGGACTCGTACTGCTCATGAGAGTCCTACAAGACCACTGTTGAATACAGAAAACCACTTTGCTGGTCAGATCCACTAAGTCATATATTATTTTTAATTTTGTCATTATTTCGTTAAATGTATTCAAATTGCATGCTAACCTTTAAAACTTTTGCAAGATGGTGGCATCCAGCTGCATGGACATGTTCCAGTGTTTCTATTTGCAGATTATGATCAATACAGGAACAACACTGTAGAAATATTTAATGATGAAAAAAATTGTGAGAATTATCTTGACAACAAATAATTTTCATTACAATTCTCAAAGCATATTGTACTAGCATGTGCCAAACTCAACAGGAGCCTATCTTTTCGGGCCATAAATGTTGCCAGCAAATCTGTCCATTGTGTGCTATCACTGCTTGGCAGCTCAAGAAGATGTCATCAATTGCTAGAAAACTAGGACACCAAATTGAACACCCGTGCCTGCTATTATTCTCCTGTACACATGAATGTGTGGGTATGGAAATCTGTGCCAGCAGCATACTAGTTTCCTGAACCCACTGTTTCTATTTCATCTGATGGGCTAGAGCTAGGTAATTTCAAAATGCCACCTGAGGTTGTAGACTGGAGACAATACTATTGTTTGAAAGGGAGTTGGAAGTAGTTTGATGGAGGCATTATGCAGGTGTATTCCTTTTGTCCAATCTGTCATAACCTGGGAATCTTTTTTAAATAATATTTTTATTAATTTTCACAATAAACAAAATCATTACATTAAAGAAAAAAAGAAAAAACATAAAATAAAACATTTAAAACAACTGTATACACACTTGTGGATTTAATATTAAGTGTGTATAACCTGGGAATCTTGAAGTGTGCAGAAGAGGACTATGATGAGGTCCAGCTGTTTCCTTGAAAGGAGAAGCACCAACATCTTATTAGTGGCTCTGTGACAGGAAAACAATTCTCCTACCAGGGTTTTGAGTTCTGGCATCTCTCAGGTGGCCATTGTTATTATAAGAGAACAAGGGTGAGTTCTGGCATCTCTTTTTTCTAGAAAAATAGCACTTTCTCCCACCATCCTTAGACTCTGATAACATGTGCCGTACAACGCCTCTGTCTCCCCAGCCTTGCAAAAGTCAAAGTATACAAATAACATGAAGGCCTTTTAATTAGCCAACCAGAGCCTACCACACTTCAAGTCTTGCCCAAGGTCCTGTTCTTGCCTTATCTCAGTTTGGGCTTGACTTGTTTAGAAACAAGGTTTGTCTAAGCTTAGAAATAACATGCAAATCTGACAAAGATTTCATCAGATAGGACAGTGGGATATGTGTACATACAAGCAATACTCTTGCTTTCAAACTTCAATTCTTTGTGGCTTGGAAATGTATAACTGATACTTTGGAGAATCATTTTTGTTTTCTTTTACCAAGCTGCAAACAGGGACGAGGGTGGTGCTGTGGATAAAACCTCAGGGCCTAGGACTTGCCGATCGCATGGTCGGCGGTTCGAATCCCCGCGCGGGGGGGTGCGCGCTCCCGTTGTTAGGTCCCAGCGCCTGCCAACCTAGCAGTTCGAAAGCACCCCCGGGTGCAAGTAGATAAATAGGGACCGCTTACCAGCGGGAAGGTAAACGGCGTTCCATGTGCTGCGCTGGCTTGCCAGATGCAGCTTGTCACGCTGGCCACGTGACCCAGAAGTGTCTGCGGACAGCGCTGGCTCCCGGCCTCTAGAGTGAGATGAGCGCACAACCCTAGAGTCTGTCAAGACTGGCCCGTATGACCTTTACCTTTACCTTACCAAGCTGCAAAACAAAATATGGTTGTTATTGTGCTAAAGGTCTCTTTGCTAGCTTTCCTGTGTTGTTCCTCTATTCCGAGCAACTCTTGTATGTGCACTTTCATTTCTGTTATGCCTAATCTCA
The DNA here is from genome assembly GCF_964188315.1 of Podarcis muralis. NCBI lineage: Eukaryota > Metazoa > Chordata > Lepidosauria > Squamata > Lacertidae > Podarcis > Podarcis muralis. The sequence continues at coordinate 76,516,258 of NC_135656.1, forward strand.
TAGATCTCTTAGGTGACTGGCTCTAGTGCCGAAGAATATTTGCCTATGATCACATGACAAACAATTAAAGTCAATGATGCACACAACTGCTACAAAAGTTGTATTGTTTGTGTGTTGCTTGATCCTGATCATTGCTTTACTTGCAAAAGAATACTTGGGTAATTTTCTGCAAACAAACTGATTTTCCTGTATTTGTGTGTCCACTGTGTTTCAAACAGCAATGCTATGATGGGTATTAGACATAATTCTATTATACAGAATTTTTTTATCATAGCTTTAATACAGTACATTTCCAGTGAAATTCAGTTTATGGGCCGAGTAGGGGGCAAAGGTTGCCTGCAGGTAGATTTCCATAACTGATGCTTGAGACCCACCTTATTTTTCTGCTATGGTGGAACAACCATCATATCTTTGCCCAGTAGGCTATGCCTACTGCAGTTTGGTCTGAGACTGAAATGAACCCAATGAATTCCTCATGTACAGATGCACTCTCCTCACTTTCTTCCACAAATCTTACACCTAGAGAGTTGTTGTATGCAAGAGATATCTGCTGTTTCATCTGCTAAAACTGAGAAATTTGTGGAAGCAACAATATCGTCTCTTGAAATTCGGCCACACAACTTGATTAATTTGCTTTGTGTTCTTGCAGAGGGGTACTTAGCATTGCCCACCCAAGTTTCCAGGGTTTTTTGAAATACAACATCCCTTTACTCAACATGAAACTGTAGAAGGTCTGTCATGTTACCTGTGGTACTGGTCTTACCCTAAAGAGAAGTAATGGTCTAAAGAACAATGCTATATGACCCACAATACACAAGAGTTGATTGTATACAGTACAGTGTCTGTTTATTTTCCTGTTTAGCTCTTACATATGACTTATTAAATTGCTGTTCAATTGACACATTTGCTGTTCAGTTGACACATGTGTCCTGTATCCCTTGGACTACTAGCTAGGGAAATAAAATGCAATAGTGACATATAGGTCCTTTCAAAACAGCAGTGAACACCAACAAATGAGACTATTTAGAAAGCCATGCATGGCAAAACGCTATTGGACCCATACTATGATGCTTAAATACATAACTTTTTGTAGGGGGTCTAGGTTTGTGAAAACCACTCTAAAGCACCTGATACAAGATTTGCTTTCGGTAGTTCCCTATATCCAGCTTTTTCTGCTATTCAGGTTGTACAGTGCTAGTAGCTGCCTCAGTATTTTCATTTGGGATGTTCTCATGCCTTGCCCCTACCAGTACCTCAATATCTTCTGTCTCTTACTTGCATGATATCCAGTGAAGCAGTATGTTCAGTATGTGTCTGAGGCTCACCTGGTGTCATCTGCTTTTTGAAGTAGCTGATATCCATACCTAAACAAACAGAAACAGCTCTCCTTTGCTTTTTCTCTCTAGCAACCATAAATAGCAAACCCTTGTGCCTTCTTTCAACCCTCACCCAATCAAAACAGTAGCACCAGAGCAGGATATTTGCTACCCATTTCCTGAGGACCTTTTCAGAACTTTCGGTTTCTATTTCCTGGGTTACTTTTGGCTTCTATTCTTCTTTTCTCCCCATGTTTATTGAAAGTTCAAAAAGGACATAATTATATGTGCACTAAACATAATGAGATGTAAATAAAAGAGAGAAAGGAAAAGAGAAACAGTAGCTATGTAGAAGGGAAAATAAAGGGGGGGGCAAAATTGTATACAGTCGAACCTCGGTTTTCGAACGTCTCGGTTGATGAACATTTCGGTTTTTGAACACCATAAACCTGGAAGTAAATGCTTTGGTTTTCGAACAAGCCTCGGAAGTCAAACGTGCCACGTGGCTTCCTTACTGAGTTTTCTGTATTGAGGCTTCCGTATCGAGTTTTCGGTTTTTGAACGTTTCAGAACTCGAACAGTCTTCCGGAAGGAATTACATTCAAAAACCGAGGTACCACTGTACTTTACAAAGTTGTTATTGTACTGCACCAGATCTTAACCTATTACAGTATTTGTAAGAATGGATTCCAAATATCATTGAATTTGTCCATGGCAAGTCTGTGTTTATATGCAAGTTGTTCATATGTTACGAGTTTGTACACATCTTCAATTCAATCATAGAAGGGAGCCCCATTTTCATTTTTCCAGTTCATCAGTATCAGTCTTTTTGCTGTGGTAAGGGCACGGAGAGCCCACTTGTATTGTCCTTTTGTACGGTTCCATGTGCTGGGTATATAATTCAAAAGAATATTTTGCTCTATAAATGTAAGGTTGTTCCATACAGTTCTGTTCCTAGTTTCAGTTACCTTCTGCCAAAAATCTTTCAATATAGGACAATGAAAAAACATATGTTTTAGAGAAGCACTATCCCTATTGCATCTCCACTTTTGGTTTCTGTTCTTGGCCACTGCTCACGTACTCCTCTCGAAAAGCAGGTCCAGGTGCAGCAGTACTCTGGACCTCCTTGCCTGGTCACAAGAAAGGCACCACAACTCATTTGTTTATATTATCATTGTATTTCTAGGGTTTCTAAACCTTGTAACATCTGTAGAAGCAGCCTCCTTAGATCACAACAAGCATTTTGAGCTGCCTGCTCAGGAAAGTGCTCCTCCAAAAAAGTGCTGAGTTCCAGTCTAGCAGCCACTTTCAACAGGAGTGGTCTTGTTGACTAGCTGGCATAGGAATCAACTCCTAGAGGCTGAGGGGTCTTTGGCTCTCCCAAACAAAATATTTGAGGAGCCCTAGGGAACTTGCTCCAGAGGACGCAGCAATGGCTACCAACCTGGATAGCTTAAAAACAAGATTAGACCAATTCACGAAAGGAGAGGGCTATTGATGGCTATCAGCCATGGTGGCTATGTTCTTCTTCCACAGTTTAAGGCAGCAATGCTTCTGAACCCTGGTTGTTGGAAACCTTACCTTTGCTGGCTCACCACTGTGATGAGGCCAAGGCCTCTGCCACCTCAAGGCCTCCACTGAGGTCCACTGCTGCTGCAGACATACTTCAGGAAGCCGGGCTTCACTTCTGGAAGTGCAGGATGGTAAGTTGGCAGGAGGCAGTGGGCTGAGGCAGCCTGCACACTTGCAGGTGTGTGGGTGTGTGGCAGCGGCAGTGGGCCAGGTCAGGCGGAGGCTGAGCGCGTTGTGTGGGTCACATCACAGGCGCATGATGCGCGTTGCCCATGTGACGTCACACACACACATGATGCTGGGACCCCTCAATCTGGTGTGCAAGTTGGCGCCTCTGCTCAGCGGCGAACTATGGCTAGCCGCGTGCACATCCCTGGCAAACACCGGCTGCCTCTGCTGATGCTGAGGATGCCCCAAAGGCGAAGCTAATGACATTGTTGCCCCTCGTTTTAGGCCATTGCAACCTCATGGAACATTTCACACACAGTGTCTTACGCGGGTGGCCTCTGGCTTCTTCTTCCGCGCCCCCCTTTTTTTGTCTCATTCGCCCCTCAGTCCAGCTTCGCCTGCATTTTGGCAACGACTTCGTTTTCTCCCTCGGCCGCATGGCGCCCTGGGCTAGCTTGCTTCAGCTTCCCGCGCCCATGTGGCCCGGGCTAGTAGCTCTTGGCCTCCCCGCCCCTTGCTTCCCTCAGCTCCTAGATGTCCTAAAGGCGGGAACGGGGGGTGGGGAGGATATGGGAGGTGGGGCGGCGGGTGGGAATAGACATATATATATTTGTCGTCGTTTATAAGGAGGTGGAGCGCGGGCTTGTGCTGTTCTGCTGGCAGCGAAGCGGGGAGGAGGAGGGGAGGCGGGAGAGCTGGTGGGACAGACTGAGGTGGGTGGAGGGGGCGGGTGTTGTGCGTTTTCCTCCGCGAGCGCCGCCGAGCAGTTGCAAATTTCCCCTCAGCAGCGTGGCCAGCCCAGGAGCACCTCAGCCTTTCCCAGGCAGCGGCAGCGGCCAGGGAGAAGACCAGACGTCCCTGCCTATCACGAGCCTTTCCCTCTCAGCCCCGGTTGCCGCCTCCGCCGCGGACGCCTGCCTCGCCGCGGGCCCCCTCTGCCCAGTTTGACGGCGCAACAGGACGAAGAGGGACGCAGCCCGAAGGTTCAGCGGCGAGCCCGGCACCGACCTCTTCCCTCTCCCAACAGCACAGGCAGAGTCCTGGGTGAGTCGAAGAATCCGGCCTCCTCCCCACGCGTTACATTCACCCTAGGAAGATGCAGGGCAGCCCCAGGGATGCATGGCAGGTTTGCAAGGCTGCTGCATTTGGTCAGGGGAGGGATTGTGGGAAAAGGGAGCGCAATGCTCCTTGTCTCCGTTTGTATTTATCGCGCTAAATAATCCCAGCACCAGCAGCAGCAGCAGCAGCAGCAGCAGGGATCTGGCAAAGTTTTGCATCTCCTGCGCTTTTTATTGAGGCTTTTGTGAAACAGGGGAGATGCAAAGCAAACGGTGTGTTGACCAAGTAGAAAGGGATGCCTCAACACCCAAACCTTCCTTACTATCTCCCCTCCCTTTTCTCCTTCTCCTTCAGGCTGGAAAGAGTCATGACAGCTGAAAAGACTATTCCTATAATTAATGGCAAGCCAGAGGATGCTCTGGACCCCGAAGCCTCAAGTACCAACTTGGTCCACAGTAACGATAAGAAAGTGCATGAAAGAGGCCACTGGAACAATAAGGTTGAATTTGTGCTTTCTGTGGCTGGGGAGATTATTGGGCTGGGAAACGTGTGGCGATTCCCGTATCTCTGCTACAAAAATGGAGGAGGTAAGATGGCATCATGTGTAAATGCATAGCTTTCATGCCCTAGGGAATCGCCTAAGGGTCTGTGTGCTTAATGTCAGGAAAAAGAGGTTTTCTCAGTGTATGCTAGCATTCAGGCAGGTGTGAGCATGGCATGTAAAATGCTCCACCTGCAGTATGGAATTTAGATTAATGTAGTGACTGTGTAGAGTCATGTTGATAAAAGGACAGGTTTGTTGGCTAGACTGAATTGAAAACACACCATGCAACCCCTTTGAACTCTTTGAAAGTGTTGTTGTTGTTTTAAAAAAAAAACCTTTAATGACAAATATCAGTTTTGGCTCTCAGGAAGAAGGTTTCTTTTCCTAAAGCTTTATTGCTGGTGAATATTATAGAGTTTAGACAAAATCCATGTTAAATGTCTCCTAGCAAAGCAGTGCTACCACATGGGTGTTTATTGTGGGGTTAGAGTTCCTCAGATATTCAGGTATTTAGCAGCATTCACATGTTGTTGGGTTCAAAATGTCAGACTGTATATTTTGCACATTTAATCCAGATGTAGAATTTCTAAGGGATATCCGATGTTAACAACAACACACTTGTTGCTAACATTCTATCTGCAAATCTCAATGGCCTATTTCCAAATTAAGCCCCATCTAGAAGCACCCAAATAACATGTGCCATTATGCAGATCTTTTATAGGCAGCAACACACTTCTTTATCTGCATGGTGGACAGTGAAGAAAGAAACTGCTATATTGACTGCATTTGTGTGTTTGTGTGTGTGCATGCACATATATTTGCTAGTCTTTAAGGTGCCACTAGACTTTTTGTTAATATAACTTTGGAAAGTATTACCGGTTATACTGTCACATATACTATACTCTATACAGTTATAGATTTTATGTTGCATACTGAAGTTATGCTCACAGTGCAACCTTAAGCATATTTATTCAGGTGGAGTTCAATGCTGTCTTGGCATGGTGTTGGCACAGCAGCCTCAAGTTTTTGTTTTTACAAATTAGGTAGACTTCATTTGTATTGCCATGGAGCTCTGTGATGACCACTGGCTTTAAATAGCTTCAAAAAGTGATTTTAAGGTCTGCCATTGGCTACTAACTATGTTAGTATTCAGAAATATAACCATCAACCACAATTCAACACACAGTGAAGTGCTTTTATAAGACCATCAATTCTCTGTGTCAGAATGCTGTTCTTGGGACAGTCAACATGGAATGGATAGTTCTCTTTTGCTTTGCTCATTGTAAACAGGTGTTAATATATCTGATGATTGATTGAATTTTCCACTTTTTAAACATTTGAACAGTAATTCTTAAAGTCATGCCACAGTAAATGCTGTTTTTGAAAGTGTTTCAATAGTATTTTGCTATGTTTCATTACTCTGTGTGTGTTTGGGGGAGAGGTGACTGATTCTTGAGAACCACAAGTCTAGGATGTTTGGGATGAGTAGAGCTAGTAGCATGGTTCTTTGGATCCTGTCCTGAATGCTAAACTTGATGAACTCCTGCTCTGTAATAGCACAAGGAGGCAAATATGATCAATGTTTTCAAAGGAAAAGAGGGTGGATTGTAAACCGAAGAAGGGACATACTGTTACAGCAAACTCTAAACAGTATTCAGTACAGTACTGTGATATTGTGAGGCAGGATGAAATGTAATTTGGATTAGGTATTATCCTTAGATTATTAAATGACAAAATATTCTAGATATTATCTATTCTAGGTATATATTTATGGATCACATTCATAATAGTAACTATACCATGCAAGAAACATATATGCCTATATGCACATATGATCAATGATAAGAAAATGCATTCTCTAGGCTACTGGTTCCCTAACTCCCCTGCCCTGCCCCCATCATTAACCACTTGAAATTGCTGAGGCTCTTGACAGTTGTAGCAATTATAATGCACTGGTGCTAGATGCTGATTGATTTTCATTGAACTGAAATTGCAATACAATAAAAAATAAGATATAAAAGAAGTAAGAAAATACAGTTTAAAATGTAAATTAATATTTAATCCAGAGGCACTGTGTATCACCTTAATGAAGTTCGTGGACTACTGACTGTCCATGGACCTCAATTTTGGAACCCCTTGCTCTAGTGGTTCCCAGCCCCCCCCCCCCCTCCAAGGACCATTTGGACATTGCTTATATTTTTGGTGTACCACCTAATGATTTTTCTGCCTCTTTTAGCAACTGTAATTTCACAGAATGCAAATTGTAATACAATAAAGTACAGTAGAAGAAATAAAACAAGAAAAGTACAGTTAATAATCAGCATAGATATTAAAAATGATGGATATGCTACTTTCCATCTTCATCCACAAATCCAGAGACATGTTGTGGATCACATGAATGAAACTTGTGGATTACTGGTGGTCCATGGACACTATACACAGTTTGCTATACACAGTTCCACTTCCCTTAAAGTTATAAGGCTACAATTCTAAGCACACTTTTGGGACTAAGGCCATTGAATATGAGAGCAATTTATCTACAGATAAGCTTTAAGACCAGAATCTAAGCAATTGTGCAACCAGTCCATTGGATTGTCCATTGAAGAGTAACCTCCCATACTATATGGCTAGTAGGTTATGCTTTGGCATAGAGGTGATGCCCCTCAAACGTGGAAAAGTAGAGGCACTGGCAGAGGTGGGAGGGACTATGATGTGCATTCAGCCAATTGAGTACACTTACAATGCCTAGTTCTATCCTGACCTAAGACATTTGTAAACAAGTATACTGCAAAGATTCAAACACTGCCAAAAGAGATGGGGATTGTGTTCGTTAAACAACATGAGGGAAACTGTGTTGGGTAGCCTGTCTACAAAGCAGCACAGAAAGTGTGAATCTTTATTTCTTGTTTCTCTGCCAGCAGTTCAGGGCCAAAATATTTTGTGTTTCTGTACTGCGGAGCACCATCATGAATTTGGCCCATTCGGTTTGCTAGGTCTCTTAAAAGCACAGTGTGTAGGTTTACTTGCTTTTCTTTATTGTCGTCTTTATTGCTACACAGTGGCAGAAAAACAAGCTCTTCTGTATTAACAATGATTCTTGTTGGTTAGTGTTAGTCAATTCCTCATGCTGTTTTTGTTACATGATGTTGACAAAGCTGGGGGTGTCATTTTTATGCCATATGATCAAGCAAATTTCCTACTTCTAGGTATACGTTCGTCAGGGCAAAATAAGAAATATGTTACATAGGAACACAGAAGCTTATTATTATTATTATTATTATTATTATTATTATTATTATTATTATTATTATTTTGAGGGTCTAAGTACTGCTTTTCAGTGGTTAGTGCAATACTGACTCAGAACTTCACTTCTTCCATGTTAAATTTAGTTGAGATATTAGATGACACTTGATTGGTGGTATAGGAAATGTATAGCTTTTGCTTAGGTGTTTTGAGAATTGATGCTTGTTTTTGACATAGAGACAGGTTTGTTTGCTTTTTTTTATATAAAGGCCAAACACTTCAATCCTATACAGTGGTACCTTGGGTTAAGTACTTAATTCGTTCCGGAGGTCTGTACTTAACCTGAAACTGTTCTTAACCCGAAGCACCACTTTAGCTAATGGGGCCTCCTGCTGCTGCCGTGCCGCCAGAGCACAATTTCTGTTCTCATCCTGAAGCAAAGTTCTTAACCTGAAGCACTATTTCTGGGTTAGCGGAGTCTGTAACCTGAAACATATGTAACCTGAAGCATATGTAACCCGAGGTACCACTGTATATCTGTACTCAAAAGTAAGTCGTACTGAGTTCAGTGGGTCTTATTTCTGGGTAAGCAGCAAGGGCTGCCACCCTTTCTGGCCTTTTGGAATTCTGAGAGATTACTCTGACACCACTACTTTGGTTGCTTTCCTCCCCACTTCCCCAGGTCAGTGTCTCTCTTCCTTGCTCCTCAACAGACAGACACTCATATGAACACAAGTCCTTGCTTTTATAAGGGGTCTAGGCAAAAGTCTGATCCAGTAGAACTAAAACAGACCTTGAATTTGCATGATTTTACGCATCCTCTACAACCACAAAATTAAAGCTTGCAGTGGTAGACTGCACAGTTAAAATCACAGCTCTGATGTTTTCTAGCGCTACAGAAGCATTGATCCACAAGGGATCCTCATGGATCTTCATAATTTTTACAAAGGCTGATGACAAAAACCACCAAAACCCCCCACAATGTACCCAGAGCACAGTGTACCCAAATAAAAAATAAATAAATTACAATGGATTTGTGCTTTGGATCTACAGTTACGTACTGCGACAACATTGGAAAGTACTGGGTTTGTGAATGTCATGGTTCAGTCAATGGAGTTAAAACAGATTTTCAAGGGGTTAGAGAGAGAATGAGAGATTGGTGAAAGTCAGTCACCTCCCTTCTCGAGCTGGTGTGAACATCCTGGTAGCAGAACTATACTTATAGGATTTTTTTGCCTCCAGTTAGTTAGTTAGTTAGTTAGACTCACTATCCCTTTACAGTGGTACCTCAGGTTACATACGCTTCAGGTTACAGACTCCGCTAACCCAGAAATAGTACCTTGGGTTAAGAACTTTGCTTCAGGATGAGAATAGAAATTGTGCCCTGGCGGCAGCGGGAGGCCCCATTAGCTAAAGTGGTGCTTCATGTTAAGAACAGTTTCAGGTTAAGAACAGACCACTGGAATGAATTAAGTATGTAACCAGTGGTACCACTTTATTTCTCTCTTTAACTTTCATAATGGAGTTTCATAGGTTTTTTTTCATCTAGAAAAGCACCAGAATTCTGTATTCTGAAAAGGCTTGAAACAATAGGTTTCAGCAAATGGCCAATGTAATTTATTTGCAAAAAGAAAACCAAGAATTGAAGGTGTTCCTGAATAAAGATTTCTATGTGTGATTGTGCTGTCCTTGGAAGACTTGAAAAATTAAGTGTTTGTTGAAATGCTGTTGCATTTTTCTCAAGTAGGTGTACTTAGAATATCATTACCTAATGTATTAAATTATTATTAGAATGCTTCAGTCACTAAGGTCCACTGGTGTATATGAGAGAGGTGAAACTGTATTGGAAGAAGATTCAGTTTCTTAAAATTCCTGCATGCCACTTGCTCTCTAGAACCAATCCAGCAATATTTTCTAAACTTTACCAAACTGCTTAACGACACATGAAAAATATTCAGTTTTCACTGTTGGGTGTCCCCCCCCCCTTTTAGTGAATGTCTGTTACTGTGATCATATTTACTACCCAAATAAAACAATTTTGTTTGCAAACTTATTTAAGGAAACCTGCTATATTTTCAGGGCTAAGTAATAGCATAGTATATGCTTTGGTGTGCTGCATGAATGGAAGTCAATACAAGAATATTTAACTGTTAGTTTCACCAGTTAAGTTTAGTTGCTTTAAAAGTATAGACAAATTAAAGTTAAAAGAGCATAGAACTATGCAATTGGAACTATTATTAGTATTATTTGTTTAGGTAATTAGTCACTTTACACAAGTTTCTCTAAGCAATTTACAAATACAGTCATACCTCAGCTCCCAAACACCTTGGAAGTTGAACATTCCGGCTCCTGAACAATTGAAAACTGAAAGTGATTGTTCTTTTGGAAGCCAAACGTCCAACGGGGCTTCCACGGCTTCCAATTGGCTGTAGAAGCTGCGCTTTGGAAGTCAAACATTTCAGAAGTCAAATGGAATTCCGGAACGGATTCTGTTCAACTTTTGAGGTATGACTGTAATAGTAAAAAGCAATGCATAAAAAGCATAAAAACAAAGTAATTCAAAGTGAAGTGCAATACAATGTAATCAGACAATAAAGGTTATACATTTACTAGTTAGATTTTCCATGCTACACGTTTTGTCTACTGTTCAAGTATCTTCTCTTGTTACATTTGCCATTGGGGTGCTACAGCAGATATAGTCCATATGGTGACTGATTAATGCTTGACCGCTTATGAAATGAACTGTAGCCTTAATGATTTGGGTCTCCTTGCCCACTTTCTACATTCCTTGTACAGTGGTACCTCAGGTTACATACGCTTCAGGTTACATACGCTTCAGGTTACAGACTCTGCTAACCAAGAAATAGTGCTTCAGGTTACAGACTCTGCTAACCCAGAAATAGTGCTTCAGGTTAAGAACTTTGTTTCAGGATGAGAACAGAAATCGTGCTCCAGCGGCGCAGTGGCAGCGGGAGGCCCCATTAGCTAAAGTGGTGCTTCAGGTTAAGAACAGTTTGAGGTTAAGAACGGACCTCTGGAACAAATTAAGTACTTAACCCGAGGTACCACTGTAATGACTGAAGGGTGTGTGGAGGCTTAACACATGACGGGTTGAGAATCCATGCAGTGAGTGCTTCTAAATGTCTTTGGCCTGCCAGGTATCTTGCCACAGGGAGGTCATTTTGAGTCACATCCCAATGGCATAAGTGTTGTACAGTGGTGTCATCAAGTCAGGGCTTTGGGACAGAAGTCAAAGGCCCCCAAACTCAGCAGGGTTGGCTTACTACATTTTGAAGTAAGTGAAGGAAGACAGAAAGCCATCTAAAGAAGTCACCCCCAACCTCCCCCACCCAATAAAGTCCAGGATCTATGATTGCCTAACTGCATCATTAGCATTGGGTGCTCTACACCAGGTCCAAGTCAATAACATTTAAGCATTTAACTGGGAATGTCAGTTCCATTGATATTTCTGGTTGCAAATATTGATACTATAGTAGTTTCTTATCCATAGTGTGCGAATGCCTTTGCTTTGTGAGTGGGTTTAATACTCACATGCACAAAATGATTATAGCTCATATTTATAATAACTTTTTAGAGACCACGGGTACATGTCCCAGAGTATGTTAGATCTGCGATTCAAGTGTAAGTAAAAATCAGCCTGAAATATGTATTGGATAATATTAAGCTTGTTGGTATAACAAATTGTTGGCATTTAAAAATCAATTTTGAAAACTCGGGGGCCAGAGCTATGCATCTTTACCCGCATGAATATTCCTTTGCTATCAGTGATACTACATTCAAGACAGGGGCTCATCCATATTTCCAGTTGTCCTGTTGCTTTCCCCCAGAGGAAACTGCTCTTCAGCACTCAATCAAAGCAAATGGCAATTAATTAAGGTTTCTCCTGGATTGCCATTTGTTCCAATCTATCACTATAGAGAGGTTTTTCCATTGGGAAGGAGTGGGGCAAGGGGAAAACCACTCAGACCCACACTTTCTAGGCATGGCACAAGCTCAAGGGTGGATGAGCCCAGGGTGTTGTTTGAGATAAGACAATAAAGTGATGTTATGTACGGTAGTCTTGTATAAATAATTGATGCATGAAATGAAACTTATTACTTATCTTTAAGGACCTGGATCAAACTAAATAATACATATCCAATCCTTGCTTTTAGGTGCTTTTCTCATACCCTATGTGATTTTCTTTATTTGCTGTGGAATACCAGTGTTTTTCCTGGAAACTGCCTTGGGACAGTTTACTAGCGAAGGAGGCATTACATGTTGGAGGAAAGTTTGTCCACTATTTGAAGGTACATGTCAAATTCTCTCTTGTTTCCAATATATAAACATGTATGCGTCTATCTATGCATGTGCACACACGAAACATTCATGAGTTTTGGAAATATCTTACAAATGGAGCAAACATATTTTTTTATTGCTTCCTTCAACAACAAAAACATTGCACCTGCCATTCTACACATCTTTCTTACTGATGCTTTCGGAACTTAGTTAGCAAATCATGCCAAGTCCTGACCAGTGCAGCACATCAGAGGACCAGTAAACTCAGGAATCCTCAGTTCAAATCCACTTTAACCATGAACTCATTGAATAACCACTTTCTTAATCCTAGCTTTATCCCACCCAGTCTATATTATGGGGATAATGATGCAGCGCAAAAGTTAATGATACCAGATCACCTTACAGGTAGCCATTAGCCAGATAATGCATGCAAAGTATCTGGAGAATTTAGGAAAAAGTTGTATGTTAAATGCTTTGTTGTAAACTTGGAATGTTTCCTCTTCTCTATACATTGAAACAGAACCTCTAAAATCATTTCCCCAACACTTTAACATGCTTTACCTACATTTGAACCCATTCCATAGCCCTGCTGTTCTCAGCCTTGGCCTTATTTCATTACACAATCCAATTTGTCACATATATTCAAAGACTGCTCCCCCCATGACCAGTTCTTCCCTTACAGCCCTTATATTTATATTTTCAGGGTTTTCTTTGTAACAAGTGACAATCTTAGAATCTGAACAAAAACTGCTTTCTGACTCTCGTTCCCTGTTCCTTTAACAATGCTGAAACAAGTTCCTGTATTTGTACTTTGCAGGTATCGGATATGCTACCCAGGTTATTGAGGCACATTTGAATGTTTACTACATCATCATTTTAGCATGGGCCATCTTCTATTTGTTTAACTGCTTTACAACGGAGCTCCCCTGGGCAACCTGTGGGCATGAATGGAATACAGGTATGGGCACAATGAACATACAATCTGTATGAATATGTTAAAAGAGCAGCAGAGTGATTTAATATTTAAATGATTATGGGGCCAAACAAGATAATGGTGAAAATTAGCGTAATTCAGATTTGCAACACATGATGTAAGAATAAAGGGATGAATCCCAATAATTAATGTTGATTATTCCAATAATAAAAGTAATGCCTTCAAATCTTCCCCCTTACATCATTTTGCTTCATGAATTAAACAGTCTGGTTTAAACAGCATGTATTATTTTTGAAAATCTTCCCTTCTAAAACATACTGGTTTGAAAAGGTTTGAACATATTGAACATAGTACAATATGTTCCTTAGCTGTTTATTAAAACTTTGCAAACTAAACATAGAGAAAGTATATGTAGGGTTTTTTTACCTCTTATGTAATGGAATTTAGTATATTATTATTATTATTATTATTATTATTATTATTATTATTATTATTTATTATATTTTAAAAACTTACATCTGAGCTCACTGTAAACTTGAAGACAAAACAGTTTACATTTTTTTGATTCACACAGCTATCTGCTGGATCAAACAGCTTTCCATCAACAGATGGACACATTTGCATACTATTGTGAATCATTAAACATTGTAATGAAAAGTGTGTGCAAGTGTGAAAATATGGAGGCAGAGATTCAGAAAGGGTTACATGTGTGCACTAAAACAAAAGGTGTGGAAGGGTTGCCAATCTGTTTATACTTCCAGTCTTACCTCTTGAAATTTTTGTGGGTTCTTTTTGTTGAGTCCAGTGGAAAGCCCCTCACACTAACCTTTGGCAAATATTAATTCTCTTATGAGTTTACATGTAGTATAAACTACAAACCAATAACCTTTTTATTTGGTGATGTATAAGGGCACGTTGAATTAGTTCATTACACTTCAAAGGGAAATAATACATTATTAAATGGTAAGGGTTTTCTTTTCATATTCCTCACATCTAATATAATTTTTAGTGAGAATTGTACTCTTTCATCCTCATTCTTTTATTCATTTTAACAGCTTGGGACTCTTACTTGAATCTATTGATGTTTAGGTAAATTAAAAGTCTAGATTCAAGTCCATCAGAAATGATAGTGCTTCAGTATCCTTTTTGGCATCTGTTTAGGAAAGCCTAGCCAATATTCAATGCTGTCCAAATAGTAAGTGTCAACACAATAATGGAGAACTGCTTTGATCTCTTTCTACCATTTCTCTCATGCCAGAGATAACAGTGTGCCAAATGGTAGCTTTGTCACTTGCCATAGTAAGTCCACCTTTCTGCTGGTAGAAAGAGATTCCCGAGCCAGTGATAGCAATTGAACTGCGGTCAACTGAATCAAGCACAATGCATGATTAAACTCCCTAGCAATCAGAGGAAATTATCCTATTTCTGCTGCCTCCAACTGGTCTGTTTGTTGCAGTTGTAACAAGACAAACCAAAAGCAGCTAGTGAACACCTTTCTGAGGACAACCAGTATGAATTAGTAATCAAAGCATGTGACTGAATCTTGTTTTCAGATCTCCGTGGCCATGATCTTAACATATTCAAAGTGAACTTGAAAGTTTTAAAATCGCAGCATTAATTTTTTTTTATTCTTTTACAGAACACTGTGTAGAATTTCAAAAAATTAATATGAGCAACTGTTCCCAAGAATATTTGCAGAATGCTACTTCTCCAGTCATGGAATTTTGGGAGTAAGTATAACTAAACTTTTATTCTAAACTAATTGCAGTATTAACTCCCTTCAAATGAAAGGTGTGGAGCAAACAATAATAGCTAAATGTAAGCTTATGGCAACGTGAGAATTTCAGCAGCAAACTGTTTTTACATAAAATTCACATAGGTGACACCGAGAACTCTTCCGTAATAATAGGAAATAAAAATATATATTTTCTTTGGGAATGAATATATGCAATCCAGACACATTTACTTGAAAGCACATCTCATTAAAATCAAGCTTTGTTCTGCACATGATGGTTAGTATTTTGTGTATGCATGTGTGTTGAGAGGATGGGAATGTTTTCCTTGGAATATTATCTGTAAGAGTTTGTTGCAAGACTTTCCTGAGCAGGGCCCTGAAACTTAGATTTCTGTTGGAAGGGACTGCTAATCTCAGCCAAATATTATCAATGCATAGGAGATGGCATATCATACATAATACCTTATCTGAGCATTTCCTGTTGTTTAGGAAATGTATTGCCCTTAGTTTGGTTTTTGGCTAAGGTTACCGTATTTTTCGCCCTATAGGACACACTTTTTCCCCTCCAAAAAGGAAGGGGAAATGTGTGTGCATCCTATGGGGCGAATCCAGGCTTCAGGAGAGCCCCACTGCCAGCCCCACAAGCTCGGGGGACAGCGGGGAGGCGCAGCGCGCCATCCCACTGTCTCCCGACGTGGTTTGGAGGCTGGCGGCGGGGAGAAGCGTGCTGTTCTGGGGGCTGGGGGCTGGGGTCAGGGGAAGCTCTGGCTTCCCCTGCCTCCGCCCCGCGCCTGGGAAAAAAAAATAATTTCCCCCCTTTATTCTCCCCCCAAAAAATCTAGGTGCGTCCTATCGGCCGGTGCGTCCTATAGGGCGAAAAATACGGTGTATTCCAGTTGTGTTCTCATTGTGGTGATGATGGCAGGGGTGGGAGAGAGTGTTCCTTTGCTTGTTTTGGTCCCAGTGCTTCAATTTTTCTTTCGCTATGTTTTTCTGAGCTATCTATGCTGGCTGAAAAATGTTCACAAAAATATCTAGTGAATTTTCCCCAGCATTTTTAAGCATTAGGAGAAGGAAGCACAGGAGTTCTCTTTATGTGTGTTTATACTTCTGACCATCTGCTGCTACAGATTTTGTAGGGAGTAATTGCATCTAAAATGCAGAGACACAAAATTTGCACGGTCAAATGTGTTGAGTGGAGTTTCTCTTTCCCTTTATGCCATAACTGTACATAAATGGGGAGCTTGTGCCTGGTCATCTTTGTGCAGGCAAAACAGTCTATTGTTTCCCCAACAATTACTATTTTTTCCTGTATTTTATTTTTTTAACTGGACATCATCCATGACTGAACCTGGAAAATGGATTGATTTCACTGGTGCTTCTGAGATGTTGCATTGTTCACCTGAATAGCTGCGACCTGATAAGAACTCTCTTAACCATGAATTGTATCCACCACTCTTGCTCCATTTACATAACAGACTTCTGCTTATGCAATGAAACTTGCCTTTTCTCCCTTGCTGCAGAGGGTCCAGGTACCCTCCAAAGCAGATTTTGGGGGTGTGCGGAAACAGAGATGTTACGTTGTGATAATAGAATGCTGATTGTGCATTATTGGACACAACCACATGCGTCTGGGAGTTTCCACTTCCTAGAATCCAAATATTAATCATTCAATCCAGGTAGGAGTGTGGGCAATGATTCTGGTAAATGACAACTTACCAATTTCTAAGTAATAAAAAATAATTTATGCTAAGCCAATTTCCTTGCTATCTGGGCAATTTATTTGTACAAAATAACTATCCTGTGAAAAAACTGAATTGAAGCATTTGTTTGGTGCAGAACTGTGCCTCAGAAGAGGAATAATTTGTGTGCACAAGCCGCTAAGACTTGTTTTTAAATGATTGATGAGAAATCCAAGCTTTCATTTCAGCAAATGTTGAGCAGGTTCTCTTGTGTTTTTTAACCCCATCAGTCATGCTGTGCTCTGTAGGCATAAGCATTCAAAGCAACAAAATTAACAAAGTAGCATGTGGTGGAGTATAGATGTGCTCAGAGGCCAGCTGCGCGCACACACACACACACACACACACACACACACTGAGAGAGATCGGAGAGGAACCTGAGTCTTTCCTTTTAAAAGTGTAAATGCTGTATTTCTACTAAAATTCTGCAGTAGTCACCTGCAAACATTCTTTAAGATTGCCTTTATTAATAAATCCCTGTGCCACTCCCATAAATATATTGTCTACTACTCTTATTAAGACATATTCTTTGAACGGGTCGTTGACCAAGAGAGAAAGAAATAATTTGATGTTTCCCTAACTATAATAAAGGACAGAGTTCGTTTAAGTTGGGGAGTGTTTTCTGAGTTGAACTGAACATTCACCACTATCTTGACATCTGATGGATTTGTAATGCATGGAAGCATATTCAGAGGCAATGAATATTAATACTTGCATTAGTGGATTTTGAAAAGTTTGAGGAGAACTAGAAATTTATCAGGGATGAAAGAGTGCATATTTGCATTAGATCTAATTAGTTAAATATGTTGCCCCCTGGAGCATTTTTAGGAGTTCCAGAATAATATTTATATCACAATAATATTTGTATATTTGATGCATGAGGGTGCTGAGGAATGCTTTTTCTGACATTGCAGGAAAGAATACCACTGAACACTTAGAGTTATATTTTCTATATCTGCACTTTTCAAATGAACTTATTCCCATTGTTCACATGGCTTGAAAGTGTGAAGAAAGAACTAAGAATATATTGTATGCTGTGCTGACTATGATTTCAGGTTTTGTTTAAAATAAAAATACTATGTGATATGCAGACAGCCAAATTTCTGTTCATATGCCTACCCACATTACAGTTTCACAAATGCACAAATCCAAAAGAGAAGAACGAGAACTTTAGGTCCTGTTGGCAAATGCTAAATTTTGGCAAAGTATGGAGTTTGGAAAATCAAGAAAGGTGCCCCTTGTGCATTCAGGAATACTGTAATTCACCATCACAATATACAGTACTATATTTGCACCAAGTTTTTCTTATTGTCCACTACAAATAATACTGGTTTTACACATAGCCAGTACAGGTATAAGTGACATAGTAAGGGGCAGCAGGTTTGATATGGAGTGAAACCATAACTTTTAAATAAACTTATAGAATATTGTAACGCAAAATATATAATAATGTTGTTGAACGTATGAGTCCTTTTACCTATTGACTGGCCCAGTTCTTTAGTTGTGGGCACTGGTGGGAGAGAATATCTAGATGATGTGGGAGTGTCTAGTGCCAGCATGATTGTGTGTGTGTATACTCACACACAGATGTCTTGTGAGAATTTGAGAGGCACACAACTGGACACCTACTACAGTCGTACCTTGGAAGTCAAACGGAATCAGTTCTGGAAGTCTGTTCGACTTCCAAAACATTCAGAAACCAAAGTGTGGCTTCTGATTGGCTGCAAGAAGCTTCTGTAGCCAATCGGAAACCCTATCAGATGTTCAGCTTCCAAAAATAGTCACTTCCTGCTTTGTGGCATTTGGGAGCCAAAATGTTTGAGAACTAAGCTGTTCGAAAACCAAGGTATGACTGTATATTTTAGGGATCCCTTAGTTGCACAGGGAATGAAAGCAAGTGGCAAAGCTCAGTCTGAATTTGCAGGCTACAAAATGTAAAAAATAACCCCATGCCTCTGTATGATAAGCTGATAAACTGTAGTGCTGTAGGGCTGTTGTGTGATGTTGGTTATGTTATAAATATAGTGGTGGAAGTTCCTTGATGTAGCCAAGCCATGATGCTGGTTTATCGACCCAAAGGCTGGAAACAGTTGAAATATACATGTTAGATAGAATGGGAACGAGACTTACTTGACAACTAAACTTTTGTAGCAGGGAAGATCATCTTCTATCAAATGAGAAGGGTGCAGCTGAGGGAACCCATTGATGTAATTTTTGCTTACTGGCTCTGTTGAAGTCTTTTACCATGGTTTAGAAATACAGCTTGCTGCTTCTTAGAAAAGGATTTGGGTAAACTGAGGTGACACGGTGGTGAAGTTATTTCCACCTCAATAGTCTCCTTTGTTAGGCAAGTAACAACCCAGACCTCTGCTAAAGAAGACCTAGTTGTTAGTCTGTCATTCAGTGGAAAAGGTGGCATATCCCTCGTGTTTTCAAGTAAAGCCCAGTGAGAAAAACATTTTCTCAAAGGAAAATAAGCTATGCTCTGTAGAAGGAAAAGGTTAAAAAAAAAACTTGACAAAGTCAAAAAGAGTTTTTCCTGCTTTATTCAGGTTGCAAATAACTGCAGGAGACACATTGTTACTAATCCCCACAATCCTAGGAAAAGTCATTAGCAAGTTTGGGCCTGATTCTGGTGCACTTAGCACCCACACACTCATTCAGTTCCTCTCTGGACTGGGCCTTTTTTTTTTGTGCTCAACTTGAAGAACATTTTGCTGTGCCAGACTCGTCGGTTTGTGTTCAGTTCACAGAAGGCCGTGTGAAAACATTCTTTCATTTGGATGAACACAAGTTTTTCTCTGGGTTCTGCCTCGAAACCACAAGCTTTGCTTGGTTTTATTTGGAAGCACTGAACATGGCTAAGCCACCTTCTCTTTGATATACTAGGCAAGGTTTTGAGTTATAATAAGGCATCAATCCAGAAAATTTTAAATAGTTTGAGGAATCTGCATCATTTGGTTCTATGATGCACCCTAGAGATTATGTTACCTGCAAAAGTAGAACTTTCCAAATGAATTTTGAGCAAACATGGCAGAAAAAAAATATTTTGCAAAACATTTAATGCAAACATTTAAACCAAAATATGCATCCTGGAATACATCTTTCTTTGGGATTTTTAAAATATTCATTTACCATGGATTTCTTTATTATTTCTGTTTGGTAATTTGGAATGATGGCAGGTGCCTTGGGGGATTATATACAAGGACTCAGAGTGTCTTGTCTGGACATGGTGGAAAGTGACTCCTTACCTTTATATCTTGTAACAAAAATGAGGAGACATTTTTGGATTGTTTCAGAATAGGTGGCAAAAATTGGCTTAATTTTTTGGAGGCACTTACAATTGGAATGCCTGGTAGTATAGACAACATTGCCCCCATTTTTCTTTTTTGCTGTTATGGCAAGTTACACTCCTAATACACTCCACAGCACCTTTGTGGAGGGACACTATGACACAACACAGCATCCTTCAGGTGATATTGTTGCAGGATAAAAGGGTTCCATGGTTTTTTGATTAAAGATTTCAGCTTTAGTCAGATCTCATTTTGGCAAATTTGGCGTGATGCAAAAAGGGTGCTATAGAATCACAGTTAGAGGGAACTTTGGAGACTATATCCTGCACAATGCAGGCTCTTAAATGCAGAATGCAACTGCCACATTGCTTACAGAGGTCTGTCAAACTTCTTCAGCTTAAAATATGCCCAATGATGGCAAATTCACCAGCACCTAAGACAGCCTGTGGCATTTGCATTTATCACTATCAACACTATTTTGTTCTTTTGCTGCCTAATGCTTTTGAATTACAACTGGGTAGTTAATTATACATTGAAAGCAAAATAGGTTAATGGATGTTAGTAATTAGTTTATTGAAAAATTGGTAAAAATATGTGCTGAATCTTGACGTGTCTGAATGTAGAAACGTTTACTCAAGGGTAATTAAACTTTAATTAATAGAATTACTAGTGAGATGTGGTTCTTATTTTGACTCTTAAAGAAACTCTACTTATTGGTGCTGCCAAGGAATGCTGTAGTGATTTTTAAGATTCAAACAGATACTGTTGTTCAGCTACGTGCAGTTATTCCATGTATTTCTTGTATCCTGTTTTATATGATATATTTTTCTTTCAGGAATGATTGTATAAGAATGCATTAGATCTAGGGCTATTAGCTGTTATAAAAACCAATACTTGATTAAAATGCACAAGTTTAAATTATTAAAATGAATGAAGTGGGTTATTATAATAAAGACTCTTTCTCCCCCTGTTTTCTATGGAGTGCAACTCGGTATGAAGTGTCAAGAGCAATATCTCCTTTAAATAATCGGTGTGACTCAAAATCACAATTCACACTTCACACTTCACATAGAAGTCCATTCCCTTACATCACAAGATCAAAATGGAGCTAGGAAAGATTAAGAAACATGGCATAATTAAAGGAATTGCTTAGCACTTTGTGTTGTGCAACAGTGGTGGTCACAGTCATCAAGAAAATGGGGAAATAATATGCATCTGTCTAGATCCTCGACAGCATAATGGAACTAGCCAAGAAAAATATGTACTTCAACACTAGATGACGTTTTAATGAAAGTGACAGGAGCTGATTATTTTGCAAATTAGATGGCTCAAGCAATTTCTGGCAAATATTGGACAAACCAGATCACTAAACTGGAGGCATTTAAGAAACTGATAGTTTGCCTGTTCTTTATGAAATTGCACTCCACGTGAAGGAGCAGATACATAGCTTGGAAATTCTCTTCAATCTGTCACATCACTGGAGACACAGAGGCTAAGACTGTTTTCTTCTGGCTTCAGCTAGTCTATTTGCTATGACCATTCGTGGTCAAGGATAGCTTGGACATAGTGGTTCAGGTCTTGGTAACTTCTAGATTGGTACTGCTTTGTGAAGAATCTCCCTCCCCTTTTACAGGCCAACACAGAAGTTGGGACAACTGACCTGTCAATCACCTGAGGTAATGAAACCAGATGATTGGCAGGAGGATGGACCAGCAGATAATCGGTACAGGATTATACCTAAAGGAATCAAATCTCTCAATGAAAATTTGGAGAATAAATTATGAAAGTAGGCTTCTGCCTTCTGAATAAATGCCAACATGCATGGCCTGAAAAATAGCTTTCTTACCTTTTGAATTTAAAAGAAAACACAATAGAAGAGCTTGGAATATCAAATTTGTGCTCATGAAATTCTCTAAGGAAGTTTCTTCTTACTATATTTCTCCAGGCTTGGAGAAAAACAACTGCAGATTATGGCAGCAGTGGCAAGGCAATTTGAGACTGTAGTCCTAAAAACACTATTGGAATATGTGAGGCATAATTACAACCAATGCATTTAGGCTTTGGGTACCAGTGATGCAGAATAGAGTGAGCGAAATGCCAATTTTAATGAATTATGAGTCCAGAAAACACTTTGCGCTCATGCAAATTCAATGAATCTTCAATAAGGGTTCAGTGAAACAAAGACTAATTCTATTGCTTGAGTCTTTTAAAGGGAAAAAAAATAAACTAGCAAATCCTTCCCTTAGTAGGATGCAATATGGTGAGAGTGACCTTAGCTATGAGGGTAGTTCAGTTTTTAAGTATTACATTCTGGTATTTGACAAAGGAAGGTCACAGAAATCTTTATGAAGTGGTATATTTATCAGAACTGAGCACAATGCTTTTCTTTCCCGTTAACATCAACCACTGGGAACCACTTGGAATATTCTGCCCAGAATTTCTTCTGGGGGCAGAAATATGCAAAATACTTGCAAGCCAGGATTCGTGCATTTTGAATGGGGCCACATTTTCAATTCCTTGTTGCTTACCAAGACTAAAGCTCCCTACTCCCAATGTCAGAGGGCTCAATCCAGGTTGGACCCGACAGCAACTATTTACTTTGTAAGTCATTCACACACAGTTGCTATTATTGAAGATGCATGTATCACTTTAAAATGTTTGAAAGAAAGGCTTGGTGTGCAAAAAGTGCTGGAGATCAAGACTACTTGGTAGTCTTGATTAATCTACACCATAGCTTTCCTTTCCATATTTTGAATCTTGTTTGTGAAGAGCCTCAGTAGGGCTTAGCATACTTCAGTGAATGTCCATCCACCTCTCAGAAGTGAGATCTGTGGAAGAGGCTCTCCCTTAAACAGAGATGCTTCTGAAATTATCTTCATCGTTATTTCTTTCTGAGTCTCCCAGATTACACGTACTTCTCTCTGAAGTGGAACTGATGTTCTAAGAATTATTGGTTGTTCTCTTTTGGTTCTCTAGAATTTGCCACAACGTTCTGTCAGTTCTGTACTCCTCCCCATTATGCACAACTATGATAAAACTTTAAAAGCGGTCTTAATGTAATTGTATGCATGACTGCATCAATATTCTTTCTTTTGTAATTTTCCAGGAAAAAAACCACAAGTTCAGTCACAAAACAATCTTAGATAGTAAGTAGACCACTGTATCAAGATTTAGTTTGCAAGGACTTCCATTTGGCATGAGGTACACACTTGTATATCAGCAACACTGCACAAAAGAATATTAGTGCATTGAAGAATATATTATGCATTGTTTATCGACTGGAAATCTGCAATGTGTGTGTGGAGAAATAAAATAAACTGGGTGAACTGAAAACTGTGGGAAACAGTGTCTGTTCCAATAGCAGAATTAATTTTGATTCTCCCAGTTAAACTGGAGTTCACGAGGAGTGGAAGACAGAGCAGAGAGAATTGGATAAACAATAATGGAATGGAACGGAAGGAAATCCGCTCATCCCTAGCTCTTAAGTACCATTCATGAGAATGGTTTATTGTTCAGAAGCTCAGAGCTGGGCTCTTACAGTAGTTACACCACTGTTATAGAATTCTGTCCCCAAAGAAGCTGCCCAGACTAAGCTGTCTTATTATTGAATTTTAAGAGAGCAGTTACAGCTTTGCTCTGATCTCTGAGAATAGTAGGTAATACTGTATATTGAATTTTACACATAGTATTATTGTTATAATATACCATCCCTAAGACATTACAATGAGAACAACCATAATCAACACATGTATGGAGTTTAAAGCCCTTCACATGCATGATCAAACTTTAATCCTTACAACAGCCCTATAATGTTGGCCAGTATCATTATTCCCCATATTATAGATGAGGTACTGAGAGAGAATGGCTTGAATAAGGCCTCTTACACGGCAGTCCTGTGCATGTTTAAAGGGAGGTAAAGGGGATCCCTGACCATTAGGTCCAGTCGTGACTGACTCTGGGGTTGTGGCGCTCATCTCGCTTTATTGGCTGAGGGAGTCGGCGTACAGCTTCTGGATCATGTGGCCAGCATGACTAAGCCGCTTCTGGCGAACCAGAGCAGCGCACAGAAACGCCATTTACCTTCCCGCTGGAGCGGTACCTATTTATCAACTTGCACTTTGACGTGCTTTTGAACTGCTAGGTTGGCAGGAGCAGGGACCGAGCAACGGGAGCTCACCCCATCGAAGGGATTCGAACCGCTGACCTTCCGATTGGCAAGTCCTAGGCTTTGTGGTTTAACCCACAGCGCCACCCGCGCCCCTGCATGTTTAGTCAGGGGTAAAACCCATTGTGCTGAGTGGGACTTACTCCTTGATAAGTGGGTTTAGAATTGTAGCCTCAGTGAATTCTGGCCCAGGTAAGATTCAGTCCAGGGGGATTCCTGATTTTCATGCCAGTCTATGCTCCTCTGGCTTTGTTTGGTTTAACAGTTCCTTGAGCTGCTGTGAAACTGAAAATATGAAGCATACTTAAAATATGTTTGCATGGGAGCTGCCTGCGTTTTCTTTATATTGTGGGGAAGATATCTTATACATGAAACGCTTTTCTGTTTGCTCCAAGTACAGGTGTAGTAGAAGTCTTGATTAATTTATGAGAGAAGGGACCTAAATTGATATCCAGAGCAGTATGAAATCTGTGAGCCCTTTATTTTTTTTCCTTTCTATGCTCCTAAATGGGCTTTCCATATTTATTAATTATTAGTGAAATTAATATCCCACCCTTCCTCCCAAAGGAGCTCAGGGCTTCTGAAAAAAACCAGGCCCAGGACTGCCCACCCCTCAGCATGCCCTGCCACTTCATACTGGTACCTTTAAATTTTACTTTGAGTGACATCCTATCAAAAAAGAAAGAAAAAAAGACCTGCATCTCTCTTTAGAAACTCTGATCTGCTTGGGGTCGGGGGAGGAAGGAAACTCTCAGTTCCTTGCTGGCTGTGAGAGCTTCCTTCACCCCATATATAGGGGCTTGTTTTAAAAAGCAGGGAGAAAAATGGCAGGGATGTCCCTGCAGGTTCCAAGTGTTGTTTGTTGCCTGCCAGTCAGGTAGAGCTGGCTGCAGGTGTTACCTTCTCCCTGTGTAGGGGCTGTTTTTATAGCCGCAGAGGAGGAAGACGCATCAGGGATCATCCCATTTGCCTTGCTTGTTAGTTGCTTCCTGATTGGATGTATGCGTGTTCACACAATACGCTGTCTGTGTGTGCAGAAGAGAGAGAGAAAAGAAGGAATATGTGTGTTGTCTTTGTGTGTACATGCATGTGAGAGAAAGAGATGGTGTGTGTACACATGAGGTATTTGCAAAAGAGGGAATATGTAGGCGAATAGGTCTGTAGGTATGTGTGGTGGGCATATGAAAGAGAAAGGGGAAGAAAGTCTGTAGTCTGTGTCTCTCTGTGAGATGCACTTGGGCAGAGAGAGAGAGTGGAAGAAATATATTTGTGCTGTGAGATATACACAGATATATAGATAGTATAGTGTGAGTGGATGTTTGTGCTGAACGTGCATGTGCAAGAGACAGTGTGAGGCAGCCAGCTTGAATAGTTTCCCTAGAACTGGGGAATGTTCCTTGTTGTTAGGCAGCAACAACATCACTATGCATGTGTTTGTAGAATTAATAGTGTGATCTCCTCAGTGAGGATCAGCAGATCATATGTGTCTTCCCTCAATATACTCTTTGTCAAGGTATGCCAACCAGAAAAAAATCCCCAAGCTGCTGTTTTCATTTTTTCAAAAGAGTATATTCAACAAATATATGTCTCTACTGGTTTAGTAGGAAGGACATATTATGTAGGAACTTGGTTCATTTTATTCATGACAATTGCACACTTTGGTTATGATTTCTACTCTTTTGCAGTTTCAAGGGTGTTTCAAATAAATATCACTATATAGAAAGTTCATTTTGAAGTCAGTACCGAAGGTGAGGAATAGGTGTTTTACAATTTATCAGGATATGAGTACCAGTCTCTAATTTTTATTTTTCTTATGAAAAGGCCCTGGCCAGGCCTGATGCCAGTGTAAGACTGAAGAATTTCCTTCTGTTATTTTTAGGTAAAATTATAACCTAGTCAGCTAAGAGGGTATGCTGTACTCCTTAGGTATTGGACCTCTTGTATGGCAGCCTTTGTCAACCTGGTGATATTTTGGAATACAGCACCCCTCAGTCCCAGGACCTGTAATTCAAAACATCTGGCAAGCTCCCGTATGGCATTCCTGCTGGTGGGGAGAGTAACATTTTGCTAGAAGTGGCTGGGATATTATCCCACTTCCTTTTAAGCAGGTTACTTAATGTCATTCTGAGGACTGTTATAAATCCCTTACTTATTTTCAGTTTGAAATTTATTAGCAGTCCACTGATACCTAACTCATATTGTACAGTGGTGCCTCGCAAGACGAAATTAATCCGTTCCGCGAGTCTCTTCGTCTTGCGATTTTTTCGTCTTGCGAAGCACGGCTATTAGCGGCTTAGCGGCTATTAGCGGCTTAGTGGCTTAACGGCTATTAACGGCTTAGCGGCTTTAAGAAAAAGGAAACAAACTCACAAGAACTCGCAAGACGTTTCCGTCTTGCGAAGCAAGCCCATAGGGAAATTCGTCTTGCGGAACAATTCAAAAAACGGAAAACCCTTTCGTCTTGCGGGGCACCACTGTATGAAGATTTTATTTCTTGCTACGCCCAATTTTTGGTAGTCGCAGCTTTTCATAGGAGGGGGAAACTGTTTTGTTCAATGGCTGCTGTGGATAGAACGCAGGTTAAGCATTAAAAAAAGATTCTTCCTATAAAATTGTTTAGGACCCAATTGGGTCAGATAAAGCGTGTATTACCTCAAGTGTGTGTGTTTAAATGCTGTTTCAAGTGGTGCAATAGGAGAAATAAACTCTAAAGACCTCGTCCCCAGATTAACAGACACCTTGTATACTGCTCTAAAATAGTTAACAGACACAACAAGACTTTCCCAAATAGACTGAATTTGTTCTTTAGCTTCTCCAAACCATGAAACAATGCAGTAAGTACTCTGGTACATTCCTTTCCATGAAACGTTGGCAGTGATTAAACCTCTTGCTATTCAGGAGTGTGTTACAGCCCTACATGCTGGAAAGCTTTATTAAAGAAACCCTTTCCCAGGAAAATTCAGTGTACTCCAAGCCCATGGGAAACGTAATGCTGCAGCTACTTCATCCAAAATGGGTACACTTGTGTAAAATGAGGCAAACACACTGTCAGGCTTCCAAAGTGCTAATCATTTGAATTCAGATGAATATGTTGCATGTTAATTTCTAATTGGGGGGAAGTTGCGCAGAAAATTTTGGTGGGCTGTACAGAATTCTAGTCCTGAGGACCAGGGAGAGTGTTGGGCAGAAAGAACCATTCTGGAAGTGGGCTCATCTAAGATCTGATCTCTATGCTTTGTGAAGCCTTCTGAGGACATTATAAGGGCATGCCTAATTTTTTCAGGCACACCCCCACTTACGCGCAGTCGACTCATGAGCGACCACTTATATGCACAGCATGGGGAAATAAATAAATAGATTCAAAGCAGGAAATGGTGGGAGAGAGCTGGAAAGTTCTCATGGCTCATGAGGAGACTCTTCCCGGAGCCCAAAGAGGACTTCAGTGAGGGCAAAGAAAGTCCCAAAGAGACCAGAGGCACAGTGGGGCTTTGCATAGTCTGTTCAGCCTCCCTGCCTAGCTGCTGATGGCACCAGAGCCCATACCTGCAATGGGCCCCAGACTCTGAAAACAAAAAAGCACAAAAAAACCCTTAAAGCTCAGTCAGCATCCTATGAAGTTAGGAAGCAAAATGTGCAGGCAGATGAGCCAGTCTTGCTGCTCCTGCTTGATGAGTGAGTTGCTTTGACACCAGAAGATATAAATCCTTGGGTCCGAGACCAGGGGAAAGAGACGGCAGAAGCAGATTGGAAGAAATTTAAGGACTATCTTAAGAAAAATTGTAAAATTACTGAATGTTAGAACGATGTTGATTTAAGTGGTTTCTAGCTGTAATGATTATGTAATTAAGAAAAGAAAGGTTAAAAATTAAAATAGAAATTAGGGGAAGGATTTGCTGAAAATTAATAATTAGAGATTGGAATACAGAAAGGGGAGGTATGAGGAGGTCGGGAAAGTAAGTTATACGAACATAAGGGACTGAAATTATACTTGTTGTTGTATGTATGTGTTGTATGTATCTTTGATTTTTCTTTTTTTCTTCTTTTTTATTTTATATAAATTTTTGGAAACTTTAATAAATATCTCTTAAAAAAAAATCCTTGGGTCCTAAAGAGTTCACATTTCCCCCTTTCCTTTAGTGACCCTTTATCTCATTTCCTAGTGGTCATTTCATTTTCTCCCAATCAGAGAAAAATAGGTGCATCTGTAATTAATACGGTACAGCCTTAAAAAAAAAGATAAAGGGCGCCTGACAGTTAAGTCCAGTCATGGATGACTCTGGGGTTGCGGCGCTCATCTCACTTTACTGGCCGAGGGAGCCGGCGTTTGTCCGCAGACAGTTTTTCCGGGTCATGTGGCCAGCATGATTAAGCCACTTCCGGCGAAACCAGAGCAGCGCGCGGAAATGCCGTTTACCTTCTCGCCAGAGCAGTACCTATTTATCTACTTGCACTTTGACGTGCTTTCGAACTGCTAGATTAGCAGGAGCTGGGTAAAAGTTTATTTATCTCCACCCCTTGCTGCAAAAGCAATATAATAAATTGAGAATAAGTGTGGAGGTTTGGTGATAGGAAGTGATTTATAGTGATCTGTGTGAACAAATATAAGAATTTGACTAAGTGTAGTCGGAACAGGGTTAAACTTTGCATACTAAGGTTTGTGTTTGACTTCCGTGCAAAGAGACAATGATGCGTCTGTGGAAAATAGTTGATTTAAAAACTTTTAAAGGTTTTATTATTAATTAAGATTTGTATTGTTCTTGATCATTGGAAGCTACTCTGGAAGTCTTTTTTGTGAGAAGGAGGGCAGCAAAAAATGGTTTGTTTTTCTGCCATTGTATAGTACAGTATGTAATCTAAAAAAAAAATATTGCTGCTTCATAATAGTAGAGTTTGCTTGGGTTCTTGAATTAATGAAGTGTATTCACAGGTTAGTAAAAAACCAAATGCAGCAAACCAGAAATAAACCGTGTTTTCTTTAAAAGTGGCGGAGAGAGTCTATTTGAATATTATTCAAATAACTAACTGATTAAATTTGTATACCACCCTTCTTTTGAAGATTTTAGGGAGATTCACAACAGAAAAATACACAATGAGAACATAAGGTGCACATTAAAAAAACCAACAACCAATACCCCCCCCCCACCTTTCCGCAAACACATTTAAAAGACCATAGTATGTTAATCACCAAAAGGCTTGGTTACAGAGTAACGTTTTCACCAGATGACTAAAGATATGTAATGAAGGTGCCGGGGGACCCGCCCTGGGGGGAGCATTCCACAAACAGGGAGCCGCAGCAGGAAAACACGCTTCTTCTGTTGCCACCCTCTGAACCTCTTGTGGAGGAAGCACATGAAGAAAGGTCTCAGATGATGATCACAGGATCTGTGTTGGTTCAGAAGGCGAGAAGCAGTCTGTAAGAGGCCCTGCACTTCCTAGAAAAGCTGCAATGGAGGTGCAATGGAGGCAACAAAGTATGCCTTCTTTGCTGCCTTCACTGCCACTAGGTAGGTTTGATGATGAGCCCTCACCAGTCTGGATGCACCAGGACTGGATCAGGTCAGGTGTCCATCTAGCACAGCGTCTTGTCTCCCCAGTGGCATTCAGTTGCACCATGAAGCTGATAAGCAGAGTTTGGGGCTAATTTTAATTATTCTAAACTGTTTAGAGCTTTACTACAATCAAGCAGTATATAGATTAAATGAATAAATGTACAATATTAGTTATATAAATATATAACACTTTAAGAATGAAAGCAGATCACTGTTTTCCACAGCACCACCACCACCCACCCACCCACCCACCCAACCAACCAACCAACCAACCACAATGGCTATAGACCTAAAATATGTTCTTGCGGTTCAATCCTGTATGCTCATTGTCTCTGTATGAGAAGTACAAGGCACCAGAAAAGTGCCTAAGCCTGTTGAGTTCGTTTTATATAAAATATTTTCCAGAGAGCCAAGCAACCTTTATCCAAGGGGCCTTTGTGTCACACTTTCCCCCGTTAAATGCATCCAGTCACACGGTTTTGGTACAGTGGATAATCAGCCTCATATGCATTCTAAGGAAGCTGAAATTCTGACTTTTCTGCTAATATATTTCACCTGATAAAATGGGAAAGGGGGAAATGTACGGATGAATAAAAATAGAAAATGGGCATCCTGGGCATGGAGCCTTAGATTTTTCAAGAATAGAACTGGCTAGGCTTCTGGCATGGCTCTGGGCAGCCAGAGTCTCAGCAGGGGAGCTGAGGGGAAGGAATTAGGCAAAGCTGTGTTGTGCCTGGTGAGAAAATCACTGTTGGACCCTGTGTGAGCCTCCTTTCTCTTTTCTTACATGTATTCTTTGCATAGAGAGTTCATGGAACATTGTACTTTATGGATTGATTATATGTTTCGTGCTTTCTACCACTGGCCTCCGAAGGGTGGTAGTGAGGCCAAAGCAAAGTCCCTCCCCCTCTTTTATTTGAAAAGCTTTGAATACCATATGCCACTAATTCAAAGTGATTGGCAGCACATATCTTTGAACAGGAAGGCTAAACACTCAGATGTAAATTTTCCTTGTATTCATTCCCTAGGCGAAAAGCTTCAGCTGTGAATTAGGTAACTTACTAGAGAAAATTCTTCTGGTGGCTTGTCTGGTCTCTTGCTCAAACAATACAGCCACAGCCTCAAAGTGAAAAACACACAACACTCCTGCCTAATTTAGTTAAATCATGATGAGTTTATCTAGATAAGAAAGAGATAAGATTTCTAATCAGTCAGACTGTCTGCACAATTAGCAAAATAAAGATTGCAGATCTTGGGTGCTAAAGCTTCTGTCAGTATGTCCTGACCTCTTGCAGGTGTCCAAGAGAACATTTCTAGGGCCTCTAGTTTCTAGAGGCAAAAAACTGTTATGCAAACAAAGTGTACAGTACTTCAATGCCAATCTTGTACCCTCAGATAGCTGTACAGAAGAGCTTCTTTCAAATGGGGAATAAGTTAATAATCTCTGCCCAGCTTGCAGTGTCGGGAGAGCATTCCTGCAGGTCTCAGCAGCCTACTGTAACAATTTGGGAAAACAATTGGAAGATAAAATTGCTCAGATTTGTGTGCGTACAATTACATAGTGGATAGTAATTGCAGTCATAGTAGATAGCTCGATGAAGATGTGGGCCCAGTGTGCAACGGTCATGAAAGAGGCAAATTCCATGCTGAGTATCATTAGGAGGCAAATTGAAACTAAAACTGCCATTATCATTATGCTTTTATACAAATCTGTGGTGCGACAGCATTTGGAGTACTGTGTATACTAAAAAGGTAAAGGTAAGGACCTCTGACTGTTAAGTCCAGTCGCGAACGACTCTGGGGTTGCGACGCTCATCTTTCTTTACAGGCCGAGGGAGGCCTGTTATACGATTAAAGAGAACATTGTGAAAATGTTTTTTAGATGGTACATGTTAAGTTGTGGGTGAACATATCAGATGACGCAGTGATTTCTCCAAAGCAGCACTTTATTTGTAAGCTGGAACAGAACTGAACGGCAAAAAGCTCAGCCAACTGACATGGATCTGAGTGAAAACTATATACCTGATACCCCTGGTGACCAGGGTGAGAACTTCAATACATAACAGTTCTTGACACCATCGAAACTAGCCAAAATTTACAAATTAAAATCCAACCTATGTTGGAAGTGTCAAGAATTGGAAGGGACAATGTACCATGTCTGGTGCAGCTGCAAAAAGATAAAATGTTTCTGGGATACTATAGATGAAGAAATAAAAAAGATTTTAAAGAGTCCCATAGAAAAGAAACCCGAGGCCTACCTATTGGGTCTTTTGGGAAAAGATATTCCACAAGAAAAGAAAGTAATCTTCCTGTATGCTACAATAGCTACCAGAACAGTATTAGCCAGCAAATGGAAAAGTGAATTGATTCCCTCCAAAGAGGAGTGAATATGTAAAATGAGTAACTATATACATTTGGCAAAACTAACGGCAGCCAAAAGGTCACAGTCAAATCAAAAGTTAAGACTACAATGGAAATGCTTTGAAGGTTATATAGATAAACTGTTCACAAAATAATACGTTGATATGTATAGTTTAAGACTGTAGAATTTATAAGAAGAATGATGTGTAAATGAGATATGAAAGAAATTCAGATAAGAAATGCAATGTAAGGATTTAACATAATATAAAACAGAAATCGGGGTGTGGTGGAGGCGAGTCAAGGGTGGGATTATATATACAGGCAGAGGGAGTCGGGGTTTGTCCGCAGACAGTTTTTCCAGGTCATGTGGCCAGCATGACTAAGCCGCTTCTGGCGAAACCAGAGCAGCGCACGGAAACGCCTTTTACCTTCCCGCCGGAGCGGTACCTATTTATCTACTTGCACTTGGACGTGCTTTCAAACTGCTAGGTTGGCAGGAGCTGGGACAGAACCGCCAACCTTCTGATCGGCAAGCCCAAGGCTCAGTGGTTTGCACCACAGCGCCACCCGCGTCACTTAATCTCAAAATGGATATTGCAGAGCTGGCAAATGTTCAGAAAAGTGCCACCAAAATAATGGCTGGGATGAAGCAACACCCCTATGAAGAAAGGCTGCAGCATTAAGGACTTTGTAGTTTAGAGAAAAGGTTAATGAAGGCAACATGATAGAAGATTATAAAATTATGCATGGCATGGAGAAGTGACAGAGAAAAGTTGTCGTCCTGCGCCCCCCCGCCCCCGTCTCATAACACTAGAACTCATGGACATCCAATGAAGCTGAATGTTGGAAGATTTAGGACAGGTAAAAGGAAGCACTTCTTCATGCAGCAACTATGGAACTCAGTGGCATAGCGTGGGTTGTCAGCACCCGGGGCAAGGCAAGTAATTTGCGCCCCCCAACCCGTGGATTTGTGCCCCCTAACCCGTGGATTTGCGCCCCCTAACCCGTGGATTTGCCCTAACCCCAGATGTTGCGCCCGGTGCGGCCGGCTCCCCCTGCACCCCCCACGCTACGCCACTGATGGAACTCACTCCTGCAGGAGGCAGTGATGACCACCAACTTGGAGGCCTTAAAAGAGGATTAGACAAATTCATGGAGGAGAGGGCTATCAACAGCTACAAGCCATGATGGCTGTGCTCTACCTCCACAGTTGGAGGTAGTAATGATTGCTGGAAACCATGGGAGGGGAAAGTGCTCTTGTACTCATGTTCTGCTCCCTAGTTCCTCACAGATATCTGATTGATCACTGTGAGAACAGGATGCTGGACTAGATGAGCTATTGGCCTGATCCATCAGGCTGTTCTCCAGAGAATCAGTTTTTAATTGTTGTTGATGATGTGGAGATGCTGCTTGTATCTGTGGGATGCATGTGGACAGCCTGCTTGTATGAGCTAACCAGGTACCTCCTCGCTTCTTGATCATTGTGGCTTATTAAAAACCAGCTGAGGGAATTGACAGGCTGGGTTAATGATGCCTCACTACGAGATGGTGAGCTGCCACCTGCCTTGAAAGAGTGCTCCCTCCATAAGAGGATCTCGCCAGCCACAGAACTGTTAAATAACAAATAAATATCACCCAGTTGTAAATATACCCTCCATAGGCAAGGTGCTCAAGAGGGTAGCAGTGACACAGCTGTAGGCATGCTTGAAGAAAGTGGATTATCTGGATTCATTTCAATCTGGCTTTAGGCTGAGATTTAGAACCAAAACTGGTTGATGACTTGTGGTGGGGAAGAGAGAGACAGGAAGAGTGCAACTCGGTTTATTCTCCTTAACTTCTCCCTGTTTTTTGATACAGTTGGCCATGGGTGTGGTAAGAACCATGGTTATGCTACTTAGGAGACTGGTTCCAGTCAAAGCAATGGAGGACACTGTTCAGCACCATGGAAATATATCTGTCCTGTCCTGCCATACTCCCATCTTTCACCCAGTTTAACATCCTTATGAAGCTGTAGGAAGCTGTCATCAGGGCATTTGGAGTGATCAGCATGCTGATCATACACAGACCTATCTCCATTCCATCTGAATCAAGAGATGCAGTTCAGGTTCTTGACCAGTGCTTGGATGTAGTAATGGGCTGCATGAGGGCCAATAAACTGAACCTGAATCCAGACAAGATGGAAAGGTTATGTGGTCTGGGTTATTGAGTCTGGAAGTCTGTCTTACTTGGGTCACACTTTCCTGGAAAGGGCACATCAGTAGCTTTGTCCAGCTTTATCATTTGAGGCCATATTTGGCAACGAGTCCCTATTTCCAGTTGCAGCTGGTTCACCAGCTATGGACTGTACCAGAAAGATAAGGCTATGCAATTGTATCCTAGTAACCTTCCATCTGGATTACTGCAATGTATTGTATGTGGTGCTTTCCTTGAAGATGGGTTGGAAGCTGCAATTAGAAGCAGAATGCAGCTGGATACATGCAAGTATGAGTGGGAGATCTCATGCAATTCCTATTATGGGAGAACTGCACTGGCTGCCTGTTTGCTTCCATTTAAGGTTTGCCTTTGGCATATGAAGCCTACACATTGGGTCTCACATACTTGAAAGATCCACTCCACTTACACAACTCATCCCAATTGGGAGCTGTGTTCATTGGGGGAGGGGGCTCGGTTAGAAGCTGTTCATCCTCAGGGGTTCAAAGTGTGGCTGAAGGTGTAAGACCCTTCTTCGTAAAGGTCCCCAAGATCTGTAACTTCCTCCCTCTGGATGCGCACTTAAATTGTACACGTTTTGGCAGCATGCTATGATGCATCTTTTTCACCTAGGCTTTGAGAATGACTGAATGTGAGTTTTCCTCTCTGTATCTGACACTGTATTGCTTTTACTTTGGGCTGGTGTTTTATCCTTTTTATTTTAGATATGATTGTATTTTTAGTCTTCTTAGATCATACCTTGGGAAGTGTGTGTGTGTGTGTGTGTGTGTGTGTGTGTGTGTGTGTGAAGGGCAGGTAGCAAATATTTATAATAATCAATATCAAATAAAAATAAATATCAAATAATCAAGAGGCAAGGTTCCTGCAGGAAAGTATTTAATTAAGAGAAAAACATTGTATTTACTTCTGCTTATTAACTCTGCAGCCGTTGCTCATTGATATTGCTGCCCATGCCTCCTGTTTCCTGTTGCCAGCTCTTGAAAAGCAAAATTTTCCTACCTGGCTTGAATGCAAGAGGAGAGGGAGAAGCAGAGCCAGGTGGAGTAATGGGCAGTATCTGACAGCATTAATAGTGGAGACCATTAATAGTGGAGACCATGTATGTCTCTTAAAAATAGTGGAGACCATGTATGTCTCTTAAAAATAGTGGAGACCATGTATGTCTCTTAAAAAGCAGAGACATCACCTTGCCAACAAAGGTCCGTATAGTTAAAGCCATGGTTTTCCCAGTAGTGATGTATGGAAGTGAGAACTGGACCATAAAGAAGGCTGATCGCCAAAGAATTGATGCTTTTGAATTATGGTGCTGGAGGAGACTCTTGAGAGTCCCATGGACTGCAAGAAGATCAAACCTCTCCATTCTGAAGGAAATCAGCCCTGAGTGCTCACTGGAAGGACAGATCCTGAAGCTGAGGCTCCAATACTTTGGCCACCTCATGAGAAGAGAAGACTCCCTTGGAAAAGACCCTGATGTTGGGAAAGATGGAGGGCACAAGGAGAAGGGGACGACAGAGGACAAGATGGTTGGATAGTGTTCTCGAAGCTACAAGCATGAGTTTGACTAAACTGCGGGAGGCAGTGGAAGACAGGAGTGCCTGGCATGCTCTGGTCCATGGGGTCACGAAGAGTCGGACACGACTAAACGACTAAACAACAACATGTATTTGGGGACAAAGGCCAGAATCAAAGAGACAGAA
The DNA here is from genome assembly GCF_964188315.1 of Podarcis muralis. Classification (NCBI taxonomy): domain Eukaryota; kingdom Metazoa; phylum Chordata; class Lepidosauria; order Squamata; family Lacertidae; genus Podarcis; species Podarcis muralis. Next base: position 76,552,146 of record NC_135656.1, read on the forward strand.
CCCATAGAGTGTTCAAGTATTCAATGTGCTTACAAATACCCTGCCATCAGGCAGTAGTACATCAAGGCATCATAGCAGGTTAACATAGGTCATCCAAACCCTAAACCAAAACTTTTAGTGAAATGTGCCTAGCTGTTTTGCAATGGGCACAGAGCAAGAATTAAAAGTGCATAATTCAATGATATGAGAGTACCCTGTGGGAGGCATGAAGTGTGTGTGTACACACCCACACCCCTTCAGTAGGAGCACAAGGAGTGTGGACTTGTGCACAAACTGATTTGGCCAAATGAGCCAACTTTAAACCACTTTATGATCCTGGCTTGTTAGAATAAACCAAATTTAAAACTTACCGCACTACCTAGTTTGATCATAAAAGTAACTGTTTCCCCAAAACAGAAGTAAACTGTTTCTGTCCACATGGCTGATTGCAGCTTAATTATGGCAATGGAGGAAAACTGCATACTGCTCTGTTTTCTCTGCTTCACTTGTTGTTCCTTTCTGCTTTACTCTGCCTTGACCCAGCTGCACCCTCTCTAAATCAAAGCTGCAAGCAAAGATGAAATGCCCATGACTCATAGGCCAAAGCAAGTTTTGGGCAAACTACAGTGTATTATTTTCATCAAGTAAAATTGAAATGCCTGTATTTGGTAGGTAGCCACAAATATTAATATTCAAGGAATGATGAGGCTAGTGTTTAGCATGCTTATATCCAGGTTATTCATATTAACCTAGCTGTTACACATGAGTAGCACCCTAAATTCCGCCGTTGTTTTTTTAAAAAAACCCATACTTTTGTAAACTGCTTTGAGAGTTTTCTTAATGTGTATGGTATATAAAAATTGTTACATGTTATGATATTTTTAATGTGTCGGTTTTTAATGTGTGTTGGGGAGCAGCAAAAATTCAGAATAAGGGTAAGTACCAATCAGGCTGTCCCATGCCTTGAGTTCTCCACTGTTCTGCTGGCACTGCTTTTCAGGCTACAGGCATGGCACTACAAATAAAATTTGAAAGAGAACGAGATAGGAGTGGAAACTGGCTTTTGCCATCCTTGAATATACAGTTTCTGCACATGTAGACTCTGTACAGAAATCTACAGAGAGCTCGGGTGTGTGAATTCCTTTATCTTTCTCCCCCACCTACCATCCAGCCTGCACACCTGGCTTCAAGAATTTGCTGTCACAGAATGCTTGAGGCTCAGTGGTTTGGAGTGCCTTCCATAAACTTTGGCTGGGGGCCCAGCTGCACCTCATCTGTACAGGGATAGCCTCAGCTCTGCTAACCTCTGGATTAGATTACTGCCATGTGTTATATGTGGGGCTGCCTCTGCAGCTGGTGCAACACTTGGCAGCTTGGTTGCTCCCCAGGGCAAGATAGTTTGACCATATAATGCCAACCCTGGCACCACTGCACTAGCTGCCAATCAGTTTCCTGGCCCAACTCAAGGTGCTAGTTTTGATCTATAAAGCCTTAAGCAGCTCAAGACCACAATATTTTGAGGACTGCCTCTCCTCATTTGAACCGAACTGCACCCTGCAACCATCATCTGAGGCCCTTCTTCATGAGGCTCCTCCACAAGAGGTTCGGAGGGTGGCAATACAAGAGTGGATTTTTTTCTGCAGTGGCTCCCTCAGGGAGGCTTGCCTGGTGCTTTCAATACATACTGTTAGGCGCCACGTGAAAACATTCCTCTATGATAGGGCCATCCAACTTGCTGCTTGTGGTCCACATGCAGTCTGCAAAGGAACTATGAGGAACGGCTAAGGGAGCTGGGCATGTTTAGCCTGGAGAAGAGGAGGTTAAGGGGTGATATGATAGCCATGTTCAAATATATAAAAGGATGTCATATAGAGGAGGGAGAAAGGTTGTTTTCTGCTGCTCCAGAGAAGCGGACACGGAACAATGGATCCAAACTACAAGAAAGAAGATTCCACCTAAACATTAGGAAGAACTTGCTGACAGTAAGAGCTGTTCGACAGTGGAATTTGCTGCCAAGGAGTGTGGTGGAGTCTCCTTCTTTGGAGGTCTTTAAGCAGAGGCTTGACAGCCATATGTCAGGAGTGCTCTGATGGTGTTTCCTGCTTGGCAGGGGGTTGGACTTGATGGCCCTTGTGGTCTATTCCAACTCTATGATTCTATTCTAAGCCTTTTTTCTGGTGAACCTCAGCAACATTCAAGAATAAAACATCTTAAAGCCTTATAAAAATTATTTTTTGTGTCATGCTAGAATTGTGTTTGATCCAGCCAGATTGTTTCCATGGTACATATCAGGCTAATGTGGGGACCTGACTGTGGTTACTTTTTTACTGAATATATTGTATGTCTGGTAAATGCGTACCAGACTTGAATCAAGATAGCAGCTAAATGGAATAGGTTGCCTTTGGTTTGATGGTACAGTTTCTACCACAAGCAAATTGTCTTGATTTACAGAGTATGCACTGCACATAAAAGTGGTCACGGAGCAGTTGCCTTTTTGTGCTTGTTCTGAGTGTGTGGAGCTGTTGTATGAATGGGAACCAACTTTTGACACATGTGACTTTCCACATTTAGTTGGCAGTTTTACAGATTACCTTGTTGTTATACTAATTGTAACACTAGCCAATGTGAAAGGTATCATAATAATTGATAATGATCCTTGCTTAGCACATTGATAGATTTCTAGCAATTCTTTTGTCCTCTTTCTTTCAAACTTTCTATAGACTTCATTAAAAGTTTCCAGCAATTTATGGCTTCTTTTATTCTTGTGCAGACGCAGGGTGTTGGGCATATCTGATGGAATTGAACACATTGGGGATCTTCGCTGGGAGCTGGCACTATGTCTTTTGGCAGCCTGGACTATTTGCTATTTTTGCATATGGAAAGGAACCAAGTCAACTGGCAAGGTAAAAGTAATGGTTCTATATACTATGTAAGCTTATGATAGCTTGTCATACTGGACTGAATCCTACCTCAGCCCCATTGGCACAAAAGGCCTCCCACGACACAACAGAGCTGCTGCTTCCTCTCCTGTCTCTTCCAGCAACATGTGCCCCCCAAATCAGCTCCGGGGGGGGGGGGCTGAGGGACCCTCCAGAGCAGGTTTTGGTGTGGAGAGGAGAGCATGTGGAAGTCCCTTTGCACCAGCAGATGTCTGCTACCACAGCTTTCAATACAACCCACTGTATTGAAACTATAATATTATTTAGGCTGAAAGTCTATTCACTATTATCTGGGAATAAGTAATATTAAAGCCAAAAGGGCTTACTTCTGAGCAGATGTGTATAACTTCACACTGTTAGTATGAATAAACAAACAATAGCAGTATCTTTCACATATATGAAACTTGTCTTTTGCAAAACAGCTCAAGATTTCTGGAAAGGCAAGCTCATCTAATCAGTAGAAAGGAATGAGAAATTTATGTACAGTACTGTTTTGGTAAACGCACAAGATGCGGCCAGCCACAGAAATCATGTAAATGTAAGTTGATAGGGCTGTGATTTGCTATGAAATTGTCAAGTTCATTGTGTTCACAGAATTTAGGCAGCATTTATTTAGAAACACTATTCTTGACACTTCTGTTAATGCAGAAATGAATATTTACCCGCATTCAGAGTACAGTGAATTTCAAAGATTCAAAGCCAGCAAATTATAATACCGTTTTTTTTCTGCTGCATCTCAATGCAGTTAAGATCCTTAACAAAACCCACATGCTTTCCCCCAAGTACAAGCAGGAGTAGTCTGCGGCATTTGGGCACCTGAGGTGAAACTCCTACCCCCATGACGAGTTTCTCTTCAAGATTTTCTGCTCAATAAGTTGTTGCAGAGTCTTCCCTACCAGGTGGCAGATGGGAGAGATCAATTTTGGATTCCCTTCACTCACCCAGCAGCAAATTGGAGTGGGGAGAAAATCTCTCAGTGACAAAGCTGCGTGGTGGAATGCCTCCCCTCTCATTGACTCAGCAGATGGGGAGGTGTTCGGCAGAGCTTTGCTACTGGTCCCTCTCTGCCCATTGAGGCTGGGCAGACTGGTGGCAAAACTGAGAACAAGGGTGCCACCTGAGGCAGCTGCTTCATCCTGCCTCATAAGCTGGCTGGCTCTGAGTACAAGATAGCCTGCTTCTGAGCACAGGAAGCCATTGTACACTGCTGAATCCTCAGTGCTCCTAGTCACCCAGTGATAGCCAAATACCTACTTCAAGGTTTCTGAAGGACTTGTGTGTGTGTGCTCACAGAAATTTCTTTTCTATGAAAAGCTGACTGTCACATATCACAAAATGTTTGCTTCAAAATAGTTTGATATGTGTCAACATCTACATGAGAGTAGTGTGGGGAGAAACGTGGCAATGTGGGGCACTTTTATTTTTATTGCATTTATTTGATGCTTATTATATAAAATGTCTCAAAGCAACTTACAATTGCAAGCTCTTTAAATCCATTATTTTAATCATGCTGGCATCCTTTTGGATTTGTTTGTTACTTTTACATCTCAAATAAAATTATTATTAATGTGGCCTTTTTAAAATGGATTCCAAAGTGCCTGAACTGGTTTGACTCTCCCCACCCCCCCACCCCCCGCCAGTAATAGGCTGGGTCTGAAAGTTTTGTACACTGGACTTTATGAATACTAGGTGATTGAAGTATTATTTTGTCAAACCTTTTAATTTAATTTGCAGTACAACCCATTGCTTGTCTACTCAGAAGTAAGCCCTATTGAATTCAGTGGGGCTTACACTTAGGAAAGTATGCATAGGACATTTGTGCATACTGCTCTTATAGATTTTGCTGCTTTAGTGTATTTTTTGTTTATTTTTAACTTGGTTTATTTGGATCCTGCTCTGGAGGAATTTTTCAAGGAAAAGGGAATACGTCACCAGGTGACGGGTGCAAAGTCTCCTCAAGGGGAGGAGAGGGAGGCAGAGGCTGATCCCGGTGATGGGGACCAGGTCCAGGATCAGGGTTCAGAACCCGGTGATGGGGACCAGGTCCAGGGTCAGGGGTCAGGGCACTTATAAATTTTGGGAATTTGATTGAAGGACAGGGTATACATCATTTTAATAAATAGGTTAAAAAAAAAAAAAGGCCACCCACTTCACTTAGAATCCTTACTTTCTGAGTGACCTTTCCTGAACATGGTGCCTTCTAGATGTTTTGGACTAAAATTCCCATTCGCCCTGGCCATCACAGGTGGAGGGACCAGTTTGAAGAAGACTGATCTAAGGTTATTCCTGCTAAAAAAAAAAAAAATGTATACCAAATACTAGACTGGTTCACACATCACAGTGAACCACAGTAAAAAAGGAAAGGGGGCTTGCTATGCTGTTACAAGCTTATTGGTTGCTCCTGCTTTGCTTTGCTCTGCCTGGAGCAAGGAGAAGCAAAAGCTTTAGCTTAGCATTGCAGATGAAAAGTGGACATGCTTTATTACTCTCTGAAGAAACCACTTAAATGAATAGTCAATTAAAGCCTGAAACACTACAACCAAAACCTGCCATGATTCTGCAATGGAGGAATCATTTTATTGTGCTGTCAGAGTAGTGTTAAGCCTTCATTGAGATGTAGTGGGGAGATGCTTATCATAAGTATTTAAACAATCAAATGACCATTACACAGTGTTGCTAGCTCTGTAAGAAACTCATCATGCAAAAAAAGAAAAGAAAAGAGTTTTTGATTCTGTAAATTGGCCTTTTGAAATACCATCATTATGGTTTACTGATGTGAACAAAGCTTCAAAACATGGAATTGTAACCTAATCTTGCTTTTGCATTGTTCAGAGTCAACAGATTCTCCTTACATATAGTTGTACTAGAATACATAATCAGTGGGAATGGAAAAGGTAACGTTTGCTTACTGAAAAGTAGCAAATTGTTCAAAATTCCATTGCTGTACTTTCCAGTGAAGCTCATAAGTGCTGTGGTGTGTGTATGTGATTAGTATGTGTTAAAGTACATAGCTATGGTATGCCTTATTGAATTACAGAACTTTAAGAACATAAGTGGCTGCTTGATCAGGCTAAAAGCCTGTCTAGTTCAGCATCTTGTTCTCATACTGGCCAACCAGATGCCTTTAGGAAACTAGTGAGCAGTACCTGAGTACAATAACACTATCTCCATTTGGTATAGAAACGTGGGTGGTGCTGAGGTCTAAACCACTGAGCCTCTTGGGCTTGCCAGTCAGAAGGTCAGTGGTTCAAATCCACGTGATGGGGTGAGCTCCTATTGTTCTGTCCCTGTTTCTGCCAACCTAGCAGTTTGAAAGCATACCAGTGCAAGTCGATAAATAGGTATCGCTGTGGCGGGAAGGTAAACGGCATTTCCATGCACTAGCACTCGCCACAGTGTCCCGTTGTGCCAGAAACGGTTTAGTCATGTTGGTTATATGACCTGGAAAGCTGTCTGTAGACAAACGCCATCACCCTCAGCCTGAAAAGTGAGATGAGCACCACACCCCATAGTCAACTTTGAGTAGATTTAACCATCCAGGGGTCCTTTACCTTTACTTTTTTTACCATTTGGTATTCCCAGCAACTGGTAGGCAGAACTGTCTAGCATTCTCAAGATAGCTAACACTGTTTCCTAAAGCAGTTCCAACCAATCAGTGAAAAAGTTGGAAAGGTAAGAGTCATCATATGAACTGCAAAAAAATATTCTTTGTGAAAATTTGCCTTCCCCTATATGCTTCTGTCCACTGATGTTGTCTGGCAGAGTTTTTCACATTTTCTTCTTTCACGAAAACCTTTGCACGCTGACCAAGAAATATCTACTTGTTGCAGAGGATTCTGATGATTATTTTTGAGTGCGTACTCTGTTAGGCTGGGTGCTGACTGGGGCCCTTTGGGACATAATATTCATGTCTTGCTAAACCATGTTTGTCAAGCTGAGATCTCAGCGGGTACTAGGTGCATCACCAAAGTTTACAGCTACTTGGTTTGCTAATAAATCTGGACAGTTCATAATGCTAAAACATATTAAATCAAGGAGCATTTCACCAAAACTATTTTCTGGCTCAGAACATAAAAAATTCTGCACATTGGTGGCAGCATTCAGCAGATCAGATGCCAAAAGGCAGGTTCTTTGTAGGCACACCCTCAAAGATTCATTAATATTAAACCCTCTTCATCAGTGCTATTTTTTTAGAAAAAGAGGTTCTGGAGCTCACCATGAACTTCTTCCTCTTAGAATGGAAATGGTGCCCACCTGAGAGGTGCCAGAGCTGAGCTCTAGTGAGATCCTGCTGCGGGGGACAGGGGGGGGATGGGGGGGGGACTGTGCTCTTCATCTGACCGGAATTATGAAGTTACATGAAATACCAAGCTAGTACATTGTTTTTGTGCCACATCTCCTGCTACGTGGACTTTCCAGATGCTTTGGATTTCTGCCATTTTTCTTATCCTGAAATGTTTTGAGCCAGAATGTATTGCTCATTTCTGGAGATAGTAACATCTGGCAGTGGTGTATTCATCCTTTGACTGAAATTCTCAAACTGACAATAACATTACAAATTCAGTTGGAACACTGAGAGTAAGATGCAGAAACCGGCAGTTCATCCGGCTGCTACTGCAGACTTGCCAGTCACTTAGCACCAATTTATTTATTTTTGCTTGTTTAGAGGAGAGTGAGGATAAGAAAGCTCTCATGCAGAGGTGAAGTTAAGCCAACATAACATGTGCACATGTTCATAAAGTTAAGGAACAGTGCCTGTGTACCTTTCACCTTCTAACTCTAAAGTAATCTCATCAGAAGGAGTTAAGCTGTACTTGCCAGCAGTTAAGACTCAGTCAGTAGTTCCACACAGAAAATTTATTTTTTTCAATAGTAGACTGAATAAGGAGTCTAATGGATTCAATGAGGCATAAAGAAAAAGTGTAAAGGGACAGCAGAGGAAAATAAAAGAGAAAGATGTGCGAAAAAAGAAAGGAACTGGGGACCATTGTAAGTCTTCGGGAAAGGGAACTAGGCAGCAATGATTATATCTCCTGAAGTGTCTTTTGTTTCAGCTTGAAGTAATAGCAGAGAATAGTCCTTCATAGTGAGGCTTTAACATGCAGCCCAAGATTGATCTCTGTATTCAGAGGAGGAAAGTAGAACGTTCATGAGATGCATGCAGAGTTTTAGGCTTTCCTGCCTTTTCTCGTTGAAGTTTTAAAACACTGAAAAATGTTTTCTTCTTCTTCTCTTAACACATTGGTGAGGATTTAAGGAAATCTCAGAGCAGCTTACTGCTGAAGTCTTTCTGCAGCACTGCAATGTATTTCACATGCAACTGCAATCAGCATGGAATTGCAATAAAAACAAACTATTTAATCCCTCACCCCACGTGGTTTTCTGTTGCAGATATCTTTAATTGGCACCGGAGACTAGATTAGGCTTCAGTCTAATAGACATGAAAAGGAATTCAGCTTCACCCTAAAAATTAAGCAGGATTTTTTGGGCTGTGACAATGCATACATTGAGGAACTTGAGGGTCATTCCCTTGTGAGAGATAAAGTAGGGTGGTTTTCAGTCTCAGTTATACAAGTGGCCTGAATTTAATATTTTCCTTTTTTACAATCAGAGCTTCTGATTTTTCCTCCACCCTATTTTTAAAAAATAGGGTGTCTGTCTATTTTTAAAAAGGTAGTACAGGGAAGCGACTTAATAATACTAGGTAAGTAAATGACTGATAAAATAAAAAGACAAATATTTTTATGCACAACTACAGCGATTATTTCAGTGTTAATAATTTATGACTTGACATACTCAATCTGTATTACTCACATAATCTCATACAAATGAAAATGTATGTGTAGATTATTAATTTTTTCTCATATAGTCAGAATCACATTTTAGTCACTCTAGATAAAAAAAGGAGTGGCAGTGAAAAACTTTTGCAGACAATTTCAGTTTGCCAGTAGACTCTGTAAAGAGTTATGCAGATAGCTGAATGACTTTTTGCGTCTAAAGCAAAAAATAAAAATAAAAATCCAAAAACCCAGCCTCATTTGAGATGAATTGAGATGAATATCAGTCTTCATAACTGATTCCATTCACTCTTACATTTTAAACATTGTTTTTTCCTGTTGCTGAATCCCCTCTTAATTTCACATAAAATATTTTTTAAGTCATTGCACAGGTCAAGCATCTGAAGAATCCCAGTGGAAGGAATAAATAATTTAAATAACACTAGTAAAAACTCATGTGCATGTGTGTGTTGGTATGTGGCCAAACATCCCCTCAGGTGCCACTAAATTTAGATTTAAGCAGAATTTCTAAATGAGTATGGAGATTTCTAGTCAGGCAAACGTTCAAAGAATCTTGAGGAAAGCAAAATGTGTTTCAGTAAATCTGGGCAAAGTTCTCATGGCAGTTGTAAAACATTAAACCCAAATGCAACCATAATTGTTAAACTGCAGTGAGAAAGGCCTCAGTGTAAGGGACTGGGAGCCTCCAACCATCCTTTTCTTTGCACGTTCGTGATGATTCATGCACTTTATGTTATTGGGATGGTTATTTGTCACCCCATTTTTCAGTACTGTTTGCCCGTACAAAAGTTTTGGGGTGGTTAGAATGTTTTGTTTCCAGTTGGTGCATATCCCTGCTGAAATCCTGTAACTTCTTATATCACAAATACTCTGGCTTTTTTTTTTTTTTTTTTTTGTCACATGTTTGTTGCGCTGGACAGCAATAATGTGGCAGCATTTGGGGTAGCACCACGGAACAACTAATAAAGCAGAATTAAACCACCACTAATGCACTGTTAGGACGCGGGTGGCGCTGTGGGTAAAACCTCAGTGCCTAGGACTTGCCGATCGTATGGTCGGCGGTTCAAAGCCCCGCGGCGAGGTGAGCTCCCGTCGTTCAGTCCCAGCTCCTGCCCACCTAGCAGTTCGAAAGCACCCCTAAGTGCAAGTAGATAAATAGGTACCGCTTTATAGTGGGAAGGTAACAGCGTTCCATGCGCTGCGCTGGTGCTGGCTCGCCAGAGCAGCTTCGTCACGCTGGCCACGTGACCCGGAAGTGTCTTCGGACAGCACTGGCTCCCGGCCTCTTAAGCGAGATGAGCACGCAACCCCAGAGTCGGTCACAACTGGCCCGTACGGGCAGGGGTACCTTTACCTTTAATGCACTGTTATTGTGTCATGAACATTTAGCAGAATATACCTCCAATAAAATAGCAGTCTGGAGGGGCCCATTTTTGCAAAAATCTTGATTGGCTAACAAATAACATGGTATACGCACAATCCAAGTAAAGCAAAGGAGTAAGGTTCACTACAGCCAACTCTTTTTTCTGATTCATCTTGAAGTTGTGGTGATATAGTGTGTGAACATTAAACTGACATGCTGTGTTGTAGCAGCAGCCTGGGAAATCTATTTTTAACTTTTCCAGCTAAATTTGCCATGCTGAGTGCTTCCTATTCTGTCTCAACAGGTTAAAGATAAACTGTATCGTTCCTCCTGAGGTTTGCCTTACTTCTGGACTGGCTCTCCAGAGTTAAGCTTGCTGCATTGCAAACTGTATATACTGTGATTTTCTGATCAGAAGTCTCAGTTTATGTAATGACTCAAACTTGCAGTCCAAACAGATAGGCTAGATATTTGTTTTGTTTTCTCAGCACACTGACATTGCTGGGGCATAGCAGTGATGTGGAGGAACTATTTTGAGCATTGGTATGCAAATTAATACACTAGGCAATTAGAGGCAATTAAAACAGGATCTAGTGTAATTAGAAACGATGTTGTCCTTGTTTTATTCAGAGAAGTTTGACATGTTGGAGAAAAGAAAAGAAAAAGTACAGGAAGCTTGCAATGCTTTTTGAGATGTACCCAGTAATAATAACAGCAACAAAGCTCCATAATGACGGTACAAGTTAACATAAGGTTCCAGGTCATTAAGTGGGGAATCAAAGGGCAGAAGTTGTATTTAAGGATGGGGATAGTACAACACTGAATGTTAATGCGTAGTATGCGTGACTCAAATTTAATGTATTGTAAATGGGAGCCAATGCACCCAAAATATTACCAGGATATCCTGCAGTGCAGACTAATCTAAATGTACTGTTTAATTGATACTGCAAGTCCAAACCTTTGATCCATTCTACCATCCCCATGCAAGGCTGGAGAGCAGTTACATGGGTGATCATACATTTCACTCCCAGGAAAAATTCCCTACATTTCCACAAAACCACCCAGCCTTTGGAGTGGCTCTTGAGGCATCTCCTCTCACGGAGTCAATCCAACTCCTTGGTCCTCTATAGAGCTAGTGATGATGAAACACATGATTGCGACTAGAGCAACATTTGCAGAAAGCTCAGAATGAATCAGGCTGAACACAGGTTGGGGCCTATTTGAAGATCTGTTTTGCGGCAGTGTAGGGAGCAAAATTATTTTTCCCCACCCCACCCCATCTCCATTGCATCAGCAAGGAATTGGTCAACTTGGGGGAGTGGGACAGGGGAAGTGTGTCCCTGTAAGGTTCTGCTGGACATTTCGGAAGCTTTCAAAAGCATAGACCATGGTATCCTTCTGGACTGCCTTGCTGGGGTGGGACTTGGGATGATACAGTGGCTCTGTTTCTCCTTGGAGGGGTGAACTCAGAAGATGGTGCTGGGGACTTCTGTTTAATGCCTTTGCTGTTGACCTGTATGGTCCCTCAGAGTTCTTTTCTGTTCCCCATGCTATTTAACATTTACATGAAACTGCTGGGAGTTGTCTGAAGTTTCCGGGTTTAGTGTCACCAGTATGCTGAGAACACCCAGCTCTGTTTCTCCTTTCCACCTAAATCCATGGAAGCTCTTCTCAATTCTAAACTGCTGTCTGACATCAGTAATGGACTGGATAAGGGTGAACAAATGGCAAGACAGAGGTGCTCTTGGTCAGTCAGAAGGTAAAACAGGGAAGAGGGATTCAACCTGTGCTGCATGGGGCAACACTCCTCGTGAAGACACTGGTCCACAGTTTGGGCCTGCTCCTGGGTTCAGCCCTGAGCAAGGATGCCCAAGTCTCTGCAGTGGCCAGGAGTACATTTGCACAGTTAAAGTGTGCCTTCCACCAGCAGGTAAAGGCCTTCTCATTCCAACCAGCTTTTGGGAATTTCAATGAAAGGGCTGGTGTGGTGCTGTTTTTATTATATTATTGTTATGTTTTTAATTTTTTATATTTCTATATAGTTATAATTCAATTATATTTTTTTTAAAAAATTCCCTGTATGTTTTTAAGCTGTTCGTATTTTATATGTAAGCCACTTACAGTCCCTGTCAGGGAAAAAGGTGGGGTATAAATATAATACTAATAATAATTTAAGGATGCATGAATGTGCTGCCAGAAGACAGGGTGCATAAAGACTCTTCCATATTTAACATTCTAAGTTTACAACACTTCAGTGAAAGTCCTTTGTTTATACATTTGCTTCTGTTTATATAAATGCAGCTTTATTTGCAGTCTAAATTTAGCCTTGAGCTTTCTTGTGTTTGATTTATGGATGATTAGAAGAAAAAATCAGTGCAAATATATACAACTTGCAATCATTTTGCTTGGGATACCACAGTTAATGCAACTGTGGAAATGGCTTGACCTTTTGTTTTGGATAGTTTATGAAGGATGCAGATGGGATTTTTGGAGCTGCGAGATCAACCACTGGTATACTCCTCCACCCTTGCCCTTCCTGGCTGATAAGAGCAGCCAAAGGAAGAATCATCAAGTGGGTAATGAGGGTGGCAAATTTTATAAGGCTGGAGGTACCCTACAACTGTCTTACTGTTTTACTTTCCTGGCTTTGGGGATTTCTTTATCCAATGAACTCAATATTGTAGAGTCAACATAACTGAGTTGCAAGTTTAACAATTTTTTAAAAATTGAAACTGCGCACACAGACATACACAGCTTCAAAGAAAGCAAATAGTTTCTTACACTTCCAAAGACATGTCAGTCTACTTGTGGAAGTGGCCCATCAGCACAGTCCAACAGAGTTACCTAACAGCAATGCAACATAATGGGCCACCAGAGTCCAAGCTAAAATTCCATCCCAAGCTTAACTTCCCAACTTCTTTTATACGGCTTTTGGGTTTCCGTATATGGTAACGATGGGCATGCCAGTATTCTCATTGGTGTCTATATATTCTGGACACATGCAGAAAGCCTTCTCAATTTGAATCATAATTCTTACTTCCCTGTTCCCTAACATTTTCCTCTGTTTTCCCATTTCTAGACAAGAACGTATTGCCTAATCTTTTACTCTTCATCGGTACATATAGACTCCTGTTTGGTTCTGGATGTCTAACTGTACCCTGATCTAACCATATTTCCTGCTGAAACCTGTGCCCATCAACTTCCTATATAAAATTTTGCCCAGGCATAAATGCATCCATGTCAAAAATGATTTTTGCTTTTCTGTAATCTAAGCTATTTTTCTGAGTTAAATCTTAGGTTAACTCTTTCTACTTATACCTTATTGAAGTATATTGGTACATATATGTGCATGATATTTTAGCCCTACGGTAATGGTGCCTCATCTTGAATTTTCCAAATAAGGATTAGTTGGTTCCATCTTAATCTGGGCCTGATTATGTAATGGGCTTGGTTGCTGTAGTGAAATTTATATGCCAAAAACTGGACAGGGAGAAATGTGTCCCTGTAAATTCAACTGGTTCTTCCAGTAGCTTTTGATACCATTGACTACCATATTTGTCTGGACCATAGATTAGACTGGGATGCACTGCTTCAATCTGGCTCCAGTCTGGCAGTTTCTAGCAGTGGTTGTGAGGGTCTCTTAGGTAAATTAGAATACCCCTGCTGAACAAGCCAAAGGCCCATCTAGTCAAGCATCCTCTTCTTGCAGACAACTAACTGCCTAAATGAAACCTGGGTGCAACAGCATTCTCCACACTTTTGATTTTGATTTACAGCAATGGTTATTCAGAGGCATGTTTGGGTCTGTGGTGTTTCTCAGGGTCCATCCTGTCCCCACAAGATGTTTAACATCTACCAAAAACTATGGGGGGAAACCAGCCATGGATATGGAGTGTCGTAGCACCAATATGTTGATAAAATTCAGCTCTGCTTCTCCTTTCCATCGCATTTTAGGGTGGCTTTTGAGCAGCTAAGCTGATGTTTGAACTTAGTAATGGACTAGATTGGTAGTTCCCAACTAGCTCAGTACTGTGGACCCCCTATTTTTCAAAAGCCAAGGCATGGACCCCCTACTTTGAAAATTTTGGTATCTCTGTGGTAGTTTTTGTTATGTGAATGTTGCCACAGACCCCTGGGTGGGTTATGCAAACCCTTTGGGGTTCACGGACCTGCAGTTGGGAACCTCTGGACTAGATGGAAGCAAATGCCTGTCTTTCCAGGCAGGACAAAGTTGATGCTGATGAGTAGAATTGGTCTGAAAATTGGAGTTCAGCCTGTTTTGGGTGGGTACTATTTCCCTTGAAACTTTTGGTTCAGAGTCTGATAATACTCCTGAATCTATCTGTGGACCTGATGTCCAACTTAACTACCTTCTCGGTTGCTACACCAAGGCTTTGGAACTTACTTCCCTTAGATCAGCCTTTGTCAACACAATGTCTTCCAGATGTTTTGGCCTACACCTCCCATCAGCTTGAGTCAGCTGGGACTGATGGAAATTGTATTCCAAACATCTGGAGGGTACCAGGTTGACAAAGGCCTGCCAAGGCCAATTTTGGGATAGTGGTAGTTCATGCTTTGGGTATAGAAGGTTTCAGTTTAATACCCAGCATCTCCAGGGCAGAGTATGAATAAGTTTTGTCTGAAACCCTGGAGAGCTGCTGCCAGTCAGCTCAATACTGAGCTGGATATATCAATCGTCTGACAGTATAAGACAGCTTCATTGATTTGAACCAAGCTCTCCAGATCCAGCTCCCTGGCAACTAAAGTCTAGCTACAAGCCTTCCATTTCCCAGAGAGTGCAGTGGGTCAGTGCATCTGGCTGTTAACCGAAGGTTGGTGGTTCAACCAACCAGGGATGACTGTGGGCAGAATTCCTGCACTAGATGGGTTGGACTAGATGAACTTCAGGGTCCCTTCCAACTCTACAATTCTATGATTCTATTATATACTGAATCATCATGAACATAAGAAAATTACATAAGAAGAACCCTGCTAGATCAGACTATAGGCCTATCTAGTCCAACACGTTTCCACAGGGCCAACCAGCAGCCTATGGGAAGTCCACAAGCAGGACATATAGGCAATATACCCCGCGTGCTGTTGATCTCCTGATAGACATCTGGATTAGTAAGCATACATAATATTATCCTCCATTTATGAACTGCAGCTGGGTACATTATTTTACATGTAACTTTTTGTTGCTAAAATAACGTGTTTTCTCCCACTTGTTCTTCATAGGTTGTATATGTAACAGCTACGTTCCCTTACATCATGCTCTTGGTACTGCTGGTTCGAGGAGTAACACTACCTGGGGCATCTGAAGGGATAAAATTCTACTTGTACCCTGACCTATCGCGACTTTCTGACCCACAGGTAGGAGATAATAAAATGTAAACATTCAGTGCATTGTTGTTTTCCATCATGTCCCCAAACTTTTGTCTTCTGTGTTTTTATTTCAGGTTGAAACAAGGGGTGAATCCCTATAGTTTCAACTAGATGTTAAGTAAGCAAAGCCAGTTTGGAAACATTTGTGCTGTGTTTAACTTAATTGTACCTAGAGATGTAAAAATTTCAGGAATTTTGAAACCATGAAAAGAATACCATTTCCTTTATTTTTTTCCGGGGAGAGGGGTGGATTTGGGAGAGAAGTTTGGAATATATGCAATACATACTCTGTTATCAAAGCAACACTTGTTTTACTGCTTCAATGCCATAAAATGTATCATTCAACTTAATTAGCATATCAGATTGTACTGCTTGGCATATTAATGAAATTTACAGAGAAATCCTATGTATATTTTCTTAAAAGCAAGACTCATTTTATATCTGGAACAACTGTTGTCGTATTATATTTCTTTACTTTTTCAAGCAAATTGGTTTAAATCTTGGGTGGCTACTCCATGGCCCCATCAGTAGCTGCAGCATTATCTCCCATCAGCCCCTGTCAGCATAGCCAATGTTCAGGGATGATGGAGGTCCAACAGCAGCTGGATGGAAGGCCACAGGTTTCCTACTCCTGCAATAGAGATGTGCTGCTTGACAGCAGGGTTGTTGTGGGCACGATCCAATATGCATCTGATAGTCAAGCAACCACATTAGTTAAACCACTCTAAATGTCAATAGTTTCCCTATTTAGGAAAAGAATCACACTCACACGCCATACTAAAATTAGTATGTGACAAATGGAAGCATCCGCACCACCTTTATTTCAATGCAGAACAAGTTTAGAGACACTTTACTTCAGGCATGGGCAAACTCCGGCCCAGCAGATGTTTGGGACTACAATTCCCATCATCCCTAGCTAACAGGACCAGTGGTCAGGGATGATGGGAGTTGTAGTCCAAAACGTCTGGAGGCCTGGAGTTTGCCTGTGCCTGCTTTACTTGTTAATAAGTCCTGGGTAGCTCTTTCACTCTATTTTATCTAGATCTGGGCAAAACAACAACAAGAAGACTTGTGATGTTTGTGGGTGGTTGAGTGGGGGAACTGTGTTAGCACTCCCATCTTGATTATAGGCATAGCTGTCAACTTTACCCTTTTCTTGCGAGGAATCCTATTCGGAATAAGGGAATTTCCCTTAAAAGAAGGGAAACGTTGACAGCTATGATTATAGGCAGCCAGAGTCCAGTAAGTAATTGCAAGTACTTCATATTGTAGTCTCAGTGAATGTTTAGGCACAGTGGGTGAGGTTAGAATCTGTAGCAAGACAAAAAGTTAATCAACTCCAGCATTCAGAATAAAAGAGCAGACCTATTTAAAACGGTATAAAACAATGGAGAGAAAATACAAAGCTGTGATTTGAAAACAGCAACCTAACTATATAATTTCTAGGGCAGGCTTAACAAAGTAACTTCAGTTGTCATGAAAAACAGCTTGTGTTGTCCCATGCAATTTGTAGCAGGCATTCCAAAAAGTGATAGAACCATTGTTGGGAAATGGCACTTTTTATCTGTTGATATTCAGGTGAGGGGCTTGATTGTGTGGACACAAGGATCCATTCAGATTGGATTCTGGCTGGGTCAGATTCTGCACAAAAGCACAGAGGGCAATACCTAACATACTGTTTAAAGCCCCTGGAAGAGGCTTTAATTGGTGTAAACCTGAGGACACGTTTCTAATTTGGATTTGGCAAAGTACATCCTTTGTACTTTGTGGATGCTTGCTTTTGAAATCATGGAGATAGGACTCTTTGGGCAGAAAAGCAGCATTCTGAAAAGAAAGGGGTGCTGGGCTTTGGGTTTTAGTTACAAAGCACTTGCTTATTAGACGATTCTGAATTCCATTCAACAACTGAGCATTTGGTATACTTTCCACCACTTGTCAGAAAAGGACTTAAAAGGGAGCCGGGAAATGAAGGCCATTGAAAGTGATTTATTTTATCAAGGCTGATGTCTTAAGAACTGTAAGACTTCATCAAACATAAAGTTTATGGTGGAATTAGATGGAGTCAAATAAATAATAGAGGTGTTTGTCAGTCTTCATTTCTTAAAGTAGCTGCCTGAGTCTAGTGGCAACTCCTCTTTCGAAAGGTTTTGGGAGGAATGGTGGTGTAATTGGATTTGTATGGAATTGGTGAATAATTTAATGCTATTTCCCCCCTTTTTCTCTGTGATTGGGTCCTAAATTTGTTTCTGTTGTATTGTTTTCTGTTGTTATTTATGTAAACCATCCTAGGGCTTCCTGGCAAAGGGAGGTATAGACAACTCTGAAATAAACAATTAATAAAATAAACAGTGAACATCTCAGCAAAAGTACATTTTAAGGTAATATAGCAATTCCCCCAAACCTTTCCTCTAGCACTTCTGAAGTTGTTAAAATGTACAAATTTCATTTGGCAAACTCTTGCTAGATACGATCCTGTGTTTTAAGTATTTGTATGAATCATTCTCTTGTTCAAGCAGTCAGAACTTTTGAAAAGCAGGACTTTTTTCAAATCCCCTTTGCATGTCTCACTATTTCTCTTCTTCCGCACTTTCCCATTCAATAAGATGTTGCTGAAATTCTGATATAGGACCTTGAAAAGGAGGGTTGCATTTGAAATCTTTATCACAATTTTTGTTTACTTTTAAAGTCAGCATCACACCTACATTTAAGCTTAGGCTAATTACATTAGTAACTTTATTTTGCCAAATTATGCATTTTAGCAGTTTCAGAAGCACTAGGGTAGAAGCTTTGGGAAATGCTATTTTTGTTTTTATTTTGGGGTATACAGGAGGGCTGTCAGTTTTAATTGGTTTCAGTGTTAGATTAATCAACTCAAGCTTTCATTTATTAATTGATGGAGGTCTGTTTTAATTGGTGAGGGCAATTTTTAATTGGTTGGGCTATGAGTAAAGGGCATCCTTGGATTTTTGAGGCTATTTTTTTACTGTGTTGGAAAAGAAACTATTCAAGATTGCCATTCTTCAAAGAATGAGGAGGTAGCTTTTGTGAGTTACCTTACAGTTATTCCAGTGTCTCAAAGACATCATTCTATTGAGATTTTGGTCATATGGGTTTTTATTTAAATATAATTTGTTGTTCAATTAATTGGTTAAAAGGCACATGCTATACAAACTAAACATGGTTTAATTGGTTGACAGTCTTGTGTGGACCATTTTTTTGTTAGAGTTTTATGGACAGATGGTGCTTTTGCTTTTCTACTTTTACTGTCATTATTGCTATGGTCATCTGTTGTTATCAGCCTTGAACCTTTTGAGGAAAGGTGAAACAGATTTAAAAAACAACAATGCAAAACAGTAAAAAGTTTTTTCAGAGTCCAAACAACATTTCACAGTGACCCAAACAAGCTTATGCTGCCCTCATATTATATACCATTTCATAAACTTGTTAAGAAAGGGGGGGGGGGTGTTAAATGACATGGAGTCAACTTTTCATGAGGGTTGCTATATAGTCAAGACAGTAAATTAACTAATGCATTTCTGTACCATACTAGAAAGCATTCAGTTTTTGGATATCAGATTGCCACAACTTCCACCATTACAGTCACCAGCAAGATTATAAGGCTATATACACTTCACTGAAATAAAATTAATATGGTTTGCATGTACTTTTTTTTATAAAAAGTACAAAAATTGGAATCTCTGGACTTTCATATTTCTTTCCTGTTTACAACCTGAGACAATTCTACATAATTATTCTCAATTTGTAACAGAATCCTACCTGCACCCTACCTGCATAGAATCATAGAATCATAGAGTTGGAAGAGACCACAAGGGCCATCGAGTCCAACCCCCTGCCAAGCAGGAAACACCATCAGAGCACTCCTGACATATGGTTGTCAAGCCTCTGCTCTTTAATCCTTGCTATGATTGCATATTCTGTCCTTGCTGGCACAGAGATGTGAACGCACTGGATCAAAAGGTTCCCTTCTATAAATGAAAGAAGGGCCCTTTCCATGAACAGAAGGGAAATGGATCCTTTGGAAGCTTTGGTTTACAGAAGTGTGGGGAATGGTTTTCACTTATTTGTTTTGCTGCTAGAGTTACACCCCCCCACACCCACACACCTAGGCCATTTCTCATACGGTTCTAGAGGTTCCCCAACACTCTGAAGCAGATATTCAAGGGACACAGGTAGGAAAGTATGAAATCAGTAGTGTCCATTGTGTCGCTTGTTCATTGTAAAGCAAGCTGGTTTTGTTCCGCTGCCATTTCCATCCATTACATAGCTATCCATCCTGCTGTTCGCTCTGGTATGTCTGCATCATTTTATTGTGAAATATAGCTGTATTACACTATAATTTACAGTTCAGTTGCCTTCCCAGTATATTCCCTTTCAAAGTTTAGTGAATTTCCAGAGAGGCAAACACAACCAAGAGCCCTGTGGCATCACTCATCACAAAGCCATCTATGGCTACAAACCTAACCATGTCTATTCAGAAGCAAGTCCCATTGAGGTCAGAGAAGCTTACTTCCAGATGGGTGGGGTTAGGATTGAAGCCACTCTCATTACCTTGATTTCACAATTCAGTATAAATCTGTCATCCTATCTCATTTCCCTTGATCAGGCATCAGGGAGGGACAGTTTCATTATAAGGCAATATAACTGTAGCAGGGGGTTGGAGAAATAAAGAAATTTTAAACTTAAGTTTACTTTTAAAATACATAATTGGTGTGGTAAAGGTAAAGGTACCCTTGACCGTTAGGTCCAGTCACGGACAACTCTGGGATTGCGGTGCTCATCTCGCTTTACTGGCCGAGGGAGCCAGCGTACAGCTTCTGGGTCATGCGGCCAGCATGACTAAGCCGCTTCTGGCGAACCAGAGCAGCACACGGAAACGCCGTTTACCTTCCCGCTGGAGCGATACCTATTTATCTACTTGCACGTTGTGCTTTCGAACTGCTAGGTGGGCAGGAGCTGGGACCGAGCAACGGGAGCTCACCCCGTTGTGGGGATTCGAGGCTCTGTGGTTTAACCCACAGCGCCACCTACTGGTGTGGTAAAAATGGTTAAATCCAGACAGTTCTCCCCACTTTTACAAAGAGGTTGGAACTAATGGAGGAGCACAGATAAAATTCACAGGTAGCAAGAGACACCACTACTTTCCACCTGAAAAGAGCAATAATGAGCTATTTATTCCCTTGTTGTTTTTTAAAAATTCACAATAGGAAGTAAATTAAGGCTGAAATTCTAACTTCATACTGGTGAGTAAGCCTCACTGAATTCAGTGGGATTTTCTTCTGAATACAGTGCATATAGACTGCCTTTGGCAACACACCGCACTTCAGAAATATGAAAAGCAAGGAGTCACCTGTATACATCAGTGACTTTCTCACACCTTGGCAGGCCCTTTATCAGCCAAAAATACTTGCATTATTCACTCCCCTGTGTGTTCTCTTTCAAAGTAAATGAAGCAGCTAGCCACTCATCAATTAGCCATCTCACCACAGGGTTCTAAACCTCTATTGATCTTCATTGTAGCAGTCTGGGGAAACATCAAGCGAAGTGACATGTCAAAAAGTGTGACATTAATTATGTATAATTTATGGACTTAAAAGAAAACCAAACCCTGCTGTGGATGAATGTGGATTGCAATCTCCTGAACTCCTGAATTCCAGTCCTGAACACTAAGTGAACATGCAGGTGGAATTTCCATATGTCTTTCTGTTTCGCCTGGAATTTTCTGACATCCCTAGACACAGAGGAACCAGAGCCTGAGAGTGCCTCTCTTCTGGGAATGTGTGAAATGCATAATCAGTAAAACATAGAAGCCAGACATATTTCCTAGAAGCCAGCTTGGAAGAAAGAGGAAATGGAGACATGATGTTACTAGGGGATAAAAGATACTGTTGGTCCGCTCTGGTATCTTTTCCTCTCTTGCTCCCACTGGACCTTAAGGCAGTGCTTAACATAGCAGTGCTCAAGCCTTCTTGGAAATCATCTGACTTGGAGCCCCTTCCTCTTCCAGAGGCCTGATACAGTAGCATAGATGATAGGAGAAGATGGCATCCCACCAGGTTTCAGTAATGCCTATTAGGTCATATTTGCCATTATATATTAAGAGCAATTCATCTTACTTGTTTCCCATACTCTGTGGGTTAGTATAGAGACAAACGAAACAGCAAGTCATTCCCTCCAGCTGCTTCCTTCTTGTAGTTTCCTGCCCTTTAGCAGGTTTCTGCAGCACCACCTCAGTTTCTTGTGCATCAATTAGGCTATTATCCCCAGTACCAAGTGTTCCACTGTCATTTGTAATATTGCCTCCCTCCCCCTTTGATCCGAAAGGAGCCCTCAGTCTGAATCTGGGGCCTGTATCCATTTCTTGCTGAAAATTACCCCACTGTACATAGTTCTCTGCTGCTTAAGGTACTGTTTGCCATAAAACACATTCGGGGCAACTTATAGTGGGGCGGGGGGGCTCATTTCAATAGAATGGTGGCTCAAGACCCCAATCTAAATCAGGAGCACATTCCAGTTGGGAGCCCTATAGCTCTTTCTCCCTCCTCTGCAAAAAAAGTTGACAGTTTAAACAGGTAGTCCTTCTGATATTGGTGGGCCAAGTCATTGAAGGCATTATATGTCATTTTATCATCTTAAATTGGTAGTGAATTAGCAATCAGTGCAGATCCGCATAAAATGTGTCTGGTCAGAGACATCCAAGAGCAGCCTTGCCATTGTATTTTGCAGTAATTGCAGCTTCCAAACTGTATTCAAGGGCAGCTCCATGTAGAGCACATTGAAATAGTTCCAGACTGGAAATAACGCAGACCAAATATTATTGTAGCCACGCTATAGCTATCCAGAAATGGCTGTATGTGCAGATAGTTTTCTTCAAGGGAGTAGCTTGAATCTAAGTGTGAGCATTGGACTCTCTGCAAATGTGAGGATATGGGTTTTCCCGCTTTGGAAATTATAAGTTGAGTACATTTTTGTGTTGTCTTAGCCACTTTATTTACATTAAAAAAAAAAACACTTTTAAGAATACAATTTAAATCAACATCCCAATCTTTTGAAAGCAGCATTGCCACCTTGAGGCAAAGATGTGTTAAAACACAGACCAAATGAAAAGGACATAAAGGACATTTCAATTTCACTTTAAAAGGAGGAAATGTAATAATAATAATAATAATAATAATAATAATAATAATAATAATAATAATAATAATAATAATGCCACCTGCCCTTCGCCATAAGGTCCCAAGATGGGTTACATTTTTTAAAAAAAGATAAAGGGTATTTTGGAAAGGGTGAAATTCCATATAGAGCTGCTTTTTGTTTGGGGATCACTCGTAGCTGAGTAAGATTGTCTTCCATGAACATGGTCTTAACAGTGAGCCCATAAGTGACTGTGGAAGCCAATTCTGGATCCACACATCCTTCCAAAGTGGGGACATAGGTTTCTGGGTGGGTGTTGATCATGGTGAAGATTTGCCATACAGCTAATTATGGTGTGAATGTGGGGAATGAAGTCTACCTGTACAATTATACTTTCCCCTGTGTGCTCCTGAATCCTATTCTGGGGCTTTCCACACCCTCCACACCAGATTTAGAGGGGCTCCAAGAGGGAGGGAGGGGACCTTGTTCTGTGCATACAACTTAGTTAAATCCTACCCTAAAAAACTTCACCCCAGATTACCATACTGAAACTATAAAGAGACAGCGCCTGACACACCTCTGTAGCGAGGGTGTTCCACAGTTTTGCGGACATTGCATAGACGACTGTCTCATGAGCCCTCTCACCTCATACTGCCAAAGAAGATGTCACCATAAGAATTGTCTCTCCTCCTCTAGATTGCCATGTTCTGACCGGCAGAAAGAGCAGAAGGAACTCTTGCAGGTATTAGGGGCCCAAGTCATTTAGGGCTTTAAACCCCAAGGTGAGCACCTTGAATTGGGCTTGGAAGGGAATAGGCAGTTCGTATAAGTGCTTTAGGAGGTGTTACACTTGTCCTGACAAGTTGTCCCAGACAGGAGTGCCACATTGTTCACTAGTTGCACTAGACAACCCCGTATAGAGGGCATTGCAATAATCTAATCTGAAGGTTATCAGAGCATGGAATACAATGGTCAAATCATTACTGTTAAGAAAGGGCCATTGCTAGCATACCAGCTGAAGCTGGAAATAGGCACTCCTAGCCATCAAGTTCACTTGGCCTCAAGCAAAAACAGTGTCTCAAGGAATACCTCCAAGGTATGCACCTGTTCCTTTCAGTGGGAGTAAAACTCCACCCAAAACAGGCCATCTCTGCACCTCATGGACCTGACAACTCTGCCCACAGAGCACCTCAGTCTTATATGAATTCAGCTTTGTGACTTACACAGCTGTTCTATTAGATAAGAATGGTGACAACAATCTAATTCAACTGAGCATTTTCTCTTGGTTAGTTTGCCTTACTGAGATAGAGGACAGTAATGACCTATTGTTACTAACCCAGAAGTATGTAGGATGTGTATCTTGCATACTTCATACTCCTAGGAGGAAGAAAACTATGCTGGGCAACAGTCTCTCCAGATGTTTTTAAATGCCAGCTGTAAATGTTACCACTGTACAATTCATGTGGAAACTGGGAGTGAGAGATTTCTTGTAACGCCTTAAATATGAAAGTTCTTTCCGTTTTAAATAACCAATTGCTTGTGACAGAGGAAGGTTGCTTTATTGGAATTTCTTGTTAATTCCTTAGTAGCACTCAAAGTAAGAGCACTCATAGAGTGCATGGTGCATTTAATACTGTGCTTTCACTGGCACCCCTTGATGGCGTTTTCCATTTCATTTAATGTTGCATCTTGTCACTCAGAGATATTCCTCTACTGATTTTTCTCCAAATGCAGCCTGTACATAGAATATTATTTGACAATTTCCCCAAACCTGGATAATCAAACATAATTATCTGCTGCAGTCTCTCTGCTGTTCATCTGACTTATAGACACATTGCAGTTATAGCTTCTTCAAGCATAACAGCTCATTACTATACATGTCTACTCAAAAGTAACTCTTGTTAAATGGGATTAGGTTTGCTCACAGGTAAATGGGTAAGGGATTGTTCCTCAGTCAGCTCTTGTCTGAAGTCTCAGGTGCAGAAGTAGTTCCAAATTTATATCTTACATACTTATTCTCAACCACATCCTTCTGACCCAAGGTCGCACAATTATAACATACTAGGTATTGCTGTTTGGCTTTCTCTACATTCTCCTTTTCAAACTTGGCATAGCAAGTGAATGGGGAAATATGCTGGTCCATTTGTGATTTCTTCCATGCTTCCCTGTGTTGGTATCATTTTATAAAACAGTATAGGAACAGTGGTTTATTGCCAGGGTGTATTTTGATACAGCTTTATCACTTAGAACCACAACCATTATCCGTAGTGCATGATGTGCTGGTATCCTATACCAGATTAGTGGAGCTATAGTTGGCTGGGCCTATTAGGCCTATAATACTCTCCTCCAATTTCACATCACTACTCATTTAAAAAAAGGGAAGATAATTTTCTTTAAAATACTCTGGCAGTTATTTCTTCAAAAGAACCTTTTACAGTTTTATTGCCCTTGCATAATCTCCCACATATACTCATTAAGCCAGAACAGACATAAGGCTGAAAAATAGTTAATGATGGTTAGGATATCAAGAGCAGGCTGTGGGATCATGCACTCCATGACCTCTTTCATGCCTCTCCATTTTTGCCTGACCACATCAGTTGTAGCTAAAGCTTAAAGTGGCACTGTCCTGAACCCATGGTTAATGTAATTGTTATAGCTAAATGTATATGTGCAAGGCTGGGGAATTGGTGTGTGTGTGTGTGTGTGTGTGTGAGAGAGAGAGAGAGAGAGAGAGAGCGCAAGGGCAATTTTTGTGAGTGAGGCCAAGGGTGCAGAGGAGGGAGCATAGAACTGGTCTGACTGCGTTGGCTACCAATTACTTTCCAGGCCCAATTCAAAGTGTTGGTTTTGACCTATAAAGCCTTAAACAGCTGCTCAAGGACCGCATCTTTCCATATGAACCTATCTGGACCCTAAGATCATCTTCTAAGGTTCTCCTCCATGTGCCTCCTCCTTGAGAGGTCCGGAGGGTGGCAACATGACAACAGGCCTTCTCTGCAGTGGCTCCCTGTCTGTGGAATGCTCTCCCCAGGGAAGTTCGCCTGGCACCTTCATTATATACCTTTAGGCACCAGGCAAAGATATTCCTTTTTAACCAGGCCTTTGGTTGATTTGATTTACATCCTATGCCCTTTTAAAATGTGGTGGGGTTTGGGGGGGGCGGGTATTGGGTTGTTATTTTGATTATGCATTTTGTGGTTTTATATTTTGATTTTATTTTGTGAACCACCCTGAGACCTCTGGGCAAAGGGTGGTATATAAATTCAAATAATAATAACAATAACAACTGCTTCAAATCTTGAACAAAATCACCAGCTTTCTGTCCGTATCACCTCATAATCTCTCCCAAAGTAATGCATCTCTTTTTTATAATTCAGAATGGCCTGCAAATTACCAAATAGGATAATTATGATGAATTATCACATAAAAATATCAAAAATAAAAGCAGCATAATAATAATAAGTGTTAGATTTATCCCATACACTATTTCCATGCATAAGTCCCAGTTAGATCTGTATTGTCTATGTTATGAAAAGCCTTCATTTAGTTAGTTGCTATATTTTATTTATTTGGATCCTACCACAGTGCTGTGGTTTCAGGGCTTGTAATTATTTCTATAAATAAAAGCAATACACTAAGTCTGCATTCTTGTGTCATTAATTTGTACTGAGCCACATTGAACTCAATGGGATTTACTAAACACACATAAGCTAAGTCTGCATAGCAGGAATGTATACAGTACTTGTATGCATATGACCTATTAAAATGTCATCAACTGGCTAATCACTACTGTTAAATGATTTGTCCAGGATTAAAAAAGATCCTGTTATGGCACAGACAAATAAATTCTGTATTTGGCCATAAACTATAGCTTCACATTTTAGTCTATAAGATTAAAAAGTGATTAGTGATTTTGTCTGTCCCCTCAATTAAACATCTCATATTTAGGGATTTAGGAACAGGAAGTGTTAGTGTAATAATCAGTTACTGGAATGTTTGTGTCTGGATAGAAGTGAGATAAATGGTAACATCTTCTGACAGGTGAAATAATGTATTGCTTCAGATGTGAAGTCTTAGTTTGTTGGGGGAAAGCAGCCAATGAACATTTACCTCTTCAGCAGCTCATTCAAGTAATTAGAAATAATTTTAGTTTAGAAAGACGCTAAAGTGGTATTAACAAAAGAACATGTGGCTCTTATCACTATGAGAATGAAAGTAACAAGAACAGTGAACAATGCCAAAGCTGAAGAAAGCGCATTGGCATTAATGAGCCAGAGAAAAGGGAAAGGATTAGAGGGAATGCAGGTACCTACTATACAATATAACTGCAGCTTTTAGTCAGTGCTTGAAGGTAGAAGGCAGATAGGAATGAAAAGAAGTAATTACTAAGAGAAATGACTCATGGCTCGCAGAAATGTGTGGTTTACTCATAAAATGTTATCACATGATTAATCTGCAGCTAGAGGACTGAAATGCCAAGTATCTAAAAGATTGAAGTCTATGACTTTTGCCAATGAGGCTTCTTTCTGTTATCTTTTGCACATCCAAAGAAGAGCAGAAACAGTTTTTGTTGAAATTCTGCTGCCCCTATAATGAATTAAGCAGTACTAACAGAGGCCCTTGAAGGTGTGCAAGTCATTAGAAGCTATGAGCCCTTAACCCAGTATTATTAGGTATCTACATCTGGTTCCATGAGTCCAATGGATACCTGTAGATCGGAATGGCCCATTGAAATCCATTAGAGTTGTGGCCAAGAGACACAGGCAGACTTCTCCCATGTATAATCATAGGCATTAGACTTGTGGAATTTTGCACAGCCAGTCTTCTGTTTACTTTAGCCTGTCCAAAGTTGACATTGCTGCTTTTGGGTAAATAGCAAGAGAATTTTTACTGTTGGACCACAGGAATTGGCAGCTCTAGACATGCTGAGATGAAAGATGTTCCTTGTGGTCAAAATCCCAATGCTGATTGACAGAACATTAATAGCAAGAAGGCTGGAGATTGCAATAAGACTCCTTCCAACATGAAGATAGTCTTGGGATTCTGTCACTGTCATACCATTGGAAGGCAAGCTGATGAAGTTTGGGGGAAGTTCCAGGATATGTGGCAATGAGCCCTCTTTCCTTCTACAAGTTGAAAGCTCTGTAGTTGTTCTAGCATTGGGGTATCATCCCACAAAGAGATGGGACAGAAAGGAGTGGCCCAGTTGCTAATGTGACCTGCTTGCACTGTTAGCAGACATGCTTTTGTTTGAGTTGTTAAAAGGTATGTAAAGCGAAGCGAGCTAAATAGAGGGCAAGCATGATTCCCTGCTAGTTTCCTGGTGTGCAGAAACACTGCAAATAGCATGGGAAATAAATGTGAATACAGCTGATTCAACACCCTCCCCTCTAGAGCAGGTCCAGGCCCTACCTCCCTCCCTCCCTCGTATGTGTGTATAGACAAACAAACAGAATGAATATTTCAAAGAAAAGCCTTGGAAGAGACAACTAGTTGCTGCCATCCTAAGTATGCTGGCATCCAGACTATGGATCCCTTTGCTCCCCCTCCTTTGATTTGATTAAGTTATTGTATTGTATTGGTTCTTTATGATTTGTAAAATGTCTGTGGGTAGGAGGCAAAATACTTTGTGCACCAGCGTGGGCAGCAAGGAATTAACATTGGAGAGGCTTGTGGAATTAACAATGGAGAGGAATTAAACAGGTAATATAGCTACTAAATTGCATAGTGCAGTTATAAGAGCTAAAGTAATTAGAATATTAGAATATAATCAGAATTAGAATATACAGCTGCTAAGTTAGTGTCATTCAAACATGAATATTTAATGGGTATTCCTAATAGCTCCGGTGGCATCCATCTGTCTTAGGAGACCATGGAGGAGTGCATCTTTGGGGGTGAAGTCAAACTGTTAGAAGGTTGCAGCACCTGCTGTGGTTGTAGAAACTGATACAGGAGAGACATGTTTTGTTGCAGCTGGGGCAGATGAAAGCATCCATTTGTGCTGCTACAGATACACCATGGTGTTTCTTTTCTCTGCGCTCCACCAAGTGGTCATTCCTCCTCTGGTCACTGATTGGTCACATGCACGACCTGACTGTCTGTCTCCAGGCATTGCAGTCATCTACAAGGGCAAGGTTAGATGTTCCCAGCTTCCATGTCACATTTGCAGACATCTTTGTAATGCTGAGTGCATGGAGGGCTGGCGATGTCCTGACCCAAGATGTTGGTCCTCGCCAGGCTGAACTCAGTGCAGCCTTGGGCAAAACAGTTGATGGGTCTCTGAAGAGCTTCCTCGGAGTGGATTGTCAAGGCTGTGTCATCTGCATACAACATCTCTCAGATAAGGACCCGCCACACTTTTGTCTTGGTGTGGAGATGGCCCAGGTTGAACAGACCCCTGTCGCTCCTTGAATGGATGTACACACAATCTTCAGTTGAGCTGAAGGCATAGGAGAGCAACAGGGAGAAGAATATGCCAAAGAGACTTGGGGTGAGAACACAGCCCTGTTTCACACGGCTCTTTATAGGGAAGGCATCTGAGGATCAGCTGTCATATTAGACAGTGCTGTGCATGTTTTCATGGAAGAATACAATCATCTTGTGAAGCTCAGGTGGGCATCCTATATTGTTTAGTCCTTTTTGGCTAATGAGATCAAAGGCCTTGTCCATGAAAGCGCTGTATAAGGGGCATCTCTGCTCTCGCCATGTCTCCTGCAGTTGGCACAGCAAGAAAATCATGTCAACTGTTGATCTCTGTGTCAATGAGTGATTGCAATCTGTTGAGAACTACATGGCCGAGGCTTTCCCCACAGTACTCAGTGGGAGATCCCATGGTAGTTGTTAAAGTCATGGTGGTCATATTTGTTCTTGTAGAACAGGGGTATGCAGCCTAAGGCCTGTGGGCCGGAAACTGCCCAATCGCCTTCTCAATCCAGCCCGTGGACAGTCCAGGAATCAGTGTGTTTTTACATGAGTAGAATGTGTCCTTTTATTTAAAATGCATCTCTGGGTTATTTGTGGGGCATAGGATTCATTCATTCCCCCCCCCCCCATATATATATATATATATATATATATATATATATATATATATATATAGTCCAGCCCACCACATGGTCTGAGGGATGGTGGACCGGTCCATGGCTGAAAAAGGTTGCTGACCCCTGTTGTAGAGGGTCACAATGCTGGAGTCATGCATGTCTTGTGGCATGAATTTTTGTTCCCAACATTGCAAGAGGGGGCTGCGGAGTTATGTCATGAGGGAGGAATTGAAGCTGGCTTTCAGTGATGCTGTCCTGCCCTGGGGCTTTACCTCATGCCTGAGAGTTAATGGCTCATCAAGGGAGAGTCTGGATACTGTCAACTGCTATGTCAGAGACCATGCTTTCCTATAAGTACAATTCTAGAAAGTGCTCGGCTCATCACTTCATTTGCTTGCTGTGGTCTGTGATGCTCTCTCCTGACAAGGTTTTCAGCGGTACAGTTTTCATGACCATTGGTCCAAAGGCTTTCTTCATGCCTGTGTACATTTTGCAAGTGTTGCTAGTGTCGTCAGTGAGTTGAATGCTCTGACAGAGTTTTAGGCAGTAATTGCTCCCCTGATGATATAAAAAGGGGAGTAAGTTATTACCCCTCCCCAGCTGAACTGGGAGAAAAGAGTGCTTTGAAAGAGTGAAACATGTCACTTGCTAACCAGTGTAACAAGAAACAATGGCTAGCTGCGAAATGAGCCAACTTCAAGCAATGGGGCAAGATCCTGGCTTATTTTAACTAGACATTTTATATTCACTTTCTTCCTCACCAGGGTATCGCCCCTGTCCCATTACGTGCCTTCCTTCTCTCCCCATTTCTTCGCTCCTCAACTGTATTGAAACTTCCTTTGGTTTGGTGTAAATTGTTTTCCTCTAATCATTGCTGCAAAATGGAATCAACAGTTTTCTATTTTGTTATATTCTTTTAAAAATGAAATGGATTTAGCAAGTAAGTTCTCTTGGAAATATGGTTGGTAAGGAAGAGGTAAAGCTGTTGTGTGGCTGCTTAGCAGCACCTTTTGCAGATCATTCCCTTGTTTACAACCGTTGTTGTAGACTTCAGACCTTCATTGTTGATATCCGTATTTTGTTATAGTCCCATTAACCATTTACAGTGCAATTAGTATATTTGCAACAATAAACTATGTGAATGATGGTGAAAATGGCTTTTGCTATGTGGGTAAGGTTTTCCTATGCTTTCAGTGTTTCTTTAAAATTTCATCAGGCAGCTAGAAACACACGAAGGTTAGTTGCCTGTCAAAGTAGATCAGTGACTGTACAGCTAAGCTAGTCTCAGCCTCCTCCCAGAGGAATGGCTCAGTTTGTTTTGGTGAGCTGAAATGAACCCTCTATTTGAAGAAGTGTTGAAAAGAACTGAATCTCAGTAAGTGCCAGCAACTCTTCAAACATTTGGGCTTCGTAGACCCCCCCCCCCCTTTCATGTATGCTTTTTCTTCTAATTCCCAGTTAAGCAGAAAGCCTGCCTTTCACCTCAGGCATTCTCTCCAAAGATGAAGTGGTGGGCATTCTTTTCATATCAGGAAAAAAAAAGCACCTTTAAGTTTATTTCAGAGATGAAGGTTAGACCCATTATGAGCAATGCAGCACTACTCAGGTGCAACATTGGATAAATTGGATGGTGGTCCAGCTGCAGTCCTATTTGGATGAAGATTTCCCTGCTTCAGTGGGCTACACTCTGCTACCACAATGCATTAAAAGTTGTACTACTTCTGAGGATGGTTTAGATTGAAACTACAGCTCTGCCAGTGCTCCTGGCTCAGCCTCTCACCCAACTGAGGGGAAGGAACTACAGCCACATACACCCTTGTGTGCAGTAATGATTTGTTCTGCCCCATGCATCTGGTCTATGATTCTGCAAAGTGAAATTGCTCGTGAGTCTGTGGCCAGTAGTGGTAGTGACAGAAATGGAATGCCTCCGATTCACCGATGGAAAGCTTGTCTGCATGCAGGGAGGATTGCTTAACCCGTGTGGTAGGCACTGCTCTCAGCTTCTGCTCATGAAGAAAGTGGCAAGGAATGTAGTAAGGGGATGGGGAAAGAAATGAAAAGTAGTTAAAGCAGTTATATTTTGCAGCATGGGGCTCCCTCTTTCCTTGTGTACCTGTGTGATGTACTCTTCTTTGTATGCATCCCCAGCTGGGTTTTGAATGTGGAGCCCTTGAGGCAAGGTATAAGAACATAATCACAGAGCTGGATGAGACCTCAAACTTGGGTCTCCAGCTATTTTGGGACTACAGTTCCCATCATCCCTGAACACTGGTCCTGCTAGCTAGAGATGGTGGGAGTTGTAGTCCAAATACAGCTGGAGACCCAAGTTTGGGAAACCCTGATCTAGCCCAGCAAACTGCTGGTGCAGGAAATCCACTGCTACAGAAACTCCAATATGTGTCAATCCAGCCTCACCTTTTAAAGGTGAAAGGAGAGTTCACCAGCTTCTGCGGCAGCCTGTTCCTCTAAAGCAGGGCTGGGGAACCATATGTCACTTTCCAAGCCTCTCTATCCAGCTCTTGGCTACAGTTCTCACTGGCCCTGCTCAGCAGCCCTCGTAAGTGCTTTTACCTGACTGAAATGTCTTATTGAACTGTGTTAATGCCTTTTGGCTGCCTGGAAGGTGTGTGCATGTGCACGTGCCATGCGTAGGTATGTAAACCTGACTTTTGTGTGGTTGGAATGTAGCCTGCTATGCAAAGCCATAGCCATTTCTCTGCCCAGTTTTGCCTCTGGCTCCACCCTCCCAGGGCATGCATCCCCCAGAAGTCTGCATGTGAGGGAACATGACAGTCAGAGGAAACTTGCACAAATTGTTGAAATGGCAATCTGCCTCTCCTACCTCAAGTACCTCGGTTTAAGAACAGCCCTGTTTACAAACTATTCAGTATACGAACTCCACGAAACCGGAAGTAGTGTTCCGGTTAGCGAACTCTACCTTGGTCTACGAACAGAAGCCGAATGGTGGAAGGGCACCAGCGGCGGGAGGCCTCATTAGGGAAAGTGCACCTTGGTTTAAGAATGGTTTTGGTTTAAGAACAGACTTCCGGAATGGATTAAGTTCATAAACTGAAGTACCACTGTAGTTGTGAATCTTGTTGGTTGTAGCACGTCTTGTCAAACTTTTACAGTTTCAAAAGCTGGTTTAAAACACTTCATGTCTCTCTTTACAAATACTCCAAGACATTGGGCTAATTGGACCAGTTGTCTGACTCGGTATAAGGCAGCTTCCTAGGTTCCTCAGATCAGTACATTTTTGCGTGGTATGACAGCCTAGGTTGTGCCAAGCTCAAACATCCAAAATAAGAATGTTCTAAATCTCTGTCTTGCCACTGGGAATGGCAGGTTTAGAATGTTTTTTTTATAGTCTGGCCAACGAACAGCCTACTTTCTTGTTTCCCTGTGTGACCCATATAGCTATCAGGGGTAGAGATGTGGGAGAAATTTGATTCAGGTCTCATTTAAAGCCGAATCTATCAAATTCACACTTTTCAGAAGGATATGCAATCCCCCATGCTTTTAAATTTGCACTTATCTGAATTTTACTATCCCAATTCACCAACCATTGTTTTAAAAAAATGCTTTCATTAGGAGAAAGTGTTGCTGAAAATGAATATATTGGTGGGAAATACATAGCATTACATTAGGGGAAATTGCTTGCAAAAACTGCAAATAAAAATGTGCTTATTAGGAGAAGTTTGCACTAAAATGCTGGTGGATTTTCATTAGGATTTTTTAAAACAAACAAACCCAAAACCACAAATTGCTGTGAAATGTGGAGAACTCAATTTAAGATTAGAAAAATGAAGAGAACTGAAATCGACAGGTCTTTCAATCCCTAGTCAAGTATTCGTGGTTTATGCTAGACATTTTAAAGAAAAAATGTTGATGCATCTTCAAGGTAAGTGGCTAGAACATAGGATTGCAAAAGGGCTACATAAAGAAGTTCCCCCCTTTTTTTGCTAGACACAGTCACGCTGGCAACTGACTTCCTACATTGGTTGGCACCACAAAAACATGACACAAGTGTGACTTTTCTTCCAATAAAGTTTTTTTCTTCTTCATTTACAGAGAGATAGGTTCCTACTAATCATGCCTGGACAAATTAGCATTTAAATATGTGTAAAGTATTTTGAGCTATAGTGCTTGGTGCTGGAGGCAGCAGTGAATAAACAAAAACAAAAAAAAACTTCAAGTATTTAGGCCCTTCTATCCCTCAGTTCCCTTTTCTCATAATGAATATGCTGTATTCATTGGCGTCTGTAAGTAACATTAGCAGAAGGTAGGAGAGGGACTGCTTAGCAACCCACAGAAATCCCAAAGAGAGGTGGAAAGGAAGTGATTTTCATGTAATTATTCACTGCTACAAAAGCTGTTGTCAGGTAGACACTAGAAACATAGCTGTTTTATTATTCCCCTAACCTACTTTTAATCTTTTGAGAATCACTTCCATTAAAAGAGGGGGAAAGAAAGGGCTTAATTCAGCCATTTTATGCCTAACCATTTAAGTTCTGTTTTCTCCCCTAATGAAGCCTCTGCTTACAGAAGCTGTGTTGTTGAAAACCCCTGGGTAGTAAAACCTCAGAAACAAAATGAGTCCTGTATCCAAATACTGCACATTTGCTGCTATTTATATACACAATGTAGAGTTCATATTTTGTGTTGCTTTATTTTCCTGTTGAATTACAGCATTTAAGGGCGAGACAAACCGAAGGTGTAATAAGATTATATGTACATGTAGTAATGAAAAGCTTGGATTACTGTGGTGAAGGTTAAACATACTTATATTTTATCATACTTGGAGCACTTTCCACACTTAAGATTCCACAGAAGGCACAACTTAAGTCTTGTTTGCTTGTGAGATAAAATCTTGGACAGCCCCTGAGTTGTGGAACTCCTTCCCCACAGAGGTCCGTCTGGCGATGTCATTGTACAGTTTTCAGTGGATGCTGCATTTGCACCTCTTTACCCTGACCTTTGACCTCTGAGATGTTCATTTTTAGGACCCACTCTATTTTTGTGATTTTTTTTAATTGTAAGTTTTTTATCTGTTTAAACATTGTAGTCTACTCTGGGATCTTTAAAACAACAACAACAACAACAAGCCCATAAATTATGTTACATCTCAGCAACATGTCTACTTCCATCCTCCCAAACTTAGAGAAAAGCTCAGAAGTACCAAAGAATTTTCAAAAACAGATTTTTGTTTTCAACTTCAGGAAAATTGCTATTTAAAATGTAAATAATGCCAAGACTCATCAACAATAATGCATAATTTATGTCAGTCATCAACTATAAAATGATTATTCATTCCTTGATGAAAATAAGCATAGTAAACAGCTTTCTGTATCTGGAAGAGTCTGTTTTATATAGTAGTAGATCTGAATTTTATTATAAGTGCTCTGGGGGAGGGGGAGGGAAATGCTGTAGTTGGGCGAAAACATCTGTATAGCCACTAATATGCAGGGAATTTTTCCTCAAACAGTTCTTGTGTGTGACTGATGGTTGAATACTGCAGTAGCATGCACTAGAAAGGTAAAGGGACACCTGACCATTAGGTCCAGTCGTGACCGACTCTGGGGTTGCGGCACTCATCTCGCTTTATTGGCTGAGGGAGCCGGCGTACAGCTTCCGGGTCATGTGGCCAGCATGACTAAGCCGCTTCTGGCGAACCAGAGCAGCACACGGAAACGTCATTTACCTTCCTGCTGGAGTGGTACCTATTTATCTACTTGCACTTTGACATGCTTTTGAACTGCTAGGTTGGCAGGAGCAGGGACCGAGCAACAGGAGCTCACCCCATCACGAGGATTCGAACCGCCGACCTTCTGATCAGCAAGTCCTAGGCTCTGTGGTTTAACCCACAGTGCCACCCGTCCCTTATCAGAGCATGCACTACTTTGTATAAATAGTATAATCAATCTATAAAGTAATTCATTATACATTTAAAATGTAGAGGTTGTTCTCTGTTGTATTGAAACTCAAAAATTTAATGGCATCAGCAAATTTCTGAATCACACATTTAACTGTAAGAAGTTGTTATCAGTCATGGTATTCAATTTAATGCAATGCATGTTATACTTAAACTCATAGGGAGGAATTCAATGTAGCACTGAGTGGGGAATGCACACGAGGAACTTGGTGCTCATGGAGTAGGACTTTGCCTCACTCTTCTTTTCCTGCACCCCTCTGACCTGTTCTGAGGGTTTGCCCAGCTCTCCAGAGCAGATTTAGGGGGGAAGTCCCATTGTACAAGTAGAGCTTGTTCCACAACTGCAACAATGTCCTTGAATCTCACCTTCCAGTTTGAGCAAAGTCATGTTCATCATACCCTCTTCTGAAATATTTGCTGACTTTTGACTGAAACAAAAGTCAAAGAGAGCAGGTTCTCTATGTCCCTTCTTTTCTATTGTAAAACTGGGGTGTGGTGGAACCTTTCCCAGTACAAAAATCTTGATCAGTTATGCCAGAATTGTGTTGCGTGTCAAGGTCCTCAAGCCACCCCCAAATAAATCACAATTCACACAGAATTTTTGTTTAAGGGTTTTGGCATAATTTTGGCCACAACTTTATTAAAATACATAAATGTGAGTGGTTGCTTAGGCATTGGTTCCGACTATCTGTCCCTGTCCCGGGACAGAAATAACTTCAGATTCCAGCGAAAGCCAGTAAAGGAAAACAATATTGGGGAGAAAATGGAGCCAGGCACCAGACCCTCACCTTTCCCCGCATGTTCCCAGGGGCTTGCGTGGCCCAAGCCCCATGCCAAGGATTTGGACGAAAGCATGGCGAGCCCCTGGATTCCTTTAACAGAATTCCCTTGCAGCAGCAGCACTGGAGGGGCAGGCACTGCCAACCACATCCCCTCCACCAACCCAAAATTAACCAATACCTAAACACAACCTTACAAGTTGTGACGATTTGCTACACAGTAGGCAAAAACCGAATGGCACCAGCCAATCAACCAAATGGACAAAATTCCTACCAGGCCCCTGCCCCAAAAGCAGACGACCCCATGACAGGCATAGCAAGGTCAGATGCAAGAGCCCTAAATTAGGGAGGGTGGGCGAGTGATCCGGTACACACTGCAAAAGAGAACGCTCAAGGCTGCATGCCCTGCATATAAAATCTTTGGTCCACCCCACAAATTGGCAACATCAAAATTAGCCCAGTAACCCAAACAGCCCAATCACTGCCAATGACCATCTAAATGATCCCACCCAGCAACTGAGGGGGTGGCCTGTCAGACCCCACCGCAACACGTGCTCTCCATGAAGGAGAACACACTTTATAATAACTCATAAATTGAGGGAAGCAGGTGGCGCTGTGGTCTAAACCACAGAGCCTAGGGCTTGCTGATCAGAAGGTGGCGGTTCAAATCCCCACGACATGGTGAGCTCCCATTGCTCGGTTCCTGCTCCTGCCAACCTAGTAGTTCAAAAGCACGTCAAAGTGCAAGTAGATAAATAGGTACTGCTTCGGCGGGAAGGTAAACGGCATTTCCGTGCACTGCTCTGGTTTGCCAGAAGCGGCTTAGTCATGCTGGCCACATGAGCTGTACGCTGGCTCCCTCGGCCAGTAAAGCAAGATGAGCTCCGCAACCCCAGAGTCTTTATCTCATAAATTGGATAGAGTCATCTCTATTCAACCTCTATTCTTCGGGAATAATTCATATATAATAACACAAGAGGGACTCACCAGCAGACTCCAAATCTCCAATGAGAACGGTGACTGTTTTTTGGGAGGAGGGTTGAGAAACCCGGTGGGAGATGGAGTATCCTGAAGATACTTCACACTGCAAAATTTTGTCACAGAATTCTTTGTTGTGATTCATAATACCTAGAGTTCTTATTTAGGCATGGTGGGTGAGAGAGAGAAAAGTAAACAGGAAATCACTAGGAAATCTTCGGAAATGGCAAATTATTCACTGCTCTGGTTGTTGTAAACTATTAATTTCTGATTAGTTTGGCTTAATAGTACATGTGAATTGTACTATTAAGTTGCCATATAGGGTTGCCATATGTCCTCTTTTTCCAGGACACGTCCTCTTTTTCATGGGTATGTAAATTGAGAGTTGTCATGGTGATCCATAGTTAAAAGTGGAAGTCAGCAAGTGTCCTCTTTTTTGCTCTTCAAAATATGGCAACCATACCAAATGAACATCACATAACAATCCTTCCTTTATTATATTAACCCCTTGTAGATTCTTATACCCACTGAGGAATGTATTTGTGAGCATTGCTTTCTGATCTTTGTGATCAACGCCATCAAATGTACATTCCAATAATACGCTTGATAAATTTGTTAGATCTGCTAGATTTCCTTGTTTCTAGTATTTTACAACCATGATATATAAAGCAGCTGGCAATGATGGCATGTTTCAAAGATATCACTTCATCTCTTCAAGTCACTTCATTACATTCAATAGATCCATTGTAGTTCCAACTTTGTAATTTGCAGCTTTGTTGTGATCACTTTTTTATAAAAAAAAGTTTTGAATGACTTATTTTTACCACCCCCTTTCTCTGGAACTTCAAAATATTATATACAATAGATTTTACTCTTTCCAAACCTACGTTAAAATGGTAAAATCTACAGAGTTGGTGTGAACTGACTTCCTCATCCCATCCTCTTCATAAGGTAAAGGTACCCCTGACCATTAGGTCCAGTCGTAACCGACTCTGGGGTTGTGCGCTCACCTCACTCTATAGGCCGAGGGAGCCAGCGTTTGTCCGCAGACAGCTTCCGGGTCATGTGGCCAGCATGACAAAGCCACTTCTGGCGAACCAAAGCAGTACACGGAAACGCCGTTTACCTTCCCACCGGAACAGCAAGTTCTAGGCTCTGTGGTTTAACCCACAGCGCCACCCGCGTCCCATCCTCTTCATAGCAGCCTCCAAAACCCCACCGTGAGGATTCAGGAACCCTGCTGAATTGGGAGGGAAGCTGAGGTATGGTGGGCTGATTAGAAGGGGAAAATTCTTTAAAACCGAGTGGAGGCTTCCTCCCCAAATTGAACTCCTGCCTGGAGAATTACTTTATGCAGAGTTTTCAGAGATTCCTCCCTTCTCCCCCTGCGGGCCATGGAATATCACCTTAGAGGAGCCTGGGTGGTGGTTTTTGTCCATAACGGGTCATGACAGCCCCATTGGGTGATCCTGGGGGGATCATGAATTGACATCTGTAATTACAGTGGTACCTCACAAGACGAACACCTCGCAAGACGGAAAACCCGCTAGACGAAAGGGTTTTCCATTTTGGAGGCGCTTCGCAAGACGAATTTCCCTATGGGCTTGCTTCGCAAGACGACAACCCATAGGGAAATATCCGGGACAGCGGGGAAGCGCAGAGCGTCTTCCCCACTGTCCTCGGACCTCCTCCGAAGCCTGGCGGCGGGGCGGGAACACCTCCTCCCGCCGCCGCCGGGCTTCGGAAGGCTCCTCCGAAGCCGGGCGGTGGGGCGGGAACACCTGCCCCCGCCGCCCGGCTTCGGAACGATGCTCCGAAGCCGGGCGGCGGGGAGGGAACACCTTCTGAAGGCGGGCGGGGGGCGAAAGTCTTTGTTCCCCCCTGCCTGCCTTCCCGGGAGAGCGGAGAAACGCAGCGCGTTTCTCCGCTGTCCCGGACGGCTTTTGAAGGCAGGCAGGGGGGAGCATAGACTTTCGCCCCCCGCCCGCCTTCAGAAGAGGTCCTGGACCTCTTCTGAAGGCGGGCGGGGGGGCGAAAGTCTTTGCTCCCCCCTGCCTGCCTGTCCCGGAGGGCTTTTGAAGGCAGGCAGGGGGGAGAAAAGACTTTCGCCCCCCGCCCGCCTTCAGAAGAGGTCCAGGACCTCTTCTGAAGGCTGGCAGGGGGCAAAAGTCTTTGTCCCCCCTGCCTGCCTTCCCAGGGGCTTTTAAATCGCCCCGGACAGCGGAGAAGTCCTCCGCTGTCCCGGGGCGATTTTAAAATGCCGCCCGCCAGCATTTTAAAATCGCCCCGGACAGCGGAGAAGTCCTCCGCTGTCCCGGGGTTTTTTTAAATGCTGGGGGTGGGAAGAAAAGCCCTTGTCCCCCCCCCCCCCAGCCTTCAGAAGAGGTCCGGGGACAGACTGTCCCCGGACCTGGTCTGAAGGCGGTTTCCCTAGGAACGCATTAATTGATTTCCAATGCATTCCTATGGGAAACCGTGCATCGCAAGACGAAAAACTCGCAAGACGAAGAGACTTGCGGAACGAATTAATTTCGTCTTGCGAGGCACCACTGTAACAAAGTTATGGCCTTTTCAATCCCAACACACCTGTCCTGTGTCATTTGTTCATGTCACTATGGCACCATCGCTCCTGGCTCTACTCGGCTCGCAAAGCCCTTTGCTGGGTGTGGTGGTTGGCGCCACAATGACGCCATGGCAGGGCTGATCTCCCTTCCTCAGTCTTTGGCACAGTGGGAGGTGATGCTCCTGGTTCCTCTCACTGCACTGGTGGCTAGTTACTTACTAGTAAGGCCAATTGCAGGTAAGCTGGGGGCATGGCTGGGGAGCGGACCTGATGGAGAAATTATTCTCTGTGGTCAACTTCCTCATTTTCTTCCATATGTCCCTTCTCAGTTCTCAGGCTGGTACCCCCTCTGAAATGAATTAGACAAAAATGGCTTCAAAATGATTTATTCAATTTCATTGTTCTTTCAGCATCCAAAAGTGTGGTCTCTGGACTGGTAGCAAAGGTTTATGAAATCAAGTTGATCTAGTAGATACCATCCTCCTTATAGACCATGCAGACATTATTTTTATATATTATTATTATTATTATTATTATTATTATTATTATTATTATTATTATTATTATTTTATACCGCCCTTCATCCGTAGATCTCAGGGCAGTTCACAGCATAAAATACAAGATTGGTGTTTTTTTTTAAAAAAAAAAAAGCATAATAAGCATACAACGTAATAAAAACAAGAACAAAACAAAACAATTATCTTCCTCTCCTGTCCCTCTAGCTATTTGGCAAATATGACATCACAGCAATTCTGACATATCAATTTTACTCCACTGATACAAGTGTTAATTCCAAAGGTAGCTTCAGTATGGCATTGGTAAGACGTATGTTTGAAAATGCATTGCTGCAATATTCCACCTAATTAAAGAATTGTGAGATGTTATTTCCAAGAGTTTGAGACCACTTTTGCCCAAAATGACCTTTAAAAATCCATTTTGGTTTGCCATGCAATGTAGAGAACTGCTGTTGAAGAAATGAGATCTCCAGACTTCTTAGTTAAAATGTGTTCCGTATCCATTTTTCTCACTATGAAGTAGAACATTTTACAGATGTAATCAGCTATATTTTACTCATCATGACAGCAGTGAAACCATTTTAACTTGTGACACAAATTAAATGTGATCATACTAGTGCTTCAAAACAGAAACATTTCCAGCTTTCAACAACTTGAGAAATCGGAGCCTCTTAGAAGTTACATGTAAAATACATTTTATCTTTTTTATGATTTGGAGTTCCATGAGACAACTGGTAATTCAATCCAATTTCTATCTTGCATTAAGCATTTTGTCGTGAAATTTTAACGGTTAAATGATCTACAAACAGAATAAATTGCTAGATAGGAGTATTATCCATGGTTGGATTTTTTGTTTTCTCTCTGGGTAGCTGACCTGTATGCAATATTGTAAAATGCTTTTGAAACTCCCTCTAGTTCCAAATGCAGTTTCCTGTGATCAACAAAAGAAGCAGAAATGGTTATACAGTTCATTGATGCTGACCATAACTTTTACATTCAGGAATTTTAAGCAATCATCATTATATTTGCCTTTATTTATTTGACTGCATTGCCACTTATTTAGACACTATCATGAGACCTTAGGGCAAGTTACTTATAATGAAAGCTGTTGAAGATATATTAGTGCTGATAGTATACTCATCAAAGAATAAGTTACAGTTCAGCCACATCTGGAATGCTGTGTCAGAGTTGGCTTTTGGGTAGCACAACCGGTTCCACTGCACTGGGCGTTGAGCCTAGGGGGCGCCACTGGGTGTCACAACTATGATGTAATGAACTGAGCAGAACAACAGGCAAGAGACATAGGCCACCAAATTTTGGCCTTGCACAGGGCACCGCTGAAATTTGAAAGACCAAAGTCCTCCCCTAGCTGTATGCAGTTCTGGTTGCTTCATCTAAAAAAAACAAAAACCAGTGACACCTTGGTTCTTGAACTTAATCTGTTCTGGGAGTCTGTTCAACTCCCGGAACTATTCAAAAACCAAGGTGCTGCTTCCGATTGGCTGCAGAAGCTTCCTGCACTCAATCAGAAGCTGTGGAAGCCTCATTGGACGTTCAGCTTCCGAAAAACGTTCGCAAACTGGAACACTCACTTCCGGGTTCGCAGCGTTTGGGAGCCAATTTGTTTGGGAGCCAAGCCGTTCGAGTACCAAGGTACCACTGTATAGTTAAACTTGAAATGATAAAAGAGAAGGGGCTGGAGTTGCCATGGGGAAATGGTGATGGGAAGTGCATGGCATGGAGACAGTGGGTAGAGTATATCTATGTGACTCATAAAATCATAAGAGTTGGAAGGAACACAGGAATATACAGCTGACCCTTATGGGCATCGAACCTGCAACCCTGGATTCACACTACTAGGGTTAACCGACGAAGTGGCTTGGCAGTAGATTCAGGAGAGGTAAAAGAAGTTTATGAAATTTACTGCCAGAAGATGTAGCAATGGCCTCTGGTTTAAATTACTTTAAATTGAGATGTAAACAAATTCACAAGGGATAGGTCTATCAACTGTGAGCCACTGCTGTTTGAACCCACTGGATATGGTATGGTTCTGATACTGTATGGGTGACAAACAGCAGAATGAATGAGAAGAAACAGAATGATGATAACCGTTATATAGCCATGAAGGAAGTTCCTCATTCAAGTCTATTACACTGGTCTGAAAAAAATGTAATTTTGCAATTTCAAGTGAATAATTGCAAAAACCACACACACACACACACACACACACACACACACACACAAAACAACAACACTGGATAGCACTAGAGAATCTAATTTCAAGGCTTCTTCTAATAATTTATGATCTGCTTACCTTATAGTAACAAGGATTTTTTTTTACCTTTTTATAATTATTCCTATATTTTGTGTTTGCAGGTCTGGGTGGATGCTGGAACACAAATATTTTTCTCTTATGCCATCTGCCTGGGGTGCTTGACAGCCTTAGGGAGCTACAACAACTACAATAACAACTGCTACAGGTAATACACGATTACAGTCATGTTTATTTTTTCTGTTGAGTGGTCCAGTCTGGCAAATATGTACATGACTGTTTGAGGTACCCAACTAAATAATTGTGTATGTGGAACAACTTCTGTGATTGCAATGGAATTTCCCCTCTCCCCACATGCCCCCCACTCTGCCGCTAATTCTTTGCTGGAGGGTTGCAGGAACTCCCAAAGCAGATTTAGGGGATGTGCAAGGGAAGGAGAGGAAGGAGAAGTTCATTTGCGCATTCAAAAGTTATTTTATGTGTACAGTGGAATAGTTGCATAGAGCTGAATATATACTAGTTAGATACACAGAACATGCTTGAGTACTGTGTTTCACACAATGACATTTTAAGGGTTCTTAGCATTACTTGATCCCTTTCCTTTTGAACTGATTTTTTTTTTTTGAAAACAGTAATTTGGGAGGAAGAATTAATGTTCCTTTATTAAAGTTATAAAGATAAATATAGAATAGATAATACATTAACTGTATTTTAGGCACATGTATGATGCATGCATTATACAAAAATTAACTAGCACAAGTTCTATCATTTGTGAATATTTTTTCATGTACTTAGATTTCAGTCATATACACTTACCTGGGAGGAAGCCTCACTGAACAGGGTGGGACTTAATTTTTGAGTAGACATGTAGAGGATTGTGCTGTTCAGAAAATATATGGCTACATGGAGCAGGAATTCTAACAGCCCAACGCCTTTTTATGACAAAGATTAATCTAGAATTCCACATGGTGGTACATTAGCATTGGTGCCATACTAGTATAAAATTGTGAATTTGGTCAGTATTCACTGCAGGTGTGGTATCACCTTTCAGTACATTAAATTACATGGTATGACTAGTGGTTCTGGTAACATATTTTGGGGATGAAAAATTTACATAGTATACCCTTTGGAGAATGCTGATTTTCTGGATGTTTTAAAATGGCAGGTAACAGATAGAACAAGAGTAGTGTCCATTTCATAAGCACTTTTAAAAAGCTATAACACAGCAG
Organism: Podarcis muralis; assembly: GCF_964188315.1. Classification (NCBI taxonomy): domain Eukaryota; kingdom Metazoa; phylum Chordata; class Lepidosauria; order Squamata; family Lacertidae; genus Podarcis; species Podarcis muralis. The sequence continues at coordinate 76,596,070 of NC_135656.1, forward strand.
CCATAAGATCTAGGTACCGCCATGTGACAATAACCTTGTATTTCATAAAGAAATTTGAAAGTGGTGTATTGGCTCCCTCTAGTGTAAACTTTAATGCTTATCCGCTTTAACTATATAGCCAGCACACGATACATGCCCTTAATTCACCTCTTAGTTTCATCTTTCATAATTCTAAATAATCATCTGCTTGTTCTTTCTTAAGACTACTATGGTATATTATTAAGTGATTGATCACTCATTTGATTCTGGGACCAGTTAGTCTGTTTACTTATAACAGCTTTTCTTCATAAAAACCACATTACCTAGGTAAACATTACAATTTTAATTTTTGTTAATAAGATTGTGTGTGTATACAGACTTTTTTTTAAAAAAAATGATTTGTATCACATAGGAGAATTTTATTTCTATCCTAGGATAGCTCAGTTGTCAGACCATGAGACTCTTAATCTCCGCTGAGATATTCCCTCAGATGGAGAATCAACTGATATTTTGAGAACATTAAAAACCAAATATTTTTTTCATGAATTTTAATTAGACTCATAATGCATCTGATACTATTTTACCTTCAAATTTTACCTTTTTAAAATCCCAATTCCTAGTCACTAACAAAATTTGCATAAAACATACTAAGGTTTCTGGTAGGGAAGTTTAAGATGTTTTTGTGAAAATCGGATGCTGCTAAGCTGCTATAAGGAAATTGAAATATACTGCAAAAATAAAGTCAGTGTCACTTTTATTCATAGGCTGCAAAGTCCCACTATCCTGTTCACTCACCATGTTTATTGAACTACAAATTCAGCTGGTCTGTTGGTCTATTTATTATGCAAAATAGGAAGGGAGGAATATCCAGTTTAAACAGATGCCATACAGTTATTGTAACTGATACATATATCTGAAGCACAGTCTAGCATTTCCCCCTAATCAGTGGTATTTATTATAATGTTTTTTAATGCAGCCAGTCTGTAAAAACGTAAGATTCTTTACACATTAAAATGAACCTCTTTACACATTAAAATTCAGTTCAGTTGAAGACAGCAGTGCCTGGCGTACTCTGGTCCATGGAGTCACAAAGAGTCGGACACGACTAAACGACTAAACAACAACAACATCAGTTCAGTCATTAAGAAATGATGCCTTAGGCCAGGACTTATTTTAGTAAATTACAAGATAAACCAATATTATGTAGGAGACCCAACTATTCAGTATTATGTAGTAGATCCAACTATTATGAGTTGGCATGACTTACAATGTCAGGCAGGAGCCTGACATTGTAAGTCATGCCAACTCATAATATTCATCAAATATTGTAGTCTTATCATGAGAGTAGAGGACGTTTCTTATCTGAGCCTTGGGCAAAGTTAACACATTTCTTAACAAATTCCAGAGAGGTAGCTTTGTTAAGCTGTTGCAAGAACAACAATGTCTTGTGGTACCTTAAAGGCTAATAAACAAACCTGTTACTTTTAAGGTGCCACAAGTCTGTTTTGTTTACATTTTTCCTTTTTTACTGACTCCTGTGAAATTACAAATTGTATTGTAAACAGTTACTCACACTTTTCAAACAGCATCCATCAAGATGTGATGGAATCATATGCAGGATTTGGTAAAACAGATGGTTTATCAGCAGGGCCGGATCACAACTGCCTCAGGCAGCAGGTTCCAAAGGAGCAGCAGATCCTGATGTAGATGTTTATTCCTCCCTTGTTCCTGATGTAGATCTTCCCTCACATCTTCTTCCCTGGCAGGGAGGGGAATGCCATTTTGTGGTTTGCCTCAGGTGCCAAAATGTCTTGGGCCTGTTCTGTTTATCAGTATTAAAAAAATTGCTTACCTGTGTCACTGGAAACAAAGCTGACTCTAAACCTGCTTCAGGCAACAGCCCTGCACATAAATATTGATTGCAAATACTAAAATGTACCGCTGTTGCATTTATAGTATATTATCTTTGAAGGGTTTGTGTCACTTCTTCTAAGGTTAAGAGTTTTCTCTGTTGACCTTGAAGCATATCTGCATCACTATGCAGTCAGCTATGTTGAGGCCCATGAAGCTAATAATTGCAGATCCACAAAGGGGTGATTTGGAAGTTGTCTTACTAGATACTGAGTGGAGAATTGGAAGCAGTGAGGAAGCCCTGCCTATTGGCAAAGTCCACCAATCGCAACTTGATGGCCAAATAAAGAGACAGGCACAGAGGTTGGGTTGAACTAGGGCCACTTTATTTAAGATTAAACCATAATAAAACCTCTGCAGAGGGGAAGGAACACTATCGCTGCTCTACGGTGACCAAAACACTTGTTTCATTGTCTGATTTTTCTAATAACTGTGGTGTCTTGATCTACATATGTACCAAATTTCAAAGCTGTTGTAGCCGCCCAAAAATATGTGAAGCAAAGCCACACACTGAGAACAAGCGAATTGCTCTTTCTTCCACAGAGACTGCATTATGCTCTGTTGCTTGAACAGTGGGACAAGCTTTGTGGCTGGCTTTGCCATCTTTTCTGTCCTTGGCTTTATGGCGTATGAGCAGGGAGTGCCCATAGCAGAAGTTGCAGAATCAGGTAAGTACTAAAAGTATACATTTATTATTATGTTAAAGTGTATTTGATATACTAGTGATATTGTGTACTTTAATCATTATGTATTATTTGTTGAATTTATATCACACCCCACTGTGCAAGACCACCATATAAACAATTCCTATTTAATTTCTTTTCTTTTTTTTTCAGGACCTGGGCTTGCTTTCATTGCTTACCCAAAAGCTGTAACAATGATGCCTCTTTCTCCGTTATGGGCAACTTTGTTTTTCATGATGCTGATATTCCTTGGTTTAGATAGTCAGGTATGGATCAAAGATGACATTTTAGAACATCCTTTCCAGGTGTAACTTAAGCTGAGATCTGAATTTAAATCAAGCTGTAACTTTAAATTAAATTTAAAACTAATTTAAATTGCCATCTTATAATATTGCTGAATTCTTGCTTCACTGTACTTCATTTTATTTTTTTATTTTAATCTGTCGCCCACAGGTGAGTGAGAAGCAAGGTTATAAGAAAGGGATTAAAAGTTATGAGCCCCAATCTTATACTGGGCATGAGTATGCAGAGCCCTTCTTTAAAAGCTAAAGTGGTGGGGACTGCATCTAGCTCTTATCCAAAACAGCTAGTTGGTTGGAATGCAGCTGTTTTGGGGAATCACATGCACACAGCCCTGCTGCATAAGGTTGGAAATCCTAAAGTACAGAACCCATTCTTATACAGTCTTACACACTCACTTTAGAGACACTCATATGGATGGGTTCTAGCAAGACTGGGGCGATGAACTAAAGAGCAGAAAATACATTTAAGACGAGAGCAGGCTAGCAGCATGGTTCAGGAAGTATTGGATTAGACATGAGAAATATCAACTGAAATCATAGAATCATAGAGTTGTAGAGTTGGAAGGTTCCACAAGGGTTCGTCTAGTCCAACCCCCTGCAATGCAGGAATCTTTCGTCCAACATGGGGCTCAAACCCTTGACCCTGAGATTAAGAGTCTCATGCTCTACCAACTGAGCTATCCCAGCTATCTGATAGCTCCTGAGCACTGATAGACTCATAGCACTACAGAGTTTGAAGTTACCCCAAGGGTCATCTAGTTCAACCCACTAACTAACTAAACCAACTAACTAAACCAACCAACCAACCTACCTCAGGTTACTCATGTCACAGGGTTGTCATTTAATGTAGTGCCTAGTGCCTGTTGCAGTACTTTCCCTGTGATCAGCGTGGAGGAAATGCCATCATGCAAGAAAGGCATTCAGAGAGCTCTTATCAGGTGGGAGCAAGTATGGCAAGTTAGGTGCTATCTTTAGTGGTGATATTTAAAGCTCTATATAGGAACGGGCTATAAATAATGCAAAAAAACAAACAAAACATTAAAGCATATAGTGCACTGACATGTGCTGAGGAACTGGTACTGTAGATCATTTACTCTATATGTCATTTTTTTTCTTCTGCATTTGCTTTGTCCAGTTTGTGTGTGTTGAAAGTCTCGTGACAGCCGTGGTAGATATGTACCCAAAGGTTTTCCGGAGGGGATACAGACGAGAGCTGTTGATTCTCGCTCTTTCGATTGTATCATTCTTCCTTGGTCTAATCATGTTAACGGAGGTAAGATATATTTATTTGTATTTGTAATGGTGGGGAAGAAAATTGTTTCCATTCTTTTTTAAACTTAGGCTATGTTCGCACTAGTGGCTTGAAACACTAAGTGATATTTTTCCCCATGCTGAGTGGAACTTTGATCTGCGCACATGTCATCATGTGCACACACGCATATGTCATCATGTGCACACACGCAAAAGCCACCTGAATTAGAGCACAGTGGAGCCATGGCTTCCCTTTTCAAATCAGATGGAAGTTGGTTCCAAGCAAAACACATCAAAGAGCTACAGGACACAGGTGGGTTGTGGCTAACATCTTGTGAACCCAGCTTTGAAAACTAGCAGTTAGAGTGTGCTGGAACTGCAGTAAATAGCAATGTTAGCACAGCCTTAGAAAGTCTAAGCAAAACTATTTGAGGATTGATAGACATCTGGAGCAACAAAATATTGATCCCCGATGTTGTTCTGTGACAAAATACAACATACTTGGAAAGATTAAAAAATCCTCAAAGGAACTGCAGTCGCATCTGGAGGGCATATGGGAACAAACATTATTGTATCATAGCGAAGGGAGCCTTTTACTTCACACATCACCCTATCTGATATATGGCAATTGAACATGGTCATCTGTTGCTTTTGGCTCTAAGGTATATTGTTAGTCTAGTTTGAAATAAAGAGCTGAGTGGCTTGGTGCTCTTGCAGCAATGCAGGACTCTTCACATATAGGCTGGCAGCCTCACAGGAATTCCTAGAATGTCCGCATGATGCCCTGTGGTCACTTGGAAACTGTAGGAAGTGCTGTGAGGAGAGATGCTGTGTTTGTAAACAGCTCTGCTCCACTGCAAGTGTGCACAGTGTGTTCTAAACATGTCACAGTGTTATGTACTGAGTTGAATAGGATCCAAAAAGCAGCAGTCTGATTAGTCCTAGAACAATAGGGTCCAGAATGCAGCAGTCTGATTGGTCCTAGAACAATGCAGCAGTATGATTGGTCTGCAGGAGCCACCCAATCCAGCTCCAGGTGGAAGTGAATCCACAACCTGATTGGCCTACAGGAGAATCGCAGAATTAGCCAATCACGTGCGACCCATTGTGTAAATAATGTATATAAAGTAGATATTTTGGGGGAACCTTCATTCCTCACTACTATGAGCTGAATAAAGAGCATGAAATCCATGCTCGACTCTGAGTATATTTCACACAGACACCTCTTTATAGTGTATAAGGTAAGAATAGCACATGTTGCCTTTTTCGCTGAAAATAGTCTCTGAAATTCTCACACTCCCTGGCCTCTTCCTAAACATCTGCTTCACCCCACACCATCTCTTAAGTTGCTGAAAATTAAAATAGTTGGTGGAATTCACCTAATGAACCCCATCAGTAGAAGCCTTGTGCAAGGGCTACTATTTATGCAATGAAGGAGAGTAATAAACCTCTCACCACTGTTGCTGTTTCCCATTAATTGCCATATAGAAATACAATCCAGCTTTGTTGTCAAATTTTCTCCTTCCTTTTCTGTGTATTTTTCAAGCAAGTCCGCCTTATTTCCATGTACTGTTGTTACTCTTCTCAGAGTTTCAGAGTCAGGCTCCTAGTTGTTTTTGTTTGGATTCGGGCTGGCAATCCTGCTTGAGGCTGGACTAAGCATCAAGGAATAAGCTATTTTTCATGGTGATTAATTCATTTTCCCCATTCTGTTGTGTAGAATGGACCCATAGTATTCAATTGTTACTTCAGTACTTTCGTGCTTACCCAACCATTTTTGATGGGCTGCAGGAAAAAGAGAAGCAAATTGTTCCAAATCCCAGCACGGCAGCTGCTGCTGTTTCTGCTGCCGGGGAGAGTGTAATGTATGCTGTGAAATAGGCACTCCGCAGTATAAATCAAGTTGCAGTGTGCATCATGTGCCACCAAATGGCACTGTTGTGCAACATTCCATCATGTAAATAATTTCTTTAGAGCTCTTTCCAAAACGTTCCAAGGAGCTTGGCGTAGGGTGCAGAAATTCACTCCTGTTCAAGAGGACTTGATTCCTTGGGAGCACTTGAAAGCAATACTGAAGAGGGTTTGTTGTGCAATGAATTTCAGTCTCAGTTTGCCACTGCAAAACCTGGATCTAGGCCAGCTCTCAAGACAGCCTCAATAATTAGCTGAGGAGATAAATGGCTAGTGTCCCACTCGATATTTCTGACTTGGGCTGACTGTTGAAGATTAACTTTTTACTCGGAAGCTTTGTATTCCCAAGTCCCTCACCATATGCACTCATATGAGAATATCTAAAGTTTCTTACTTGCTGTTATTATAAGAAAGATACTGGTGTTGGCGACACAATAGGACTAGCACATACAGTGGTGCCTCGCAAGACGAAATTAATTCGTTCCGCAAGTTTTTTCTTCTTGCGAGCTTTTCGTCTTGCGATGCACGGTTTCCCATAGGAATGCATTGAAAATCAATTAATGCGTTCCTATGGAAACCGACTTCAGACCAGGTCCGGGGACAATCTGTCCCCCGACCTCTTCTGAAGGCTGGGGGGGGGCGAAAGTCTTTGCTCCCCCCCCCTCACAGCAGCATTTTAAAATCGCCCCGGACAGCGGAGGACTTCTCCGCTGTCCGGGGCGATTTAAAAGCCCCTGGGAAGGCAGGCAGGGGGGACAAAGACTTTTGCCCCCCGCCAGCCTTCAGAGGTCCAGGACCTCTTCTGAAGGCGGGCGAGGGGCGAAAGACTTTGCTCCCCCGGGACGGCAGCGTTTTAAAATCGCCCCGGACAGCGGAGAAGTCCCCCGCTGTCCCGGGGTTTTTTAAAAACCTCTCCGCCCCCCTGCCAGGCTTGGAGCAGCCTTCCGAAGCCTGGCGGCGGGAGGAGGTCCGAGGACAGTGGGGAAGACGCGCTTCCCCGCTGTCCCGGAGATTTCCCTATGGGCTGTCGTCTTGCGAAGCAAGCCCATAGGGAAATTCGTTTTGCGAAGCGCCTCCAAAACGGAAAACCCTTTCGTCTAGCGGGTTTTCCGTCTTGCGAGGCGTTCGTCTTGCGGGGTACCACTGTATATTAAGATTTTGATCAGCTAAAGGAGCATAGATTACTCTGCCTCCATGTTCGGAGGCAGTATGCTTCTGAATACCAATTGCTGGAAACTACAGAAGAAGATAATGTTCTTGTTCTCAAGCATCTGTTGGCCACTGGGAGAACAGGATTATGGACTAGATGGCCAATTGGCTGGATCCAGAAGACTCTTCTTATGTTCTTACAAGTTACATTCATATCTTACCCTTTCATGAAACTGTTCCAGGCACCCTGATAGATGCCATTCACCCAGAATGCTGTCTGTGGTTTTGTACTTGCTCATGCAACACACAACTGAACAAATCTGAATATTCATATAATGTACTTCAGAGACTAAAAGTGTTTTCAGTGATTAGCAACTTAAACCTGAATATATGCAGTTGGAAACACATCTCGAAAGAGCAATGCTTAGTGCTCTGTCATCATAAATTAAAGTATAAGACATCTTCGCCTGTCCCCCCCCCCTCCACTCCAGATGTTTACTATGTGTATGGAAATGCACACTGCTTATGGGCTAATACAGTGTAAGACTTTTTATGAAACAGATATTGCCTTAAAATTCCTGGGTGTTTAGAAGGAGAATTTATATTTCACGTTGTGTCTCAACCTGCTGCCAAGGACAAATAGCATCACTACCAAGTATATGCTCCAAAAATAAGCACAAGGTGTGAGGAAGAACTTCTTTAAGACAGGAGATTTTTGTCTCTCTCACAGTTTCATTCGCCTTCTCACATGGACAAAGGGCCTGTTTCCAAAAAGCAATGTGGGAAGTTTCTTGGGTTGAATATTGTTACCCTTCTGGCAATACAATTCTTAAATAAAATAAAAGGAGGGAAGAACATGGTATAAAACATAGCAAAGCAAAGGATTGCCAAAAGACAAAACAAACACGCAGGGTTTCTTAAAAAACAACAACAAACCATGGTTTTCTTTAATAGTATATTTTGTGTGGTGGAGTAATAATTCTCAAGACCACAACAGGCATGGAGCGCTTTTAAAACTCTTTTATTTCCTGCTCCAGTCCTGAGGAAAGGAACCAGGGAGGAAATAATTAAATCCCTCCTCCGTTGAGAATGATCAGTCACGCCTCAAACAGATGATGTTTGCTTTTAATGGTCCCATAAATACAAGCATGCATTTAACATTGCATCTCATTTGACCCTTAAACCTAAGCAAGCAGACATAATTTATGTCTCCTTCACCAACTTGGTGCACTCCAGGTGTTTTCAACTACAACATCCACCACCCTTGGCCATTGGCTTTGCCACCTGGGACTGATAGTTGCTGTAGTCCAAAATATCAGCTGGTTCAGAAATTTCCCAAGTGGAGGGAAACCTTATTTCAGCTGTAAAGTGTTATCCGCACTCAATTTTTCCTGTTTTTAACTGTTTATCTTCCAGGGTGGAATGTATGTTTTCCAGTTGTTTGATTCCTACGCAGCCAGTGGAATGTGCCTTCTTTTTGTTGCTATATTTGAATGTGTCTGCATTGGCTGGTTTTATGGTAAGTCAGCAATTCTTGCAACATTGGGGCTAATTCTGAAATCACATCATGCATTTTCAGAATGAGCCTTACCGTGTTTTCCATAGCCTACCTTGCCATATATCACCCTGTGGATTTCAAGGATCAGTCTTTTTCACAGTCTTGTTTTCATATTGCAAGTTGTATATATTTCCCCTCCTCGTGGATCCTTTTCACATGTGAATCTTCATTTCGTAGTACCAGAAGAGTCGGTACAAGTTGTACTTTCTCTAATTATGCATCTAATATAACATATGAAAAGGAAGTTGTGAGTCTGAGATAAATCTGCTGCTCTTATGCCTGTAGCTTGTACATCTCATCTTCACAAGTCCTTTTTCTATGCTATGCTAGAAAAAACACAGCTTGCACATTCTTCCTCTACTCCATTGTAATATGTGGAGTAGTGTTACATGCCTTTCTCTGGATGCCAAGGTTTATGTTAGTACTACATGCCGTTTGTGCAGTTAAATTCAGCCAAACCATTTGGGTTTGTATCCAGCCGTGTCCCTTTGTTGACAGAAGGCTTTTTGATCCAGTGGGAGCTTCCAAGAGGAGAAACGGGAAGAGGTGACTTTAATTGATTCCCAGCGTCCTTCCCAAATCTACCACAGAGGGTTGGGGCACCTTTGGGACAGCATGATTGGTGGTGAAGGGGTTGCAGAAGAAAGGAGGAATCTATGAAAATCAACTTACATTCCTTCTGTCAGTGGAGAGAAACCACTGGATACAACCATGAAACCAATGGAACGGTACTTCTCTTCTTCAAGGATGGCAGAATGGCCACCTAGCAGAGGTGTTGTGTTTTTACCTCCTTCTCCCTCTTAACGCTGAGGATACTAAAACTATTAGTGCTCAGCTGAAATTCCACTGAAGAAACTCAGCTTTGGCATGTAAAGAAGAATCATAAAAGGGTGAAAAATACTTTTTTTAACTTTCAGATTCCCTCCTTTACCTTTGATAACTCTTTCAATTCTTTTGGTTTTGCTTTTGGAAAAAGGTATGCTAGACACTGCCTGTGGCAGTGACAGCATCAAATCTCTTCCTGGCGTCTATAAGCTCCAGCCACTGTTTTCTTTCCACCTCAGTGCCGCTGGATGACATACCATCATTCTGGGGGAGTTCTTGGGTAAATACTTGGCAGCCTCCATACTGGTTGCTATTTTTTCATCAAGTAGTTCTCTCAGAATGACATTATGTTATTCTATAGCATCATTCCAGGGGTAAATAATTCTGGTAGAAATAACATGTCAACCAAAGGTCTCCATCTGCTGGGCAGGTAGCAGCTGTATCATCTCTGCAGACCCCACTAAAGGTAAAGGAGGGCTTCAATTTTTCAGCAGGCCCTCCAAAAAACGTTTCTTATATATGCTAGTTGTGAATGAGGTTGTGAAAATGGGGGGCGGGGAGAGATTTTAATCTCATTCCCACCAACTGCATTTACCTCGTGTTTTCAGGCTTTCCTTGCCAATGGCAGAGGCAAGGAATATTCTAAGAATGAAAGCATAAATTGTAATGAAGCTACATCACTCCAGTAACATAAGCCCTGGTGACCTATATTCATTTTCTATTAATTTTTATATTGGCTTTATTCAGGAAGCAATCGTTTTTATGACAACATTGAAGATATGATTGGGTACAGACCGCTGGCATTATTTAAATGGTGTTGGATGTTACTCACTCCTGGCATTTGCGCTGTAAGTAATGAAAGTGTGATAAAATGATAGAGCAATCTGTAAGGTCCTTGGCAGAACCTTTTCCCAAAGACTTTATGGAAATAATTTTGCAGAAATAGAGCATAATCATGAAGCCACACACATGTGTTGGAACAGGAAGTACACCTCCAAAATGCAAAATAGTTTAACTTCCTGGTATCAGTAAAAAAAAGCAACAATTCCTCATAAATTAAATAAAAAGGTGATTTAAAAACTTATTTAATTTTCAAGCAGATGTTGTTTATTTCATTATTTTAAATTATGTAGGTATTTCTTTGCTATTGGTTTTAGACTTCAGTAGCCCCTACTTTTTCTTTTCTTCCTCTTCCCCCACCCCCCTACAATATGATGAGGTATGACAACTTCTTTTTATGTGTTCACACATTTCTGTTCCCACACCATAGTGGTTTCATGTGCACTCAAGGTGTTTATTCATGTGTAGGTATTATTGGAGCAATTGTATGCTACTATGTTGTTACTTACCGTGAAACTGAACAGAACTGAACACAAATTAAGGGCTGGAATCCAAAGGCTTATGTGTAGTAGTCCTCACACACCCTGGGGCTTTTGTGGGGAGGGTGGTGGCGTTTGCCCGTTCATTTGAAAATGTACAGGGGGGGAGAAAGAGTTAATAAGTAGACCAATAGAAAAGCCAGAGGCGGAGCCTACCTGTTTATAAAAGGGCTTAGCCCGAGTTAGTTGGGAAAAGGCAGTTGGGAAAGCAGTTGGCAGACAGATGGAAATATGGAGACAGTTAGTGCAGTTGGTTCTTGTGTGAGGGGAGGTTGAAGAGTTAGAGACAGAATAAAAGACTAAGTTTATTTGTGTTTGCAATAAACTACAATCTTCACTGTTAGCTTAAGAACCAGACTGAGACTAAGTGATTTACCGGGGAGGACCTGGTTGGTGGCAGTGGGTTAGTGGTGTACGGGTCAATAATCCATGAGACGACCGGGGGCTCCGTACGAACGACACAGGGGGTTCCCATTCTTGGTGCAATTTTTCAAAAGTGATACACAATGTGATGCATTTGGGGGTGATACAGCTGGTAGGGCATGAGAGAATCATGACCCCCTCTTGTGTGTGCAGAAGTGTTTTCAAAACAGATCCTCTCCCATGAGTCTCTTCAGCACAGCTATAACCTGCTGTCAAATGGGGGGGGGGGCAATTTCTATGGTCCTTAAATGAAGACTGAGATTAAATGTGAAAGGAAGTTCCAGTGGAAGGAAGGAAGGAAGCCTGCCTGCCTGCCTGCCTGCTTGCTACCTGTCTTGAAAGCTGAATGTAGCAATTCAGTGAACTGGGGTGAATAAGTTTCCTAAATATCTATGTGTTGTTTCCAAAAATGGATAAAATGACCATCTCCATTTCAGGGAATCTTCATCTTTTTCCTGGTGAAATACAAGCCTTTGAAATACAACAACGTTTATATATACCCAGACTGGGGTTATGGCATTGGGTGGATGATGGCTCTCTCCTCCATGGTTTGCATTCCTTTGTGGATCTGTATTAAATTGTGGAAGACAGAAGGAACTATCTTAGAGGTAAGGACTGCTGTCAGACTATTATTGCTTGATAGAGTAGGTGAGCATATTGAGCTGAATGCTGCACATTTTGCTTACAACCAGCTATTCAGAAGTTATGAAATCTAAGCTGATGTCTATGCATCCAGACCACTTTCTGTGATGTAACTGTAGTCAACAATCCACGTATCCACTTTGGCTGTGATCCTGGGAAGTTTCATAGTAATAATTATGAAAAAGAAAACAACAGTGGGTTGCATTGTCACAGATGTTCAGTGACTAAAACATTAGAAATAACAATGGTAGGTTCAACTCTGGTTTGGATGAGCGTATTTTGTCTTATTAACACAAGCTCCCCGCCCCCCCCCCCCCCCGCCCCTGCATGCAAGCAGAATTCTATCAGTTCTTGGAAGAAAAAGTCCTAGAATATATTGGAGATAAACTTATTTTATTAGGTGACTTTAACGGAATAGTGAACCCGGGCATGGATAGAACAGCAAAAAAAAAAGGGAACAAGACAAGACAAACTCCCAAGCTCCTTTTTTCAATTAATAGACCTTCTGAATCTGAATGATACCGGGAGGTTTAAACACCCAATAGATAAAGAATTTACGCATTACTCGGATCCTTACAAGTGGGCTGGAAGAATAGATGCAATTTGGGCCTCAAAAGACTTATTAGGTAATATTAAGAAAGTTGAAATCCACCCAAGAACAGTCTCAGACCATAACCTGGTATGGATTAAGTTTAAAGGAGGAGAAGAAAAAACTAAAAGATGGCAGCTCAACGAGAATATATTGAATGACAAAAAGACAGCGCAGAAGGCCAATCAAATTTTTGAAGAATACTTTAAATTTAACTTAAATCAAGGGACGGATATAAAAATGGTCTGGGATGCGAGTAAAGTGGTTATAAGAGGCTTCTTCATCCAACAAAGAGCTTACCAAAGGAAAATAAAGGAGAAGAAGAAAATGGAAGTATGGGAGGAAATCAGAGATAATGAAAAGAAATTATTTCAAAAACCAGAGGATGAAATAATAAAGCAAAATATAAAAATCCTACATACACAATTTTTGATGATTATAAATGACGAAATAGAATGGAAGATCAAATGGTTAAAACATAGAAGCTTTGAATCTGCGAACAAACCAGGTAGACTTCTAGCCTGGGAACTGAAAAAGAAACAGGATGAAAGAATCATCAACAGAATTAAAACAGATGAGACCTGGATTCAAGACCCGAAAGAAATTAGCAAGATCTTCACTAATTTCTACAAAGAGTTATACAAAGAATGACCAGAGAAAATTGAGAAAATAATTGAATACTTAAACAAAAGTAATCTGCTGATAATTCCCAAGGAGAAAATCGCCAAATTGAATTCGCCACTATGGAGGTGCAACAAGCAATGCAAAGATCGAAAATCAGGAAAACACCGGGTCCGGACGGTATACCGGCTATTTATTATAAAAAATTAGAACAATCACTGTTTCTGTGGGAATGTTTAGGGATGCGGGGGAGCATATATCTAAGATATCCTGTCCCAACTTGTCTTCAAGTTCAACAAAATCAGCAGAGTTAACGTTTCCCTTTTTTCTTTTAAACACATGCACAGCAGATAGCTTGCTCAGACTCGTTAGAGTCTCTGTAAATAGTTCCTGGTATTTTCCCCATTTAATCCCTCCTAAAATAAGACGCTACACGGTCTTCTGTAAAGTATAAAACATTTATTCACAAGTAATCATCTGTTCACACAAAGGTTCCCAGAAGGCAGACTTAAAAGGTTAGAACATAGTTTAAATGTGGTGACTATCTCCTTATGGGAGAAAGCCCCCCTTTTCTTCTCTTGGCCTGGAGCCAAGGGTGCATCTTAGTGCTGTTGTTAAGATGGCATCAATAGAGACAAGAAGAGACAAGATGGTCGCCAGCCTGCGATTCTGGTTCTTTCTACTTCAGGAGAGGCCACACCCATCTCAAGTTACACATAGGAAGTTTCGTCTCAGTCCTGGAAAGCAGGAAGTTCCAGCTAGAGGACTGAGACAACCTTCATGTCTACTCTAGCAATTATGTGTTTGACTGCGCCTGATTCTTTCATCCCACAGTTTCTCCCTATGAAAGATACAATGAATGACATTCTACAAAATGGAATACTACCGAGCTCGTGGAAAGAAAGTTTCATTACCCTTATTCATAAACAAGGATCCGACCCTTTAAGCATGGTGAACTACAGACCTACTGCCCTGCTAAATAATGACTACAAGATATTTGCAGACATTATTGCAAACAGGCTTAAAACAGTTATAAAAGAAATAATCCATAAAGATCAAACAGGTTTCCTCCCAGGGCGCCATATGCAGACTAACCTCCGGTGTGTGATAAATGTCTTAGAATATCTCGATTATAAAATTGATAAACCAGCCGCTATTATGTTGGTGGATGCTGAAAAGGCATTTGACCAGGTATCCTGGAAGTTTATGAAAAAACTAATTCAAGAAATCAGAACTGGCGAAAATCTCTGTAAAGGAATAAATGTCATCTATTTGGAACAATAGATGTTTGTTTGTTGTGTGGGAGAAATATAAAAACTTGCTAGAACCCAAAATTTCCCGATGGAGGCCTGTGCAGTAAAGAGAAAAAATACCCAGGGAACATGGCCATCATAAAAATTACTCCTAAAGGAAGAAGCTAATAAATTTAAGTTAAAAAGCTTTGAGGAAATGAGGGAGTACATAACAGATTGGTTTCAATACCATCAATTATATGAGACATTCAAAATAGATAAACAAAAAGGTTTTGCCACAGAGATTTCTAGATTTGAATCTGACCTAGTGAATTCCAACTCTAAAACACTCTCCAAAGCATACCGACTCCTCCTTGACTGAGAAGTCAAGGAGGAAGAGGTCACTGCAGCTATGGTTAAATGGTCGCAAGACTCTGGGCATACAATAACCATGAAACAGTGGGAAAATCTGTGGAAAACAAGTTGGAAATTTACAGCTTGTTATTCTTTAAGAGAGAACTTTCTTAAAATGCAACATCGATGGTATATAACCCCTTGGAAGCTCTCCAAGATATATAAAAGTGTACCAAGTAATTGTTGGAGGTGTAAAGTAAAGCCAGGTGATCTATATCATATTTGGTGGCCAGTGCTTGGAAGAGTCCTTAGAGCTAGATAGAGAGGACTGGAGGTTCCAAGCCCCTGATCTGGATGGAGTGTGCTTGTGACCAGGTCACAGAAATGGCTAATGCCTTCAATTTTCTTCATTCCCTGCCCCCAGAGATTTAGAAAGTTGATCGTGGCCAGCCCAGACCTGAAGATGAGAGGAAAATGTGGAGCAGGTGCATATGCTGCTACAGTAAATGACTGCGATGCCAAACTGAAAGGTGATGGCAACATTTCAGCCATCACAGAAAAAGAGACGCACTTCTGAAAGAACTTTCTTCTGTTGTTGTTGTTGTTTTTTGTATAAATAAATAAGTAAATAAATTAATTAAATACTTCACTTAATTATAGAGGCCAGCTTGTTTTGCACAACTTTATTAACAAGTTAATTTTAAAGTGAACTTGTATACTTGTTTAAAAGTGATTTTTTTAATTATTATATAAGTAACGATTATATATAAATATAAATATATATATATATAAAATGAAATAGAATTGTTAGTGATGCCTTGTAATATGGTGATTTCAGTAAGTGTTTTATAGATCCTAGAAGGACCTGTATAATGTGTTGTAAAACTTTTATACTTTTGGTTTTTTTAAAAAAAGAAAAAAGGTATGGTGTTGTATAGCTATACACATTCTAATTTGTGAGCATCTCAGACCATTTCAGCTTCTACTGTATGTATATAAAGGGGATTACAATGTCCTCCTATTAATATCTAAGGGAATTGTCTTTGGATGTGTAGCTCTGTTTCTGAATTTGGGCCCAGTCCAATGAATGAGTTTGCCAAATGTCACTAGACTCAAACCCCGGCAGTCCTTCCATCAGGGTGGGCAACCTTTTTAAAGTTGAGGCCCTTATTTCCTTGGAAGAAGGTGAATGGGAACTGCATACTGGCAATGGGCAAAGCCAACATCAAAAGTGGGCAGGTAGACCCTTTTTCTTTCATTCACACAGATACACAAGCATGTACCTGACTCATCCTCAATTCATTCTCATTCTCTGTTTTTCACACACGCACCCCTCTGGCTCAGTTCCCACTACTTACCTTCATCTGCCAGTGTACCCCACTCCTCCACCACTGCCCCCAATATCTTCATGTTCTCTATGCCTTGTGATTTCCCCAGTTCTATTGTGCCACAAGCTGCCACTGCAACTGTCAGCTGTCAGAAACATGCATGAACCAGCAAGTTTGTGGTGGCCAATGTGGTTCTGAAAGGCACTCCATTGCATGTGGATATATGGGTGTCATTCTGAAGTGTGCGCTACCCATTGAATTATGTGGTTGTGTCACATACCTGCCTGCTGCCTCTTTCTCCCATTTCTCTTCATTATGGGAGTATAAAATGGTTAAAACACCAGTGTCCAAACAGAGGGAGGCCAATGCTGCCCACTAGCCACCCTCCTCTACCTTTTGCTTTTCTACTGAATGAAGTGACATAAAAACAACCTGAATTGCCCATGTTTAACTCTGACATTTTGCAAACATGCTGTCACAGGTTTGGAGGCAAAGGGTTGTATTCTAAGTAGTGCTAAGCAGTGCTTTGTGCAAGCAGAATGACTTGCGCTTATGAAACAGGACTTCTTCTTTTTTTGCACTCTCCTCCTGCTGTGCCCACTCCAAAATCTGTTTGGGCGATTCTCTCAATCATCCAGAGCAAATTTGGGGATGCTGCAGACCACACAATGGAAGAAGAGAGTAGGAAGAAGTCCTGATGCAGAAGTAGAAGTCATTCCAGTTGCACATTTATTTAGCTGAATACCACCCAATGCCTTTGTGAACAATTCTCTGGATCTGATTCCAACCTTGCCCATTGAACGCAGCCCAAATAACTGACTAGCTGGATGACAAAGCTAGACTTTGGACCTGCATGTCTTGAACAGCAGCTCCCACACCTCATGGAAGTTATCTTTGAAGCTTGCAGGGGTTTCAAAAGCAGCTTCTAATATATCATGGGGTCTTCTGTTCCAAGAAAAGAAGTTAATTTATTTCTAAACATGAGACAGCTCTTGGCCACTCTTGTAGACGTTCTGTGGATGTCCAGACGTAGTGGATCATGTCTTTGACTTGTAAAGCAGGGAAGGCAACACCTCCTAATTTTGGAGCAAAATGGGAAAACTACATCTCAATATCCTGCTTCCCCTGACCTGCTAACGACATTTGTAGAAGTTATTTTTTACTGAACTCACTTTAAAAATTATTTTTATATATAAAAGAGCTATTAATATAGCTGTGACCTTAATAGAGTTTGAATTCACAGGTGCTGTATCACAGGATTTAAAAAAAACTTCCACATTTTATCTCTCTTTGCTTGACCCCAGTGACTGCATAAAATGTCTCACCATTTGGATATTTACATGTCTTCACAGCGAAATGTGTATGAATTTGTGCATGATATTCTGCATGTGACGTTGAAAGTGAGGTAATTGGACAGCAGGAGATGATGGAGTCAGGCTTTGGTATCCATAAGGACTTTTTAAAAGCTACTGAAAGTAAGCAGATGATCTTAAAAACACTGATGAATGTGATAGGGACAATACAAAACATTTATATGACATTTTAATATATCACTGTACTCCTTGTTGTTATATCTATAATAGCTGCCACCTGGGCCCACTATTCATACTTACTAAAAATAGATTAGAATCTCAAATCCATCCATAAGCATGCATGCCTTAAACGCTTTATGGAAAAATGCACCCAGCTACCAGTCAATCAGCATGATTGTGGGTCTAACAGGGCAAGTAGATTAAAACCATTTTTTATGATAAGTAAGCTATATTGACACATTCCGAGTACTCCTGGACAGGTATCCATGATAACATAAATCTTCCACCATAGGCAGAATGCCTTTGTCTTAAGTATTTCTGAAACTGATACACATTTCAGCATAGAATACGTATCTAGCCTGTTTTACAAATGGGAAATATAGGTAATGTGATTTTAACTTGCACCTGAATACAAATAAAATGGACTTAGAATTCAGGAGTGAATGTTGTACAAAGTTGAGAGTCATCAATTATGTTGTTTAATGGACTGGCCAATCCATAGGGTCTCTCAGCTAGGCTACTAGACTCAAAGTAGCTTTTTGCAGTGAATTTACTTCAATATTTATGGCACATTCCACCATGCATATCTGTATACTGTATAGCTAAAGCACCAGTTTTCATACTATTTCTGGTAACAACCTTAAAATAGCATGCCACTATAAAGAACAACCATAATGTGTATTACTTTACGAGGAACAAGTTCTTCAGAAGTGCATAATGGGGAGCAACACAGAGACCAAAACCCATCTACTTTTAGGCTATAATCCTATATATATTTTCCTGAGAGTAAGTTTCATTGACCTCAGTGGTCCATATTCAAAGATGCTGTATGTCATCCATCTCACCTGTCAACCTTATTGAACTAATTATAACTAGTGGTTCAAATAACCCCTTAACTGCACCTTTGCAGTTTCATTTCTTCCTTCCATAGGTGTTATAGGTTCAGAAAGAAATGAGAAAGAAAACCATATACTTTATTTGCTCTTCTTGAATCTCCTGACCATAATAATTAGTAACAAAATATTATTATTGGTATTTTTTATTATTTACACATTTTGGTTGGACAACTATCCACTGCTTAAATCAACGAACTGACCTTTTCAAGTTCTAGAATTAATGAGTCAAAAGAAAATCAAGCTGTTAATTTGGAAGGTGACTATTCTTCATTTCTGAACTTATTTTATTCACTCGATTAAAAAATCGTTTTGCTGCTGCACTGCAACCTAACCTGGCCTCGTTGTTTAGCTCTCTCCAGACAAACCATGAGATGTAACCAATGTTTGACCTATTGTTTGCAGTGTGTGGTTTGTCTGGAAGAGGTAAAACATGAACCTGGATTTAAACATGCTAAACCAAACCACGGCTTAGTTCAGTGCAGCAGCAAAACAACCAAAGAGGAGCAAAGTGATTGTGGTCTCTTCTCCGGGAGTCCACACATTTGCTCAAATGCTCTGCAAACACAGGGATGGTCTTCAAGTGAATCTTGGAGAAATATATCTCTGCAATTTGTAAGTATTGGATGCCTACAATAAATATTTTTAAGTGATCATCTTCACCGGAACTGTTCACATATAAGAATTTCCCAAAGTTTGCAATGATATGTTTCAATTCTTGTGTTTATTACTGCCACATCAGCCAGCCATAGTCCAAATAATTTGAGGTAGTCCCAACACTCATTTAAATTAAAGCATCTTTCGGCCAAAACCCTATATAGAGGTAACTCCCACTTCCAAATAGGTGTGGATGGGAGAAGATGGTTCATGGATATGGAATGTTACATGTGGAATGTTTTCATCCAACCATCCCAACAGGTACGATTTATGGAATATGATTCCTACTCTGCTGCTATGAACTACTTCACTAATAGCTTTATACACATACATGTGGTTTGGCATGGTCTAAAGCAATGTTTCTAATTCGCTGTGCTTGTAAATGTGCACATTTAAAACTTGACCCATTTAACACTTGTGCTTTTATTTTTTATTTTAAAGTGTTGGGGAAGGGTTGAAATTCCTGACTAGTTCTGTTGTTATTTTTCTTTCCTGGAAAAGAATATGAAGATAAACAACAATGATATTGTGATTATTTCTTTTGATATGCAGCAGTAAACAATAATGCCCTTTTCTGAAGTATATATGCAGTATTATTCATAAGTAAAGAAGAACCCAGATTTATGTACTGTTTTACACAAAGAATGTTTTTATTTGGTATTCAAGGAAGCACAACATTTTGTCTGCTTACTCCTTTTTAAAAAATTAAAGAAAATGGGTAAACATACTGTGCTTGGTGCATTATACTTTGTTTATGTTACTATACCTATATAACAGGAGTGGGGAACCTTTGGGGGCTAGAGGGCCACCCATATGTCAATCATTTGATGTCCTGATGGTGTCAGGTGACTGATAGATGAGTGGATCTGCCCTCCTGTCAAAGTTGACCCATGTGGGGGGGGGGCACTCTGTTTTGCAGCAACCAGAAGGACTGAAATTTCCATGCACAAGCTGATGGGTATATTAGCACAGCCTTTACAATTATATTTGAACAAATTCAAACTGAGGAGTCCCATATTACAGACAAGTAAGTATGACTTGCCGATCAGAAGGTTGGCAGTTCGAATCCCTGCAACGGGGTGAGCTCCCGTTGCTCTGTCCCTGCTCCTGCCAACCTAGCAGTTCAAAAGCACAAAGTGCAAGTAGATAAATAGGTACCGCTCCGTCGGGAAGGTAAACGGCGTTTCCATGTGCTGCTCTGGTTCGCCAGAAGCGGCTTAGTCATGCTGGCCACATGACTCGGAAGCTGTATGCCGGCTCCCTCAGCCAATAAAGCGAGATGAGCGCCACAACCCCAGAGTCGGTCACGACTGGACCTAATGGTCAGGGGTCCCTTTACCTTTACCTAAGTATGCAAGCATTCACTACCATAGCATATAAAGCAATGACATACCAAGGCACTAATGTGCAGTTGCTGGTCCAGAATCTGGTTCTGACAGAGATGGTTTAGTCGTCTATTCTATCAGCACCAACCGGTTTCTTACACTGGCACCAATGAGAACTTCTATTCAAATGCAAATAGCAGCTGCTAAGGGGGGATCATTTGGCACAGAAAGCTGTCCCTGCCTGCCCTTATGGTTCTGAACTTGTTCAAGCTTCCATGCAGCTGCTATTTACATAACAAAAAATGTGTACTTATAGAATCCATTTTGGGGCAGGCATTGGCCACAGTACTTGGGTGTAATTGCTCAGGGCAGCTTAACATGATCAACTTCTTCCTCAAGAGGTGTCGACAGCAAATGACTCATGAGCTTGTATTGTGCTGCGTCCGTGGCAGTTCCCCCCCAAACATTAATCTAAGTAACACACGGCTTCGTAATGAGGAGTGAATGTTCTTGTTAATCCATCTTTTATTTTAATAATAAAAGAAAGCTCCACTGTTCTCTTATGATGCTCATAGATGAATCACTTTCTACTGTGTTCCGCCAGCGGGTGAGTAGCATGCAAGGAAGGCAGAGTTAGAGGCAAGCCATGCTCAAAAGAGCAGGCTACAAATATTCACACAGACACCCCCAAGGGGCAGCTCTAACTTGGGCTCTCGCTGTTGATGTGGGCTTTAGTTCTGCTCTCTAGTCACTCACCACCATCATGAATCCTGGCACTTCACTGAGTCATAAAAAAGGCACGCACAGGCAGAAGGAAGAATATGAAAGATCATGGGATGGCAGCCAAACCAACGTGAATGGCTATGCATGCTATGGAATAACCTGGTTGTGATGCCAGCTAGAATACACAAAGTTTAGTGGGAGTTACTTTTGAGTAAATCGGTATAGGATTTGGGCTGAAAGATGCTTTCATTTAAGCAAGCGTGGGGACAAAGACAGCAAGTGTAGATGGCACATTCAGTGAAGTTTAGCATACAGTTCTGGTTGCCTCACTTAAAACGGGATATTGTCGAACTGGAAAAGGTTCAGAAAAGGACAGCCAGGATGAGCCAAGGGATGCAGCAACTCCCCAATAAGGAAAGTTTACAACATTTGGAGTTTTTCAGATTAGAGAATAGGTGAGTAGGAGGTGGCATAAGAGAAGTGTATAAAATTATACACGACTTGAAGAAAGTGGTTTGAGAAAAGTGGTTCCCTCTATATCATCACAGTAGGACATCCAACTCTGAAAGATTCAGGACATGAAGAAGGTACTGAAGCTAAACTATGGATTTGCTCCTCCAGGAGGCAGTATTGGCCACCAACTTTTAAAGCGGATTAGACAATTTCATGGATCTATGATCAATCAAATCAAATGTAGGCAACACAAAAATGTACCTGTATCTACTGCCACCCCTGAGCACATGCGCTCTGATAACCGAGCACCCCTTATCGTTAGATGCTTTTGCTTTCATACAGGCCTTGATTAACCACTCTGGCTCCCTGTCCACTAGTTGAAGAATAGTTGCTATGAATAAAGAAGTTGGTGACCTTGCCATAAACCTCCCTCTTTGCATTGTACTGATAATTCAAACGGTAACCAATATCAAGATCATGTATTGATAATAATATATCAACAAGTGTATAGTATAGTATAGTATAGTATAGTATAGTATAGTATAGTATAGTATAGTATAGTATAGTATAGTATAGTATAGTATAGTATGAGTCCTGCCCTTCTAAAGGAACTATGGGCAGTAAAAAGTCCCTTGCATTATCCTGCTTTTTCAGATTACAGTGGTACCTCGGGTTAAGTACGTAATTCGTTCCTGAGGTCCGTTCTTAACCTGAAATTGTTCTTAACCTGAAGCACCACTTTAGCTAATGGGGCCTCCCGCTGCTGCTGCGCCGCCAGAGCACGATTTCTGTTCTCATCCTGAAGCAAAGTTCTTAACCTGAAGCACTATTTCTGGGTTAGCAGAGTCTGTAACCTGAAGTGTATGTAACCTGAAGTGTATGTAACCCGAGGTACCACTGTACTGCACCGGTCTGTATCCCTTTCTCTTTCATATGGACATACAAACAGCTACCCTTGCTCTAGGCTGCTTAGTATTTATCACTATAAAAACTGGTAATATACTAATTTTGTACCATCTGGTTAGCTCTGGGAAATACTGTGATGGAGAAAGAGCAATAACTAACTACTGGCCATATTCTGTTCAAGTGAAATGTCTTTGTGCCATCATAGCTGTTTTCCACAGCTGTTTTTCTCAGGGTCAGTCAGAAGTCAAGTCCATAACCATGACTTGCCATGTGGTGTATTATCCCAGAGCAAAACACAGCAGTTCAGCTAATTGGGTTTCAAGCCCTCCCCCTTCTCTTTGGCTTTGATTTGAGATAGACTCTGCACCCTGCCGTTGAAAGGCGTGCTTTCTGTATCATTAGGTGGCAGCAAATGCCAGCAGAAAATAATTTGTTCCACCCTGGAGCAAATGAGTAGGGCCGCTGGGAGAAGGAGCTTTCATTTAGTTCAGGCTCTAACACACGGACCTGCAATTCACTTTTTCCTCAAGACAGAAAGTGGTGAAAAGGAGTCGGCGTCAGCATTTGCAAGGAAGTAATGTAGACATCAGACTGAATCTTCCTACCTCGTTGACAAACATTTTCAGAGCTGCAGCTGTAGTGGCATACAAATTCATTCTTACAAGTGTAAGGGGAGCACTCTGCACACTTCTGAAAGGGGAAAGTGGGAAACAGGGTAGAAGGGATCTCCGAGTCCCAGGGTGGGAGGCTAGGGGAAGAAAGAGAAGTTCCCAGGTGAGAGCTGGGAAGGTCTACTTTTCCGCATATGGATGAAGGATATGAAACAATTGTGACAGAGGGTTTTTATATCTATTTCTTGTTCTTATTTTTGCTCCTCTTTATCTTTTTAGATTAGTTTGGTTTTTCTTTGTATCTTATGTTGAAAACTTTCAATAAAAATATTTTTTAAATGAAAGGGGAAAGATAAACATATCTACAGTCCTGTTTGTCCTGGTAAAATGGTGAGCTATTTGAATACCTTGCAGTTTGCTTCTTAAACAGCACAACAGCACAGAAGTAAGAACCACTGAGTATAGGATTGCAGCCAGGCTGTTTAAGAACTACCAAAGGACACCCCTAGTTGAAACTGCATATAGATAGCAATGGCACCTGTGTAGTCATGACACCATAATGTGTCATGGCTGCTTTCTATTATTTGTGTTACGGGTTGTGTTTTTGTTCATTTGTTTGGGTGTTTTTTTTTACACCTTTGATATACATCCCCTCCAACTTCTCTCTGATGAAAAGAGGGATGCCCAAAGGGAAAGCAGGACAGTCTGGGATCAAATCAGAAACCTAACTCTGGGGAAATCAGAGAGCCTGCATGCTGGAAAAGCTTGTTACTCTGAAACAGGTAGTGGATTGTTCTCATTTCTAAGATAAAGCGATGGTAATAAAGTGTCTTGGTTCCTTTGTCCTTGGGTCCTGGGCTTAGATAGGTCAGGCGACTGATCAATCAATCAATCAATCAATCAATCCAAGGCAACAAACATGGAATACCCACACAGTTTTGGTTTGGTCATGACAAATTCCAGGTTTCCAAAAAACCAATTCACCATTTGGAGTAGCCAGAACAGGCCCTTTAAACAATCAGTTTAAGTGGTTATAATGCCATCACCAATTCAATTGCATTCATGACTTCTTTGCAATCAGCTGCTGTGTTATTAATACTGCATAAGCAATTTACCACTCTAGCATCTTTATGTTTTAATATTTTCAGGTACAGATTCCAATCCTTTAGATATCACCACATAAGCAACATTCTGCTTACTGCAAAAATATTTATCACCCTATATATATGTTCATATATAACAGCTCTGAGCTGGAAAAAAAATAAAATTATTATAGCAACATAGAAAACTGACCCAGGCCAAATCACAGAAACTAACAAAGCAGCCAATCCATTCTAATGTGCTTGTGGAAGGGGATCCCACAAAGGACTGGGAACTCTCTCCTTCTCTGTCAACGGCCCTCCATTGGACCAACAACATATTATTGACCATTACCTGCTATGGAAAGAGGTCCTCATGTACAACCATCAATTCTGTTCCTCTTCAAGGCTATGATCACAGGCAACTTGCACTGGGAGGAAAGAGGTGAGAGAAGGAGGCAGAAATCCTAGTGGATTTTCATCCATTGTGGACTACATTCATACAAACCTGTGCACTTAATCCTCGACAATACAGAGTTGACAAAGGGCACAACTAAAGTGCAGCACCGCAGGGTGAATGTAGTCCACTTGCCTCATCCCGATTGCTGCTGTAATCACATCAGCCAGGCTACTTGATGTGTTTTTGCAGCCATGCAGGTCTTGGGAAATCAGGTTGTCTACTCTCATTAAGATCCTTGGCTTTAACTCTCCATTTGACAAAATCCTGCAGGTGGGGCAGGGAGGTTAAAAATGCATGAATTTTGCTTGTGATTATATTCACCACATGTCCAGAAACAAGTGGTACTTTACACAATCTAAATGAAAAATGTTTTCCTGAGATTAAAAAATAAAACCCAAAGACCAAGTCAACAAAAGACTTTGTGCTGGGATCAATTTTTGTTTGGGAGGGGGGAACCCTGTCTATTGCTTTGTTACTCCTCACGTGGATGTTTTCTCCTAGAGACACAAATAAATCTGAATTCTTTACACATTTCACATGAAAAGGCAATTACAGTGCAGTTTTTGAATAAAGAGCTTGATTTGCAATCATAAAGAGGCCCTCCTATCATTACTTCGCATAAACAACAGCATGAGAAGAGAGCTATTTAAAGTTGCACATCAACTTTGCATTTTCCTTGACGAGGCCGTACATCGATTCTGACATGCAGAGTGACAGTGTTATGGCATTTGGTTGTTCTAACTGCATTAACGATGTGGTCCTATTTACAAACGCCATTCTTACAGCAGCAGACACTGACTCACACACAAAGAGCTGAGAGCAAGACTTGGTATTTGTGGCCCATGTGCTGCAACTTGACTGGTTCATTAACCTTTCTTTATGTGGACATACATTTTGAGTCTGACATGAGTTATTTTGGGGAATGCATCAAAACTGTATTTCAAGAACAGTTTGGTTTTTGGGGGGCGAGGAGGAACATGCCACATACAACATTATAAGTATATAAGATGGCTAAGCTCCAGCATTTATTTATCTGAAACATTTCTTAACCACCCTTCATGAGAGGATTCCAGCATGATCTACAAAAGTATGAATAAAACTGTCCTCACATACCTGAAGGAAAATCTCCACCCCCATTGCTTAGCCCAGACACTGAGGTCTTCCTCCGAGGGTCTTCTGCTGGTTCCCTTACTGTGAGAAGTAAAGTTACAGGGAAGCAGGCAGAGGGCCTTCTCGTTTGTGGTGGCCGCCCTGTGGAACACACTCCCTGCAGATGTCAAGGAGATAAAGAACTATACAACTTTTAGAAGACATCTGAAGGCAGCCCTGTGTCGGGAAGTTTCTAATGTTTGATGTTTTATTGTGTTTTATATATTCTGTAAGCGGCCCAGAGTGGCTGATGGGCAGGGAATAATAATAATAGTAGTAGTAGTAGTAGTAGTAATAATAATAATAATAATTAATAAATAAACAATAAACAAAATAATAAATAATAAACAAAAAATCAAGTTAAAGGCCCCCTCCAGACTGGTGGGGGGTTATGGACACAATAATAGTACACCAGTGTTGGATTATCTGGTACCATTCACATATCATTCACGTTATTAGTTGTTGTGTGATACTTTCCCAATGTTACAGTAGTTCTGTGCTATAGCGCAAAAAGGGGGACGGACAACTCTCACGCACCTCCAAACATTTGTTCCATGAAAAATTGCAGGATTTCAGCAGGAAGCTACAGGACATGCACCAGCTGAGCATGAAGCAGTATGTTGGCTCCCAAAACTGTTACAGGAACAGAAAGTAGTGAAAGCAAAATTGTGTATAACTGCCCCAGTAGCTTCATGAGCACAAATCATTGTGAATGAATAATAAAAAAGTTGTCAGGAGAGGGAAGGGCTAAGGTACAAATGCATCAGTTCCATCTAAAATATCATCTAAAATACCCAAGAAAGTAGGAAAGAATTAACTTGTGCTAAAAAGATTGTAATGTAGGCACCACATATGCCTCCTTGGGTAGGGCATTCCAGAGTCAGGGAGCCTCCACAGAAAAGGCCCTCTCCTTTGTGAATATATAATGTAATTCAATTGCAAAGAATATTTAGAAAAAGACAAGCTTCTTCTAGCGGTGAGATCTTCCAGAAGCACCAAGACCTAGGTTTGACTTTCTTTGGGATAAATTATCACCAAAGACTGCTGCTGTGTCTTTCTGGTCACATTTTATTTGTTTACAAGATGGAGAGGAAACCTCCTACCCACTCGTCACATGTTGCAGATCCACTGTGCCACACCAGATTCCAAGAAAAAGAAACCAGCATCCCAAGACACTTTCAGCCTTCAGCTAACTCTCTGCCTCTCTCTGTTTCTTCCCACAGACAATGGCCTTGTATCACCTCCTTAGTTTGAGCAGGGAAAGGTGTGTCACATTCTCACAACTTCTCACAATGAGAAATTATAAATGACACATCCTGGCCAAATAATCTCCTTAAGGAGAGAAAGATTTGTCCTGGAATAGCTTAGCGTAACACCATAATAAGTTAGCCGTAATAATCCTGTCAACAAAGCAGCCCCTTGTGGAGGAAGCAAGGGTGCCAACTTGATCAAAATATTGGGGGTGGGGTGGGCAGGTATGTCCTGCCCTGTATAACTGATCACAAAGGGCAGCGCATGCACACCATCTGAATGGTAATGTTCACTAACTTTGGGGATGCCCAGCCCCCTCAAGCATTTTACTGGGAGGGCCAAAGGGACCTCGACCCCTAGGAGTTGGCTCCTATGGGGGAAAAGAACCTATCAGCTGGGGTACCACACTGGCACCAAATCAACAGGACGCCTCACTAATGGAGTTTCTCTCACCCTATAAAGTCCTCATTAAGAACTTAGAGAACCAAGAGATGCCACCTCTCTCACACAGCACATACACACAAATACAAATACTACACAGACATCCCACCCTCTATTATACACACATACATTTCTTTCTCTCACAGACCACACATACATGCACACCTCCCCTCCCTCACCCCTCTCTCTCTCACACACAGAAACCATACATCCCTGTTTCCCTTTCCTTCGCCACCACAAAGACATCTCTCTTAGTCCCACACACACAGAGTCCCTTCATGAGGTGAAGCAAGTGCCCACTGCCAGCTCCACATGGTTGGCAAGCAATAAGAAAGGAAACATGAAGGGCCACTTCCCCCCTCTCCCCAAATATCATTCAAAACTGACCAGTATACAAGGGGGCAGGCCCTTCCAGCTCTAGAAACTGCTCTGCCCTTAAAATAAAATTTTAAAAGCCAACAGCATATTGAGGGTGACCCTCTCAGGATATCCACAATCACCGGTTTGGCAATTCCCAGCCTATAAAGTGTGGTGAGGTACCCTGGTAAATCAATCCAATTAAAGCAAGGTCCAAACATCCGAAATGGCGAAACAGGTATCTTGCATTGTGAAACAATGATGATTAACTACACCAATGTGTTTACCTTAAATTAATCGAATTTTGCCAATGATTTTGATGAGAACAAAATTAGATCTTGGGTTTTCATCCTTATCCACATTATGCTTTTGATGGATGAACACTGCAAATGTCCAGGAATGAGGAGAAGTCATCAACAGCTCCAGGACAAATGCAGAAGCCAGACGCAAACTAGCGGTTATGAGTCTGAATAAAGGAACAAATGAGGACACCAGCAAATAAAAGACACAAGTGTAGATAACTAACTGACAAGGCTATCACTTCATGTTCTCTTGTATGGAATCTATGGTGTTTTATCAAACCAAAGCTAGTGCTAATAACACATTGGTGTGGGGAAAATGTGTCCATTGCTTCCTCATATAAATTAAAGCCAACAGTAATTGTGACATCTTTGGCTTCGATTGCAAGATAGGTGAAAAGAAGAAATTTCACATAAAGAAAGTTACAAAAAAAATATGTTCTCCTAATCCTCCCTTTTGCCATTTCTGTCCAACCATGATTCCCCCTTACCCAGCGCCCCCCCCCCATCGCTGCATGCCCCGTCCTACTTTGTTCAAATTAGTCCCCTTATACTCCAGAAAGATCTGCAGGGAGGAGGAATGGTCAGAAAATTTTCCTTCCACAAACTACTTTACAATCCACTTATCCACTTTACTCTTCATATTTCAGATCTGCACACATGCGCAGCAGCAGTAAACTTGCTAACATAAGACAATGCTTACATATTAATAGCATTGCCCCTTTACCACATTTCTTATTCCTTTATCATATTTGTTAGCAAAATTAATGGCATCATTGGCTAAGGAGAATTACAGACCTGCCTCTGTTCAGAAAGCCAAGTATGAGGGCAAGGCTGGTAGCTGCAGCAGTGTCACCAGTGATGCCCAAGGGGTGTGTCAGGAGCACAGGCTGCTGTCTAGATAACATAGCACGCGTCGTAATTAGCTTGAAGATTTATTGCAAAAGAAACAATCAGCCTCGGATGCTCTATCGGAGCTTCTGTACCTTATGATTCAGTTGACCCTTCTGAGGAGTGCTTCCTGGTTCTGCAGAATATCCTGAACCTATGACCCTTACGTTTCTGGGTTTGTTTCCTGTCTAATACCTTTCCCATATGTCTACTCCTTGGGCTCAGGGGATTAATTGCCTCCTCTTCCGGTGAGGAAATGCTACCCCTCCTGCTTTCCGAGCCTGCCTGTGCTTCTTGAGTTGGCCTCTCTCCATCTGGCTCTCTGCTAACTCCTTATCAACATTCCATTCTGTGTCAGAGAGGGAGGGAGGAGGACTGCTCCCATCTGTCTGACTGCTTCCTAATTCACGCTGTGCTTCTCTGTTTGGGGCAGATGTGTTCATGACAGGGTGCTGGGTGCTGGGGGTGGGCAGGCAGGCATCTGCCTTAGTGAGTCCTGCAAGGAAACATCCTCTCCAGAGATTGCCCCTGTAAACTAAATGCTGGTGTCAGGCCTTTGGAGGATCACACATTTACCATAGATGCCAACCATGGCTACTTTCTTATTTTCTTTTTTGAAGACTCATCTCTCCACCCACTTGATTCGTCATCTTTAGCAATGTCCATGTTCCATGGAATGAAGACAGAAGAGGGAGAAAAACTGAGCCAGCTGGTGACCACTGGTCATGCTCCTACGTTTTGGTCATAACCCTACACATGTACAAACTATAAACATGCAGACTTTGCATGCTTGGGCAGAAACCCAGCCTTTTTAGGGACCCCTGGTTTTGCAGAGAGCCTGCACACAAACACTTTGCACCCACCAATTCTTTTTCACAGTTTATGAAGCTGACTGTAAACATGACCCATTCCAGACTCCCAAGTCTTCATCCAGGCACACCCTGGTTGGATGGCACTTCATATGAAGTCAAAGTTATAAGTTATGGTCTGCTTCCTATGGAGCAATGCTTCCAGTCCTGGGTATTTTCTGGCTACAGTGCTTTAAAGTCCTAAGAGGATAGCATTTGATCATGACTGACCTCCAGCTCAGCCAGTGACCCAAAGATGAAAACGTCATGGATCCTATTACAAAGCTCATCTCAAAAAAATCAATAAGCTATCTCAGTATATTATAAATCGATCAGTTGTCCTTATAAATGTTAAAAGGCTGCTCGATAGGCAGCCAGCTGCCCTATTTATTTAAATGTACACAACTGAGCTAGTTATTCATCTAATATCAAAGCTGATCCTTGACTAGTTCTTTCTTGAGGAATGCAAAGGTTATAGGTTATAGAGCCAAAAGCTCAAAAGCCTGAGACTCAGTGCATATCCTGTGAGACTGTGGATGATTGAGATGAATGTCTCTGAGATCTGGGTACAGATAGGTAGCCGTGTTGGTCTGCCATAGTCAAAACAAAAAAAAATTCCTTCCAGTAGCACCTTAAAGACCAACTAAGTTAACAGAAGTTTCAGTGTATCTGAAGAAGTGTGCATGCACACGAAAGCTCATACCAAGAACTAACTTAGTTGGTCTTTAAGGTGCTACTGGAAGGAATTTTTTTTGTTCTGAGATCTGGGGATAGAGTGAGGCAGTAGCTACCCCGGTGCCCTTGTCTATGGCCACTAAACCATGCCACCATGTTCCCAACAACACTTTTCAATGGGTCCACCCAGTTGCCTGTGGGGAACAGACAAGCAGGACCTGAACACGACAGCACTCTCCCCTCTTCTGGTTTCTAGCAACTGGTATTCAGAAGCATTGCTGCCTCCAGCCAGCAGAGCACAGCCACCATGGCTAGTAACCATTGATAGTCCCCTCCTCCATGAATTTGCCCTATTCTCTTTTAAAGCCATCCAACTTGATGGCAATCACTGCCTCCTGGGGGAGCGTGTTCCAGTTTAACTATGTGCTGCGTTAAGAAGTTTTTTATTTTATCTGTCCCAAATCTTCCAAGATTCAGCTTCATTGGATATCCACAAGTTTTAGTGTTATGGTGAGGCTTCCTCCTTTGAACGGTGTGCATACATGCAGGGGAGGAAGAGAATTTGCTTGAGTTTACCTTCACCCCATTTTCTGTGGTTATGCACACTATACGACCTAAAACATGGCAGCTGGTTCCATTGCCTTTTTCTCAAGCTAGTACTGTGACTGCCTGGAAATGTACCTCAAATGAGGATGTGAGCATTGCCTACACAAAAAGGAAAGGGGTGATGAGAGTGACTAAAGAGCAATTACTCACTCTTCTCCAAAGTACAAAAGCAAGGATGAAATTGACTGGCAGCAGATTTCAAGGAAATAAAAGGAAGGAGGTTTGTTTATTCTAGCATTCATTGCCAGCGGATATTGTGAGGAGTAGTGTTACGGTTGGATTTAAAAGCAGTGTGAAAGGTTCATTGAGAACAGGTCTCTCAAAGATGCTTTGCCAAGATGATCAGGAATATGACCTCATTTCAAACAAGCCTTGAGCTCTTGTTCATTGGAAGGGACATGGCAAAGCTCTCCTGGTTCAACTTGCTGCATGCTTTCTCCACTGCTATATACATAAATATGTCTTAGTGAATCTGGTTAACCCAAGTGGGAGTTGCAAGAAATGATGCACCATGAAGAGTGATTCTGTTCAAGAAGTCCATCCTAACCTGGTTTTCTATTCCCAGGCTCCCCCTGCTCCCCAAACATTCAGTCATCATTCTTTGGCCACATAACACAGTCTTCATTCAGCCATAAATGGGTTTCCCCAACTCCCATCCCTTTAGGGAGTTAGTTGTTGTTTTGGGGGGGGGGGGGGGAATTATATACTAAATATTTTTTCGTACTTCTGCACACTTGTGGGTTTTTCATTGCTGGCATGATGATGGTGCCATAAAGATCACTATTAGCAAATATAAGTGGGAATGCTGCTGTATATAGTGTTTCTCTTCAGGATTCCAACCACTTCACTCCACCCCCCTCCCCAGCTTCCTGTTTCTTTCCCCATCAGCATCCCATGGCAATCCAGCAACCAGCTGAACAAAATCTGGGTCTTGATTCAGGCACATGGCACACATTTAACTCTTTCCCACCAAAATAAATGGGACTTTAAAATGCCACACGTTAGCTGTTTCATGCCCAAGATTTGCTCAGCGCTCAAATTCTGGCTGCATCAGTCAGAATTTGCTCTTCACTTTACTGGAACAAACTACCCAATGAAAGGTCTGTGCACTATTAGGGACATTAAAAAAAATTTAACAAGATCTGACATTATCAAAGCTATTCTTTTGCTTACAGCAAGTATAAATGATGTGTTTTCAGTCTTTCAAGCTTAATTCATTCAGACATTAAGCTACTGAAAAGCCTTTACTCCACAGCGACACATGCTTATTTTTTTACAAAGATGTTGAAAGCTGACAATAGCAAAACACCATATCATTTTTCAATTCTTATTGTACTGTTTGTTGAAGGCAAAAGCTGCAAATTTATTCGTTTCCCTGTGATCTTCGGAGGAAGGGCAGTATATAAATTTAATAAACAAACAATAAACAGAAAAGACAGCTTCTGCAAAGTGTTGCACTATTCAAGTCAGACCCCAACCCTATTCCATAATATTCAATCCAATCTATTCCCCCCCCCCCAACAATCAGTCAGCATTCCATGGCTACTGAGCATGGCTGACCTCATAGGGCTGCCCCCTCCTAACTTAGGGTTTTATACTTTTGCAAAACTTGGGGTTGGCCCAATGCTGCTGATCCTCTAATGCAGGGGTCCTCAAACTACAGTCCGTGGGCCACATCTGGCCACCAGGTTCCTGAACCCGGCCTGCCCAGCAAATGCAGAACCTGCCACTGTCTAACGGGTCTACATGTGTTTCCATCTCTCCCCCCTCCCACTGCGTGTGGGGACCGGAACTGACGTCAGGAACCCCATGTGAGGCGATTGCTACTTGTGCAGCGCGGAGGAGAGGAGAGGAGAAGAGAAGAGGGAGGGGGCGCAAGTGAGCGAAGCGAAAAGGAAAGGAAGGAAGAAGCTGGTAAGTGACATCAGAGGTGCCGTCATGAGGAGCCTTTTGCTGCCATTCAGAGAGGGAAGGGAAAGGAGGTTAAAAAACACGCGCGCACTCATCTGCCCGTTCTTTCGGCTCAAAGGAGCGCTTGGCTGGGCTTGTGGTGGCCCCACTCCCGGGTGAGGGAGACCAGGGCGGGCCTAGCCTAGCCTGCACTGGGAGGGACGGCTTTTACTTTTACCTCAGCCAAGGGGCCATTCCCATTTCTCTCTCCACTCCCCACCCCCCCTCCGTGAGGAGGTTTATTAGTATTTCGTGAAGTAGCAAACAAGAAAACTGAACATCACAAGAAATCAAACAAGGTTATACTCAACATAGACAATTGTCTCCTCAGATTGTGAGGTATTTCCCCATTCTTCATGAAGCTGAGTAAGACCAGGGGAGGACTCTTTGACAAATATGGAACCAGATATTGTCCATCTCAATACCTAAAAGCAGGCCCATACTTCCCATTGAAATACTTATAAGTTTATGTTGATTTAAATCATTCTTCATTTTATATATTGTATTGTTTTTTCCTATTTTTTGTGCACCACAAATAAAATATGTGCAGTGTGCATAGGAATTCGTTCATGGTCCCCTGTTTAAAAAGTTTGAGGTCCCCTGCTCTAGTGTGAGGATCCTGCCATTTTTGCCTCATAAGCAAAAGGGTTCACTTCTGAACATCAGAAAAAGAAGAAGCTATTATTAGTGTACCTAAGAGAAAGTTTATCAAATTTTACTAAAGCTTCTAGGATTTTGCTGTAGTTTGTTCCAAAAGCTTCAGGGACACAGAGGTACTCGTATTCTGAGGACTTTCGTTAGCTTGTCCGATCTTAATTCAGTAGCTACTGAAAGCCTTCACAGTTTCTCCCAGTTCCTGTTCAACGAGTTTCCATTCACTGTGTTTTAAAGTGTGATTATAAACAGCTCTCTTGATTATTTGTTTTATGTAACTGTTCTAGAGCTTCTGATTGCTTCCTTGATTAGGAGCTTGATTGTATTATTGGTTTTTGAGTATCATAAAAAGGGAGTCAGATGGTGGCTGCCATTCAACACTTTTATTGCTATTTTTTGTGTTTCCCCTTTGAGATACAGTATTACCTCCAAGTTCAAAAAGTAGGTTGTACATTTTTACAAAGAGAAATGCCACCCATCTCCCAGATCATCTGCTACAATGTTCTGCATTAAATCCACACAATGCTTTTTGAGTTCTGCAAATGATTTTAAATGTTTACATGGAACATGCGTTCTCAATCCCTTGGGTCATAACTTTGAACAAGACATTTACCACCTACTCTGATGATGATCTGAGTAGGACACTTGTTACCCAAAGACCTACAAGTGACTGACCAATATGTATTATTGGATGCTACTGCAGTATCAAAGCATGCATGTATTTCAGTGTAATGACAATAGTAAGTCACAGCTTTCACCCTGATATCAGTACTTCAATGTAAAAATCCCCAGTATTGTTGCTATTCTTAATGACCTCAATTTAGAGTTTTTGACATCCAGAATGTCCAGGTAGGATGGCTGAAAATAACAACACAGTCCGCTTGGAATTAAATTATAGTTCTTTGTTCTGGACCGCAGGTCAAAAGGAGGGCTTACTGAAGTAGTTGCATGCAGAGATACCAAAGAAGGATGTCAAAAACACCAGAACTCTAGTGCTTTATTAAGGAAAAGGTGTAGACTTTTTATTTATTGAGGAACTCATTTTAGTGATTTATTGTAATCATTTCGTTATGTCCTGTTAAATAATACGTAATAATAATACCTCCGCCAATTTTGTTAGTCATGTCATTTTAAAAAACTTATGTGTGTACAATTTTGTAACAAGAAAATAATGTAATAAATAAATAAATTATGCATCAAGTTTAAAAACCTACAAAATGGTTAAAAACAACAACCATCAAAATTTAACACATCAATGCATAAAACAAAACACCACCCTTCACATAAAACAAACAAAAACTTACAGCCCTGTTTCCTTATAACTGGTGGGAGCTGCAAAGAAATACAGGAGGAAGAGAGAGGTCTGTCCCTGCCCACTATCCTAGTGCCAGCAGCTTTCCTCTAAGAGAATATCATGCTTTTCTGAGATGTGCCCTGAGGGTGGTAGTGGGGAAGCACTGCAGTTCCATCAGCAACATTTGCAAAGATGACACCAGAAGACCATAAAACAAAACAGGTAACTCACCACCTGCATGAAATTTCCCCCATCTCTTTCCTAAACATAAAGGGCCATGCATTACCAATACATTGCATCATTTCAGAAATGCAAGGTGAGACGTACAATGGCATGGCAGGCTGGCATTTATCACCCAGGAAAAAGGCTTTGTATCTGCACTCATTATTTTAGCTGAATTGTTGTAAGCATATAGCCAAGATATCTTAAGTGCCAACTTAAAAAGGTAAACTCTGAATTTGATGAAATTGCATTGAGTTACATGAAAGTCCATGTATCATATAAGAGGCATTCATTAGAAATCAGCATTGGTTATGGTTTCCTCGTGAGTGTATATGCTCAGCAGCAAATCAGTGTGTCCTTGTGCAAAATATTTTGCAGCATTTAAATGGTTTAGTCTTTTTCTGCTGATCTTTGGGATCTCCAAATAGCTTTTCAAATCTCCAGAATATCAAGCTAGTTTGGAAAACAGAATGGTTGTTTGGCGTCCTTCTTGTCTTATTTTGTCTGAGCTGGGCTTGCCCATCCCTAATTGTTCCTGGCAAAATGGGACACAGCATGCTCAGAATTAGTTAATGGAGCATGAAATCTTACCTGCAGATGCTGTGAATCCAGCAAGAGGATGTAAGCTATCAATCAGGTCCAAGAGCAGCCTGCTTTGTTGCACATTCTCAATTGTTTGTATTCTTGCTTGCAACATTCACATCACCCTTATCATCCAGGGACTGGTGAGCTTGGATAACTCATTGTATGCATTTTGCTGAGGGATGTATTCCCGCCCCGCCCCCCATTCTTTTTCTTTTTGGTAAGCCACTTCCACATTATATGAATAACCTTTTCAATCAAGTCTGCTTCTCTCGATAAGAAATAAAACTGGGGGAGAGCCCATCTTTAAAAATGTATATATTTATAAAGCATTCAGTAAACGCACAGTTTTTCTGGGGACAACGCTATTACACCTTATTATTTTTAATACTGGAGTTTTTCCTGTTTCAAATAAACATATCTATCCTTCCTTGTCAATTCTGATTACACGTCATATTTGAAGTCTAAAATGTAGAATTGCACCTGTCCTGTTCAGCTTCTGTAATAGTGAATTGCTTTTTGTTACCTCCATAAAATTTGAAAGAAGTTTTATAAGAATACTAATTGTGGACCCGGTACTTCAGAACTTCTCAATTCTGTGATGTTATCCCATGGGCAGCTGGACTCAGGTATCTAACCTGACTAGACAAGGTTCATATACTTTAGGTGTGATGACAGGGCAGGGCTAGGAATCAATTTAATTATTTATTTTTCATAAAAAAATTAACTGTTGTGGGCAACTTGTTGTGTTCTTACTAGGAGCATACCAACAACATAACATCAGGGCAGGAGGGAAATACTACTGCTGTAACTGTGGTCATTTGTAAGTTTGCAAATTAGCAGGAGATAAATGTGATTCTATGTCAAATCAAGTCACATCTCCCTGTGTTGTGTTGCCAACGCTCCCTACCATATTCTTCTTATTTGATTGCTAGGGAAGGAGGTAGTGGTTCCTGTACAAAAAAAGGGAAAGTAACATATCCTTTTTGAAGTCCTTGGGCCTCTGAAGAACACAACAACATAGAATCCGTCAGATGTATACTTGTTTTGTATTTACTTGAAAGGTAATCTCTTTTTAGAAAATGGGTAGGCATGTCAAGTGACCTAAGTTTCAAAACACATATTTGGCAAATACCTTGCAAAAGGTTTTTTTTAAGCTAGGTGTTTTAGGTTAGCACTTAATAAAAAGCCTGTACACACAACTGCCAAGATGAAAACCCACTTAATAAATACAAGCAAAGTTTATATGGTCAAGCAACACTACAGCAGGACCACTGGGATTCTACCAGCCAAATTTGATACACTTGTATGCTAGTGTTTCACTCTCCCCACTGTCCTGAGTGGTATAGGTTTTACAGTGCAATCTTATTTAGAAGTCTCACTGCATCCAATGTGGCTTACTCTCTATTAGTATGTGAATATTGGGTTGCAGCCTTCGTTTTTTTCCAAAGAAGCCGAGACCACTGGAGACTTATGCTGCTTTTGTAATGTCTGTTATCCTATATCTAATATACTCTGTAGAACATACTGAAAACAATTGAAAACAGAGTTCTAAGGCAGACAACACAACCAATAATCATGCATCGCATTGCCAAAGAGCAACTGCTCTTTGCGTTGCTTCACTTCAAAATGAAGTAAGCCAGGCCCACCGGGGACAGGGGTACTCCTGCTCCTTCTGCTGAGTGGAGCTTGTTAAGTTGTGGGCGAACATATCAGACGACACAGCGATTCTTCAAACAGCTCTTGTTTATTCACAGGCCAGAACAGAACTGAACTGAAGGGTTCAGCCAGCCTGCTTATATAGAGCTCCACTAGAACGCAACAGAAACCATTTTCTGTAACTATCCAATCACTGAACGTCACTTTCGATCCCTTATTTGCATATGTGGACCCGAACTATCTACAGTATCCCCCTGCTGGCCCAGGGTGAGAACTTCAGTACATAACAGAGCTCTCGGCTTCTGCCCCAAAGTCCTGCCCTGACACTGCTATCACAGCATTAAAAAATATAACTAGTGTAAAAAGAAGCAGAGTGAGAGCACTCTATACCCACCCTCTGTCTAAAAGTGCTCCTACTAGTGCTACATATCTATGGGAATCCAAAATTCCAAGATTTCTCCAAGGATTCCAAGTGACCTCACAGTCGGATGGGCTCAGGAGGTTGGAATGGTCCAGAATAGGTAAGTCAGCTTGCCATCCTCCCCACCCCAATCCAAGCAAAGGTTAAGGGGATTGGTGAATAATGACCTATATACTATTAAAAACAGGGTGTACTGAAATATTCTTTCATATGGGGGGGGGGGCAACACGAGAACGGGCCTTCTCTGCAGTGGCTCCCCATCTATGGCTCTCCCCAGGACAGTTCGCCTGGCGCCTTCATTATACACCTTTTCCTTTTCAATCAGACCTTAGGTTGATTTGATTGACATCCTATGCCCTTTTAAAATGCGTTTTTTTTGGGGGGGGGGGCTATTGGGTTATTGTTTTATTTTTATTAGGTATTTTGAGGTTTTATGTTAATTTTATTCTGTGACCCCTGGGTATAGAGTAGCATATAAACTCAGTAAATAATAATAATAATATCTACTCCATCACCCATTTTTTTTTAAAAAGGGTTTCCAGATAGAAAGGTTGAGTCTATGAGAGTAATCTAAGTGATAGTAATGTAAAGGCCCATTGCTTGGCCCTCCCTGCTGCAATTGCTATTGGCAGAAGAGTAACTTTCCCTAGCTTTGAATTCCACTTTCTGTTGGCATTCATGGTCTGTAATAGCATGCCAGAATCACCTTGCAGGAATGGCAGTAGTATTAGGTATGCTTCACTAGCTAGCTGAGCTCTGAAGTCTCCAATTTATTGCTTCACAGAACAATGTATGACTGGAAGCCTCAATATTCTGGCCAAGGAACTCTGTTTTTAGGAATCTTAGGCGTCTTTATTTCCACACAATACTCTTCTAATGTCTTCGGAAACATTTGGGTAACACAGATCAGCATCATATACACAAATGGTATGGAAAATGTAGAAAACATTCAACAATCCTTATGTTGTTTCCGTGTAAAGTACCGTAACAATATGGATGGCGGGGAGGGAGAGGAGTAGGAATTGGAACATAGTTTATCTGGATGACCAAAAATGTGAGATAAGCAAGATTCAGACAACTGGGGCCATGGGTTCCATGCAGCGTGCATGGCCCTGGCACCAAAATTTGTGGGTGCCCGGCCCCTTCATGGGGAATTTTGTGGGTGCTCAGGCACCCAGGGCCCCAGGGAGCTGGCACCCATGAGTTACACTGTGTGGGAGGGTATTATTATGTATTTTAGTAATGATTATTACTGTGAATGTGATGAAGTGCTTTCTGCATTTATGTTAGTTATCGTCACAGCCACACCATGTGACAAATCACTAAGTTTGGGTTTATGACACACACACCACTTCCCACTACAAAAAGTCCCAAAGTGAATTGAAACCAGAGTAAATATACAACAATGAAAGTACATAAGCATGTTAAAACACAGTTGACTACAAATATTCAACAACTGGTGCCACCTAACCCCTTTTTGTTGTACTGGTGAGGGAAAGGGACATGGACTAAAATGCCACTAGGCAAGTGGATGGCTGTTTAAGAAAGACGTGTGGGCTCAAAACTCCCATGTCTAAATCCTATCCACAAGACCACAGTAACTCTCAGTGCTTTGAGTGATGATGGTAATTTTGCCCACAAGGTTTAAATTGTAAGAAAATAGTCATAAAGAGTACCCATCTCTAATGACCACATTCCTTATTTTGGTATCCTTTAAAAGCCCTTTCTTTTTGGTTGATTTAAAGAATATTTACAATTTCATTTTATACAAGTTGTTCCTCTTTTAACTTTCTAGAATTCTAAAACATTGCTTTACATTTATTTTCACTTTGATAAGAATCAAAGCCCACTCAAAGCTAGTTGAAATATGGGAAATTTCAGATTCTTGGAAACTGTGGGAGAGATCTCACAGAATATTTTCTGGGGAGAGAAACAGAATTCTTCAAAAGTTTGGGAGGAGGGCACAGACACAAAAAGAAAATCTGGGTCAAAATTTATCATGTATGTTCTCCTGTAGCGGGGAGGGGGGAAGAGTCCACAAAGGATATGTTTTTCCTATTTGTAGCTTATTTTAGACCTCTCTCCCCCCCCCCCACCTGTTTGCTCTTGAGTCCCTTCCAGGTCAAAGTCAATGGCAGCCAAGAATATAGAGTTGAATACAAATATAGTCCCTCATACTTGGTGGGGACTTTGCTAGCTTACTGATAAACGCCACAAACCTTACCAACAAAGTCTACAACTCTTCTAACTCCTTCCCTGTCACAGTGTTTGGTCTTGTATTACAGCATAAAAAGTCTCCTATCTGAAAGGGACAAAACCCCCGCTAAAGCATAAGAAGGAACATTTGCAGCGCTTCAGTAGGCCACTTTTTGTATTGTGTACAGGTGTGGTAAATGCCAAATCAATAAGACTTCAAATTACAATTGACTTTTTAAAAAAAATTGAACAAACTGCTCTGAGATAGTTTTAAAGAAAAATGGCACTGCTTATTTTCACCAAGAATTATTTTCATTGCATCCGTCTCAGGTTGTACTATATTTTAAGGTTACACGGTGAGTCATTTCGTAAACTACTAATGCTCTCTCTGCTTCTATAATATTCTGTTACAACGTTCCAGCCTTACACCTGCGTGCCAAAATTATGTCAACCGCATGAAAGAGGGAAATGGGGATTCTGTTTCAATAACTGAAAAGAAGCCAACGATGTAATTGCTACAGAAACTTTAATTAGAAAGCATTAACTGTTGATAATGCTTTTTAAAGACCGAAAGCATTACTTTTGGTGAACCACAGCATCCAGTTGTGTCATTCACATTCTAGACAAGCTTTTAGATTTTGTTCCACAGAAATTAAGGTGACAGCATAAAAGCCAACAATATCTATTTTCTAGTTTTCAGTTTCTTACTTTGCAGAGCTCTGATTTGCCAATGCTCTTCAGTTAACTAGATTCTATTTCCCGAAAAACCGAGGGTGGTATCTAAATAGCAGGGTTTTGAGAAAGTCCTTTTCAAAGGTTCTACAAACTTTTCTGCAAACGCTGCACATTGCTACTGAAAACTTATTTTGGCTCTCAAAAGACATCTTTCCTATCTGTTATTGTTATTTATCTATGAATCATCTTTTAAGTGTGTGTCAAGGTGATTTACAAACATAATTAAAACAGCTAAAAGTAGTTTTAGTATAGAAAATAACTGAAAATAGGTTTAACAACAATACAAAATGAACATTTAGGAACCGCCCTGAAATCTATGGGTATAGGGCAGTATACAAATTTAATAAATAATCATCATCATAAAGGCACAGACCTTTTTATCCAGGTATATCTGAGGCAAATCCTAAAGCTATTAGCAATGCTAGTTAAATTATCAATAATACCTAATTTCAAATGCATTTGGCGAAAGAAAACTTCATTGGAATCCATTTAATTCTAAGAGAAGTCATTGTTAATCAAAGTTAGGGCATGTCTTGGTTAATCTAATTTATGGAGAAATATGGGTAGAATTCAATATACTGCTAAGAGTGCTATGGAGTGCTATGCAAGTAGGGAATGGGGTTTGCTCTCAAAACAAAATGTTTCTCCTCCGTCTCCCACTGTGTGCCCCTTGTGCACTCCGTAATACAGTTACATGTTTTCCCCCAACCTATGTGACCAATGTGATTATACATGCCTAACTAGTGTGAGATATAAACAAAGAAACAAAGAATCCACAACTCTCTTAAAATACACAGTTGTTTTGCTTTGCAATTGAATATTTTTTTGGGGGGGGGAGGTGGACTTTGAACCTTGCTGTGATTAGGGTTTCCAGGTCTTGAACCTCCCAGATCCTGAGATTTCAAGACCCAAACTTGACCCCTAGGGGCAGGCCCTGATTATTTTTCGCTGAGCTCCCTCCTACCACTGAGCCCTGGAGAAGAAGGTTAATTGGGAGACATTAACTGACAGGTGGGAAGAGGGAAGAACTGCCTCTTCCCGAGTCTGTGCAATATACATCCAGTTTTTACCGGCCAAAGTTTGCAAGCTGTGTGCATTGTCTCCATAAGAAATATATAGAAGTACTCTTC
Source organism: Podarcis muralis (assembly GCF_964188315.1). Taxonomy (NCBI): domain Eukaryota; kingdom Metazoa; phylum Chordata; class Lepidosauria; order Squamata; family Lacertidae; genus Podarcis; species Podarcis muralis. Next base: position 76,638,206 of record NC_135656.1, read on the forward strand.
CCCTTCTGAAGATTCAAACCCTCCCTCTGCCACTGGGGAAGGGGGAGGGCAAGCAAACCAGGAGACTTCAGGTCAGCCCTAAAGGTCTAGCAACCCAGCTGTGAATTTCACTCATCCTGCTGGCCTGCTCTGTCATCCCATCTTCCCTGAAGCTAGAATCACATGCAATCTTATACTCCTCTACTGCAAAATAAGCTCATTTCAGTTCAGTTGGGTTTACTCCCACCATATATGTGCATATGATTGTAGCCTCACCCATTTGTTGTAGGTTTTGGATTGTGGATCTTTGAGCCCTAAACATGCATGGGTAATTTAGATTGAATTAGACCTGAAATCATTGCTGAATGAGCAGTTCTTTGTAGCACTCTACAAAAATATACCATGTCGTTTCACAAAAGTTTTCTTCCCTCGTGAAAGAGTTTTGCATTTTTTCTGTCTCATTAGCAAGCTGCTTTAGAGTTGTTGTTGTTGTTGTGTTTGTTTGTTTGTTTGTTTAGAATTTCAGTGAATACAAGTGGTTTTGACTTACTTTAATGTTGCAAGGAGACCAATCTCTCTCTTTCTCCCTCTGTGTGTGTATCTTTCTCCAGTGCTCTGCAGCCTCCCCTGCTGCCCATGCTTCCTGATCCAGAAAAGCCCATGGTAGGAGTTACCTAATGAAATCTTCCCTGGAATTTTGTTAAATCCTGGGAAACTGGGAGGCTGTCTACCAACTGCCTGACATAAATGTGCTCACTGATTTTGAAGGAAAGGCCTTCCTTTTACCTGCAAAAAAACTTTATTTCAAAACAAGATTTATTTCAAAACAAAATGAGCCTGTCAGCTGCTCAGTGACCTCTCAACTTGCAAGGTAAAGGACCCCTGGACGGTTAAATCCAGTCAAAGATGACTATGGGGTTGCGGCGCTCATCTCGCTTTCAGGCCGAGGGAACCGGCGTTTGGCCACAGACAGCTTTCCAGGTCATGCGGCCAGCATGACTAAACTGCTTCTGGCGCAACGGAACACCATAACAGAAACCAGAGCGCACGGAAATGCCGTTTACCATCCCGCCACAGCGGTACCTATTTATCTACTTGCACTGGCATGCTTTCGAACTGCTAGGTTGGCAGGAGCTGGAACAGAGCAATGGGAGCTCACTCCGTCGTGGGGATTCAAACTGCTGACCTTCTGATCAGCAAGCCCAAGAGGCTTAGTGGTTTAGACCACAGCACCATGCACGTCATGCTTACACCAACTTGCATGCTTACAGTAAAGCCCAGTGTAAGACATGTGGTTTTGAGGAAACAGAGTGCAGACCACTGGAGTGATGATTTGTGTGATGAAAAACAAAAACTCTTGGTCACTTTGAAAGTGAGGTAAGCACATCAGTAGGCCTGCGCCACACCCAGGAGAACGTTGCTCATTCACTCTTCCCCTTTTGATAATGTCTGAATGCAATTTCATTTTTCATTAATTGACGGATAATGAGATGGTTAAATTAATGCAGGATTATTTTTTACCAGGTTGCTAGTTTTGGGCACTTAGGTCTCTTCTTCGCCTTCTCTTGTTGTTTTCAATACAGAGGTTTTTTTCCTCTCACCCTAAAGATATAAAGCTGAGAATCTGAAATGTCCGTTTCATACTTTCCAGGTTTTCTCCAGATGGATGATATTGGAAAGAAGATAGGCAATTTTTGAGCTTGTCATGCTTAGAAAAGAAATTATTTGTGAATTTGAAGTCATTTGAAGTCGACAAATAAGTGCCTGCTTTTCCTCTCCTGATGCTCCTGTCAGTACCTTAGAAGCATCGCTAGGCAGACATTGTCAGATATTATGATGTCTGTCTCTCGTCTCGTAGAAGATTACTTTATTTCTGGCTATTTGTCAAAATGATTTGTGGCCTTATTAAAGTACTTGGATCAGTACCAAATTCTACAACTGAGCTGCATTTTGTTTGTTTTTTCATTTTAAAAGAAAAAAAGTTGTTTTCTATTAAAAAAAGTTTTTCTGTGAATAAAGGATATTTCATTCTTGCTACTGAAAATGTAATAATTTCCCATGTCATTTTGTTGACTGTTCTTGTCAATGTAGATAAACAGTGGGGGGGAATCATTAAAAGTCAGCAGACCTAAGTCATTTTGGCTATCAAAAGATGGCCACAATTGTGGATAAGATTATTTAAAATAAAAATAAAAATATATGTACTGTATAACAGTCAACTAGGGACGCGGGTGGCGCTGTGGGTAAAACCTCAGTGCCTAGGACTTGCCGATCGCATGGTCAGCGGTTCGAATCCCCGCGGCGGGGTGCGCTCCCGTCGTTCGGTCCCAGCGCCTGCCAACCTAGCAGTTTGAAAGCACCCCCGGGTGCAAGTAGATAAATAGGGACCGCTTACCAGCGGGAAGGTAAACTGGATGAGGGCCAACAAACCAAGCCTGAACACTGGTATAACAGACTTTGTGGGTGAGTGGTCCCCAGACTCAGAAGTTGGGAAGTTCACCAGTCTGAGTGTGGTTTCATTCCTCCTGAAGGAACTGTGTGTGTGTACTCTGTACCCAGAAGCTTAGGTGACCTCTGTGGCAAGAAGTACATATTATCAGCTTAGGTTGGTACATCAACTACATCTTTCCCTGTGTAATAGCTTAGCCACTGTGATTCATGCATTGGTAACCTCACAAATGGACTACTGTATCGTAGTCTCATTGCTGAGCAACAACATGCAGGGCTCAGTGGAGTGGGAGGCCAGCCAGCCAGAAGAGTCTCTGAGGTCAGTATCCAAAGGAGTCCAGGAGTCAAGGAATCTGATGATCGCGGAGTCAAGGCTCAAGCAGGAAGTAGGAAGGTAGGACCAGGAAGTGCAAATGTTGTTACCAGCATCTGACCTGCTGCTGGAAGCTCTGCTTAAGAAGGCTGAACCCAGCTGGTTCTCATCAGTGTCTTTTCTGTATCCTTGAAGGCTGGTGAGCTGCAGGTGAAGTCACTCCACCTTCTCCCCCTTCAGGCTGCTGTTCAGCACGCAAAGCTGACTTCTGGCTCATGAAATACTCTAATGCACTCCATGTAGGGGTTCATTTTGGATTGATCTAGAAGCAGCTACTGCAAAATGCTGTAGCCAGGTTATCGAGTTGAGCATCTGGATGTGCACATATTACACCTGTGCTCAGGGAACTGCTCTGCCTGCTGATCAGCTATAAGGTTATGTTCAAGATCTTATGAAGCCCTGAACAACTTGGGCCCAGGTTACCTGAAGGGCCGCATGTCCCTGTGCAGACTTGTAAAATCGCTTCAAAAATTCTAATTGTGATTCTACAGAATATTATTGTTGCCATCAAGCTACACAAACAGACTGGCACTAAAAGCATAACTTAAGAACCTGCTTAGAACAAAGGTCTACATTAAATTCCATAGCACAGGTTTAGCTTAAAAATAGCAATCCAGACAACATACATGTTGTCTTTGTGACATAGATCTAATGCCCTCTGATCCAATCCCAGGAAATATCTTTTTTAAAAAATTAGTTTTACGGACATCTAATATTTTAAGTTTACAACTGATGGATATTCTTTTAAAAAAATGTATATAAAAATGTGTTGGTGCTGAACTCTGGTTAAGTGGTTTTGATAAAGCAAGAAGCGCTGCTCATACATTACAGATTATATTTGATGTACAGCTCATTATGCTAACAACCAAGAATTTCAGTGGCAAAAGAGTCCTAGAAGCAAAATATTTGGCTATCCATTGATAGACTTACATAAAAGCTTATTATCTCACAAATGCATACAAATGTCATCCTTTTCGTTTCTTATAGGATCTGACATCCAGTCAGTTTCTATTTAACTCTGTAGTGAGGAAGATTAGAAGGTAGGAACAGCCACACAGGGTCAGCCCAGTGGATCATCTATCCCAGTGCCCCGTGAACAAGGCCAGAACTGAAGGATTCAGTGTACAGAACTAGAGGTGTTCTCTGTTCCTCACCACATACTCCCAGTGCCTTCACCACATACTCCCAGCTTCAGTCTCCACTTAATGGAGATGTTCTGAACATTTTGAAGGATTCCGTGGGCATTATTTTAAAAAAATATGAAAAATCCAGAAATCCAGAGATGGGCAGTACTTTTATTCAAACTAACCCCAAAGTCACAAAATAGTGAGCAACCTTTCAAGTTCTCCAGAAATGGGTGAAGCAGCTGGTCACAGTCTTAAGATGGCCTGTAGGATGAGGTAGCAGAGTTGATAAAATAAATATATAAAAAGTCAAACATCCGTTCAGTTCCTCACATGGAGTGGCATTCATGCCATTAAGCACTGACATTTTAAATATACAGTATGTGACTCCTATAACCCAAACAACATGCACTAATTTATGAAATGTATTTTAGTAGAAAGTATCCTGCCTCAGTTCAGCTGACCTTCAAGTGCCTTCCATCCTTGTTTTATAATATATCATTACGAGTTTGTGGGTGTGAGACCCATATAATCCTAGCAAGTGTTAAAAGCTAATCAAGCCAGGCAGTGGTGGACTTTGGTGTTATGGTGCCCTGTGCAAGGCCAAAACTTGGTGGGCTCCCAACCCCAGCCCTCATGCTGCCTTCCCAAAGACGGGTAAGGAGGTGCCCAGGTTTGGGAAGAAGACTCAAGGCTCTGGCAGGGTCCTAGAGCCCTCCTACGTCCTTCCTAAAGCTGGGAAAGCACTAACTAGACTTTGGGAAGGATCCAGGAGGACTCTAGTAGCCTCACACCTCCTTCCCAAAGCCCTGTGACTCGTTTACTGGGCACTGAGATAGCGCCCACTCATGTGCACCACTCGCAAAGCCCTAAATCCGCCCCTGAGCCAAGCTAGCTTCCTGATGAGGTAACTTCCTGGGCAATTAAGAGAACAAAAAACAGGGGGCTCTGTGCCTGATGAAAAATTGGTGGGGCCTCTCCTCCAACTCCCAGATATTCACAAGGACAAAGTCTGGGTATGAGGGCAATGTGCTGCGATGTGATCTAGTTTAAAAAGCTGCAAGCTTGAAAGGCAGAGAGAGTCATGGCTGATTTCTGTTTGAATCCAAGGCTATAGGCAAACAAGACCCTTTAGTGCTGTGAACCCCTCCATCATAGGCTCAGGTTGTGTGTGTGTGTGTGTGTGTGTGTGTGTGTACACCATACTTCATAAAGACACCACAGTCTCTGCTGTGCCTCATTTCCAAAAGGTAACATTAAACCTGGGTTAGCTCTTGGAACCCCTGGAATCTCTCACCACTTGGAGATTGGGGTGGCATGCAACACTATTTTGTCGCTCTAACCTTCTGCCAAACAAAACAAAAAGCGCAGTGCATACAAATCTATGATTAGCATTACAAAGAGGGAATAGCATGTAAAATGCTATGTTCTTGGATTGCCTCCCTGGTTGCTAGGAAACAGATGCTTAGAGTGCAAATCGCTAGAACCATTCTGATTGGATGGATGCATGGAATTGCTGATTTGTCCGCAGAATCCTTAGGTGTGCATTTTAAATAGTTTACCAAAAACAGCACAGTCTACTGTTCTAAAAATCAATGTTTATGTGTACTGTATTCTATCTCTGATATGTTTAAGTATATTTAAATTATTTATTGAAGATTTAGCTTAGCTTGATGATGATAAAAAAGCTTCCATAAGATGTGTATAATCCAAGCCATTGTATAGTTGCCAATTATCTTTTTTTTCTTTTCTTTTACAAAGTAGGGAAGCCAGAATGTGCCCCTGATAAAACAAAGAGACAGTAGGTACAGAATGGTTTGAAAAGCTTGTTTACACAATATGCTTGGCAACAAAAGCCACTGCAGTAGGGTGTTGTATAAGTCAAATGGTAACAGGTACATTTTGGAGAAAAGGTTTTCAAAGCAAAAACAGCTGCGCATTAAAATATTTCCCCTGGAAATATTCCTTCCCTTGAGGTTTTTTAAAGTCCCTAAAATTTAATTATTATTGTTGTTATTGTCTTTAAAAAATATTATTAAAATAATAAAAAGCCATAATAATAAATGATAGCAATTACAAAGTAATATGATGTGTAACATAAGTAAAGGTAGGTAAAGGTACCCTTGCCCGTTCGGGCCAGTCTTGCCAGACTCTAGGGTTGTGTGCCCATCTCACTCAAGAGGCCGGGGGCCAGCGCTGTCCGGAGACACTTCCGGGTCACGTGGCCAGCGTGACAAGCTGCATCTGGCAAGCCAGCGCAGCACACGGAACGCCGTTTACCTTCCCGCCAGTAAGCGGTCCCTATTTATCTACTTGCACCCGAAGGTGCTTTCGAACTGCTAGGTTGGCAGGCGCTGGGACCGAGCAGCGGGAGCGCACCCCGCCGCGGGGATTCGAACCGCCGACCTTTCGATCGGCAAGCCCTAGGCGCTGAGGCTTTTACCCACAGCGCCACCCGCGTCCCTGTGTAACATAAGGGAATGCTTATAAGTTATTATTTTAAAAAAATATTGAAAGCATTTACCAGGTCAGAACCATGGGGCCCATGACCTCTTTACTAGTTTCAATATTTCCCTACAAAGTGAAGAGCACTTGAAGACTGTTAGGAGAACACAGAGTAGCCCCAAGAAGATCATTTGCAGAGACTCAGATTACAATTAGCTCTAATAGATAGTTCACTGGCAGGTCAGAACATGGATGTAATTAGCCAGTGAAGGTGACTGGCAGTTAATGTCAGACCAACAGGAAGAAAACACCATTCTACCCTACAAAGCCATATTATTGTTTGTGTGTATTTTGATGAAAGGTGTTTTAAGGGAAATTATTATTCTTGTTATTCCACAAGATTTATGAAGGACAAGATTTCCAGATTGCTAAAATTTCTAGATTGCTAAGATTTCTAGCACTGAAGTGCCCTGGAGGGATATTTGTACTATAACCTTGAATAAAAAGTGATTCTGATTAGAAACTAATGAGTCTACTGACTAGCAAAGGTATGATTATTTCTATTGAGGCAGCAAGGACACAGGCTTTCTTAATACTGACTTTCTTCCTACAATGAAGAGATTATATGCTAAAGAGCCCTGTTCTGTAGTTTTTCTCATTCTGGTGCAATAACCTACTTTCACTGAGTCTCTTTGAGGAACAGGACAGTGTTTCTCAGCTGTTTCTCTACATGACTGATTTTGAGTCTGAAATTGAAGTAAAATACAAGCCACAAAACTCCATTCTGGGCAAAAGATGCATTTCAACGTTGGCTGAGTTGCCCTGCCTCTTTTGTGCCTATCAGAAGACATGTCAGTTAATTTCCTTCTGTTCAGAAAGAGAGGCAAAATAATTGCAAAAAGGTAGCAATGAGAGAGGACTCAGAAGCTCTGGGAAGTGTAGCCACTGTTCATGCTCAGACTTCTCTGCCAAAGCATGGACCTATTTTAAAACTAAATCCACAAGCCTGGATTTAATCCCTTGATCAGCATTAATCTGCCAGAGTAACATGATATGTAGCTTTGGGTGACATGTCTGGATGTTGGTGAATTCCCAAAGAAACAGAAGCAGAAAATGCTGATTTTCCTTATACCATGCCCACAAACAGAAATAAGTCCAGCAAATGTGACTGATCAGTATTTGATGTTGTAATTAGAGTTCATGGACACCCAAAGAAGATGAGCATTGGAAGATTTGGGGAAGACAAAAGAAAGTGCTTCTTCACACTATGGAATTTGCTCCCACAAGGGGAAGGGATGGCTACCACCTTGGACGGCTTTAAAAGAAGATTAGACAAATTCATGGAGGATAAGGTTATCAGTTGCTACTAACCCCAAAGGCTATGTTCTACGTCCACTGTTGGAGACAGTATGCTTCTGCATAGCAGTTGTGGGAAATTGCTGGAGGGCAGTGTGCTATTGCACTGGTGTCTTGCTTTGGGGCTTTCCATAGGCATCTGGTTGGTCAGTGTGAGAACAGGACACTGATCTAGAAGGGCCCTGGAACAATGTGTGAGGAAGGAGAGGAGGGATTGTTCCATCTGGCAAGCCAACATGCTGAATTTCTCCCAAGGTGTTCATACATTTATTCCTTCAAATGATTTCTAAAACTGTGTATCAGGAAGACTATGTATAGTAAAATTCCTGTACACTGAGGATAAGCAAGTCTTGAGTTGTCTACTGCAGGGGTCAGCAAACTTCAGCAGGGGGCTGGTCCACTGTCCCTCAGACCTTGTGGGGGGGCAGACTATATTTTGGAAAAGAAAAAAAGACGCAAGAGCCCCACGAGCCCCAGTGGCTGCTTACTTGTGTCTTGTGAGTGGCAGGGGCTGGTGGCAGCGGCAGTGGCAGTGGCAGCGGAGCGACGATGAGCAGTGCATGAAAGGGGTCTGGAGAGGGTCTGCTTAAAATGGCAGCCGCTTGAGTGCTGCTGCTGCTGCTGGCACCAACAAAGCCCAGCCCCCTTCCTCCTCTAGGCAGGGCGGGGAGAAGTCAGGAGGAGGGAGGGAGGAGGCGCTGCCGCCGTGTGAGGGAGAGGGAGGGAGACGGAACAAACACGTGTGCTGGCAATCCACGCAGCGATTCCCAGACTGTCCACAGGCTGGATCCAGAAGGCAATTGGGGCTGATCCGGCCCGCGGGCCTTAGTTTGCCAACCCATGGTCTACTGAGTGTACAACTCTCAAATGCAAGAGCAAGATTACAGCTATAACAAAGGCGGCATTTTTTCATCTCCGCCAAGCTAAGCAGTTGGCTCCTTATCTCTCTCACCCTCACCTAGCCACTGTGATCCACGCGACGGTCACCTCCAGACTGGATTATTGTAACTCGCTCTACGTGGGGCTGCCCTTGAGACTGACCCAGAAACTCCAGCGGGTGCAGAATGCCACGGCGAGACTCCTTATGGGGTCTTCGCTGCGAGATCATATTCATCCGGTACTATACCAGCTGCACTGGCTCCCGGTGGAGTACAGGATCAGGTTTAAGGTGCTGGTTTTAACCTTTAAAGCCCTATACGGCCTAGGACCCTCGTACCTACGGGACCGCCTCTCCTGGTATGTCCCACAGAGAAATTTACGGTCTGCAAATAAAAACATCCTGAAGATCCCAGGCCACAAAGAGGTTAGGCTGGCCTCAACTAGAGCCAGGGCTTTCTCGGCTGCGGCTCCAATCTGGTGGAACGCTCTGTCACAAGAGACTAGGGCCCTGCAGGACCTGACATCTTTCCGCAGGGCCTGCAAGACAGAGCTGTTCCACCAGGCCTTTGATCAGGGCACAGCCTGACCCCCTCCTCTGGCAATCTGCACAGAATGTTGCTTAATGGTTGCCATTAATTTGATTTTAATTAATTTTATAATGAATGTTTTTAGAATGTTGGATTATTTTGATTGTTGTTAGCTGCCCTGAGCCCAGCTTCGGCTGGGGAGGGCGGGGTATAAATAAAAATTTATTATTATTATTATTATTAATTTTTTATTCTTGGAGGGCATTGCCATTGTCACAAGAGAAGGGAGAAGGATTCAGTGCCTTCTTTGCTTGCAGCCTACTTCTTGTTGGTGTAGTAGTTGGTGGCTGTTTCTTTCCTCTTGGCTAGACCTCAAAGAACTTGGAAATAACGTCATTTTGTTGTAGCATCTACATGTGTGTGAATCTGGAGAACATTAATAATTCTAAATATAAGATTTAGAAATTAGTTTTTAACTAAGTTCTTAGTTTTTAACTAAGCATTATGGGCCAACTTTTTATTGTTGAATCTTACTTAATTGGAAGGTTGGTCACATTTGGCATTATACAAAGCATACTGAGTTGCCAGAAGCGCAATCCTATGCATGCCTACTCAGAAGTAAGTTTCATTGAGTTCAAAGGGACTTATTCCCAGGTAAGTACAGTATAGGATTGCAGCAAACATTGTTTCTTAAGGTCAGAACAGAAGAAGAACTAAAGAGAACAGAAGTGCTGCCACTTAGTATTCCTCTGTTTGCTCAGCCTCTCTTTAGGTACAAATAATCTATATTTGCCTGAGGCATGAAGGATTCTTGTATTCTAAGGCAACCATTTGTCTGACAGCTGAACAGAAGCACCAATTACCATTGTGCTCAACTGAAACGTGACATGCTCATTCAAACACTGCCCGAAGTTGTGAAATCCTACACATTCCAAAGTGATGAGCGTATATTTCAAAGCATCTATGATTTGCCAGCCCATTCACTAACACTCATCCTTTTAAGTCAGACACAGATAAACTCACAGGTAGTGGGTGAGGGAGTGGGCAATTGCAGGGCAGAGGGGAGGGGTTCACAAAGGGCATCTTGCCCATCAAAACCTGGAGCCGATGCTATAAGCGCCCTGTATCAGATCCATCTAGTTTAGCATCCTGTTTGCACAGCAGCCAACCAGATGCTGATGAGAAGCCCACCGTCAAAACATGAGTGCAACAGCTCCAATACTAGAGAGAATATACATTATTATTATTATTATTATTATTATTATTATTCAGTCATCATGACTTTGGGCTGGGTGTTCATCAATATGCAGACGATACCCAACTCTACCTCTCTTTTAAATCAGAACTGGTGAAGGCAGGGAATGTCCTGTGTGAGTGTCTGGAGGCAGTTGGAGGATGGATGGCAGCGAACAGATTGAGGTTGAATCCTGACAAGATAGAAGTATGGTTTGGGGGGGACAGGGAGCAGACAGGCTTGGAGGACTCCCTGGTCCTGAATGGGGTAACACTGCACCTGAACGACGAGGTGCACAGCCTGGGAGTCATTTTGGACTCACAGCTGTCCATGGAGGCGCAGGTCAATTCTGTGTGCAGGGCAGCTGTCTACCAGATCCATCTGGTACGCAGGATGAGACCCTACCTGCCCACAGACTGTCTCACTAGAGTGGTGCATGCTCTAGTTATCTCCTGCTTGGAGTACTGCAATGCATTCTACTTGGGGCTACGTTTGAAGGGGACCGGAAACTACAACTAATCCAGAATGCGGCAGCTAGACTGGTGACTGGGAGTGGCTGCTGAGACCATATAACACCGGTCTTTAAAGACCTACATTGGCTGCCAGTACGTTTCTGAGCACAATTCAATGTGTTGGTGCTGACCTTTAAAGCCCTAAATGGCCTCGACCCAGTACCTGAAGGAGCGTTTCCATCCCCATCGTTCTGCCCGGACACTGAGGTCCAGCACCGAAGGCCTTCTGGTAGTTTCCTCCCTGTGAGAAGTGAGGTTACGGGGAACCAGGCAGAAGGTCTTCTCGGTAGTGGTGTCTGCCCTGTGGAATGCCCTCCCATCAGATGTCAAGGAAATAAACAACTATCTGACTTTCAGAAGACATTTGAAGGCAGCCCTGTTTAGGGAAGTTTTAAATGCTTAATGTTTTATCATGTATTTAATATTCTATTGGGAGCCGCCCAGAGTAGCTGGAGAAACCCAGCCAGATGGGTGGGGTATAAATATGTTGTTGTTGTTGTTGTTGTTGTTGTTGTTGTTGTTGTTGTTGTTGTTGTTGTTGCTGCTGCTGCTGCTGCTGCTGCTGCAATTGATAGCCTTATCCTCCATTAATATGTTCAAACCACTTTTATAGCAATACAAGTTGGTAGTCACACTGCTGTTATTTTCCCCTCAAAAATAACAATAAATCAGAAATGGGGGGGGGGGAGAAGGAAAGGGGAGATTTTATATTCATAAATACTTGAAAGCACAATAGTAAACCAGCTGTCATCTTAATGGCTGTGGTCATATGCTATGCTTTCAGGGTAAAGAAGAAAGCGAATTACTGCTGCTTTTGAAATTCAGCTAAGCACCCTTTAGCAACACAACCAGTTAACACAAGCAATACACATAACAAGACTAGTGGAAAGCTACCACCCTGAGAGCCGACACATTTCCCATTTGTCTTTTTGCTGCTATAGACCAAGGTGGCTACTTATCTGGATCTGTGAAGTGATTCTGCAGAATGGAATTAGTGACAGAATCTCAAAGGATCTTCTCCCTTATCTACTTAAGAATTATTAGCATTCACTCTCATTCAATCTCCCTCCCTAAAATTATGTAGATTTATATACAAATATATTCAGTACATTAAAAAAAAAAACCAACCACATGCTATAGAACAATTCACACACATAAAAATGGAGAAAACCCATTTCAGACTTCAATTAAATTTTTAAAAATTGAGCCTACATTTCAGTATCCACTGTAATTATAATCAGCTCTTTATTCTGAAGAGATAAAAAAGGAAACTGGAAGGCAGGAAGAGGGGGAAATGTTAGAAGCCTTTTCACTGGGCTTTTAGGCATTTAGTCAATTTACATTTTTAATCAGGAGAAAATTTATGTAATACTACATAACCACTAAGGATTCTTTGGGACAAAGAGCACAAAAGCGATCATTTCAAAAAAATAATAATAATCTGTTTTAAAATATTGCTTCAAAGTTTTCTTTTTCCCCAGAGCTGGAGCAGTTGTTTAAAGTGATCATTTCATGCTACTTGTTTGGGATTAAGTACAAAGTCAATTTAACAAATCGTATATGGAGAATTGGAGCAGCAAGGAAATATTTACTTGTCAGTAGAACCAGTTGAGAATATATAATGGGTAAAAATTAGCACTACTCCTAGCTCCTTGCCTCAAGGAGGGGTCTTAGAAGGCCAGGGGGGGAAAATGGCTTGGGGGCAGATAGGCCCCTAGATCTGATATTAGCTACCCCATGCTACTTGATTCTTCTGTTAAATGGATATGCCTGGGAATACAGCCTGTAGCTTTCTGAATGCAATGTATGCACTCTGCCCCTGACCTATGATTCCACTTCAAAGCCCTTCTTTCCAGCATCCCTTGCTCCTAAGAAATGTTATGGGTGGGGCAACATACAAGGCTTTTTAAGTGTTCAAACCTGAGTGTCTTTGGCTCTGTATGCACCATGCATTAAAGGTGCCTGGCTCTCCCCTGGGAAGAAGAAGAAGAGTTTGGATTTGACATCCCGCTTTATCACTACCCGAAGGAGTCTCAAAGTGGCTAACAACCTCCTTTCCCTTCTTCCCCCACAACAAACACTCTGTGAGGTGAGTGGGGCTGAGAGACGTCAGAGAAGTGTGACTAGCCCAAGGTCACCCAGCAGATGCATGAGGAGGAGCGGGGAAGCAAACCCGGTTCACCAGATTTTGAGTCCACCACTCTTAACTACTATACCACACTGCTTACTGGCAACTGTCACCGTAGAGCTACAATTCCCAGCACACTTAATAAACTACAGTTCCCAGGATGATTTGGGGGATGTAATCCAAGTTTATGCACCAACTACTGCTGCTGAAGAAACTGAAATTGACCAATTCTATGAAGACTTAAAACACCTTCTAGAAATGACACCAAAGAAGGATGTTCTTCTCATTATAGGGGATTGGAATGCTAAAGTAGGGAATCAAGAGATAAAAGGAACAACTGGCAAGTTTGGCCTTGGAGTTCAAAATGAAGCAGGGCAAAGGCTAATAGAGTTCTGCCAAGAGAACAAGCTGGTCATCACAAACACTCTTTTTCAACAACACAAGAGATGACTCTACACATGGACATCACCAGATGGGCAGCACCAAATCAGATTAATTATATTTTCTGCAGCCAAAGATGGAGAAGCTCTATACAGTCAGCAAAAACAAGACCTGGAGCTGACTGTGGCTCAGATCACCAGCTTCTTATAGCAAAATTCAAGCTTAAACAGAAGAAAGTAGGAAAAACCACTGGGCCGGCAAGTTACAATCTAAGTCAAATCCCATATGAATACACAGTGGAAGTGAGGAACAGGTTTAAGGATTTAGATTTGGTGGACAGAGTGCCTGAAGAACTATGGATGGAGGCTCGTAACATTATACAGGAGGCAGCAACTAAAACCATCCCAATGAAAAGGAAATGCAAGAAAGCAAAGTGGCTGTCCAATGAGGCCTTACAAATAGCGGGGGAGAGAAGGCAAGCAAAATGTGAGGGAGATAGTGAAAGATAAAAGAAACTGAATGCAGATTTCCAAAGAATAGCAAGGAGATACAAGAAGGCCTTCTTAAACGAGCAATGCAAAGAAATAGAGGAAAACAATAGAATGGGAAAAACCAGAGATCTGTTCAAGAAAATTGGAGATATGAAAGGAACATTTCGTACAAAGAGTACCATAATAAAGGACAAAAGTGGTAAGGACCTAACAGAAGCAGAAGACATCAAGAAGAGGTGGCAAGAATACACAGAGGAATTATACCAGAAAGATATGGATCTCTCGTACACCCCAGGTAGTGTGGTTGCTGACCTTGAGCCAGACATCCTGGAGAGTGAAGTCAAATGGGCCTTAGAAAGCACTGCTAATAACAAGGCCAGTGGAAGTGATGATTATTCCAGCTGAACTATTTAAAATTTTAAAAGATGATGCTGTTAAGGTGCTACACTCAACATGCCAACAAGTTTGGAAAACTCAGCAGTGGCCAGAGGATTGGAGAAGATCAGTCTACATCCCAATTCCAAAGAAGGGCAGTGCCAAAGAATGCTCCAACTACCACACAATTGCACTCATTTCACATTCTAGTAAGGTTATGCTTAAAATTCTACAAGGCAGGCTTAAGCAGTATGTGGACCGAGAACTCCCAGAAGTGAAAGCTGGATTTCAAAGGGGCAGAGGAACCAGAGACCAAATTGCAAACATGCGCTGGATTATGGAGAAAGCTAGAGAGTTCCAGAAAGACATCTACTTCTGCTTCATTGACTATGCAAAAGCCTTTGACTGTGTCGACCACAGCAAACTATGGCAAGTTTTTAAAGAAATGGGAGTGCCTGATCACCTCATCTGTCTCCTGAGAAATCTCTATGTGGGACAAGAAGCCACAGTTAGAACTGGATATGGAACAACTGATTGGTTCAAAATTGGGAAAGGAGTACGACAAGGCTGTATATTGTCTCTCTGCTTATTTAACTTATATGCAGAATTCATCATGCGAAAGGCTCGGCTGGATGAATCCCAAACCGGAATTAAGATTGCCGGAAGAAATATCAACAACCTCAGATATGCAGATGACACAACCTTGATGGCAGAAAGTGAGGAGGAATTAAAGAACCTTTTAATGAGGGTGAAAGAGGAGAGTGCAAAATATGGTCTGAAGCTCAACATCAAAAAAACGAAGATCATGGCCACTGGGCCCATCACCTCCTGGCAAACAGAAGGGGAAGAAATGGAGGCAGTGAGAGATTTTACTTTCTTGGGCTCCATGTTCACTGCAGATGGTGACAGCAGTCACCAAATTAAAAGACGCCTGCTTCTTGGGAGAAAAGCAATGACAAACCTAGACAGCATCTTAAAAAGCAGAAACATCACTTTGCCAACAAAGGTCCGTATAGTTAAAGCCATGGTTTTCCCAGTAGTGATGTATGGAAGTGAGAGCTGGACCATAAAGAATGGGACACTAAAGACAAAGAAATAAAGGAGGTTATGGTAAAATGGGCAACGGATTTGGGATACAATATAGAATACGATAACTGGGTGAAATTATGGAGCAGAGGAATGAAATTCACGGCCTGTGTAACGCTTAGAGAAAATTTCTAAAAAATGATGTACATCACACCGGCAAAATTAGGAAAAATGTACAAAACAGGAAATAAGGCCTGTTGGAAGTGTAAAATCAAAGAAGGCAATTTCTACCATATGTGGTGGACTTGCGAAGAAATGAAGAAGTTCTGGGAACTCATATATAATGAACTAAAAAAAATATTCAGATACACCTTCCCCAAAAAACCGGAAGCCTTCCTATTAGGAATAATTGGGGATGAAATTAAAAAAGAAGACCAGACACTATTCCAATATGTGACAGTGGCTGCTAGAATATTAATAGCACAAAATTGGAAAAACCCAAACATTCCAACTGTTAGAGATTGGCAAATAAAATTATTTGAATATGTAGAACTAGCAAAAATGACGCAAAAAATCAGAAACCAAAAGGATACAAAGTTTATTAGTGATTGGAACAAATTTATAGTATACATTGAAGGAAATTATAGAAACTTAAAAACCACAGCAGGTGTGATATAAATCTTACGATGTGCAAACCACTAACAATGAAGCTGCAGAAAAAAGAAAGAAATTTTATTAAGAAGCCCAAAACCGGGAGGGAAGGAGGTCAATAGGTACGTAGAGGAAAGATTTAAAGAAGGAGTTGAAGAATTGTAATGAAATTTATGTTACGTTTATGTTGTTTGTGGATATTTTTTTGATATTATTGATTTGTTTTACTTTTGGTTATTTAAACAAAAATTAATAAAAAGAATTTGAAAAAAAAGAGGTCTGTATAGTTAAAGCTATGGTTTTCCCAGCAGTGATGAATGGAAGTGAGAGCTGGACCATAAAGAAGGCTGATCGCCAAAGAATAGATGCTTTTGAATTATGGTGCTGGAGGAGACTCTTGAGAGTCCCATGGACTGCAAGAAGATCAAACCTATCAATTCTGAAGGAAATCAGCCCTGAGTGCTCACTGGAAGGACAGATCCTGAAGCTGAGGCTCCAATACTTTGGCCACCTCATGAGAAGAGAAGACTCCCTGGAAAAGACCCTGATGTTGGGAAAGATTGAGGGCACAAGGAGAAGGGGACGACAGAGGACGAGATGGTTGGACAGTGTTCTCAAAGCGACCAACATGAGTTTGACCAAACTGCGGGAGGCAGTGGAAGACAGGAGTGCCTGGTGTGCTCTGGCCCATGGGGTCACCAAGAGTCGGACACGACTAAACGACTAAACAACAACAACAACAGTCATGTGCTTTAACTGTATAGAGTTCACAGAGTCTCGTGACATTTACAGACAAGTTACCAATCTCTTCCCTTCTTTCCCATCTGTTGGCACCTACTAAATAGTTGAAGGTGTGAAGCTGTCTTACGCTATCGGATCACTGGTCTGAAAGGCTTAATAAATGCTCTGACTGGATGGAAGCAACTCTTCAGGGCCTCAAGCAAGGCCTATTTTGAACCCTACTATCTGAGAACACTTTATATGAAGATGCCAGAACTTGAACTTCCTCAGGCATGCAAAGAATAAAATAAAAATAAATATGCACTACAATAGACCCATGGCCTCTGCCCAGCAACTGACATGACGGGCTGAGCTAATTCAAAAGGCCCTCCCCTCTGACTGACCTACCCACATATTTAGAAAGGCCCTGGGCAAGACGGAATTATTGCCATGGGGAATAACGCCGGTAAACCACAATTTCCCCAGAGCAGTAATCTAAAGAGACAGGGCCAGTTGGACCAAAGTGATTTCTTAAAATACATGCGCCAGTTTAATATGCTTAGGCATACATTGTATAGTACAGCCACACAATCTGGCTGTGGGAAGAAATGGCAGATTTGTTGTTGTTGTTTTACATATGAGCTAATCATGAATGAAGGCATTCATTCGCACACATATCTAGATGAATGAAACACAAAGAGGTTATGAAAACAGGAATTGGAGCTGGAAAGCGTGTTCTCCATAACAGAGAGCACGTATTGTGGTTGGGGAAACAGGCCACCAGGAAGTGACTAGGCAGATTTGGCAAAGAACCCAAGCCCTTAAGGGTTAAAATTGGGTTACTGGGGATTTTTGATTGTTACCAATTTTGGAGGAGGGGTCAGAGGTTTTAAGTATTGGGGCCAGACGCTGGGGCGTTCTCTTGGCCATTTTGCACCGGATCACCCGCCCTCCCGCCCTTTTATAGGGTGGTTTTTTGTTTTGCTCGCTTGACCTTGCTATTGCCTGTCATGGGGTCGTCCGCCTTGGTGCGGGGGCCTAGTAGGAACTTTGCCATCTGGCTGATTGGCTGGTGCCATTTGGTTTTTGCCTACTACGTAGCAAATCGTCACAACTTGTAAGGTTGGCGGTTAGGCATTGGTTAAATTGGTGCTTGGAAGGGTAAGTGCCTACCCCTCCAAATGATGCGGAAAGGGAATTCCGTTAAAGGAATCCAGGGGCTTGCCATACAATTTGTCCTTGTCCCCGGAGTCGGACCTGCGGCCGTGCAAGCCCCACCGGAACATGAGGGTGAGAAGGGAGGGACTGATTCCCAGCTTCCTTTCTCACCCAATACTTGTTTCCCACGCTGGCTTCCGTTGGTGTCCGGAAGGGCCAGCTCTGTCCTTGAGGGCAAGGACAGATAGTCATAACCAATGCCTAAGCAACCACTCACATTTTTTGTATTTGAATAAAGTTGTGGCCAAAAATTATGCCAAAAACCTTAAACAAAAATGGATGTGTGAAGTGTGAATTTTTGGTGGGTGGCATTGTGGGACTCAACACGCAATGGGAGAAAACGTGGTAGATGTTGCAAATGCCCCCAAAACCTTTCCTAGTGGGTCTGGCATGGGGGGTGATCTGTCACCTTCAGTTCTCTCGATTTCAGATTTTTCCAATCTTAAATTCAGTTCTCCACATTTCTGAAGCACTGTTTTTTAAAAAAATCCTTTTAAAAAATTCTTCAAAATTAAGAAAATTATTCAGCATTTCTGTGTAAATTTCTCCTAGTATACAGTTTTGATAAAAGTACCCATTTTTACAAGCAATTTCAAAGGAAATAATGGATTTTGTATGTTGTTTTCACTAATATATTCATTTATAGGCACATATATCCTAATATATGCATATTTGTAAATATTATTTGCTTGGGGAACTTCCTCACATTTCTTTAGAAGGCACAAATTTGATAAATTCAGCTTTGAATGCAAATGGAATCAAATTTCTCCACTATCTCTAGTCACTACCTTTAAGAAAACTTTTTCAAGGTCAGCAAAGAACAATGATATCTCCTGCTCAAAGAAGGATCCAGTCATGGGCCATATGTTCATTCCAATTCCCACTCTTTGGCCAGAGTCTTGCTACTTAATTATGCTACATGTTCAGTTGTCTGTAATTTTTTGCTACTCAAATTTATATAAAGTATTTCCCTCGGGTTTTCTTGCAGATACATTGGGAAATATAAATATGTTTCAAAAGAGGAAGGAAACACAAGCAGGTAAAGTGGGCACCTCAGCCAACCTCACAGGGTGGATTTGACAATAATAATGGGAAGGGGGACCATTTCTGGTACCCTTATCTCCTTGAAAGAAGGGTGGAACAACAACAAAGGCATTTGTTGTTGTTGCTACTGCTGCTACTTCTGTTCTCGCTTCATCATTTTGAAGAGCAGGATCTTGAACTGTCACTACACTGAAATTGCAGTATCATAACACTGATGCGAAATATCTGTGCAGTTAGGACTGTGTTGATTAGATAGCGAGCTTCTCACCCTTGGTGACTCTGCAGTGTCTGAAAGCAAAATCAACCCCACACTCTTGTCAGAATTCATTTGACTTTTGCTGTGATTTATTCTCAGCTAACATGTATGCGTGGCCAAAGACTATTTTTTGTTTTGGTTTCAGAAGCAGTAGCTATCCTGTCTTTCTCAGTCATGTCACAGCACAGACAACTTAGAGCTAACGTGAAACGTTGCTTAGCAACCACGCTAAGCCTGCTGGGATAATCTTACTGTTGGTTTTCTTGATTATATTTGGGATTCTTACAATGTTTCTTCATCATAATAAATTACACCTTGGAAATCCCATCTCCTTAAATGCTTATCTTTTTCTTACACCTTAATTAATGCTTAGTAATCATAGGAAATGTACCTTCTTAAAATGTCTGTTTTGCTCCTTTGAGCAGAATTTATAACCTGGGAAGCAAACCCCAGGCAGCATGCCTAATGATAGGCCTGAGAAAATAGCTCCAGATGACAGTTCACTGTGATGCAATTCCTCCTTCAGAATCCAGATAGGAGACATCATTAATCGGACTGTCACATTCTACCAGACCCCAAAACACCTTTGCACTTTTATCTAAGGGATCCTTACTTACCTCTTTGCCTACCTCATCTCAGTGGGAGGAGCCTAGAAATTTGCTACCACTTGGTGGCCCCACCCCCTTTTGGCTCCAGCTCAATTGCATTTATTTTCACATTTGGGTTGCTTGCACAGGAGCAGTTTGTCTGGAAGCCTCCTCCTGCACAGGACCTTTTCTGAGACAATAGGTAGGTGATAACTAGCACGATTTCTATTTCTTCCTTTAAAAATGCTAAGGTGATATGTTGTTATTGGTTTGTGGGTACCAGATCCTCCCCATAGTTCCTGGATTCATTAAAAGTTTGAATTAATCAAGGTTTGATTAAACTTTGCCAAACACATAAACCCCCTGGATTTAGTTATGCTAACGAACCAAGCCAGCTTGGCCAAGCTAGCTGGATGGGCCATTGGCAGGGGACAAAGGCCAGTTCAAGGCCCTTCAAAGAAACCATCAAGGGGTGGCATGTAAAGACCCTCATAGGATGTGAATGCTCTGCAATCACTCCATCTCGGACTTCAGGCACCTTTTGCCCACAGGCTTTTCCTGCTAGGGAACACAGACCCCACTTCTGACACCAGTGTTCCACGTCCCCCCATTTCTGAGTGGTGTGAGATTTCAGGGGTTCTAGGCACTTACCCAGGGTTCATATTTCCTTCAGAAATCAGGCATAGCAGAGACTGTAGTGTCTTTATGATATATGGTTTCATCTACACAACCTGAAACTAGACAGAGGGATTGCAGAGCATTCATATCCTTTGCGGGTCCATCTTCCCCCTAAAGGATGGCATTGGATTCACAGGACAGCAACAAGTTATCCTCTGTGTCTCTTAGTTCTAGCCTGTCATCTCTAGCTCACATGGAGTTCTGCCCCACTTCTCCTTTTCGCTGCTAATCTACTCTCAGGACCTCCCTCCAGCTTACTTATCCAAAGTTGAAACCCTAAACCAGGCCCTTGGCTCTGCCCACTAGCACCCAGCAATGAAGGGCCCCCATTCCTTTTTGTCTGGCAGTCTTGCCCTCAGATGGTTTCCTTGATGGGCCATCACAGCTTTTGTCCCCTGCTAAAAGCCAGGCCAGCCAGCTCTAGCTAGCTGGTGTGGCTCATTAGCATAACTAAATCTATGGGGTTTCTGTGTTTGGCAAAGTTTAATCAAACCTTGATTTATTAAAACTTTTACTAAATCCAGGAATTATTTGGGGGGGGGATCTGGCACCCAGGAATTTAGGAGAACCTGGCCACCCACAAATAATAACATCATGGATTTTAAAATTTTGTTTTCATTTCTGTCCCACCACATTTTCAGAGTAGGTAAGAGTGCTTTGAAACAAAACACAGGGTTTTTTTTAAAAAAATGTAGTATTGTAGTAAATACATTTATGCAGCATTTCCTATCTGTTGACCCAAAGAGGCGCTTAGCCTAGACTTGAAATAAACTGGGGGTGGGGAAGTAAAAGCAACTTTAAAATAAATCAACTGAATAAGAACTACACTAAAATTGGCAACAGAAGAGTATAATGAATAATGAATTATTGCCACAAAGATCTCCTGGAATAAAAAGGGTCTTCCGGCATTTAGAAAGCCAACAGAGAGTGAACCTCAGGGGGAAGTTCCATAATGAGTGCACAAAATAAATAAATAAATAATAGTCAATTCCCTATCCACAACTATAAATTCAGGAAGGGGAGTATTCAGTGCAGATATGATTTGAGAACAGATGAATGTCCGTATAGAAGTCTCATAAGGAATCCAGAATGTTTAGGGTTCTGAAGAACAAAATTGATGCTGTCAAGAAACCTCTTTCAAAAGACTAATGTCTAGCAGAAAACTTCAATAAAGGGTCTTGTGATATCTTAAAGACTAACAATTATTTTATGGCATAAGCATTTGTGAACTACAGTTCACTTCATAAGATACATGTAAATCTTCTCAGTATGTGTATATACTTGCAACTAACACTTCTTGCACCTAGTGAAGTGGGCTGTGGTGCATTAAAGCTTAAATGTGTTTGTCTAATGTGACCTATGTGACTCTTTGCTGTTATTCTCTGGAGTAGAACACTTGAGAAAATGTTTTACATTCAGCATTAACATTTGAAGATTTTTCAGTAGCACTTCATATTTACTTAACTGTATTGGACAGCGGGCATACCATAGCTTTAAGTACTTAACAATATGTGACATGTAGCAATCAGTATTTGACGGTATCTGACATTTAATAGTATCTGACATGTAACCAACATTTGATAGTACTTTGACAGCTGACATGCAGTAGCAGTCGGTATTTAAGTGTTGAACAGGTGACTGGCAGTAGAATTTACTAAGTTCTGTTTGCATTGCACTTAAGCTGAGCACCCTGAACAGGGGAAAGCAGCACTAAATTTAAATTAGCTGCAGCTCCAAACTGTAGCCATTGCATGTAAGCCACATGATGAAGGAAAACAAGCAGGTTTGGTTTGGTTTGGTTTGGTTTGGCCAGCTCAGAGTTCCTTAGGCAGTGAAGAACAAGATGAAGCTGACTGGCAATTAAAAAACAAAAAATGAACGGAAATGGAAGCACAGATGGCAAAAAATGCTTTGGCTAATTATAAACCATAGCTACCTCACAGGCTAGAATACCACTCTAAATCTCTAGAGGTACAGTATGCCAGCGTTTGTGCAACAAAGAAATACAACAAGCTTTGTTTTGAGTAGTAACTAAGTGCCTCCCTTTTCAGAGTTGTTCAGTGCCATTGGCTTCAATTTTGATCATTTATATTGGTTAATTAATAATAGTATATATAAATATAGTGTGTTTGTGTGTTCATTTTCAAAGATTAAAACCAATATGAGAGCCCTTTGGGTTTGTCAGTGTAGGATTCCATGTTACAAATAAACCAACATCAATTTTGATTTATCCCTGTTGTAAATAGCATGTCTTTCTGCAAGTGTGACTGCGGGGGCTCGTCGTTATTATATATGGCGTGTATTATTGCCTTCCAAATATGCTCATTCTAGTCTTTGCCAACAACAAGTTAGTCAACTGTGTTATGTATGGGATTGTTAGAGAGCCCGAGTTGTTCTTTTCTGACCTTCATATCTTCTGTCACTGACTTGTACAGCACAACATAAAATTCTTCAGCAGCATACAGAGGCAGCGATATGCTTCTGGGCAATTGCTTTGCATGGCTACATTAGTGACATGGCAGCGATAGTACATCTGACAGTTGTGCCCTATAGGGCTTTCTCCCCCCCCCCCCAACACACACACATTGCACACTCTATTTATACACCCCAGCTTTGAGCCATGCAAAGCATTTGCAAACTGAAATTCTTCTTGACTCTATCCTAGTACTGTATCTAATAATCAGCAAAGAGCTGAGCTAAATTTCTTGAAGTAAAAGCTGCATTTTACATGCAACCATGTCAGAAGAATAACTCAGAAAGGTGGCCTAATTTATTGGTGATTAGTTTTAAGCCAGCATGTTGCACTAAATCTCAACTCTGCAACACTGCATTATGTCACTAGAGATGAATTGTACTGGCTCATGGGACGTTAAATGCCCAACCATATGACATACTGTAAAATGACATGACAAATGCTTGAGACAGTATAGCTGTCCCTAAAGGTTTAAAGGAAAACGCCCTTTTAAAAACCGATATTCTTTCTATGCTTTTCTACCAGAATGTTTCAATGGGGGCAGAGGAGGGGGGAAGCTGGTGGGTGAAAAAACCCCTATACATTTTGATTATTGTACCAATTTATTTATACAAGTGATATGAAGATATATGGTATGCATCAGACAGAATGTGCCTATTTCCAAAGTCTTTGCCAAGTTCATACTCTGACACAATTACAAGGCAGATAGCTCCATATCTGAATGGCAGGAATATGCAGTACTATGTCAAACTGTCAGCCACTGGCTTCAGTGAATATCTTGGCCAGGCTGTCTTCACAGCAGAGATAAATCCAAATTATGAATGAATTGGTCAGCTGAGTCTTTCTAATAGAATCCTAAACCTCACAGCTTTTTTCCTTCTGCATTTTATCATCACTACAGCATGTCAAGCCAGGAAGGGCCACCATTTTATGAATCCCTCTCTGTGTTTCTTGATTAAAATGTTCCATTTTGCCCACCCCACCCCCCCGGAAAAAATGCTTCTGATTGCTCAACACAAATTAAGTACTGCTTAATAGATGACCAGCACACTCCCTAGGAATGTAAGTAAGTCACATTATGTCCAAAGGCACTTACTCCTTAAAGGTAAAGGTAAAGGACCCCTGACAGTTAAGTCCAGTCGCAGACAACTCTGGGGTTGCGGCGCTCATCTCGCTTTACAGGCCGAGGGAGCTGGAGTTTGTCCACAGACAGTTTTTCTGGGCCATGTGGCCAGCATGCCTATGCCACTTCTGGCGCAACGCAACACCAAAACCACAACAGCGCACAGAAACGTTGTTTACCTTCCCACCGGAGCGGTACCTATTTATCTACCTGCACTTTTTGGCGTGCTTTCAAACAGCTAGGTTGGCAGGAGAAGGGACCGAGCAACAGGAGCTCACCCATCGCAGGGATTTGAACCACCAACCTTCTGATTGGCAAGCCCAAGAGGCTCAGTGGTTTAGACCACAGTGCTACCCACGTCCCTCCTTACTTACTCCTTAGTAAGTGTATTAAGAACCTAAATGGGGTATGTCCTGTTAAACCTAATGAAGAAGCACGGGATTGGATATGGAATGAATTTTGGTGGTTTAAAATTCCAAAACCAGCTCACTTGATCTGCACTAATGTGCAGATTGGACTCGACTCCACTTCAGAATCTGTGCTTCTACTAGTCTGCATTAAAAGGTGGCTTGCAGTCTGAACCTCTTCAACTTATTTATTTTCACATATACTAGTCAGGGGAGCGGTGTCATACACTGATCTTATTGTGAGTGTTGAAAATGTTGCTGCAATTCCCCCACCACTCTCAGGGAGATTGTAGGAGGCGGGGGACATGGCTGCCCCCATAAGCCCACAGGGGGGCAGCCATGTTTTTTTCAGTACAGTACAATCTCATTACTAGGTAATGTACATAAAAAGAAGTTCCGATACTCCCAGGGGAATTGCAGCAATGTTTTCAACACAGCATGATAGGACTTGTACATACTAGCTAGCTGTTCCAGAT
Source organism: Podarcis muralis (assembly GCF_964188315.1). Classification (NCBI taxonomy): domain Eukaryota; kingdom Metazoa; phylum Chordata; class Lepidosauria; order Squamata; family Lacertidae; genus Podarcis; species Podarcis muralis. The sequence goes on from NC_135656.1 coordinate 76,663,117, forward strand.
GGCCAGTATTTGTTTTAGTTATAAAGAATTAAAAAGGAAGAATCAGCCTCCAGAGCACATTTTGAGTACTTAATACATTTTTTTTTACAGTTCCTGGATTAATACTATTCCATTCACTCCCAGATTAACTACTCTGTTTAAGTACTTAAATAACAGTAAAGGGTAAAGGTAAAGGGACCCCTGTTAAATCCAGTGACGAATGACTCTGGGGTTGCAGTGCTCATATCGCTTTACAGGCCGAGGGAGCCGGCGCTTGCCCGCAGACAGCTTCCGGGTCATGTGGCCAGCATGACTAAACCGCTTCTGGTGAACCAGAGCAGCGCATGGAAATGCCGCTTACCTTCCCGCTGGAGCGGTACCTATTTATCTACATGCATTTGATGTGCTTTCAAACTGCTAGGTTGGCAGGAGCAGGGACCGAGCAACAAGAGCTCACCCCGTCATGTGGATTCGAACTGCTGACCTTCTGATCGGCAAGCCCTAGGCTCTATGGTTTAGACCACAGCGCCATCTCTGTCCAATAAATAACAGTACTAAATTACAAATAAATCACACCCAATTGCAATGTCTGTTTCTGTGTAGAACAGACTTTCCTAAACTTGCTCCCCAAATGCTTTGGAATTCAATTCCCATCGGTCCTAGCCAAAATGACAATTGTCATAGATTATGGGAGTTTTAGTCCAAAAACTTTTGGAGACCATCAAATTGGGTTACATGGGTGTAGAACTTTGCTTAAACTCTGTTTGCTGCTGTGAGTTAAAAACAATTACAACAACAAATAAGAATGGCCAGTTACTGCTGCTGCATCTTCATAGCAAGTGTTGCAAAGAGGATGATGTTCTCAAAAGATCCAGATTAAGCATCACTTTTCAAGTTTCCTTTGGCAGAGTAAACAGTAATGTATGAACAGCCTTGGTTTCTTGATCACCTGAAGCAATTTGGCAATACAAAGCTTCTCCTTTTTCATGCTGAGGGTTGCAGAGTGTTCCTTTTGCCATGGTTTAGTGTGTTGGTTGCCCAAAATGCACAAACATACAACCACAGCCCAATCCAAAGATTTTAAGTACTGTAACCATTTGCAGTGACATCTTGGCCAAAGGCTCTGCTTTGGGCTTGAGAAAAGCAACTACCAAAATTTAATCTAACCTTGAAATTAACCTTCCCTCTCCTACTTTTCTCTGCAGCCTTGAGAAGGCCTAATGGGCAAGATGTCACCTTTAATTTTATGTGTGTATCTCAAACATATAGTCTGACCCCATTATAATTCCTTAGCTTTTCACTGTGGTTAATGGTTATATTAGAATCTGTTGTTCTGAGTTCCATCAAAAGGATGGTATGTTATTCAGGTTTTTTATTTGGAGATTAGCTCTTCCTCTCAATTTAGATGTGCTGAGCTTGATTGCTGTATATATTAATCACATTTTGTTTTGCCCTCAGGGTTTTTTTTAAAACTTCTATTTGTTCTGTTCCAAGTAATCTGACTCCAATTGTGTCTCTTTGGCGCAGTATCAGTCTATATTCAGCTATTGCAATGAATATTTGATATTTTTGCAACCTGTCCAAATATCAATAGTTTATTGAATTTAAATAGCATCGTATACATGAGCTATAATTTCAAAGATGTTATTCTCTAAATATTTGAGGGCTGTAGGGGCTCAGTGGAATAGACTGTCGGAATGGTCTTTAGTGGTACATATTTAATGGAGATACAAGCTGTGTACACACTCCCATTTGCTCTGCATCCAGAACACTCACACAACTGGTTTGGGAAGTGGCGTTCACACAGCATTAGCTACCATATATATATGTCCTGTAATTTCTTAATAAATACTGCTGTGATTTGAATTGAGAAACAGAACAGCCCAGCTGCATTTTAAGCCAGTAATGTGTACACAGTCACAATATAGCTACTTATTTGTTATAACGCATCTCAGCAGCTAGGTGCTATGCGGTATATATATTAAAGGGGGGGGGGGAACTGCTCACACGTTTAATATTCTAAAAGATAATGCCACAAGAAACGAAGATGAGGAAAGGACACAAAATGAGGTTTTTTAAAAATGCAAAGTTGCAAAGGAGGAAGCTACAGTCCCTTATTTTTGTAGGGTGCTAATACGGAAGATTGCCCCTAAGGAATTAATCTCTTGTTTCCAAACTATGTCAGGCAATAATAAATTGACGGGGATGGGGGGTGGCTTTTGAAAATGTTTTCTCTTTGCTTTGTTTCTGCATTCAGTGGCTCCTTTCCTCCTTTTGCGGGTGGGGTGGGGACAACAGCGTTAAAGCCACATGGTACTCAAACAGGGCAAGTCTGCACAGCTCACCACAATTTGCTGACAAGCATGATGAAGTCCCAATGACCTCCATAGTCCTATAGGAGCTCATGGCAGTCTCCCCTCATGGTCCATTTCAATGTACCACACAAAAGGTATGTATAGATGCACACTCTTAATGGGATCGTGGTTCCTAGCCAAGCCCCCCAAATGCCAAGGCGTCTGCTAAGCATGTCCCTGGTAGCTCTGTATTCAAAATTAACAAGAAAAAGGGGGGCCTATGCACATAACGAGGGACGCGGGTGGCGCTGTGGGTAAAACCTCAGTGCCTAGGGCTTGCCGATCGCATGGTCGGCAGTTCGAATCCCCGCGGTGGGGTGAGCTCCCGTCTTTCGGTCCCAGCTCCTGCCCACCTAGCAGTTCGAAAGCACCCTTAAGTGCAAGTAGATAAATAGGTACCGCTTTATAGCGGGAAGGTAAACGGCATTTCCGTGTGCTGCGCTGGCTCGCCAGATGCAGCTTGTCACGCTGGCCACGTGACCCGGAAGTGTCTCCGGACAGCGCTGGCCCCCGGCCTCTTGAGTGAGATGGGCGCGCAACCCTAGAGTCGGACACGACTGGCCCGTACGGGCAGGGGTACCTTTACCTTTACCATTATGCACATAACAGTTACAATACAGCTTCGAACAAAGACAATTTTTGTCATTTGTTGATTGCTCGGGGATAAGACACTGTGCCCCATAGGTTGATAGTTAATAACAGGGTTGGCCCTAAGCCATTTTGGCACCTGAGGCAAACCACAAAATGGCACTCCACTGCCAGGAAAGAAGTGGTAAGTGAAGATCTATATCAGGAACAAGGGGGCAGGGATCAAATCAGCTTTACCTGATGGTTGAAGTAGGAATCAAAGGATGTCCGGGGGGGAAGGGCAAAGGGGCCCACTCTGAATCATGACGGGAGGGTGCAGAGCCCAGGAGACGCCAGAGGGCAGCCCCTGCCATTACTTCCCTAGAGGTGAGAGAAGACCAGCAGTGCCTCCTATTCACCAAGAAGCAATTGCAGAGGTAGAATGAGGGGGGCTGCCAAGGAGGCGGCTGATCTGACCTCCAGGGAGCATGCCACAGCAATGGCTGAAATTGTAGCAGCAGCGGCAGCAGCAGTAAGTGATGCGTTTCTTGGGAGCTGAATCCGCTGCCTCCAGGGATCCTGGCACCTGAAGTGATTGTCTCACATCGCCTCATGGCTGGGCCAGCCCTGGTTCATAGAATTGAGTGAGTTGGTTTATTAGCTTTATGGATTTTATGGCTGCCTTCCCCCATGTATTTCATTGTGAATAATAAAACACTGTGGTCAAGGTCAAAACCCGATGGTTCCAATTCAACATGTAGCAGCGGGTAGATAACGAAATAGCATCATAATTCACTCCAGTTTGAACAGCTGAGAAATGTGTTCCCTGCTTCCATAACTTATTATTATTTTGCACGCATGTTAGCACTTAAAACTTATCTATTTCATTTCCTTACTTCCCATAACATCATTGGAGGACAGTGATTTCAAAGAGAATATTTTAAGATGTTCTAAATGTTTTCAAATGGTTTTCATATTTGTTTTTACATTATTTTAAATGTGATTGTTTTAACAAATTGATGTTTGCTGACCTGGACTTCTTTGAGACAAAGGGCGCGATATAAATTTAATAAATAAAATAAAATATAAACATGTAGAGCTGGATGTACATTTAAGCTCTCTGGTGCAAATTGTTGGATCCTATGTTTACTCAGGCGGATGAAAATTGAATTAAAGTATGAGCAATGTTTATTTTATCCCAGTTTTGCACAAAATTATATTAATAGTTTGCAGTTCTTCAGTGTCCCAAATAGATCTGAATGAACACATATCAGGGCAGTTTTATTTTATGCTGGTGCCATCACATCAGCATGGCTTCATTAGTGTCAGACTTGCTTCTGACACCAGTGGCAGTTGATGGGCCAGGGATGTCTTTGTCATATGCAAATTTGTTCACACCTTGGCTAGAAATTAATTAGGAATGGTTGAGAGACTCCAAGTGGTGTGAAACTGGTTTAAGAAAGAATACATCCAACAGCCACAACACATAACAAAGTACAGGATACATATGCATTTTGGGAAAATTGTGCAAACATGTATTCACAACTAAGCACTATAGCCACAGTGAGTGCACAGTAGCCAGGAGTGTGAACGCAGTCAAAGTGTTAGAAAGGTATGTCGCTGCTTTCATCTGCGAAGTGTTAGAGGGCATGCAGTGCAGCTTGCATTGCCCATGGCACCAGTCTATTTCCTTCTGAGCAGCACATCCCAAAAACACACAACTGAAAGGGCAACTGCCAATACACATTCCAGGATAACTGTTCAATCTTTAAATTTATTTATTTTATTCAGAGCTGTGAAGGGGTCAGTTCTCAAGATCGACAGTCTGTGGAGATTTCACAGAGAGGCAGACAGGCTAATGTACCGTAAATAAACACTCCTCTAGAGCCACTGATTTGTAAGATTGAACATTAGCATCTATTAGCAGCTTGCTGAAAATGCTGCAGCATTTCCTTCCTTTAAATGTACTAACCTCTATTTAAAATGCTTGGGTCCAGGAAGGTATGATCAACTGCTCTCCTCCACCCAGTTTCTCCTCTCTTTTACATTTCATGCTCCAGTTTTTCCAAATTCAGCTGTGGTAGGAGAAGAACCATTTTCTTTGTCTGGTAGAGGGAGCCTGATGATAATTGTCTTTTCCCGAGCAATATAAGGTAACTAATCAGAATAATGATCCCAGCAGCTGTGACTTCTAATGAAGTTTGAGCCTGTCACACTCAAGGTAATATTGTCTTTTTCTTAAAAACGAAAACAAAACAACCCGCCCTACTTCATTAACATGATCAGTACATAATGGACCCACAATCATTTTTTTACTGTGTTAGATATAGGAATGTGAATTCATGTTTACAGGTTGCTAAGTAAAACCCTTTTACTTGCAAATTACCCCAGTTATCATTCTTGCATCAGCCAACATCCAGCATTAATGTTTTGCACTACCAGATACTTTGGCAATCAGTGAGTTGCTATATTCTTTATACTGTGGAAGTTATATTGAAATGATTTTAAAAAATAGAGTCAACAACACCCCACATAGCAATACAAGTCAAAGTGCTAAATCAACACCCTCAGCCAAAGCCCTAACAGCTCAAATCAACCAGAGAAGAAGGTAAGCAACAATTTTCATGTCATTTTCTGCTGTGCTAGGCATGAGCTGACACAACTGAGGGACCAAAATAGGACCCCTTTCTGGTGAACAGATCAGCGTAGTGACCAGTGGGTTCATGGATGGCCCTGCTCCATTCCTGTAATATCCTGTTCCGAGGCCCATATGCTGGCAGTGGTGTTCAATTGACCATGCAAACCTTGGTTGCAGCAGGAGTCTCCAAGGCAGCAAAACAACACCTCTCACCCCACCAGTAGAGGCTGATGGAGGCCAGCAGACAGCTGCATCTGCTACATCCTAACATCCAGCAGTAGCAAGTTACCAGTGGGGTGTTTATAAGATTGCAGCCTTAGTTGGATGGGACTTGCGTGCAAGGAAATGTGCATACAGTTGTACCCAAAATCAGAACATAAGAATCAAATAAGCAGACAATAGCAAATTTCTGTTCTTCTCCATTCTTGCATTGTGGCAAGAGCCCTTTAAGCAGGATATGGATTTGTTTAACACATCTTTAACCCTGCTTTTCAGCTGAAAAGTCCTCTAGAACTGTTCGTATAGATCAATAACAAACAAGATTACAAGCGAAATAAATTTTAAAAATAAAAAAAAATGTCCAGTAGACCAACTAAGATTGTAAGCCTGAGAGTAGGCACTATCTAAAAAGCATGACACTAAAAGTAAAGGGGATAAGGAGGGAAGAGAAAAAAATAGGTATCAGTCCTTAAAGTTATATAGTACCAGATTGAGTGAAATCAGTTCAGGGAGAGTAGCCTGAACTACTGTTGTAGCCTGGGAAAATAGATGTGGCTAGAGGACATTTCAGCAAGGGAGGAGCATGATGCATCTGGTGTCTCAGCAGAGTAAGCAGAGATGCTTGTTTCTCTTGATAGCCAAAGATCAGCAAAATGAAAAGATCCAAGTGAAGGAACAATTACTTTTGACTGAGGAACAATTTCTGTCAAGCAGTTGCACGTTGCTTACCATATCAGAATATTGCTTCCAGGATGGTTTTTGTGATGGAGATGTTAAATGAAAACTAAATCACGCAACCAACTCTAGCTTCTTTCAAAAGAGGATATGAAAATCAACTGTGTCCCACTTTCATTTTTACTGTCCTGGTTCAGAGACTCCCAGTTTCCAAAGCAGTGGGCTTGTCCACACTTGAATATTATTTACCTGTTGAATCTACACCTATTTGAATTTGTATATGAGGAGCAACTTTGGTCTTTCGTGTTCATGCCAGGCCCCTTTGTGCTCACCTTCAGCTTTGTAGATTCTGTTATGGCAATTAAGTACTACCAGGGTATGTGCGCAGATCGCTGCCCACACATAGAATCATAGAGTTGGAATAGACCACAAGGGCTATCGAGTCCAACCCCCTGCCAAGCAGGAAACACCATCAGAGCACTCCTGACATATGGTTGTCAAGCCTCTGCTTAAAGACCTCCAAAGAAGGAGATTCCACTACACTCCTTGGCAGCAAATTCCACTGTCGAACAGCTCTTACTGTCAGGAAGTTCTTCCTAATGTTTAGGTGGAATCTTCTTTCTTGTAGTTTGGATCCATTGCTCCATGTCCGCTTCTCTGGAGCAGTAGAAAACAACCTTTCTCCCTCCTCTATATGACATCCTTTTATATATTTGAACATGGCTATCATATCACCCCTTAACCTCCTCTTCTCCAGGCTAAACATGCCCAGCTCCCTTAGCCGTTCCTCATAAGGCATCGTTTCCAGGCCTTTGACCATTTTGGTTGCCCTCCTCTGGACACGTTCCAGTTTGTCAGTGTCCTTCTTGAACTGTGGTGCCCAGAACTGTACTCCAGGTGAGGTCTGACCAGAGCAGAATACAGTGGCACTATTACTTCCCTTGATCTAGACGCTATACTCCTATTGATATCTTGTTTGTTTGTTTGTTTGTTTGTTTGTTTAAAATGGCTAGGCAGAAGGATGCAAGCCGTTCAGGAGTGTGCCCAAAATAGTTATGAGCATGGCTGGAAAAGAAATGAAAAAAACCAAGGAAGTAGTGGGCATGAAAAGGAAAGAGCAGAAAGTCACTCAAAAACTCTTAAACAAACAATCTGTGCCCCTGAGTGGAGTGGTTTAGAGTCCCATTTCTCTCAAGGTTTTGGATTATCCCCACATAGCATAAGACCAAATTTACAAGGGGGAAATATCAAGACTGATTTTATTTGGAGGTAACATCATGTGGCCTACACAAATTAAATGGGAACACAAGTAGTTGCAGACACCCAGTGGACAAGCCCTAAACCATTCCCTAGTACAGGCCGCCTCCAGGTTCAATGTGAGATTTGCCATGCCTCTCTTTCACCACTGCTCTGAATTTCTTTGATTCTCTTTCTCCCCTTTTCTGCCTCCTTAATGTCTCCTTCACTCACTGGCTCCCGTTTTTTTTATGTTGGTTTTGGGCAGATTTGGCTAAACAGGGGCTGAGTGGCACGTTAGATAAATAGGCCAAAACAGTGTGTGTGTGTGTGTGTGTGTGTGTGTGTGTGTGTGTGTTGAACTAATTATTTAGTTATTTGTTTAGTGAGTCATATTTTGAAAAACTGTTTTACCACTTAGCTTTTCCTTAAGTCCGCCCTCTGCCCTAGGGATAAGGGAGGTAAGAAATCAAAATAAACAAATATGTTTATGACAGCCATTTATTAAACTGTTTACTAAACACTGCTTCAATATAAAGCATCCTTAGGAAAGAATCTGCAATCTGTGACAATTAATTTTTTTTAATTAAAAAAATCCAATCTTATGCTTGCTTTGATGTGAACAAAATATTTAATAACAAAATCTGTTCTGCTCAGCATAAAATATCAACATGACTCATCAGCAACAGATTGGGTTTCCTATGTGCATTTTTACAAACACCGCCAGATTTATAATTAGTTGAAATGTTGGGGTTTTCCTCCATCAATTTAAGGAAAGAAAATGCAGAAAGATACCAACTGCAGAGGGAAAGGCAATAAGGAAATCTCCACATATAAAGGGGGGAAGCAAACCTTTCCCCCATCCCATTGTGTTTCAAACTAAGTTCTTTCTCCAGGCACTCTAGCTAACAGAACCAGTGGTCAGGGATGATGGGAGTTGTAGTCCCAAAATATCTGGAGGGCCGAGTTTGCCTATGCCTGCTTTAGAGCCAGTACTGATTGCACAGAACATGGAATGCCTCAAACGAATATTCATATTCTCCAGCATCCTTTGGGATCTATCTGTGCAGTCTGACTTCAGTTCTTGGTGCTCATATACAGATTTCCCTGCCAAACCGCATCAACCACAGCAGCACAAATTCTATAAACAAATATGTAGAATCTGCAGTACACTGCAGCATTTCATACATCCATTAAAATGTTGTAGTCCCCGTCATTACTACAATATTAATTTAAAATTTTATCATCCTTGATGGCGTTTAATTTCTTTCCTCTATCAGTGTTTTCCAGACACGTGAAGTGTCACATTGAGGCAAGATTTACATATTCACGACACGATTTGAATTCAGGGTTCTTTGTTAAATGTTTATAAAAGATATTTTCCTCTTACCAATATGTAATTAACCCACACGAGTAGCCAAGAAACCTGAAAATCTGAATTCTGATGTGTGCTTTTTTTTCTATTTTGAAGATGGCAGTTTGTTAGGCAAATTTCAAAAATACAAAATGACCTAAAATGTTATAAAGTATCATCCTAAGAAACTTCCATTCAAAAGCACATTGGAAGGTCCCAAACATAGTATACAGAAGTGAAGTTGTAAACTTTATTTTTTGTTTTGTCTTCTGCTTCCTATACAAAAAAAATATATATATTTAAGCTAAATGACTAGTTATTTTGGATTAATGTCCCAGATATGTCCAGTTCAAAGCCATATATCCCATTAACTGGGTTGTCAGGTCACAGCATGCAGAATCAAGACTCTGGACCTCAGTTTATGAAGCTAGAGGTGAGCATTGGGTCTGCCCCAGCTACTCTTGAGCACCAGCTTTGGAAATATGATCCTAGTATCTTTAATCCATGGATCCTTGTTACATCCAAAATTGAGAACTGTGATTTAATGTGGACTTACTAACCAGGAACTTAAACAACAGAGCAGTGCCACATTCACTTGGAACACTGGTTTGTGGGCAAGACTTCAGATGTCAAGCATGGTGAAAGGAGCTGTGTGGCTGTGCATTTTGTCTAGCCCACAAAGCTGCATGACTCCTGCCTCAGCTGACATTGGGCATTACATCTTTATCGTGGAGACTGCTGTTATGTAGAGGGGGTCCCAATGCTATTTAGAATTCTGGACAATTCCAATATTATGTAGGAAGACTCAGGGCCAGTCCACCCATGGGGCAAGTTGAGGCAACTGCCTCAGGTGGCAGGATTCACTGGGGCAGCAATATTTCTTCCTCTGCTTGTTCCTGATATAGATCTTGCCACACCTTATCTTCCCTTGTACGGAGGGTGGGGGCATCATTTTGGGATCCACATCAGGAGCCAAAATGTTTTGAGCCAGCCACACACACACCAGTTGTTATCCACAAGACAGCAACAGCTATGGAAGGGAGTAGATGTGCATCTTCGGGGCAGGGTTAAACACATAGATTCACCATAATTTCCTCCTCATGCATTTAATACCTGTGAGTCTTGCCCACCTACCAGTGTTCCAAGCAAATGCTGATGCATCATTGTTCTGAGGGCATCGCTGTTCTGTCAGGCTAATGAAATCTTATAGCTGTAACAAAGCTGTTATATATTTTAAAGTTTTTTTTTTTAAAAAAAAATCCTCATCCACCTTATATGTAAAGGTAATATCAATCCTGAAAAGGCTTAACATTTTTCCAGCTCCTAAGGGTTGCTAAATATCCTACTGCTTCTTTTGTGGGGGACAAATGGTTCTGTAAAAGTCAAGAGGAGGGCTATTCAGCCCAGCTCAATCACATTCACCGGCAATGCTATGGGATGTGTGTTCTGTGGCAATTCTTCTGACTTGTATCTTCACAAGTAAAAGGAGGGACTTCACTTCTTAAAATGAAATCTGCATAGTCAAAAGGGACCCTTTTGAACACCATGACCCGAGAGCATTGTGGGATGAGTGGGGATACCTGCCACCTGAACTTGGAAGTTTTCTGTTGAGTCAAATAATGTTGTATAAATGTATAGAAAATTACTACATTTCACACACACTTTTGTAGGTAGGTACTTTGAGATGAGCTGTATTTTTATTATTATCATCAACACCACCATCAGAACTGTCATTTACTTTGATGCAAAAATTCAGTGAGGGCCATTTTAATACACACATTACTTTCCTCAAAACAAACATGAAAAATCTGAGCAAGAGATTATGTTTGAATAAACACTGCTCCTCAAGAATAGCCAGCTGTTGAAGGGATTTTTTTTTGTTCTTGGCTCAATGGTAATTTGGTGAAATTAAGGTAAACGAATTCATTTTGAGTAAAAACGGATGGATTCAGCGTTTCTATTGGCTGAGCTGTTGCTATAGTAACAAATTCTTAGCAGCTGAAATCTATTAGTACTGGTCTTTTTCTCTCAATCTCAGGTTAAGTAGAGAATTTGTTGACATGAAATAACTTCCAAACACTTTGCTACTAATGGGAACTATTTATCTGCCCTCTACTAATTAGCTGTTGACTGTGGCTGAAATATATTAAATAACTGGGGGAGAAAGAAAGCTCTTTTTCTCTCATGAAGAGACAGAGTGCCAGTAGAATTGTGTAGTTAATAGATATTCTGAAACTGTAATCCCAAACACACATACTATGAAGTAAGCTTTATCCACCAAAGTGGGACTTTTTTCTGAGTAACTATGCACAGGGTTGTGCTGAATCCTGGATTTTGAAAATGTGAGATGGAAGTCAAGATGGACCCCCAGGGATCTGTTGCCTTGTTGTTTATACAATATCATGCAGTTGAGGATCAGATCACATCTTGCTTTGTATCACTGCAGGTACTGCTTGAACATGTGCAACTGCTGGCGTTGACCTTTCTGTTTTTTAATGGGAAGCAGCTAACCTGGGACAGATCAGCTGTCAGCACTGTATGTTTAACAAGTAACACTTTTCCTAAATATCAGCTGCTGTTTATGATGTATGTTAAATAACTGGATGGGGGGCATGCCAAACCTACAAGGAGACACGACAGATTGTCCATGAAGCATGATACTGTCATGTCTGATAGGTATATACCCCAGTACTGGATGAACACTGGAGCAGCTGAAGGGACTCAATGCAGTTGCAAGCAGACTTTTCCAGATGTCGGCTCCCCATATGTTGTTGGTTTTCAAGTTATCATTCCAGGCCATTGGCCCTGCTGGCTGGGACTGTTGGAGTTGGAGTCCAACAGCATCTGGAATGCCATCGGTTTCTCACCCCTTGGTATTCAGTTCAATAAATATTATCAGTTATAGTAGATGTGCATGCATGGAACTCTCTGCATTTCATTTCACTTTATCGAGAAAGTATTGACTTTCTCCCTGACTGCCTAAGGTCCTCCAGGTGTTGTTCACTCCAACTCCCATCATCCCTGACCACTGGCATACTGACTGAGGTTGAAGTCCAAAGACATCTGGAAGGTGCTATATTGGCTATGTTGGCTCTAAATAGCCTGCTCTAAATGTTCCTCCTTTGGGAGCCAAACTGTCTTCCCACCCTACCCCATCTCATAACAACGTGACAGTGGATAGCCATAGAGAACTGTGGCTTCCCAGCATGTACTGAGTTTACACCCTTCTATCACTCCAGCTTGTTTTCCTCTGCCCAGAAATAATCTGGATATTGCTAATCTTATACACACACTAAGTTCCATTGAACTTAGTTGGATTTGCTTTCAAGTAAATTGTACAGGGGGACGCGGGTGGCGCTGTGGGTAAAAGCCTCAGTGCCTAGGGCTTGCCGATCGAAAGGTCGGCGGTTCGAATCCCCGCAGCGGGGTGCGCTCCCGTTGCTCGGTCCAAGCGCCTGCCAACCTAGCAGTTCGAAAGCACCCCCGGGTGCAAGTAGATAAATAGGGACTGCTTTCTAGCGGGAAGGTAAACGGCGTTTCCGTGTGCGGCTCTGGCTAGCCAGAGCAGCGATGTCACGCTGGCCACGTGACCCAGAAGTGTCTCCGGACAGCGCTGGCCCCTGGCCTCTTGAGTGAGATGGGCGCACAACCCCAGAGTCTGTCAAGACTGGCCCGTACGGGCAGGGGTACCTTTACCTTTACCTTAAATTGTACAGGATTGCACTATCTTCAATAAAATGGCCTTCTAATTAAGCCAACACTATCAGAACGTTACCTCTCATATTGCTAGAGACACAGGAAGAGTGTGGAATAAGAACATTCAAGATAAATTTGTAATTCAAGGTCTGCTTTGCACATTTAGAGAGAGTAATTGCATGCAGAAAAGACAGTGTTCAACAGTGGAATGGACTGTCCCAGAAGGTAGTGGACCTTCCTTCTTTGGAGGTTTTTAAACAGAGGTTGGATGGCTATCTGCCAGGAACACTTCAGCTGTGATTCCTGTGTTGCAAGGAATGGATGATCTTTGAATGGAGGAATGGATGATCTTTGGGATCCCTTCCAACTCTACGGTTCTATATAAAACCCACAAATCAACCATGTGAGACAATTGTACACATGTGCCTTTCATTATGTGTGAGCCCACAGGGGAAAACCCTTGCAACTGCACACTGTGCATAAACTGGGCATACATGCAGAGAAACACATGTCCTTCCAGTTGCCATACATGTTATAGTGTTCCTGTGAGTTGTAACTAGCAAAGCATTCCATGGCAACAGCCTTTGTGATGAACTTCTTCCAAGCCTACTGCTTGCCATTCTAGGATCACGTAACATGACTTAATGGGGAGGATGGCTCATATAATAGGAGCCATTCTTATCACGGGGAAAGCAAGATGTGACCTCATTCTCCAATGAACACTGTTGGATTCAGTCAAGAACTGGAGTGTTCCATGGTTTTCCTTAAGCAGACACAATAACTGTGACCCTGCCAACCACAAAAAGAAAAGAAGTGGTGCCTTGTCACCATAATTCCCCCCAGAACAGCTCTGCTGATAGTGCATACAAATAAAGCAGGGGCTTTCTGTCTCTTTTGACCAACTGGCTAATGCTCTAAACAGTTCAGTGTTCCTTGAAATTCAAGACGTGAGTCTTCCCACCCCATAGTATCACACAACGCTTCTAGTATGATAGGAAATGTGCTCTGCTTTCACAAGCTAGTTAGCGTTACAGGACACAATATGGCACTGAAAAGCTGTTTATTTGGTCAGCTTCCAAGCCACGGCAGCTGCAGCTGGCGATTAGCTTTGTGTGGTGTCAGTTGCATTTTTATCCAGTGTGACTGCGCACTGTTTGTTTTCTTTTGAAGACATTTGTCCTTGTTGCTAGCACAGCTGCAGATGGGGGCTCTTTGGATCAGCATTCGCAGAATGCTTTCTGTGGAAGGTGGGGGAGGGGGACATGACCGACCCCCCAGAAATAGACCATCTCCATGATTTTTTACTTGGAAAACAATTTTGTAATAAGCTCCCTACCACCACAATTTTAAGCAGTGTGTGTGTGTGTGTGTGTGTGTGTGTGTGTGTGTGTGTGTCTATAGGGAAGCACATGGCTGCCAATTTGCACTCATGTTTCTGGAAACTGGTTGGATGACAGGAACATATTATTTGGCAACAGGCTCTGGTCAAACTGATTATCCAGGTTTACTCACAGATGCATTCATGGAATACACAAGAATGCAATTTGTGCTTAAGTATCACAGCCAGTAAAAGAAGGCTAAGGCTTCTGCCTTTCCAGCTTCTTTCTGCAGCTACGCTGTTCATAGCAGCTTGCTGCACAGGTGTTAAACAGGTGATTCATGGCATGGAGATACATGTCATCACCTGGTAATTGCTGCTGTTCAATGCATGGTTACAGAGGCCTGTTGAAAAGTTGGCAGCTGTAGGAAAGGAGGCAATAAAATGCTGTCTTCAATTACACGTTGGCAAAGATTCTGCACTCAATGTAATGGATCGAGGAGTGCAATTTGGCCCAGCATCTGATATCAGTTTCCAGTTGGCTGAATCTAATGGCTCCAGCAAAGCCTCAGAGACAGTAACAGAATCAGAGCATTCACTTTTACTACCTGTACAGAGAATATAGGCATCCCAAGGATGACCACTTTCCGCAAGAGACCAAGCTTTTGCCCCTTTAGGAACTTCAAAGCAGGGCAACACTTAGTGGATGCAACTTTCCCCATTGTTGCAACACAGGGATTAAAGAACTAAGCCTTTACCCTGCCCAAAAGCTCTTATACATTAAAATAAACCCTTACCGCTTGTAGAATGCGAACATCCTACTCTGGGCATTCTCTTACTCCAACCTGAATGCCATGTTAGCTAGGGTGTTTTCATGGGTTCATTGTCTATTGGAACAAAGCTAACAGCAGACATTCATAGCGGCAGTCCATATCTTCCTGTCTACAGCTCAAGGAAGCTTTGTGCAAATTAATGTACACCAGCCTTCCCCAACCTGGTGCCCTCCAGATGTTTTAGAATAGAACACCCATCAGCTGCAGCAAGTATGGCCAATAGTCAGGGATAGTGGAAATTGTAGTCCAGAACATTTGGAAGACACCCTGTTGGGAAACACTGTTGTTGTTGGCTTCCATCTGTCTTACGAGACAATGGAGTGTGCCTTTGGGAGTGAAATCAAGCAGCTGGAGAATCGTAGCATCTGCTGTGGCTGCAAAGACCAGTAACTCAAAACTGTTGCCTCCTTCACTGTTTTTGCTGTTTTAGCAGCACCAAAGTGACCTCTCTGGGGTGCAAGCCTGGGCAGTGCATATGGAGGTCCTGGGCTGCCTAGATGACATGACCCCAGCTTTTGGCCTTGCTGGTGTGGTCCAAAGGAAAGCAGAGAAAACAACTGGTACCAGTTTGGCTGCAGGAGTTGCCAGAAGGAGGCATACAAGACACCACCCAACTGTCTTAGAGACTACTCCAGATTTGTGTAAGGTTTACTCCTTAGCCTTTTCTCCTCCTGAATATGTCCCACAGGGCAGCTGGTACAGCTTCTTCCTCAGGGTTTACTCCTGAAGCCTTTCTCACAAATGAGTATAGATGCAAGGCAGCAGAAGTTTAGGACCAGATTTTTTCTTCCCCTGGATAGGTTAGTTTTCCAGGTTGACAAGTCCATTTGTTGTACACTAGCCATAATTAGTAATGGAAAACCAGTATTTTCTACCCATAACATGAGCATATGGAAGTTGTGTAGGGCATTGAAGGGTCTGTATTGTGGAAAGCATGAGGTGGAATCCATTTTGTGCCATTGAACTCATGGAAGGTCTTTTAATTCTGTGGTTACCTCTCCTCTTATTCTGATACTGGAGATATTCACTGGGTCAAGTTATGGAATTTCTTCAGAAGGTCATCTGACACCTTCATTACGTAGTTCTTGTGTATGATGAATACACATCTCTTTGCCCTGGCAGTTGACACTGCAGACATACCGTTTTAAGACCCACCTAATAATAATAATAATAATAATAATGTTGAATAATGTCTATGACTTCTTCAAACCACCATTGAGAAAGCTTGGCAGACAAGCCATGATTTCTTGCATTAAGAAAAATACAATTCTAACACCTTAGTATCCAAACATAAAACACCCCATTATTCTCCAAGCATAAAACATAGGTATGGAGAAGGGGGCAGTGGAATCATGCTGCTAGCTTTGCCCCCATACCCTGCATGGCAGTGACCATGCCCCCTTGATGCCCATGCATTGGCACTAGCATCTGCAGAAAGCCTAGCACAAAAGAGGTATGGTTTTGTTTTGGTTTTGGCAAAATGAGCTTCAGGGAAGACAAATTGCCGTTTGGGGTTGTTGAAGTGCTTAGCGGGGGCGTGGGAAGTCTTAGGAGAATAATGGTTTCAGGATATTAAAGTGGGGAGAGAGAGAGAGAGAGATGAGAATAGAAATTACAGTTGAGCATGCTGCTTATATACCACCAGCTTATAATTCTTCTGATATCAGCATCTGTCCAATTTAACAAGTGTTTTGCAAGGTCAGAATATAATCAAAGCTATTTAATGATAACTTCCTTAAAGGAAATTGTGATAATCTTTTTAATACTCATATCATAGTCTCTTCTGTCACCAGTATGTTGATAATCTCCCATGTGGAAAAGCCATTTAATAATAAGTCTTCATTTCTCTCTTTTTAAAAAAAAAGTCAAAGAAAATTGGTGTAGGTGGCAGCAATCATAAACAAACACACTTACTAAAGTATGAGCCACAGTGAGCACAGTAACCAAGCATGCATAAGAAATCGCTGCACATGTGTCTCATATGATGGTCAATGAATCATGATTAATTTTACAGATTAATTAAATACCAAGAACAACATAACTGAAAAAATGGGATCAAATAATTCATCAAAAAGGGTGTTACAGAGAGACAGACCCGAGTGGGGTTTCCACCCTAGATATGAAACAGAGACTGAGATTTGTGTGTGCTACTGAAAGAATGTAATCTAAGATAAAGTTTAATTGGGCCATAAATCTCTTGCTGGAAGGAAAAGAATTTTGGGGCTGTGATAAGAACACTGAAGATTCTGGGAGTTGGAAAGGAGTATTAAATCTTCAGCGCCTTCGAAAACTGCCCAGCTTTTCCTTAGGCTGAGGGGAAAATTGTGAAGATCTGCAATGTCCACAGTAACTATGGCATGCGTCATGATTGCCAGAGCCACATTCTCTAGAAATGAGTGCATCAGTTTAAGCTGGGCAAAAGAACTCCTGGTCACACGAGCTACCTGAGCATTCAAAAGTAAAGCTGGAGTACAGCTATACTTACTGGCTAGGAGCACTTCTGACTCAAACCTCATCTTCGTTTGGCTCTAGGTGGGACCTCAGGCACTGAGTCAAAAACTTGCCTCCCTGGAATGCAGTGGACAAGAGAACTGGAACTTGGTGTCGTCTGAGCAGCAGTTTCATGTAGATGTTAAAGGAGCATGGGTAGCAGAGTCGATGTGGTACATCATAGGTAAATGGGCAAAGTGTAAAACTGGAATCCCTTAGCGTCATCTTCTGAAACCTTCCAGGAAGGACTTGAACCACCATAAAATAGCACCTCCCATACCAATCAGGCAGTCCATAAAAATGCTATGGGCAATGGAATGCAAGACTGTCTCTGTTCCATAAAAATGGCTCAAAATGAGCCCAGAAACCTTATAAATCTGCCCCTGAGCTTCTTCCTTCTACCTAGCTTCAGAAATCAGCTCTTTTTGGTTTGTTAATTTTCTAACCTGCTCTAACCCAAATGCATCTGCAACACAACTGGTCAGTTAGTTAAGTATTTATATTTATTTACTTGACTGGGGGAGGCAGCTATGCCCACGTTCTATGGCTGAACAGGAGGTTTCTGGAAATATTGCAAAATACTGATGGGAGATTAGAATAAAATTCATAAGGTATAGAAAGAAATAAAAACAGTTAATGTATCTTAGCACACTTCCATTAATATTTGTTTGTAGACTGGCTAACATCTATCATGTTCAGCAGTTCCCTGTTTACAGTCCATTTTGCTCATAAACTATATTAAGGAACACCTAGCTATGGCTAATTTAGGGCTCAGTTTAGGTGCTTAGCGCAAGATATAAGCACATGCTTATCCAGGATTCAAGAAATAGCAGCTTAGGGAGATATTACTTTAGCTATGTGCAGTTGTTGCTCAGATCTGTTTGACAGTTCTCTCTATTCCACTACTCTAAGGACCTATTTGCAGTAAGAGACTGCAATCAAACCACTTACTTCAGAGCACTGCCATTAAATCCCATGGGTCTCTTGTGATCTGAATGATACCTAGAGCTTAAATATATTGTGTACATCTGCCCAACTATCCAATTTAAAGACACGCAAGAATGGGTCTCTTTGAAAAAAAAATCATTGTTTCCATTTCCTTTGTTTGTACATCACTCTGCGGAATGTTTGTGAAGCCCTTTGGGTTTTCACATCCCTGCCCAAAATAAAATGCCTTCTCATGTCTCTGCAGGTTCCTATTGACATGAATTGAACATGGTCTTAACTGTTTGTTTGCTGCACTCTAAATTAAGCTGAAGCATACCACCAAAATATTTTTCACTTCAGTATATTCCAAATGCTCCGAGGAAAGATCAGTTACCAGTGAGGTTTCTTTCCCTGGGCATGAGGGGAGGATTTCAGCACAGTGTGTGTGAAATTAGAAAGGCGAGTCCTATTACTGTTAATGGAAAATTTACTCTGCAATGTTCTTCCATGGAAGGCTGCAATTTTGTTCTGTCCATTTGAATTTTCCTTTGCATAAATTCCTTGCTCTGGTGTTAAGCATTCCAAGTGCTTTGTTAACGCATCCTATGCTGGCAACCAGAGTTGAACTGAATTTGCACTGACATATGTTAGCTATGTCACAGGGTTTGGTGTAGATTTTTTCCTGTCTTCCTATTACACAATGCCTTCCTTATATTTTCAGGGAATGAAGTGATGTTTATTCAAGCAATTAGCATCCTTTCTAAAATGGGAACCTCCTCAAATTTGCATTTTTTAAAATTCAATTTTATGTTATTTCTCTGTCAGCAGATTGCCAGTGCACACCTGTATCCTGTTATATAGCCTTCCCATTTCCATCCTCTGCTTTACAAGATAAATAGGTGCCCTGATATGGAATCCAGTCCAAATCTGCTATCTTTCAGTTTTGACCCTGTCCATTCATGTTACATGACAGTGCACCACCTATTTATGTGTCTTCTCGAAATTACTCTGCATTGCCTGTCCTATATCCAAATTCCTTATATTAACCAGCAGTCTACTGTATATGGAGATTAACTAGCACATTTAGCCTAGTTTCCAGTCCATTTGGTTACCTTCTAACTAAATGTGATTGGTCAATGGATCAGTTAATTATTTCAGATTATGAATTTCAAGTACTGTAGAGATTTCCTATATAACGAAGTGACTGACTGCAATTTCTGTAAGCATCCTTTGTGCATCTCTTGATTCTTGGAATGGGCTGAATGGGTTTTTTTACCTATACACAATTAACCTATGCTAATTAACAAAGATAAACATCCTCATTAAATATTCCCCCAAAATAATCTGCATTCAAATTTGCTAATTTGTAATTAGTTAATTGGTGAATCAGCTAAAAGCAGTTAAGAGCAAGATGATTAGTTGGCTTAATAGCACAATGTTATGCATGTTTACTCAAAAGCAAGTCCCAGTGAATTCAATGGAACTTATTCCCAAGTAAATGTGCATAAGTATTTTATGTATTTTGTTCATACTTTGGACACTGGTGGGAAAGAAGCAGCAGAAGACTATCCCTTACATTGGTGCTTTTGAAGCAATAACCTAGTATGGGTTCATTTATTTTCAATATCTTTAGTTTTTCCTAGCATAAGAAAGAAACCGCAAAGTATTTTGACAGTGCTGGTCTTCACTTTAAATGGCTAAAAGTTTAAGATAATATCACATCACTGGTCCTATGTTGTTTAGGCTTGTAAATGCTTCCATGTTATTTATGCAACATATGTTCTCTACATCTGTGTGTGTGTTTGTGAGTGTGTGTGTATTTCTGGAAACACTGAGATTGCTGGATGAAATAATGTTTTTAACCCTACCTGTTTTTAGACATTTTTAACTGTAATAGGATGTTCTCTCTCTCTCTCTCTCTCTCACACACACACACACACAGAGAGAGAGAGAGAGAGAGAGCGAGAGAGAGAGAGAAATGTTGATGTGTTTTCTGCCCTGGGCTCCTTTGGAAGTAGGACAGGATATAAACTCAATAAACACAATATATGCATCCCCCAAGCCTCTGTGCTTTTATTTATCCTTACAGTCATCACACAAGGCAGAGAAGTCTCTGTTAGGAGCCGGATGTGAAAGGCTTGGATTGAATGGTTTTGTTTAAGGCTCAACAGGAGCGTGCAGCATTCTAAGGAACTTAGCAGTTGTATGGCCATGCACAAAGCTAGCATTTATTTCATTGTCACCACTCACAAGCACAGGAAGCGGCTTTATACTCAGTCAGGCCATTGGTCCATCTAGCTCAGCTCGGTCTACACTGATTGTCAGTGGCAGGCCCATGCAGAGGGAGGAGCAGCAGCTGGGTACACTTGCCCTGGAAGGGCAAAGCCGGCTAGGGGTCCCTGCCAGGGACTGGTTGCTTTGTTTTTTTGTTTTTGTTTTTTTGAGTTTGTAACTTTATTCCAATAAAACTCATGTCCCTGGCCTCAGACAAGCTCTGCATGGGCCTGGTCAGTGGTCCAGGTTTTCAGATGGGAGCCTTTCCCAATCCTTCCTGGAGATGTCAGGATTGAACCTTGATATTTTGAATGAGAAGCAGGTGCTCTGGCATCAAGCTATGAATCTACTCTTGTTCCAGCAAGTACTGCTCTCTAGCCCATTCACACAAATCCAAGAAACAACTGTATATTTGGGCAATAGTTTATGTCCATTGATAACGTTCCTTAATCTTGGCGAATCAATCAGGCTGTGTAGTTAATTTGGGTCTGCATACCACCCTCTGCCTTTCTGAAAGAGCAACATGTTAGGCTGCTAACCTAAATATTAAGTAATGATTAGACGTGTGAAAGCCAGTCAGAAAGTTTGTCATACATCTCATAGAACACTTAAGGAAATCAAGTGCAGTGTAGCTTGTATATACTAAGGGGAAATAAGGCTGGTGGATGGAAGATCATCAAAAGACACTAAGCAAGATCAAGACTTAACTTTACTTAAATTTATTTCCCATGCATATTACAGGGACAAAATGCCAGCTGTCACAAAGGGATTCCCACTTGCTTTTTTTAGACAGGCTCAGCACATCTTTGCAGCCTCTAGTCACACAGGAGGCATGACAATTCTCTCCATTGGCACTTCAAAATGAAGACACTCAAAGTCTCAGAGCTGTGTTTCCCATGTTTTCCTGCTTTATATCTCATATCTAGTCCACCCATTTAGTCTGGACCAATATAGAAAACTGAAGCAGATTTCGTATCCTGCTAGGCTGCTAACCCAGTGGTTGCAGATAGACACACCATTACTCAAAGAACGGACTGGGGGAGCCAAACATGGCAGCAGGAAAATATAGAGCCAAGGCGGGGGGGGGGGGGCACATGCCAGGCTACACAACTTAGGATTTCACTTTTCCTTCTTTTTCCTTCGTAAGATGTCTGACTGCCTCTCCCCTCAGAGGACTCGGGATCAAATTGAATGTTGTATCATTGGCTCAATTAGCAACTGTGTAATTGGCTTTTTAAAAGTAAATTAGGGCCCCAGTCTGGATCAGGCAGCTGCAATGGGAGGGGGTCTTAACTGTTCGCTGCTCCTGTGTTTCCAATCTGGATCCTATTTGCATGACAAAGGGGGGGGGGTTCTATTTGCTGCAAATGTTTTTTGTTTTTTTGTTTGTTTGTTTTACAATGCAAGGTAGAGGGCAGTTCTGACAGCAGAGAGCAAACTTTCTTATTTTTTAAAATCCACTGTCTTACGTCCACATAAACACCTGGGTCTCAGTCTGGATTGGTAGGTGGGGGCAGTGGTAGAGGTCTTCAGCTTCCTTTTTAAAAGCCATTCGTGCAGTTGCTAATTGTGTGAATGGCATAACATCTAGCTTGGCCTACAGATTCACAAAAGAATAGTGGAAGTATGCCTTTGGGACATAGCAGTAGCATAGGAAACTGTCCTAGATCTATCTCAACATTGTCTTACACTGGCAGGACTCCTGGAGGAGTCACTCTTTTGCAGCCCCACTTGAAGATGCTAGGGATTGGACCTGAGGCCTTTTGCATGCAAGGAGGTGCTCTACCAAGCAAGCGACAGTCTTTCCCCAAATGGACAATGTTGCACTGATGAAGAGACTAGAATACTAATGTACTTTTGGAAGGTTGTGGAATGACCTTCCGATTAGCTGTGTGACATATTGAATCAAAAGCTGGTGATCAGCTGCTTGGACTGGAGGAACAGGAGAAGAGGATGATACAGAACAAGAGCCAAAGAAGGAAATGCCATCAGACTGCATTCAGAAGCAAAATGCTAAGTCAGTGTTAGGGCTATTGAGCAGTGCTGAGAACAGATGCAAAATGCAATCATCTTCTCCTTGAAAACAACAGGGAATATGAATCCCAGTTCTGTGCAAAGAATGCGATAAGCCTTTGCCACATGATCGCCTTTTTCCTTTGGGAGGTAGCACATTTTACATAACTCCTACAATTTTTTTTTACTTTCTAATGCAAGTCGTTATTTACATAGGCTGATCCTGTGATTAGCATTTCATCTCTTCCCATGTTTACAAACTTTTAGCATCCATACAGATAAAATACTAGGTTCTTGGTTTTTTAAAAAACCCACTCCTAACAAACCTGATTCTGACTTCATAACTGAAATACTTTGCATTTGCCTTTGTTTGAATGAGATTTTGCTTAGTGTGTCGATTATCAAGCCATTGTCAACTTTAATCCTCTATAGAATCCTCTGTACAATTGTCTCTGCTTTGTGTCATCTAAAAATCCTAGGAATATAAAATGAAGAAATGCGAGCAGTTGAAAAATGCTGGACCAATAGTGCTACGGAATGCTACTTGTTTCTAGGACACTGTCACAAATTGCAAGCTGTACAATGTCCCCAAATTTTAGCCAGTTATCACTTCCCATTTTCCTCCTGGACATGAAAGGCCACCTGGAACAATAAACTGTATTGTGGGGGGGGGGCAGGCGTAAATAGGTTGGCACAAACCATATGTTGTTTGGGGACCAAGGTTTCTGAATTGTTTTGTCAATCACACTTCATGTGATGCCACAGAAACAAACAAACAAAAATTTATGGGGTCCAAAATCACCCCCAGCATACACTGCAAATATCACTGGGGTACTACAGACATCCCAAAAACCATTAATGTAATTTTTAATATTGAGAATGGATTAGGATTAACCGGATTTACCCAATCGGACACCCTCCAGATGTTATTGGACTACAGCTCCCATTAGCCCCAGCTAGCCCTAGCCCTGATGGTCAGGGATGATGGGAGTTGTAGTCAAACAACATTTGGGAGAAACTAGGTTGAGCAAAGGTTAGCAAAAATTAGGTTTTTATAGGAAAGGAGTAATGAACAAGAGGGAATAAGAGGTTATACAATGATGCCAGGTGGGCTGGAGGGAGGAAAGAAGGTGCTGCCTTCTGCTTCATATTTTCCATTTATTGATGTACCCATGAGAGCAGTTTGCATTATTACTGAATTTGCTAAAGCACTTTGTGACCTTTCGAGATGAAAGGTGTAATTTAACTGAAAGCGAAATTCTATTTATCAGTGCTTTACTATCGTAATGAATGTACAGATTCGGGCTTTGTGCTTAAAAGGGGCTGTCTGCTAGACAAGCAACATTTCTGGAGAACAACACCTAGCATAATATGGATTGCTTTGTTAAGAGAATGGCTGTGGACTAGCATTGTTCAGTGGGGACTATAGTTGAGAATCACTAATGTCTTTCTTCCAGCAAAGAGCTATTATTTGGGAATGTTTTTCACATTGCGGCTATGACATAGCATATCAGGCATTTGAATGTGTTTGCTCCTTCAGAAGGGTCATATCTGGGATTCATGGCTCTGAATATCAGTTTCAGGGAATCACAAGTGAGAAGAGTGCCGCTTCACTCAGATACCATGGGCATCTGGTTGGCTACTGTGGGACCAGGATGCGGGACTGTGATGGCCCTTTGGCCTGATCCAGCAAGGCTCTTCCAATGTTCCTATATAAGAATTTACAACACCTTCCTTCCTTCCAATGCAGAGAGCATTTCCATTCCTGATTATATGGACTCACATACATATTATATATTATGCATTTTGTTATATCCTGTATTTGCGTTTTCCAGATCCTGCTTTCAAATGGATGAAAAATTACCAAGTTGTCAAATATGATCCAGGGTGAAACAGGGATGAGTTGTGCATATTCTGTGATTCTGACAAAGAGTTCAAGGACCCCATATTTTTTCAAAAATTTTCTAGTCCTGATTGTGGCAAAGATGGTGTGGGTATCTTTCCACATGTGTAATGTGTTAATTCAAAAGTTTGTGGAGGGCCTAAGACTTCCATTAATATTAGTGTGTAACAGCACCTAACAACTCCTATAAAATAGTTGTAACTTGTCCCAGAGAAAGGCAGGTAAAATAACAATAGTAATACATCAAATAGAATTTTGAGAACTATGCACAGTATTCCAAATGTGCTCATCCCATAAGTTGTATTATAGAATCATAGAATCATAGAATCATAGAGTTGGAAGAGACCACAAGGGCCATCGAGTCCAACCCCCTGCCAAGCAGGAAACACCATCAGAGCACTCCTGACATATGGTTGTCAAGCCTCTGCTTAAAGACCTCCAAAGAAGGAGACTCCACCACACTCCTTGGCAGCAAATTCCACTGTCGAACAGCTCTTACTGTCAGGAAGTTCTTCCTAATGTTTAGGTGGAATCTTCTTTCTTGTAGTTTGGATCCATTGCTCCGTGTCTGCTTCTCTGGAGCAGCAGAAAACAACCTTTCTCCCTCCTCTATGTGACATCCTTTTATATATTTGAACATGGCTATCATATCACCCCTTAACCTCCTCTTCTCCAGGCTAAACATGCCCAGCTCCCTTAGCCGTTCCTCATAAGGCATCGTTTCCAGGCCTTTGACCATTTTGGTTGCCCTCCTCTGTATTATGTTACATATATAATATATATTATACATATTATGCATTATATTGGCAATTTTTATATTTAGTCACTTTTCTAATTACCCCCAAAATTGAATCTACTTTATTCACAGCTGCTGCAGCATTTTCTGAGAGCTATCCAGTACAAGCACCAGACATCTTTCCTGGATAGCCACTGCCAGTTCGAATGTTATAAGCATGCCTCTGTTTATTGTCTTGTCTGCTCCCATTTTATTAATGTACAGTAATGTATTCTTGCTGCCCACCACGAGATCAGTTTGATATAGAATGGGTTGTAAATATTGAAATAAAATAAGAAAAAAGCAATCCTTACTTGGAAAGTTAGGTAATTGTCTCAATACAGCAAGAGAAATTTGATTCATAATATGGACCAAATACTACAACCTTCACTTTGTGGCATTCAAGTTCTGGGCTCTTCAAACATCCTTTTATCTATGCAGTTGACAACATACACAGCTTCACAAATCAAAGATGTCACAGACGCTGCAAGAAATATCATCCAAATCACTTTCAAATAAGCTTGTATCAAGCAGTCAGGATGTCAGTTTAGTATCTGACCTGGAAGATGACACCTTCAGGATCATGCAAGAATTAGTAAGATGCCTAGACGATTTCTGTATTACCTACAGGAAAATAAGTGAACACTTCTTGGCAGGAGGGTTTTTTTGTTTTGTTTTTTAAATCTTTCTCAGGGATGTTTTGTTCCAAATGGAGCAAGGTTCACCACTCAAATTAAAATGTAGAATATAGGACAGAATGGTAATTTAGGGAAAGAAAAGAGCTAGAAAAAACAATGCAGGAGATAGCAGAGTCGAAATGTGGTTTCCATGACAACAAATCCACAAGAAGTCTTTGTATTCATATTGTTTCTTATGATGGATGGGCCTGTTTGGGGCAGGCAGGGTGGGCTGGCAAATTAGGATTTATAATCTTATTAAAGAATTGTTCCTAGTTTGAAGCACATCTCTAAAAAGTGTAAACCCACCAGGTGGCATGTAGGATATAAATGTAGCGTAAGGTGCATCGTGTTTCACACTGAGCAAAGCACTAAGTGTATGGGACACTGGGATACATTTTGTGATGTGAAAATTGTTTTACCAACGCACCGTGTTCTCAATGATTCCTAAGCAGTAACTCCACTGTGAAAAATGTATACATGCTAAAATGTGAAACCAGCTTTGAACTGAATCATATTTCCTACTGAAAAGCACGAGTATTCTGCTCTAAAAATATACTATGTCAGGAAAACCAGCTGGACCTATTTGCTGCAATTTTCTGTGGCTTGTACATCAAGCTTGACCAAACCTATTGAGAATAATAAACTTGAATACATATTGAGGACCTATTTTGTGTGCCTGAAAGCAGATATACCGGTGGCCGCTCTCCTTTGAGGGCCCAAGGACACTTATTTGGGGAGGCAGGGAGTGCCATGGGCACCACAGACACAATAGTTGCTGCAAGTTTTGTCTTACCACAACTGGCAACTTTGAGTGCTGCCTAACACAAAATGGTTATCATGGGGGAGAATTACAGCAACCAGTGTATGGATAAATTTAAGATAAATTTGTTAGAAAGCAAACACTGTGTTCTAAAAGCATTTGTTGTGATGTTTTTAAAAACAACATCTCATTAAAACTACGAGCTTTCTTCTTTTATAAGAAAGCTCAGAGAATGAGCCCCATGAGAGCTGTGGATCCTGTACCACTGTCCCCTCTGCACTTCCACCCCACAGTGGCTGTGTCAGCAGTAGCATTTTATTTTGGAATTAGAATGCCTATAATAATAATAATAATCATCATCATCATCATCATTTATTATTTGTACTCCGCCCATCTGGCTGGGTTTCCCCAGCCACTCTGGGCAGCTTCCATAGAAACCAAAAATACATTAAAATATCACACATTAAAAACTTCCCTGAATAGGGCTGCCTTAAGATGTCTTCTGAATGTCAGGTAGTTATTTATCGCTTTGACATCTGATGGGAGGGCGTTCCACAGGGTGGGCACCACTACCGAGAAGGCCCTCTGCCTGGTTCCCTGTAGCTTTGCTTCTCGCAATGAGGGGACCGCCAGAAGGCCCTCGGTGCTACTGCTTCTCCCTCTCAATAAATTCAAATTTGCAGAGGAAATAGATGTAAGTAGCAAATTATGAACCTCCACTTTTAAATTGTTTTGTTTTCCACTGTGAAGGACAGGATATTTTAACTCACCTACTTAGTTTTCTTTCAGGGCATATGAAATGAAACATAAACAAGATAATTTATAACAGGGTAAAAAGCAAAAGGCATTCCTTGCTTTGGTTTATCAGTAATTTGGGTTAGGAATAACAGGGAACTAAATCCTGAAATCAATAGGCATCAGTGTACATTTTTGTGCATCCAGCAACTCGTTTTTCTTTTTTCTTTAAAAATAAAACCTTCCCAAATGTACATGTACAATAAATTGTTCAATTATATATGGAGATTCAGACTGTTGGATGGGTATCAGTATCTCCAAGTCTGGCATGTGAGAAGGCAGGAATAGACACAGGAATGAAAGGATGGACTCCACACCTTCTCAGATTATGTACTGCTTTACCTGAGTACAGTGGTACCTCAGGTTACATACGCTTCAGGTTACATACACTTCAGGTTACAGACTCCACTAACCCAGAAATAGTGCTTCAGTTTAAGAACTTTGCTTCAGGATGAGAACAGAAATTGTGCTCTGGCGGCGCGGCAGCAGCAGGAGGCCCCATTAGCTAAAGTGGTGCTCCAAGTTAAGAACAGTTTCAGGTTAAGAACGGACCTCCGGAACGAATTAAGTTCTTAACCCGAGATAGCACTGTACAACAGAGCATAGGCTTAGGTTGTTTTTTGTAGATTGTGTCTACACTCAGACTTCGCATGCTGAGATGGGGGACTACCTAATGTTGATATTGTATGCTACTTCGGCAAACATGAGTTTCCAAACCTGGCTTTGCTGAGGTACCACAGAGAGTCTAGACATTTGTAGAATGAGAATCAGTGGGCAGGTGGGTGGTTATTTTTCTAGTCCTCAGATTTATCTTCAACCTCAGGACCCAGTTGGTGATAAATTCCTTAAAAGCAGTCAGGACAGAATATGCAGGGGAGACACTGCCTCCCCTTGCCAATTCTCCTCTGTAAAAGCCACCCCCAGATTAATATTATAAGGCAAACATGGAGTTGGAAACCCTGCATTTGTATTGCAATATACAGTCCCTCCCCCAATGAGGTAGAAAGGAGTAAACAATGAGAAGGTGCCTGGAGAAGGCAGAATGACAGAGGTGAGAATGGCATCCTCTTTATTAAAACCCACAAAATATATGCAAGTAACTGATCATATACCAACTCTCAGTAGCCAGCAAGTTTGCTTTACAGTGTTCATTGTAGGAACATCATGAAGACATTACTGGGCAGTGCATTATTCTGTATAGGAAGAATATCTAGAAGGGATTAACAGGGTGTTCTGAGTATCAGTAGAATTTCCCTGATGCACTGCCGAGGTTGATGATATGAGCATTGCTACAGTGATTGCAAGGTCCTATTTCACCATTTACTGAGACTCATCATCTGAAACTGTTATAGAAGCAGGTGTAAAACACTGCTAGTTGGATGGGTCACTTCGGTAGGGTTGCTTTGCAAGAGCATATTAATCTTCTGCTGCACTGGTTAGTGAGCCTGACAACGGAAACCAAATAGGCCATTAATTATTGTATCTGTTTCCATTAATAGCAACAAGGATTATCGTTTATACCAATTGTTGGTATCTCAAAGTAGTTTATAAGCATTTACTAACAAATCTTCACCTCCTCCCCTGGAGAGGGGTAAGGTGCCACTAAGCTTACTTTGCAAGCTTGGAAGAACAAAGAGAAAAAAGAGACCTGTTGCAAGCTCAGCTCTGATCTGAAGTTCTTTGCCCATATTATGCAAAAGTAAAGATGGCTTGACACAGTACAGTGGTACCTCGGGTTACATACACTTCAGGTTACATACGCTTCAGGTTACAGACTCTGCTAACCCAAAAATATTACCTCGGGTTAAGAACTTTGCTTCAGGATGAGAACAGAAATCGTGCTCTGGCGGCACGGCAGCAGCAGGAGGCCCCATTAGCTAAAGTGGTGCTTCAGGTTAAGAACAGTTTCAGGTTAAGAATGGACCTCCGGAACGAATTAAGTACTTACCGGTAACCCAAGGTACCACTGTAATAGGTTAATATGTATTGGTAGTTAATACGTAGTAAAACATCTTATTTTGATTTCACACACTTTCCTGCAGATTTCAATTACCATTCTCACATTACTCATCAATACAGGGAAACACTCTTCTTGTATGTAATCTGTCTATATTATTGGACAACAGGGTCCTTTGCAGCTGTTCACTGAATTCTTTAAATCAACTATATCTATTCTGACATGCTGGCGCAGTTACTGACGGCAGGTCCTGCTTTGATCCGGATCTGAACTACTGTCTGCTTGAAGGTCCTGGAGGCAAAGAGCAGTTTTTGGCTCTTCCAGGAATCTCTAGTAAGTAGCACAGTCTTTCCTTTAGACCCAAACTCAGGGGCAATGAGAGCATTTAAAGGAAAGCAGGGAGGCACAGGTTTGACATACCTTGCACAGGACTCTGCCTGAATATTAACAGAGGGCAGAGCTCTGATGTTGCCTCAGCACCAGTCAAATTGAGGCTGAGCCCTGTATATAGGAGGACGAGCTGCATTCTAACAGAAAGCTGTGCCTTCATTGAAAGGTGCTTCTTCATATAATGGGGTCATATCCACTCCAACAATCTTTTACTCCAACAGAGCCGTGGAGGAAACTACGGCCACACTGGGACTTCTGTGCTAGTCCTCCAAGTGTGACGGTGGCAGAGAGGCCCGAGAGGCACCGGCACCACAGATTTGTTTTGTGGAAGTGATTCTGGAGCTGACCCAGCTTGTCACTCCCCTTCTGATTCAGAGTCCTCAGCTTCATCCTCTGCAGAAAAGGGATCTGACACCAGGTTCATGATAGAAGATGCATGCTATCAAAATGGTTCTGTAAAATATATTTATTTTTACTCTCCATCAGGATTGGGCTGGTAAGCTCACTCACTCATAGCGCTAAGGGAGATGGAAGGCATCCCTTGCAGGCAAGGCACTGAAATATCCACAACTTACATTTCTTTCCCTTGTGTTTTGGTTCTGTTCTTGTCATCCGCCATACCTAACCAGCAATGTAGCATAATGTTCAGATTCAAAAAAATATCAGAGCTGGCTGACTCCACCCACTCCCCCTCGCCGCCACCACCACCCCTCAATCTCAGGTTTAAAATTGGCACTCTCCATCAGAAGCTTTCTAATACTGTACCAAGGTACCAATAGAGATTTCCAGTGCTGAGAGGTATTGCTTTCTGTGGCCATCATAACTAAAATCCAAAAGCAATGAGCACCCTGTGTGGATCTGTAATTGCTACCTTATGTGGTCCCTGAGGTCCTAGTTTCAGCAAAGCAGCCATGTGTGCTACAGTCCATTTGCAAGCTCTTGGAATTGGATTATAGACTCATAAATTTGCCGCATGTTGTGTACACTCTCACTGAAACCCCAGAAGACCAGTTGAGTGTAAAGGCATTCCAGATGGGAATTTAAACGCTAAATTTCATGTCATATTATTTAACAGGTTAGTTTTTATCCCTCATTTACTTGCCATCTGTCATTACTTCAGTTTCCCAGCAAGTCTGCCTGGGTCATGCACAAGCTTTTGAAAGCAGAAGGAAATTAATACTAATATCATCCTTGCTCATAAAATGCTGTATTTAAAAATAAAAATTGAAATTATACACATGTCGTAACTACTGAACATTTTAATCAGGATATCATTTGCTTTAATGCTGGGAAGCCTTAAATTATAGTTTCTGGTAACATGTTCTCATATATTGTATTTAAAATCTAAGGACAAGTTATCAGTCAGGTTTGCACTTTGGTTGTTTCCTGTAGCATCTTTTTACTCTTTGACCAGTGGAGCCTTCTGTTAGAAGAGGAAGGGGAACATTATTATTATTAGATGATGATGATGATGATTTGCCAATTCCCTGTGAACCTGTGAAGACTTTGCACACACCCAAACCCAAATTCACTTTAGGGGTTTGGGATTTCTCCTGGAATATTGTGGGAGCTGATGCAGGAGAAGAGGAACAGCAAAAATTACCTCTTTACTATTCTGCTCACAGAACCCTCCACAGGATTAATATTACTGATTATTGCTTAATGATAAAGATAATCCCATTCCACCCACAAATGAGAATGAAATCCTTTTGCACATGATAAAATACATATTTTGTGGGAAGAAAATAGGGATCTGGGAGCGTAATGCAGGTTGACAGAGTGGCACTGCAATTTTTATTTATTGTCATCCTAGTCATTTTTTGTTTTTTGTTTTTTTAAAAAACACCTCTGTGGAAGGTCCATTATGCCCCAAATGCATTACGTATTAATAAAAAGTGCATTGCTTTTCAATATCTTTGAGACCGGGTATCATTTTTTTGCCATAATATTTACATCTGTTAATTTATGTGAGAGCCCGATTTAAAATTCAAATCACAAAAATTCTGAAGAAATTCATAATATTGAAACTAATATTGAATATGAAGTGTTAAATCATGCTTTCCATTATACCAAGGGATAGACAGACCTATTAAAACCCAGTATTTACAGGGGCAGCCATTGCACAATTCCCCTGAGAGCATTGGAATGACATCAAGTTCTTTCATTCCTGGGGCCACTTGCTTTTGTTGCTCTGTGCTGGCAAGGAGTTCCATGTACTAACCACTCCAGGTGCCCTATTCTGAAAAGTTTAAAGGAATAAAACATATTTAGAGGTATGGAGGCAGTGCATAACCTTCATACTTCCTGACAGAGGAATTTGCTTAACTGTGAAATCTGAAGTGGACCAGTGATCTTATTTGCTTGGATCAAATCAGGTGAGCTTGGAATTTAGGAATCTGAGTTTGGCAGATTCTTCCCTTATCCCTAGTTGTACCGAAGATGAGGAATAAAATATAGCATGTTTATATGAGAACTGCAAGCTTTAATCAGTAGATTAATCAATTAATTTTTAAAGGCCAATTTTAATCAGTGAAAGCAATTTGTAATTGGGGAACTGAGAGTGCTACTGTTATACAGAATGGAAAGAATGTTACAGATGATATATCCTTATTCTAACAATGAGAGATAGCTTGTACAGTATTTGTTAATTTGCACATTGTTTCATGCAACCTTCAATAAATATTACAAATGCTACCTATACAGAGAATTTGATAGCATGCATTTTAATTAAATGTACACATTAGTTTTAAAGGTGCATCATTAACTATGATACATAGGTATCAGTGAACAGTCTTAATCTACATGAATTAGTAGGTTTCTGCACAGGGAGCCTACAGATGGGTTTGGGTTCTTATGGTTTCTAGATTTAATGATTTGGGGCTCCACCACCACCACCTCTTCATTGGATGAAGAGATTACATTTCCCTCTATTTATGACATTTGAAATCTGTGCATAACCACACATTTAATATAGCATTTAATATAGCATGGATAAATGCACTGGAATAACCAACAGTTCTGAATTCACAACATTGTTTCGTTCACTCTGTGAAGTGTCTGGGCTTTTTCAAAAGTTATTTTGTGGCCAGGTAAGGGCTTATCCACCTACACTCTGACTGTTTTATCAGGGTTTCTGCAAGTCCCCTATAGATTTATTTAAGGAATTTATACCTCACAGTCAGACCTCACACGGCTGTTCATATAATGAACAATGAACATTAGGAAAAATGGAATGATCAAATGGAAAAGACAACTGTTTCTTTATAAGAAGCTGGTTTTCCCTGCAGCAGCTCCCTGCCACCCGAATTTATTGAATGCTCTCCCCAGGGGGACACACCAGGTACCAACCTTGTCCCTGGCACAGCAATAGACAAGGACGTTTTTGTTTTCCTGGCCATTTGGGCAGTAACTGTGATATGGTATTGCATTGTTAAATCTTTTTAAATTGGTTTATATGATCTTATCACTAATTTTGGTCCAGGCCTTTAAAAAAAATAAATCAGAGTGATATATAAATTTAATAAACCTAATCGTATCTGGACACCATGCTAAGATCAAAGTGAAACTAATGTTTCTTCTTTTCACTCCAATATAACACCTTGCATAGTTCCCACCTATAGTGGCTGTGGAATTTGTACAGCTAACACAACAGCCGGTTCCTAGGGTAACAGGTAGGAACTAGAGAAAATGAGAGAAGAGGAGATGGCCAGGAATGAGAATATTTGTGAGTTCGATGAAAAAGAACTCTGACTATTTCTGACCTTGCATTTGAAGAGAACATAAATAAGATACAAATAAGAGAAATGGGATGAGGAACGGCAAAGACTGCACTCAGTAAATTAATGCCAACAAGACATGCTTTTCTTCTGTTGCCATTAATTTTCTCATATGGCTTTTTAAAACTAACAGTAATCTCTGTTTTTAGATATCCTATTCCGATTTCCACCTTTTTTTGTTCACTTATACCAAGCATGAGCATGGATCGACACCCGTTTGTAACAATGGATTTTTGAGCAGTTGTTTGCAAACAGGAGCCCAAACCTGATGTGTAGTGAACTCCGCACCATGTTGTGATGAGATTGTACATGACTGACTCAGCCTGTGCTAGCAAGGGTGGAAGTTATGAGTAAAATTCATGGTGGTCAAGGGTTCAATGGGCTCTGCACAGCACACCATACACATTTAAAGGAAATCCCTAGGGATAAAAATTTATAACTCACGTGGTGAAATAAATATAACTGGATGCATGCTAAGAAATAAGTTTAGGAATCTAAGTACAAGGACGAGCATTCAGTGATATGGTATTTGAATTGTAACTTTGTGCAATTAAGAACACAAATCAGTGAAGCACCATTGCAAGCAGAACTATAGAGCCAAGGATGGTAGGGACCCACTTCGTCAAGTGCAAAACAGAGCATAGGAGAAATGTTACCAGAACAAAAGGTTGTGTTTCTTTCCTCCCACTAACCATGCCTAACTTCAAAGAGCATGCAAGGCCATTTGGCAGCAGGAGTTTTTCAAAAAGTGCCAACTCTCAGCAACCTCACATTTGCTAGAAGTGTTCCAACACTAGGGAAATAGCATCCCACCAATAAAAACAACAACATCCCAATCATCTCTCCTTCAGGAACCAATCCAAAGCTCACTAAGGACATTGGGAACAAACAGGTTGACATCACTGTGAAATCATCTCTT
Source organism: Podarcis muralis (assembly GCF_964188315.1). Taxonomy (NCBI): domain Eukaryota; kingdom Metazoa; phylum Chordata; class Lepidosauria; order Squamata; family Lacertidae; genus Podarcis; species Podarcis muralis. The sequence continues at coordinate 76,697,645 of NC_135656.1, forward strand.
CATTACTTTATTGCTTCAAGCACAGCACTAATCTGCAGAAAACAACAAGCAGCTTTTCATTACAAATGGAATGTATCTCAGTTCTTTTCTTAAATAGTGAACTCAAGTATCTGGCAATGAGAACCCAGAAGTGCTGGATCAAACTATTCAGTCTTAGTGGTTTTTATTTCTGTAAGTTTCAGGATGTGTGTGAAAATGCACCCCAGATATTGGATTAAACTTCTGGAGGAAAACCTGCAACAATCAAGAAGTGTCCTTACCTTTACAGATGACATGCCAAAGGTCTGTCTGTCTTTCTTTTCTTTTCTTTTCTTTTCTCTTTTCTTTACAAACAAACATAACCTTCCCACTGTTTCATGCAGTGGCTTGGCTGCTTTCTGCAACACTCTTGAGGTGGAATGCTCCAATGAGAGCAACACTACATCAGGATGTGGCAAAATTCACAGAGGTATTCTTGAGAGAGAAGTATGGCCAATGGTGCATTCGCAGGTGCAATTCTGGAGAAAAGATGGCTGGTCCCATTGGCCAGTTTTTCATGAAGTGACCTCATTCCTGTGCATTCTGTCCCAGGAACCACTTTTGGGCTATTGATCTGCTGCCCAAGGAATAGGTGTACAGGTGTAGCGCAGGTGACACTGTGGTCTAAACCACTGAGCCTCTTGGGCTTGCTGATCAGAAGGTCAGCGGTTTGAATCCCCACAATGGGGTGAGCTCCCATTGCTCTGTCCCAGCTCCTGCCAACCTAACAGTTTGAAAGAATACCAGTGCAAGTAGATAAATAGATACCGCTGTGGGTGGAAGGTAAACAGCATTTCCATGTGCTCTGGTTTCCATCACAGTGTTCTGTTGCACTAGAAGTGGTTTAGTCGCGCTGGCCACATGACCTGGAAAGTTGTCTGTGGACAAACGCCAGCTCCCTCGGCCTGAAAGCGAGATGAGCGCTGCAACCCCATAGTCACCTTTGAATGGACTTCCAGAGATCTGTTGTTTTATTGCTGACCTCTGCCTCACCTGAGCAATGACACTGATTTGTAAAACATGAAAATATGTGTTTTCAAAATAGATGGCTAACATAAAACCTTTTCACCATTCACGGTCAAGAATTTTGGCGAGACATAAATGTTGTCTGCTTATTTTCATTTTAAAAATAATTCAGTGAAGATTTACCAACCCCCCCCCAAAAAAAACCCTGCATTTCTCTTTTCCCTATGTTGTTGTAGTTTAGTCATTTAATCGTGTCTGACTCTTTGTGACCCCATGAACCAGAGCACGCCAGGCACTCCTGTCTTTCACTGCCTCCCGCAGTTTGGTCAAACTCATGTTGGTAGCTTCGAGAACACTGTCCAACCATCTCATCCTCTGTCATCCCCTTCTCCTTGTGCCCTCAATCTTTCCCAACATCAGGGTCTTTTCCAGGGAGTCTTCTCTTCTCATGAGGTGGCCAAAGTATTGGAGCCTCAGCTTCAGAATCTGTCCTTCCAGTGAGCACTCAGGATTCTATTGATATTTTTCACAAGTGTCTATATAATGTTCTTTTGGTAATTTCTGCGATAGTCTGGATTTGGGGTTGAGTCCCTTTGCTGCAGTTTGATCCTTGGAGGCTTCCATAAGTGGGATAGTAAGAAATACCCTGTTCGGTGAGCAATAATCCAGGACTAAAATTATGGCTTATTTTGCTCATTGCTTAGGTCATATTATAGCTCATTCAGAGAAGCTTGCTGTAATGAAGGCAGGAAACATTCTTAGGGAAGCATCTGAATGAGGAAAACATTATTTTGATATAGCAGGAGCTGAGAAGTGCATGTATTTACAATAACAATATTTCACAAAACCACTGTGAGGCAATTTTCTAAGATAAATTATAGCTGCCTGAGACATAACTTTCAGATATGACCTTTGTGTTATTAGAATATCTTGAGGGATATAACAGCAGGTGACTATTCTTGTTTCATAATACTGGCCACAAATACAGCACAATCTCTTTTCCTTATTATATTACATCACTTTGAAACAAAATCATAGAATAATAGAACTGTAGAGTTGGAAGGGACGCACAGGGCCATTCAGTCCAACTCCCTGCAATGCAGGAATCGCAACTAAAGCATCTGTGACAGGTGGTCATCCAACCTCTGCTTAAAAACCTCCAAGGAAGGAGAGTCCACAACCTCATGAGAGAGTTCATTCCACTGTCGAACAGCTCTTACCGTCAGAAACTTCTTCCTGGTGTGTAGTCAGAATCTCATTTCTCCCACCTTAAGTTTAGTATGACACATTTTTACATCACTTTGTGACTTTTTTTAAAAAAAGTAAAGGTCTTCATGAAAATCTACCAGCATGCACTATGCATTTGTCCTAATATAACCTTTCTGTATGCAATTTCCTCTAATATAATGAATTTTCACAAATATATGTAATTTTCTACATATTCCCCCATATATGCATATTTTGGAAGAGTTGTGGGGGGGACAGCTAGGGGAAAACTCATCTCACTCTTGTAATGCTAAATAATACTTATTTTGCTAAATTCTACTTTGTGTCTGGATGCAACCAGTGAGAAGAAGGAGTCACCTAAAGCAAAAAAGCAGGAAATAATTTACCACAGATGACTAGAAAATATGGAGTGTTCCTGATAAACAGCAACAGATGGAACACATATGCTTTAGTTAATGAAATCTACTAGCCAAAGAGCAAATAATGATCTAATACTTCTGTGTTCCATGTTTAGGGGCAAACACATCCCTAAAACATCCATTTGAACTCTCCTGCACACTTAAACTTTCAAGCAAAATTGCCAAAAACTTTCTCTAAAAGAGAGATTAAGCAAATTGTGCACCAAGAAAAGTATTTGTGCATTTTAAGATGTCACCTTAGATATCTTAAGGGTATGAGGACGAATAGAAGCCCCTGCCTCAACTAAAAAGGGCCAGTGATTCTTTGAATACACATAATTCTTTCATGTAAATGGCCACTATTGTTAATTTGGATATGAAAAACTGAGAGCAGGCATTTTGAAACTTTAGCTGCTGTTGATGTGCAACTAGGCTGATTTAACTCCCATAATTCTTGCTGAAATGCTCCAAACAGTAAGAAATCTTCCATATGAGCTGTTTAATGGCCATTCGTCCTGATTTCTTTTCACACAATATCTGCTGTTTATTGAACATTAATTTATATGTTTGTTTACATCAAGCGTTTTGTTATCCTAAATCTTGTAGTATATTTTCCCATCACTTTTATTACTGCAAAAAGACCAGGGTTTGGGGGGGGAGGCTGTTTTTTCAGGGGTTTGGGAAGTGGGGAGCAAATGCCTTTTAATTGTACGAGCTAAATCTACTGCTGTATGTTAGAATTCCATCCATGAAATAGTGACAGTGGGGAAGCAATCTAAGCAGAAGACCCAAGATAATTAATAATGCTGAATTGGTGCCTGGTTCTCTTTGTATGCCACATAAATAAAGGAGGGTAGGATAGACATGTAATAAATAGAGAAAAATAATTAAATCACTACTGTAGTAGAGGGCATATTCTTAAAATTCTACTATAGGCCAGGAAGGTTTTTGTTACACTTTCATTGCAGTCTGTTCCGCAATTGCCCCCCCCATCAACCCCCCCTCCCGCAGTCTAAAACTTTGAGTACTTCACTTTTTACTCTCTCCCTCTGTGTGCAGCCTAGCTGAATTAGGATATCACAGCTGGAGACCTTTCTCTTCCAAAGTGCTACAATATGCAGTCTAAAGGAAATTATAGGGTAAGAAGTCCCAGCTGATTTCCCCCCTCTTCCTTCGCTAGCTTTCACAAGGAGGAACACCACTGGAAGCCAGTGAAATTTAAAATAGACTGCAACTTTTCCTTCCTTGGTTTTGCGCTTTGGGGGACAGTTTCTGAAAAATACAATTTGAAGTACGCAGCAGCAAACTCTCTTTCTTCTGCCACCTATGCCACATTGGGAGGTAGGCTGCCAATTGAACTTCCTGCTCCTTTTGAAGCACATCACTGCTACGCTTGTATCAACTCCATCATTTGCTCCTGTTGTACACAGTGCTGTCTCCTCATGGGAGTGTCAGTGTCAGTGAAGAGAGGTAAAACGAGCTATTGGATCACACCAAAAGTCCTTCAAAATTCCACAGAATTTGGTGAGCAAAGAATATAATTGTTAGAAGAAGTCAGACAGATATTAGCAAGATACTTGTATGCAGGAAGAAAAGAGAAGCAATTTCTAGTTTTAAATTATGGCATGATAAAACTACTTTAACAAAATATGGGCACATACAGTTTTAAAGCATTTGGGGTGCAATCCTAGACACGCTTACCAGGGAGTAATCCCCATTGAACCCAATGTTCAATGGATATACTTAGAATGGTCCTCTTAATATAGTCTTTTTGCCTTCATCTTCAGCCTAAGCTGAGAAAAAGTTCACATTTTAGGGTTTTCTGACAAAACCTGGTGTGAGCCTCTGGTCCTAATATAACTACATGTTTGGGTTCATTGAACACATTAAACCCTATGTCTTATTTTGTGCATTTGGTTATAAATTTAGCTAAACCTTGGCAATGCCGATGCAAATCTAAAGAAGTGGGGGTATGTTTTTGTAAAAGCTGGATTTGGTGGTATTTTTATTACTACTTTTGGGACGCGGGTGGCACTGTGGGTAAAACCTCAGTGCCTAGGACTTGCCGATCACATGGTCGGCGGTTCGAATCCCTGTGGTGGGGTGCGCTCCCGTTGCTCGGTCCCAGCGCCTGCCAACCTAGCAGTTCGAAAGCACCCTCGGGTGCAAGTAGATAAATAGGGACCGCTTACCAGCAGAAAGGTAAACGGCGTTCCGTGTGCTGCGCTGGCTCACCAGATGCAGCTTGTCACGCTGGCCACGTGACCCGGAAGTGTCTGCGGACAGCGCTGGCTCCCGGCCTATAGAGTGAGATGAGCGCACAACCCTAGAGTCTGGCAAGACTGGCCCGTACGGGCAGGGGTACCTTTACCTTTACCTTTATTACTACTTTATTTAAATGACAGACATGCTAACAAGAACAGAGCTTCCAAACTAATCACTGAAGTAAATCATATTTGGTTCTCCTTGCAGTGGAAATAAAGTAGATCTTTGGTTTGTTCAAACTAACTCCTTCTATTCTACTAGTCATAAAATATTTCAGAGGTCCTTTCCACCTGAAATGGTTTCTATCTAATTTATCAGACACCGACAGACAATTGTATGGTTATTAGGTTTAGGGGATTTGGGGGGAAAGGGCCTGCAACCAATTCACGGGCAAAAAACTAGAGATGCTCAAAACTGCCCTCCAAACAGGCACAAATTCTGAGTGGTGATTGGACTTTTGTCATCTTGCCAAGATGCTCTGACACCCTTGGCGAACTGCTGTAACAACTTTGCAACGGCACTTTAGGGACAAAACCACTCAGATGCAGACAGAGCTGGATGCAGCAATTAGAGAAAACCCAATAGAGGTGTCTAGAGCACTGTCTGTTCCATCTATACTGGATCAGTTTAGATTATTGTAGCCTGAGGATGTGAACAAGCTGATTGAAGAAGTACAGCCAACCACCTGCCCCCTTGACCATTGCCCATCTTGGCTTCTTAGAGTTAGCCATAAAGAGTTGATGGGGTGTGTCCTGGAAATGACCAGTGCTTCATTGTAGGAGGGGGAATACCACCTGCCTTGAAGGAGGTGGCAAGGTGTTCCCTCCTGGCCCAAGACACGTTATGAAACTATTGTCCAATGGCAAATATCGCCTTTAGGGGCAAGATACTTGAGAAGGTGGTAGCAGTGAAGCTTCAGGGATGCTTGGAAACTAATTACCTGGATCCATTCTAGTCCTGCTTCAGACTTGTCCATGGCACTGTAACCACCTTGGTCGCCCTGGTAGAAAACATTTTGGCAAAATGTGACCCTGCTTATTTCTCCTTGATTGCTCAGCAGCTTTCAATACAGTTGACCGTAGTATTGTTCTGACATAGATAATTTAGATCTCATATAACCCATGTTTTAAAACAGCTGCACTGGTTGCAAATTTGTTTTCAGGCTTAATTTAAGGTGCTTAAAGTCATCAATGATCCAGGCCCAAATGTTTGAAAGACCACTTCCATACCTACAGACCCCCATATGTGTTAAGATCAGCAGAGGGGGCTTTCTTGGTACTTTTGTTGCCCTCAAAAGCTTGGGTGGTGGCGCTGGCCAGGGAGAGGGCATTATGTGTGGCAGCTGGTAACAATACACTTTTTTGGCATATGTTGGAGACACACATCTTTACCTGGGCCTTTGACAACTGAGATGCATATTTTCAGGACAAATCCCCCCCCCCCCCATTTTTTGTGATTACATTTTTGTAATGATAAGGTTTACTCTTTTTAAGAAACCTATTTTTAACACTGTATTTTAAATTGCAACCCACCCTGGGACCTTAGAGTGAAGCATGGGTAATAAATTAAAATAACAGTAATAGTAATACTCAGAAGTAAGCCCTAATGCATTCTTCCAAGTATGTAAAGTTAGGGTTGTAGATTATGTGTCTCATAAATATTACAGTATAACCTTATTAACTATTTTGTTGCTGACCAGGGCAATAAGTATCCAAGCTAAGCTCTTGTCAATTGAGCCCTGTTTTTTGCCATTACACTTGCCTAGATTTGCAAGGCACATGAATTGTGCTCAGATCCAGAGCTCTTTCTTTTTCAGATGAAAATACCCTTCTCATCTTGCATCACTTGCTATGAAGGAGTTGTGTAGGTTCCCTTCAAAGCATGGTGCCATACTGAGACTATGGAGTCAGCATAAAATAAATTGACTTTGACACTCAAATAAATTAAATGAAAGGAACTATGTTTCATTGTACTAATTTTCTTATCTAGGCATTTCAGCTGAGCTCTGTGAAGTTTATTACGAATTTTCTCATGCTAGTACAAGACAGACGGAAAGATCATCCTCACCACTTTGCACATTTAGCAAGATTCTGGTAAAATGCACATTTAAAAATAAATATCAGAATTTAAAAAGAGCTCTGAACAGCTGCCTAGGGGAATAAATTGTAGCTCTATTCCTAGAAGAATAAGCAGAATTAGTAGAATAAGGCCTGCTATAGATTTATGAACTAATTCTTAATAGTTTTGGTATTTTAGTACTACAATAAGTTCATGAAAATGTATAATCTGTTTTATTTGTTTTATTATGCTGGACGAATTCTCTTAAATTACTTAGAGCAAAATTGTCTACTTCCTGATGACATCCATTCTTATGATTGCATTCCCCCTCATTTCTGTTGTTGTTGTTGTTGGCATGTGGTCCAAAAGAAAGCAGAGCTATGCATTTGGCAACAACTTGGCTGCAGGGGTTGCCAGCAGAAGACCCATAATATGTCATCCAACTGTCTTAGGGACCCCACTCCAGATATGTTTACTCCTTAACCTCCTTAGGCAGGGGGTATGGATTATTCCTCGGGGTTTACTGCTGAAGCTTTCTCACAAATGATAGCATGCGCGCGCACACACATTCACCACACCTACACACACATGCAGACAGACAGCTGCATATTCAGACAGCCCTTCCACTAGACTACCAATCAGCAGAAGGAGTAGCGTTATTCCCCATCACAGCACTTTGATGGGGTGGAAACAAAGGACGGACAGAGAAGCCCTCTTCTCACTCTGGACACTGGCATTGCAAGAAGGTCTTAGGAATCAGGAAGGGGCCCTCATTCCTGTTTCCTGAGTTTTAAAATCCTGTAGTAGTGATAGCTCTTTTAAAACACTAAGAAGAGATGGCCAGTTTGGACGCTGAATGCATTTTAGACACCCCAAAATGCCTTAAAAAGCTAGAAAAAAATTGCATGGACAAGGAGCAAATGGAAAAGGGGTTTGTTTGGTTTTAAATGAAAGACATTTTTCTATTTTGGAGAGGTGTGTCTTTGAGGCAACCAAAATGACCTATGGTTATGGACTGTGAACCACAGTTTAGCCACCCCTGAACAACCGCAATTCCAGTCTTCCTTCTCAGATGTGAGTCCAATTAAATAACATTATTTTTTGACTTTTTGAAATAAAGTCAAGAATCCCAGTAGAGTGGTTTTTTTTTAAAGTGTATTTCAGTATTAATTGTTTTAATTGTTCAGCCAGTATTGTTTCTAAGAAATTCTAGGATGTAAAATATGATGGAATGTTATGAATGTACATTTATGCTATAGAAACTGCTGTAATGATCTCATTAATTTGTTTGTTAATCTCTTATTAAGGCTAAATCCTGACTTGCATTCAGCCCATTATGGCTAGACTCCAGTGCCATATTCATTTGGACACTAATCCAAACGTCCATCAGAGTCCTCAATTAGGTCTTCTTTTCTATCTAAAAATATTACTCAGTGCCTAGTAAAGCCAAAATTCTGCTCCAGCCAGGCTTTACTTTTGCAAAAGTTTCTGCAACTTCTGGTAAAAAGACGGTCATAGCAGCATCAGCCCAGTATCCTCAGAATCACCCTGAAGTTTCACCCTTTGCTTGATGTTACCTTTATAAATTTATTACCAGGAAACATGGAGTGGATACAGAGGATCATTTTACCACATGTGCTATACAACATTTGGCCCCATGTCTGCACATACAAGCATAGTAATACATCCTTAGCACTTGGCAAGAGGAGACAGATTATCAAGTTATCCTGGAGTGTGAGAGACAGTGGATAATGTCATCATACCTACATGGGATTCCTGCCTAACCCTTATGAAGGAAAACATTGCATTGTGCACCTGAGGGTTTGAAAGGTACTTATTCATCCAATTTATACTTCATTTTTAAATCTAGCTGTCGTAAATATATGTCTTATATCATCTATATCTTATACTATTTTCTAAAAATGAAGCTGATGCCAGATCTCGAATACCTTGATGTTTAATACTAAAGGCAAAATAAATTTAACTCTTCTTACCAGAGAGCCATGGTTCAAAACTTGGCGGAGGAGGGGTTATACAGCAACAAGGAATTTGCACTCTAACATTAATAGAAAAACTAAACATCCCAGTTCAAAAACAAAACTGATTTGCTATAAAGCCTTTTCTTTAAGTATTATAATTTATGTATATTATTACTTCTGAAGTGGCAAGACAAACTTCAATGGTGACCTATATTCATCATTTCTTAATCATAAGGAAATTAATCACAAAATAAATAGTGTCTTATCTCTAGGGATCCCCAAACCTTTTTTTAAAAAATAACAATTCAGGCCAAATGCTGCCTTTCATTATATTCTACCAAATGCCAAATTAAAAGTTACCCAAAATCACACAAACTAAGTTTTTGCTTCATGTTACTGTGATGCATCAGCGTTTAGGCAGTAGTATATGAGATAATTCTGGGTTACAGTATGTCCCACCCTGAATAAAAATGGATGCTGCTTAGGAAATGACTGAAAATACTCTTACTGTGCAACTTTATTTATGTGTCAAGAACTATCTGATCACACTGAAAGTTGCATTCTTCAACAATGCCCTGGTGCCTTGAGGGTAAGCCTGCAATCCTATATACCAGAGGTGAGACATCTTTGGCACTTCAGAGGTTGTTGGACTCGCATCTACCACAGCAGCATGGCTAATGGTCATGGATGATGGAAGCTGTAGTACAACAACATCTGGAGGGTTTCCTAGTTCTGTTGTGAACCATATATATTCTACATGAATAAAGCTTAATGTTCTGAGTAGACCAATATATGATTGGATTATTAAATGATGCATATTGTGCTCTGTTTGGGGCTGCCTGTGGAAACTCTAGCAACTCTAGAATGTGGCAGACATATTATTAATAAGATCTGGTCCAATGATATCAGGAAAGATGTTGATTTGATCTTTAAAGGCCTGTAGGACCTCAATAAGTGCCTCATCCCAAATGTGCCCTTTCTCCAAATTGTGAGATTTTCAGATGAAGTGATGCTCTCTGGGCACTACTGCCAGCAAAGATAATGAGTAGTGTGCCTTCTATACAATGGTATACATCCTCATGGTTGCATTCCTATTTAGTAATTGGCCCATATGACCAATTCATAGGGGATATTTTTAAATGTTGTTAGCTGCCACAAAACCTATATTTTTGGCCAGATAATGAGAATAAACAAGCGTCAGGTATGCTGCACACAAGACAATTTCCTACACATATACCTATTCCATGTGGGAAACATGTTTTATTTGTTTAATACATTTATATACCCTACCTTGCATCCATCATGGAACTCAAGGTGACATATAGGAGCATAAATATAGTGTTGAACTTCTCCCGGTACACTGCAAACATGAAATTGCTCTTGAACGTCATAAAAGTGTGGCAAGCTTTTAAGATCTCCAGAATTTGTCACTAGGCTGACAAGATGTTATTTTAAAAAATGGGGTGAGTGGTAAGACGAAGAATTAAAAAACAACAACAACTAGAGCACTGGTCCTGTTACCTAGGGATGATGGGAGTTGAAGTCCCAAAACATCTGGAGGGCCGAGTTTGCCTGTGCCTGAATTAGACTGAAACAGTAGCCATGAGTTCAGTTTGTAAACTCAGTTCCAGGATGGAGATTTCAGGTTAAGATCCTTGCAGGTGCTACAGATAACAGGTTACACACCTAGGACTCTGAGATGAAAGCACAATGACTTACCTACACCATCAGATGTTCAAACAAGCTGGAAGTATATAACACATGTTCTTTTTTCCTTATCAACTTAGAACAGCTAGGCTGGTATTATCTCTCTTATATGAACACATGCACCTGCCTATGAAGGGTCAAGGACAATGCATACACCTCCTCTAGCAACTAGTTATGTCTCATTAGGAAGGCATTAACAATTTTGTGAGCCATTGCATTAATTTTTAGCACCCAAAACACTTTGTGCTTTGTAAATGGCAATGACCTCACAGTACAATCTCAAAAAAAGGGTTGCCATTCACTAAATGATAGCTCCTCAAAATGGACAGAACATGGTCCATTACTATTTATCAGTCTGGGGGGACAACAGAATTTTTGGGGGGATCATGTATTGCATCACATGCCCTTACCTTCTGAAATCAATGAAATTGGATATGCAAATATGATGTCTATAACCCAAGGTACTATTTTGGCTAGTGGAACAGAACATATTCCTCTGAAATCTCAAATGATGACCAGCACAAATTATGATCATGCTTATAAGGACCATTTAGTATTTACAAAAGCAACCTTCTCAGGGTTAACTTGGTTACTAATCTTATGACTAATTATCAAAAGCTGTAACACCAATTCTGTCCATAGTGCTATCTTCTGATGGACTGTAATGGTTTGGAGTGATAATGCAGGCCAGCTTCATGGATAATCTGTGTCTGTATTGTTGAGAACTGTGTTAGAAAACTGATTTTGTAGCCAGCAGTACTGAATGCTATGAAAAGCTGGTGTGAACGTAATGACATCAATTGTGCCAACACATATCAAAGCAAGTATTAATATTTGCTTTACACTTAATGCAACAGCTGACTTTTTGCCTTCAGGCCTCCAAAAAGCAGCCTGTTTTTAGATTGTTCACTTGGATATCACATATCTTGAATGTAACAAAAGTGTCAGCCAAAAACATATTTCCTTCCTCTTACCTCTTTGGCATAAAAAGGAGTAAAGCTTTAAAATGAACATATGATTATACAACACATGCTCATTCATTTTCCAGTTTGAATGCCAATTTACCATGAGCAGCGTTCACAATTTAGAGGTCTGGTGTTCAAGCAGATAGGTATTCAGTCCATATTTTCAGCAATGGGAAAAGCACAGGCAGTCAATGTTGGGTTTGGGGTACAGCAATTTCTGCATCCAGGAAGATGCAGGTCTGGGTGGATGTCATAAGGCAAGGCATCTTAACTGTGTTGAAACTTAGGCTGTGGTTCATGTGCCTGTTAACTCTGCATCTAATGTGCTCCCCTGCTGGTTTAGGAAGCGGTGTACACATGACGTTAAACAAAATCCACATATATTCTATTATGTGTCTATCCTGTCATTTCATATGAAATGCCGCATTTTGATGCATTTCTCCCCAACCTAGTTTCTGTATCAACTGAGAACAAGAACAAATAAATAAAAGCCATGGGTGGTATCTTTACACTGTTGCTATAATGGAAAAGGAGGGGAGGAGATTATTGCCAATTTGGGGAAAGCCATGCGCTTAAAAGCATGGTATATATGCAGTCATTTACTTGGAAATAGGTCACAGTGAATTCAATGGAACTTCCTCAGCTAAGGGTTGCAGCTTTAGACTAAGAGTAAGTCCCACAGTTCTTCTACGCAGGATTTATGTATGTATGTGTTTGAATGATTGGGTTGCAATCTATGCAGCCCTATCAAACACAGTAGGAAGTAGCTTCTAGTAAACAAGCAGTTATTTCAAAAAAAATATCATCCTCAGCACTTCACTGCCTAGAAACTGTGCCCAGGGACTACATGGGAATGGCAGAGATGACCGGCAGAATCCGAGACCAGGGGAGTGAGACAGTGGAAGAAGACTGGAAGAAATTTAAAATATATCTTAAAAACTGTTGTAATATTGAGGAGTGCTGAGATGCTATGGTGTTAAGAAACAGAGAATTGCAGCTGTATATCATAAATTTAAGGGAATTACAATGAAGATGAATTAATTAATTAAATGGAGGGTTGCTGATACAAGGGAAAAATAAGGATGCAGAAAAAGGGAGGTATGGGGAAGTCCGGGAAACAAGGTGAAGGAAAATGAGTTTATGAAATTATACATGTTTATTTGTGTGTATGTTTTGTTTTGTTTTGTTTTGTTGTTTGTGTATAATATATGTTTGGAAAATTAATAAAAATTATTTAAAAAAAAAAAAAAGAAACTGTGCCCAGGGAAGAGATGGGAGTACCAGCCACTACCTCTTCTTCCCTGCTATATTTGACCAGGCACAATCAAAAGGACTGGGCAAGAAATGGTTGCAAGGAGAGGCCACTGCTGCTTCTAATTGCTCACTTGCCACCTTGTTCGCAGAAGCTCTCTCTGCTCACTTACCCTTTCTCTTTCCACGGCATGGGTGGGAACGACTGAGAAGGATTTGCTGTGCACAGAGGAAGAGTGCAGGAGGCGACTAAATGTAATAGTTGCTCCTTGCGCAAGCAGCTGCCTTTACTTACTTGTACACCTGTTTTCTCCCTGTGGACAGAGGTGGCATCTCTCTCTTTTTCAAGGCCAGAGGTGGCTAATGTGATGCCCTCAGCATCCTTCTTGGGGGCTTCGCATTGCTTGGCCACTGTGGGAACAGGATACATGGGCTTTTGATCCAGCAGGGCTCTTCTGATGTTCTTATGTCCTCCAGAGGTTGCTGAATTTCAGCTCCCATGGGATGGCTCAGTTGGTAGAGCACAAGACTCTTAGTCTGAGGGTTGCGGGTTTGAGCCCCACATTGGACCAAAAGATTCCTGCATTGCAGGGATTTGGACTAGATGGTCCTCACAATCCCTTCCAACTCCATAATCCATGACCATTGGCCATGCTGGCTGCTGCCAACAGAAGCTGGAGTCCATGTTAGCCAGGCCCAACTTTCTCTCCAAGCTACCCAGAGAAACAGCAGGAAATCAGTTGATGTCTACCCACTGCCTCACCTCTTTCTTGGTAGCACTGTGAGGTGAGCTGCCCTAGCTGGAGAAGCATTCTAGCCAAAGCATATTTTTAGGGCGCAATTGGCGAACCTAATAGGCCTAGGAGTCCCTTCTCTCAGGTTGACTCATGGCCAACCTTCTCTCCCGCCTAAAAGACTCCTTGTCATTGGCGTCGCCTGGCTGCACAGGAAGCTGCCTCAGAAAGAGGAGGGGCGGCCGGGGCAGGTCCTCAGCCAAGCGCCGCGTGCCAGACTTCCCACGCCGCCTCCCCGACCAGGGTCAGCAGCACCACCAGCCCCGCTAGCGCCGCCCAGCTCTCTCTCGGCGGCTGGACGCGGCGGGCTCGGCTGCGCCTTAACTTTACCCCGGCGCGGGGCGGGCTTTGGCTACTTTGGCGGGAGAGGCGGAGTGGGGGGTACGGAGCCGCCCGGCGGCAGGTGCGGGTCTCTTCTGGCGGGGGCGGGGCCGCTTCGCCGGGCTCCTCGGAGCGGGCTCGCGAGCGCCTTTGTGTTGTGAGGGGAGAAAGGAAGAAGCCAGAGCCGGGAGACTACAGCGGAGCAGCAGCCACTGAGCAGCGGGCGCCGAGCTTTAAATGAGCATTCACACCGCGCGGGGAGAGCAGCGCGGGCTGGCTCGGACGGAGCGCGTGTGGAGGCAGCGAGCGCGTCCCCTCGGCTCCAGCAGGTAGGTCGGGCGCCAGGAGGAACGCGAGGCTGGGGGAGAAGAAGAAGCAGCAGCAGCAGAAGAAGGGGCAAAGCGGGAGGTTGTCTGAAGCAAGACAGCGAAGAAGAAAGGCTCTTTGGCGGGCAAGGGAGGAGGGGGGAGGCTCCGAAGAGCCAAAGGGAAACGCTGCTAGCGGGACAAGGCGACAAGGAAAGGAGGACACGGAGCCGAAGGGACCGCTATGGGAGTTGCTCGGAGGCTTGGGGAGATGAGAGTCCAGCCTGGGATGTCAGTGGTCAGGGTGGAATGAGAGGAAGCAGAGGGGCTGGATTGGGCGCCAAATGGTGATTCTGATCTGGAATCCTCTGTTTAGTGTGCTCTGGACCATGTTTTGGAAAGGGTGGTTCTGCCGTGGTCACTATTTTGCATTGCCCCCTCCCCATCCACACCGTTTCTAATTTTCCACAGAGGGGGTGGAGAATACTAATGATTTGGTTTGCGTTGATGGTGCGCGTCTTTGGCGCCTCGAAAGGATGGGCAGGTAAACCCAGGCGCGCTGCTGTGGACACTTTCGTCCAAACGGAAGCAAGCGTTTTGCTGCCCACCCATATTTTTGTTTTATCTAGGTCGCCGTCTTTCTACCTGTGGAATCTACCTGTCCAGGACAGATACACTGTGCTGTGCTTTAGTGTGCAAAGACTATCTCAGCAGCTCACAGTTCTGAACTTAATGATGTAAACTGAACTAGATGCCACAATTCCACGTTGTGGAAATGTGTGTGGTGAAATAACCATTGGTGTCTACTGGCACAGTTTGATACTGTGTACATAGAGCTTTCTGAAACAGCAACAAAACGATGTTTGAGGTTGTGTGTGTGTTTTTTTTAAAAAGTCTTGCATGAAACATTCACATTTGTATAGTTTGAGCAGATGGAAAAGCCTGATTAATACAAGAGGCTATATAATGTGAAGAAGGTGGATAATATGCACAGGTACCCAAGTGTAGGCTGTTAAAGCGTAGTAAGACTGTTGTAAACCATGTCTGCAATCCTATACACATTGTCCAGATAGTAAGCCCTATGGAACTGAATGGAGCACACTCTGGAGTAGAATCTAAGGAATTGTACTATAGATGGAGCCAGCCTTTTCAAAATATAATTGGATCTGGCATAACCCTTCATCAAATACCATTTTGATGACTATGTCTTAAGTTTAAACAAAATTAGGTTTTCTTAGCATGCAAAACTCTTATATTCTTGTGCTTGCCCTAGTATAAAAATTATCAGACACACACTGAGACAATATTGTGTTGCCAGCTGTGCCCAAAGATTTGCCTTTTCTCTGTGCTGATTGTTGGCCACTTTGTGTTTGCTTCTCATTTGCACCCTGTCATGTTGCCTTCTGCACAGTGATATCAGCAGTGACACAGAATGCTTGAGATGCTCCTGAAAGCCAAGAGCTTTGGTAATGAAGGTCACTGAGCAGGCATTTACCTAATGTCAGCAGAGTCATTCTTGTTCCCAACTTATCCCTAGAGGCAGAGTTCTTTAAGGTACTGAACTCCAGCCTAACCTAAATTTACCTGTAGATTACTGAATTGCAGAACTCTCTGGACATAAACATACAAGCCCCTCAGCGGAACTGATGTACTGCATTTCCCCCTTTTCGTATAGGCTGCATTTATTCAATAGTCCCATGCTTAGTTGGGGCTACCTATCTAATTAAATTCAGTGAGAGTTCAGTGAGTAAACATGCAAAGAATTGCAGTGCATTGCAACTAAATAAAGCATTTTTAAAAACATTTAGATTGAAACCTTTCTGTTCTGTTGAAGTAGCCAGTCTGGGCAGATAAAAGCAACATTAATAAAATGGCAGCGTCAACTGGAACCATTAAATTTATATTCAAATGAGTTGATAAATGCATTTTAATGAACCTAGTCAATAAATCATTATAAACATCTGGCAATGATTCAGACAGCTCCACATTATTTCTGTTTGAATTTGGGACAGAAGAATGAGATAAGAAGTCAATGAAAATGTAATTACCAGTGGCATAAATGTTTTTCTTAAATGGAATGTCAGGAATGTTAAAACGTTTTATGCGTTGATTCAGAAATTACCAGTGAAACAATAATGGATGTTGCATTGCATTTGTAAATGGAGTGGTATATGCTTCTTTCGTTCAGTGGAATATATTCATTATTTTTTCCCATTGATGTTGCCAGTCTTCCAAAATAAATGGAAATTTCAAATAGAATTGAATAAAAACAGTCAAATTTAGAACTTACATTAACAACCTTTGCTTTTATGTAATGTCTAATTGAAATAAGCAACTAATTTCAATTTCAACAGTGAAAGGACAGTGGAACTTGCCTCTCAGTAGACATGTACAGGATTGTATTGCCAATAGGTGAAGCATCACATATATTACCAACGTAACAAATGTTATAGGGGGTACAGAGACCTTTATTCCAATCTTTTCTGATAATTTTTCATTACAGCAGTCCATGTCATCTTCACCAATGAAGGCTTAAATGGGATGATGTGAAATTTAAAAATAACTTTTTCAAATAATTGAGATGTTTCAAACCAACATGGTTGAAGTTTGATGCAGAATTAGAATTCTGAATGATAAAATAAATATATAAAGCATTTATAAACCAGTTCATATTGTAGTTAAGAAGGTATAATTTCTGTTCACTTTACATATTTGCTCTGCTGCAGTGAAATTTATTTAAACATCCTCATAAGATGCAAGCAAACTTTAAAGGAAACCAGGTCAGGAATAGATTGCGGGCATACAATCTATGCAATTTATGTCCAGAAATAGCTACCAGATACAATATGACAAACTTCTTTTCCATGCACAGATCAGTTTTCTTTAGGGAAATATATCTTTAAATTTTGCTGTTGCAAGAGTCAATTGCAATATGGTTTGGGAGTATTTTATATGAGAGTATATAGCTGTCTAGAGACCAATATTGATCTAGCCAGAGTTGAGCACTTTTGAATTCCACTTATTTCAGTGGCAGAGATTTAGGAAGGCATACTTTTAATGAATGGATCTTAAAACTGCTTAACTGTAGATTGATCGTGCTAATAGCTCATTAATTTTATAAGGCTAATTTCCAGTACAGAGCTCATATGTGAATGAAAATATGATCCTGAGCACAGATTGGTGCTTAAATAATACTGACTTCTGGATTCAAGCATACTGTTGATGGGAATCACAACCAAAACAGTTTAGAAGATTAGTTTAGGGCAAATAAATCTATTGCTGATTTTATCATAGACAGCAAAGTAACATGCCTTTGGATTGAAATGACATACAAAACAAATATCTGCAACTGCATAATAAACTTCAATGAGATATTCATTGAAAATTTTGAATAAGACCATGGTATGTCTTCAAAGACCGGGAAAAGACAAAAGATCTGAAAGAAATCTTTACCATAAAGTTAATAAGAACAGAACCTTTTCCCCTGGCTTTCTTTTATTCTTATTGGGTGGCTTCTGATAGCTAGAGGCAATGAATTACTAATCTTAAAGCATATGATGTCATCACATTCTTCCACTTGATTGATCATCAAAATAGGACAATAATGGGTTCTGAAGTATATGCCCCATCCCCTTAAAATTACTCATTCCTTGCAGGGACTGCCTGTCCTGTAGTGCTAAATTTCAAGTAAAAAAAATCAACCTAATATGTAAATAAATGTGTACATTCCTACATTTAAGAATAAAAGACACAATGGGATTTAAACGGACAGAAAACTGCATGATCGTCCCCCTATGTGTGTGTGCCTGTGTGCGTGCTGTAGATATGGCTTTCGGAGAATGAATTTTAAGCTCTAATTGAAAGAGGTATGAATGCATTGGGCATTCTCGTTACATTTTGAACCTATTTTTCAATAAATTATTTTAAACTGGTAGTTTTCACAAATGGTAAGCAATTCATTCTTGATCTTGTTAGCGCACCTAGGCTAACAGGAGATGACTCATTTTCTTATTGACAAAGCTAAATTAGTTTACAAAAATGATATATAGTCTTCAGAAAGGTTGAATGGTGAGCTGAATTAACATCCAATTACAATTATAAATAATATAAAATTACAAGAGATGTTACATCAGTTGTCTATTATGACATCTATAATTTCAAAAATAATGTTAATAATATTTTAGGCTGTGGCCTTAACCCATTTTGCTTTCTTGGGTGTAGATTTTAGTAAAAACTAGTGCTGGGTGATGATAACATTTTAAGTGTTATATTATGGGAGAATTAA
This sequence comes from Podarcis muralis, assembly GCF_964188315.1. NCBI lineage: Eukaryota > Metazoa > Chordata > Lepidosauria > Squamata > Lacertidae > Podarcis > Podarcis muralis. The sequence goes on from NC_135656.1 coordinate 76,716,184, forward strand.
AATGAGCCTTATTTTACGGATGCAATATTAATTTGCAGAGCTTACAATGCATGGTAGCTGTTGATCTGATCCTTCCATATTGAAACAGTATCAGCAAATGTGGGATTATTCTGGAATGGAAAGAGAAAGGAAGGAGACTCAAAGTACGTAAGAGAGAAATTTTAAAGGCTCATTAGAAAATTATATTGTGGCGGTAGACTCTATTCTGGCCTGTCTATGACATGCCTGGGACTGATTTGGTTTTTGCAATTCTCCATTTGAACTTTCCTGTTTTAATTTAAATTTTCATACTTTATGAGGATTCTGTTGTACAGCAAAACAGAAGATTATCAGGAGTTCATTTACCAAAATAAGCATAATGTGTAGACAATGATTGTAATGTAAATATTACCTTTTGAACCCAAGGAGGGTATATGAGAAGGAGGGGTCTATGAGAGAGAGAATAATGAGGAGGGTGTACTATAGACTCCTCCCACAGGCAATGGTCACAGTGACCAATAAATAGGTTTTTACTAAAGTAATACACATAGGCCTCTTTTCAGTTCAGTCATTTTTAGCAGAGATCATTGAAACACATGACGTCTCCAATGATCATTTGATGTTGTATGCACAAAGATAGCAGATTAGATGCAAGTTAAAGACATCTTAAATTGGAACTGACACACTATAAACAACTAGTACAGACATGTTCTTAGGCTCTGCTCTCGATGCTCTCTGCAACATCACCTCAGTTCACTTCACTGGAACTTGTGTTGAAGAGGGCTATGCATTTACACTGAAACAGGATGACAACCTAGCACCCAGATTCAAAGCACTACGCATTGCACAAAGCAATTCTGAAATATGAACCTATTTTTGTACGACATTTTCCTTTGAGTCGAATTGGTAGCAAAAGGTCATTGTATTTCAGAACGGAATGATAAGCCAATAGCTTCACAGTATTTTTTGAGATACGTCTTCCAGATAGATGACTATTTTAACACAGATCAGCATTTAAATCATTTTATGTCTTAGCAGACCTTGTTTGTTTAGAGGAATCCCTCAAAATCATAGAAAAGCAAAATACTTTTCCCCCCCAGGCTATTTTAGTAATGATAATTATTCAGCTATGAACATTAATAATATTAGAGAATTAAAATGGTTTGAAGGTGTGATCATTAAAGCTTGTGAATATTTTCGTATGGTAAATAGATAAGACTTTTTAAATTTTATTTGATTCATTCATTTAGAGACAGAAAACTCAGATGGCATAAAATTGGTACAAGCACCATTTGCAGAAAGGAGGATTGGTGTTCACATCCAATAAGATCAAGGTTAGGGTCAATATTTTGCATTCTTTAAATCTGATAAATGGCATGGTTTGTTGACGCAACATTTTAATTGAAGCCAATAATTTGAACCCTGTGGAGATTTACAGAAGAGATAGTCAGCTGAACTGAGAGCGTTGTCTCTTGTAAATGTTAGTAGGTTCCTCAATCTGTAATTGTTATAATCTAGGAGAATTTAACAGGCACGCTTAACAAGCAATGGGTAATAGTGATACATGCTTGACCCTATACATGTAAACACTGACAAGTTCCACATAGTAAATTCTTAGTATAGTAATATTAAAGCCCCTCTGGAGCTAAAATTTGTATGCCATCATATATACTCTAAAACATAATTCTTCATGGAAAAAATCTCTTAAATATTGAATTAAATATTTAATTCAAATGCTCATTTAATATTTTTTCCTTGGAGTTATTTTTTTGTTCAGTTATTGAATTTAATAAGTGGTATAATTTTCTGGCTCTTGTCTGCATAATGCATTATGAAAATGCAAGTTGAAGGCAAAATGTGAATTTGAGTTCTGGGCCTTCTGGTGAATTTTAGGCAAGCACCAATGATATTGCTATAGTTAGTTATTCCTCAGTCACATAGGCATATCTGGTTGAATTTTAGAATCCCTAGTATGGTGAGAGTAATTCTGAGCCTGATTAATAAGCATTAATTCAGTTGTGGCTTCTTGACCTGGCAATGACTGCTTGAAGAATGACAATGAAAAAGTCATTATTGTGACAGAATTCATTTTGGAAAGACAAGGTCAGTTGTAGCCATGATTTAAGAAGCCAAAAGATGAGGTAATAATATCTTGTGGCACTGTAGTGATCTAATGATGGGAGACAAGACACACTGCTATTATATTATATAAACCTTTCAATATTCTAAGGAAGGCATACATGCAAAACTTGCTACAACTTTTTTAGCCAAAAGAATACAACCTGTATCAGTAGATACGGGGGGGGGGGATGTCCAAACCGTCTTAAATGTATGCTTCTGCCATACAATTACGAAAGCAAGAGATAAAACGAATCTAATTTCAGGCTAGTTGAGTAGGCTGAATGTCAAAATACAACTAAAATAAGTTAATAGGTCACCTGACATCTAGGGAAATGCTTATTATATCAGAATTCATTGCATTGGGTAAATAATTCCAAGCTATTTATGATCTATTGCTTTTCTGTTGATTGAATTTAAATGAAAACTTGCAGTTTCAAAGTGTTAGGTGTTTTTAAAGTCTTGATAAATCAAATAAGCATTTATTTCATTGGAAATCAGAAGCAAAAGTATATAATGGCTACAAGTAAAGTTGTATCCAGAGCCAGGAATGCCTTGAGTTAGTATAGTAAATTTCAGCTCCATACTATTAACTAATGTCATGTTAATTTCCTTTTTAAATATATGTACGTCAAACATAAGGTTAATTAAAGTTAATGGAGTTTTAATACTTACTTTTATGGGCCACTAATTTAACATGAATGCAAATATATTTATAAGTAGACGGGGGGGGGGTCTATATACTGCAACAAACCATGGGGACCAAGAGCTGTCAGAAGCTACTCTGCAGAGTAATGGCATCAGGTTGAGGGTATTTTGGAAATACTAAATTTAAGGATAAACTATAGACATTCATTTTTATGCTACATGCTTGATTATACTACAAACTTATAATCTCTTAATGGGGAGCATGTTCTGTTGAACTTAATTGTATTACTTTGGAGTAAAAAACTGAAGTACGCATACTTTAATGTCCTTCCCACTGAAATCAGTTGGATATTGTAAAATAACATTTTTCTTTATTAAGGTATGGTCTTTCCTCTTGATACTTTTTGATTTTAATTACCAGCTTTTGATATGAAGGGAAGTGCTGGTGTTCAATATGCACCAACACTGTTGAGAACAGATATGGTGCATTATTTCCTCGGACAACTCTACTGGCAGTATCTGTTGAGAGAAATATTTTTGTTTTCCTTAGCAATTTAAGATGCTGAGAAGGCCTCCATTCATATGTAGAATGAACATGAAACACTATATACCTTTGTCGCTTTTATTGACAAATGCATTTTTCAGCTTTGCAGCTGAATTTTACTTTCACTAACAGTTTCATAATTTTAGTCCAAACTAAGTTTTCTTAATGTATTTTCATTATCTCTACAGCTGTAAAAATAGAAAAACTAAAAAATAGAGAAAATAAAACTCAAAAGGACTTGAAATTCATTCTTATAGAAATTCAAACATGCCATTTATAACTCTATTCTCTTTATATTTAATTTTTATAATAAAAAGGATAAATGTATAAAAGTGTTTTATAATATGTGTATTTATATGTAATAGAATATTTTAAAGAGGAGAAAAAACATGAGTTTTCCCTTTAAAGTGGCCAGTATGTTTTTGCTCTGGCAATGCTAATGTCTTCTTCGTAGTCTTTTCAAATGAAAATGTAGCAGGATTGGTGTATCTGTTCCATGTTTTTTCAGTTGATAATAATGCGAAGTTGCTAGTTTGTGAAATCACAGAAGTCTATTGCAATTTTAATGCTGAAATATAAGAACTGATTGAGGAGCATATTTTAAAGCAGTCACAAGTATGCAGTGACTTCCTTGCTAGTCCATCATTTTTTCAATTATAATACACCAACTCAATTTTCTTTCGACACAACTTGCAAACAAGCATGTAATGAGTAGATATTGTTGTTTTTATTACCAGAATAGTCTCCATTTGATTGAATGCTATTTTGCCACCAGTTTACTTTATCGTCTTTCCTTGCCCATCAAGTGAGGCTGAGAATAAAATGTTTTTACTCAGAACATCCTTGAATTGGTATTTTGATGGGTTTATATAGCAAAGGGACACTCTCTAACATTTCTGCTTCTCCTGAGTTCTTTAAGTCATTTTGAGATATTTTTGGGTGACACCATATTCTTCTGGATCCACTACTGTCACGTGAGGCAGAGACGACATCAGTAGTACAGAGTGCTTTCCAGCAGTTGGTGGCCCAACTACAACCCTATCTGGACTGGGATAACTTGGCTACTCTAACCTATGCTCTGGAAACCTCAGGACTGAACTATGGCAATGCACTTTACCCAGCTGCCTTTGAAAACAGGTTGGGAACTTTAATTAATGCGGAAAGCAGCTGCCCAGCTGTTGACAGGTTTGAGACAAATAGATCACCAATTCTGTTCCCGTTACACAGGCTGCCCCTGTTCTTCTGAGCCCAGTTCAAAGTCCTGGATAGCTCAGGACCCCAGTATCTTATGGGATGCCTCTTCCAATAGGAATCTATCCAGATCCTTAGATTGGCATTTGAGACTCTGCTGCTCCTCTGAATGAGGCTTGGAGGGTGATGACAAGGGAGAGGGTCTTTTCCATTGTGGTCCTCTCTGTGAAATGCTCTTCAGAGCTTGGGCTGCCTACTACCTTCCCAGGCTTTTGAAAGACAAAAGAGTGGAGTTTGTATCATTGTTAGTGTGTTGTGAAAGTTTCCTATTGCTGTTATGGGGACGATGTGTGCTTTTTTATGTTGTATATGGTATATTATATTTATGTCTATTTTTTTACATGTAAATTGCTTGGAGACTTTTAGGTAACAAGTAACTATTAAATAGATAACAATAATATTGTTACAGTGTTGTGTGGGGAAGAAGTGGATAAAACACAACAACCATTTATCCATGTATTATGTAAATATCATCAAAAGATAGATGTTGCTTCAATATGTTGAAATGGTCATGAGGTTTGCTTTGCTGAAGAGACTAGTACCAAATGAACTTTAAATTATATAAATGGTTTGAGATACTGGAAGAACAATGGGCAAGTATGCATTTTTTATAATATTGTGCATTCCTCCTTTCCAGTTGCTCACAAGTGAATAATTGTTGTTTTCCCGTTGTTATAAATAAGTATCTGCATTTTCCTGTGTTCTGTTCATAATGCACAGTGGAGGGCTCCCATTGTACACCCTGACACTGTGGTAAATTAAAATCATCATCAAAATGAACGACAAAGAGTTATATATTCAAAAAGAAATGTAAATAGTAAAAACATTCCCTCTTTGTCTTCAAGGCTGATACATTTAATGGGTTCTTTTCAAATGGTTCAGCGTTACAAAGAACACACTACTGAGAAGGAACTGGATTTGAACCAGATGCTATCCCCCCCCCCCCCTAAAAGGTGCTTCACAATCTATGATGTTCTTTCCTCTGTGTTCTTTCTAGGAATACAAATTAATTCTCCTTTGTTCAGGTGCCCACTTAATCTGATTGGTTTGGCAGACAAAGGAAGTGGAGGTGTTGCCATTTCTTCAAGATCCTTAGCGGGATTCTCAGCCTCAACTGGGAACAGGGACAAAAAGAGAGAGGCTCAAAGCCTTCCCTTGTGTAGAGCAACTGGATTTTCCCTTTCACATTCTCTCTTCTTCTCTGTTCTTTCACATAAAGATCAAGGACATGTGTATCCGAATGTTCATGAGGCCTAGTTCTTGATACATTGATTTAAACAGAGAGACAAGCTTGGCAAGATACAATGTTGAAAAACAGGGTCAAAATCTGAAGTGACTTACTGCTTCTATTTTTAAATAACTCAGTACACTTAAGTTCATGCGAGATAAGAAGTAAGATCCACATTTTCAGAAAACAACCTCCACTTGATCCACTTGGTGCTTAAAATGCATTCCATTTAGTCAGTTGTGCTCAAGAGTGCCATGACATTCAGCATTTCACGGATGAAAACATGGACACTGATATGACCCACTGTCCCATTCTCACACCAAGGATCACTGCCTATGGCAGCCCTCTCCTCCATACTGAAGGCTTTCCCCCATCAACTATATACTGTATTTATCTATCCCCCACAAGCTCCCGAAGGAGGTATTTTACTAACCTGGTCATAACACTTTCCCTTTACTATCAGAGTAGCCATTAGAAGGAGAACAACAGAATGGCAGTTCACGTACTTTTAGACTGCTCTACACACGTAAGAATGAGGTGACAGAATTCTAAATCACCATGTTACTCCAGGAAGTAGTTGGAATGTAGAATTTTCAAATGTCCTCCCCTACATAAACATTTGCTGCGAGAAAAGAACTAGCATACCAGAAGAAAGTCTACAGAGCCCAACTCTCTGCCTGCTATTCTTGTTTCTGCTTACAAGAAGCTTTTGGGTCGAATTCAGCATCACACATTGCAGTTTGCCAGAGAAAACAATTCCCCTTCTCCTCCCATGTACTGTACTAGGGTTCTTTCAACCCCCCACAGAGCCAATTTGTTGTGCAAGTGGAAGCCGTCACAGAGTGCTTGTGCTGACAGGAATCATTAGGTGAATCCCACCCTTTGTTTCTTTATTGTCAATTTTTTTTATATAAAAAAAAGGTAATCCCCCTCCCACCCTCTGAAGCGGTACTGGCCATCTTCCCACTTCATTCTGTTGCATGGGGCATCGTATATTCATTTCACCCTCTCCCCAGATGTAATTTCCCCAGATATGTGGCAAAGCAGGGCTGAAACCTGAGAAACTCTTAATGCATGTATATGCAGTGGCGTAGCGTGGGGGGTGCAGAGGGTGCAACATCTGGGGTTAGGGCAAATCCACAGGTTAGGGGGCGCAAATCCACAGGTTAGGGGGCACAAATCCATGGGTTAGGGGGCGCAAATTACTTGCCTTGCCCCGGGTGCTGACAACCCACGCTACGCCGCTGTGTATATGCACATCAACGACATTTTTAAAAGGTATCCCCAACATCTCCCCCAAAAGGCAAAATTGAGACAAAATGGTTAAGGGGACTAGAGAGAGGTACCAGAAATTGAGGATGGTTGCAGAGCATGTTACACTAACATTTTAATAATTTGAGAAATAGTACAAATTACGTTTGCACATGGTTGTTGATTTGAAATAAATATCACATATGCAATTACTGCGAACATGGCATAAGCATATAAAATGTGAAACTTGAGGGCTTCTTTACACAATATGGCTGTGACTGCCAAACCTTATCAGCAACACATTTTTTTCACAGCATAGGGACAGAAGTTCTTTGGGGTTGTGGATGTATAAGAATTAGAACAAGTTGAGCAAGTTCACGGCATGTTGTTTGAACTGCTGCCTTTATATAGCAGCTGTATCAGATGAAGCAGCCCTGAGGATGAGTTTGTAACCCATTCATAGCAGTTACAACAGCTGATACTCTTTGATGAATCTACCTTTGTATGGCCACTCTGAATTTTATCTCCATTGTTTCTGAGGCTACGCAGGGCCTACTGGATTCAAGGGCAAAACACTGGTGCTTTGGAACTGTGTATGCTTCATAGGATAATCCAATACACATAAATTCGAGTGGGTTGGATCCAGACTTAGTAACAGTTAAAGAAGACCTAGTGAAATGACTTAAGTTATAATAACTAACCCGAACCGTCTATTTCAATGGCTCTATGCTAAGTATGCAATCCACAACCCGACTAGGCAGTGGGATTCTTAACAGCAGTGGGGACACATCAGTTGTCTTGCTGGTCATGCTGTAATGGAATTGGGATAACAGTTGGACCCAGTGCCGTCATGTGAAAGCAAGAGCTAGCTTGGGTCAGCTTAGCTCCTTGTCCTACCTGCTGAGTTCAGTGAGGCTTACGTCTAGGGAAATGGATATGCAGTTAAAGTAGAGTTGAAGTACCAGAGTACCCATACTATAGCAGCTTAGGTATGTTCTGGAAATAGACATTTGAAATGTGACATTTTGAATTTTATACATTTACTGACAATTTTTAAATGTTAAATGTTCAAGGGATAATATAATACTTTTTGGTTCCACCCCACCTCTCACTTGATTCTTTCCTGTCCATACTGTGGCAGCATTTCACTGGATAACTGTGAGAATGCCATGGAGCCTACCAGTAGCTGCATACCAGCAAGAGTGCTATCACAAAGAAATGGCTCAGGCATTTTTAATATCGGGCACTGCTGCTGGATTTGCTGTTGCCAAAACACAGTATGGGGAAATTCTAACATACCTCTTCCCGTCTCAGTCATCCACATCCTAGACGGTTATTTCACAATGCAATTAGCTCCTCCAAGACATTATCCACCTTCCCCCACCTCTCCGAGAGAAGAGGCAGAGATTTTGCAACATGCAACGGCATGTTGTTGTCAGCCTTATTGAATTCCATAATGGATTGAGGGTGGTGGCCTTGAAAAGTATTCCAAAATCATGTTTTCAAAAAAGGTTAAAAGGGGTGTTTGGACCCAATGTCACTACAACATTGGGTTCAGCCATGGCCACCAACACTTACTGTGAGCCATTAATCTACTCCAAGCTTGTCTAGCACCTTACACAGCATAGGAGTGCCACACAAACCCTTGCACAGCAAAGAAGCACTGTGCAGGGGGGCTTTCTTCAAGGTTGGGGAAAATTAGAGAGGACGGGGGGGATGCTGTTAGTTCTGAGCCCCATCCTTAAGGCTTACTGAGTAGGCTGAACTGCACAAGGTGGTGCTCAGAATGGCAGCTGCTGCTGCTGCTGTGCAAGCTTTTATTGTACCACAAAGCACCAGGAGTGGGCTGTTAGTTCCTAAATCCTGTTTAGTGTACAAAAATTGTTTTCCTTATAAAACATCCATCATTCTGCCTTCCCCATAACACTGAGTGCACTTGCAAGTACGAGGATAAATCTAGTTCAGAAACCACTGGATGATTTGTCAACGGGTGCTTTTAAAAAAATAAATTGCACTATTTATTTTCTGCTTGAAATTCCCTAGTTGGTGGCTAAAGGAAATTCTCTGTTGATCCATATGGTGCATAATGAGTTTGTTGTAGTGCTTTGATGTGTGGATGCTTAGATATAACAGAAGGATAAGGGCACTTACTGACTGGGAAAGCTTTCCGCAAATGTTAAAAGGATGGCTTGTGCCAGACAAATACAGATTGACTTGTAATGATTTTTAATTTAATAATGGCAACATCCACTTTCACAATTTGAGAGATAACATTAAAAAGGTAGAAATCTATCATTTCCTAGTTGTATCTTTTATGAATATATTCATCATTTACCTCTCTGAAAATACAATCTGATAGCTGCAGCGGTGGCTAATTAATTTTTCACTGCAATAGGTGTGCAATGAGATTTTTTCTTCCAGATAATTAGTAAGTACTGTAGCCCTGCTCTGCTATTAGATTCACTCAGACAGTTATTCATCACAGGAACTCAAGGTCTGCAGTGAACTGTCACTACACTTATCTGGCTTAATAAAGATAGTTATATAACACTTGCTTCCCTCTAGCTGATTGAATTTAATTTCCCAAGCCGCCACTGGCTTATAATGCTGAGTGTCGATCTGCAAAAGTGTTTCTCCCCTCTCCTCTCTGCTTTTCTACTTGCATCTGTATTTGAGGGTTATTAACACAAACCAGCTCAGAGTGATGGCTTGGACACCAGAGAGTCTAAAAGCCTCTAATAGCCATAATAATAGAGTTGGTTGAAGGATACTGGTTGCCTAGGCAACTGTGCACGTGCCATACAAGATAATATAACTGCGCTGGTAGCGAAATCTGCACTGCATTTCTATTCCAGGAGTTTTCTGCCATGTTGTGTTTTACACAGCATCCTAAATTTCTGAGCAGACAAATAATGTAGTTAGCTAAGTTAACAGATTCCTTTTTACATAAACAAGAAGCCTTGTGTTGTTTTCGTGAGTCCATAATGTTTGCCAGTGTGGCGCACAATCCAAAAGCTCACATCTGTGTCTGCTTATGTGTCAGGAGAAGTTTCTTATTTTTCACCATAGCGTCCACACCTCAATCCATTAAACAAGGTGTTTTTAAAGCTCCCTAAATATTAGACACGGGACTAAGAGAAATGGTGTTGTGTCAAGCGCGCGTGTGCACACACACACACGTGTGACATGCAATCTGTTTGTGCATGCAAATGAATTTGCTGAATTGTGGCCTCTAGATCTCATAGATTCCTGTTAAAATCATATTCTGTATAGATCACAGCTTTGGCACAAAGTCACAGAGACAAATAAAAATGGTAAAATTCTTCATACACTAGAAATGGTTAAAAAAAGGATTAAAATTCCTGTTTAAATAATAGCAATAATAAACACTCAGTGCCTTTTGAATGCTCAAATTGCATATTACAATAATCTTTGAAATATGATTCTATAAAAAGGGGTGCCAACTCTTTTCTGCCTGTGGGTACGTTTGCATTCCAGAGAAATCATCATGTTCCCCTGACGTGTTCTGCAAATCTCCTGTCTCCAGCTGTAACTCCATACACTTTGATTTGGCTTAGGAGAAAGTATTTTATTGGCTTCTCTCAAGACTAATGTCAGTGGTGGGAACAGGACACTCAAGGAACGGCCTCTGTGTGCAGTAATACATTGGTGCCGTGTGCTCTGTAAGGTAGTATTTATTTGAAGATGATGGGAGAATTAAGGTAAAGAGATAGTGGCTTGCCAAAGGCAAAATTGTGAGTTTGTTGCTGAGGTGAGTTTTGAAGTAGTTACTTCACAGCTCACTCTCTTAACCACATTACAACAACTCTGTTCACAGCTTTAAAAATGATCTTAGATGCTACTTCACAACAACTCTATAAGACAGTTTAAAGACTGTGAGCTTAAAGACATTGAAAGACTTGAAAGGCTGGTTATGGCTCTTCCGTCCTCCTGGTCAGCGGCGGTTGCGGCCTGACGCGGCACCTCCTCTTTTGCCCGGACGCGCCACCCCATCTTACCCGTTCCTCTTGGCCACCACAGAGACTCACAGGTTCCCGCCAAACCCATCCATTCAAATAGACCAATCCGTGGCAGCTCCCCCTGGGGGGGGGCTGACAGAATTCGAATCTGGATCTCATTGCTGACATCCAAATCCAGCATTTCAGCAACTGTATAATTTGCTTGTTGGACATTTCTATTGGTACCAAGATAACAGAATTATGAGACTGTATAGCTACAAGTGCCGGGTAGGTGATGTGATAGACTGAAGTTGGCATGTGCATACTCTATACCCCATTCAGATGCCTGGATCATACCCATAGCTGAGGTATCTCAAGGAAAAATAATAGTCATATGTTTTAAACAAGTCAACAGAGTCTCTGAGGCTGCACACCTTAAGAGTTGGTGATAATGTAAGAGCAGAATTGGTGATTACCTAGTTCTTAGTTCACACACTTACAGCCACAATGCTTTCATTCTGATGGTACACTCTGATGGAGCACCTTTCTTTTTTAGAGCAACATTACAGTCCCACCTCTGTAATCACTCTTCGGCCATCCTCACTACGGTGTATGGGAGCTGAATTACTCCCATTCCAAAGGACCAACACAGCTGCCTTTCTGTACGCACCAGTAGTTCCCTTCTGCTGTTCTTATTTCCATGTGCTTGATTTGCTGATTATATTGTCCCTTTTCCCCTCAAGACTATATCATCATCACCATTCTCCTCCTCCTCCTCATTATATGCATGCACTCTTTTTCTGTGTGTTGAGATTCCTGCATTGCATGGGGTTGGACTAGATGACCCTAAGGATCCATCCCAACTCTACAATTCTATGACGGTGGCAATGGCACTCAGACTAAACTCTGCATGGAATATCTTTATCTATCACCCCATGTAACATATATGACTTATTTGGCACTACAGAAAGGATGATGTGCGTGCACCAGCTAAGGCCTCATGATTTTTGATGCAAACTGATTTGTATATGTATATATTATTTAAAAGCAGCCACACTCCTTAGTTAGTGGCACATTTTCCATGCTTCCTTGGTGCTGCCCACACCTTCCATCCCTTCTCTAGAACAGTGTTTCCCAACCGGTGTTCCGCGGCACACTAGTGTTCCGCGAGACGTTGCCTGGTGTGCCGTGGGAGGGAGGCGGGCGAGTCGGGCGGCGAGAGGCGGGGCGGCGGCGGCATCTCCTGCTGGATGCAAATCCAAACATGGCGGGCGCCTCCCTCGCTCCTTTGTAGGCGGACCATCGAGAGAGAAAGAAAAGGAGGCGAAAGAGCGAGAGAAGGCGCCTGCGCGGAAAGAGGAGCGAGCAGTGCGCCTGCGCGCCGCGGCGCCCGAGTGCAGTGAAATTCCGTGAAGAGGGGAGGGGGAGCTGGAAAAGAGAGAAAGGAAAGATTTTTCATTTTTTTAAAAAAAAAAAAAGGAAGAGGGAAAGAAGAGGAAAAGCGGCAGAAGCTGAGGGGAAGGTTTCCGTGAGGGAGAGAGAGAGAGAAACGCGGGGCTGGCGGGACCCCTCCTCTTCCGCCACGCGTTGCCCGCCACCGCCTCAGAATCTCCTCAGGAGCGGCGGCGGCTGCTCCCCCTCGCCCCCTTCCTCCCCCCCAGCCCCCTCCCAACCCCCGGACGAGGGACGCGAGGCGGCGCCGCTGAGAGGACGGGAAGGCCCCCAGCGGCGGGGTCGGCTCGAGCAAGGAGGGGCGAGCGCTAGCCGGCTGGCTCTAGCCCGGCAAGAGGAGGAGGAGGAGCACTCCGTCGCTTCCACAGCGGCCGCCCCACACTCCCCTCCCCGGGCACCGGCGGGGAGAATGACGGAGCTCCAGTCCGCGCTGCTACTGCGGAGACAGCTGGCAGGTCGGTCCGTCCGTCGGTCGGGGCAAAACACACCACAGCGCAGGCAGAGGCAGGCAGGCCCGTCTCTCCCTGCCCCCCCTCGGACCTGGCCGGCCTGGGGTTTGCACCCCAAACATTCATGTCCACCCCAGCTACACAAGCCACACCTTGCTCTCAGTTCGATCTGTCAAATAACTCACCTATCATTCACATAAAGAACCTAGTCTATCCTCAAACGTCAGAATGTACCTCCTCTCTAGCTTCCCCCACTTCATCTAGGCACTTTCAGCCCTTACTTAACCCACCCCAGCCTGCTTACTCTTCCTTCATTTGCTATAAAAACTAAATACAGAGAGAGACTGAGAGCTGTTGACGAAGAGCTACGTGTGTGTCTTTCTTCGATTCCAGCCAGAATATCAGCTTTGTGTTCAGCCAAACAGGCCCAGGTTGCGCACTGAATAAAGTATTTTATAATTTTTCATATTTCTGTTTACTTACTATTTCATAATAAAGTAATTATAAAATACTTTCTTTGTGTTTATTTGATTCCTATTAAAGAGAGTTACTTTATATATAGTCAATATAGGCACAGAGTTAATTTTTTAAACATTTTCTAATGGTGGTGTGCCTCGAGATTTTTTTCATGAAACAAGTGTGCATTTGCCCAAAAAAAGGTTGGGAAACACTGCTCTAGAAGGAGAAATGTAGGGGAATTGTAGTGGTTTGGACTTCAGTAGAGAATATGACTCTTCCTATCATTTCCAGATGAATAGCAAAGTTTCATAATATGCTTGGTAACATATTAAAAGCAACTGAGCATTGGTTTGGATTCTGACCAAGTTAGTTAAACTTAATTCCCATTAAAATCAAGTAATTGCTAAGTTGTCTCATGATTGCAGTGGGGACAGAGTTCAACTAACTTAATTTATATTCAACCCAGTGGATTTATATATGGTTGCTGGCTGCAGATACCAATTTTTTGGGTTTAGCCACTGCACATGTTACTTGATTCTCAAACATTTGGTGAAGGATGAGCAAAAAAAGGCAATCTGTGAATCAGCAGGTGTATCTGCTTAGCTTCAAAATGTTGATAAATAGCAATGCCTCGCATGCTTTTCAAGTTCAGTTTTCAGATATACTTTATGCCACTTTTTAACTCTCAGATTAAGAAGAATTGGAAACAGCAACACGGAAAAATGGGCTGAGAATAAAACTTCACTGGGGGAGTGTCACAGTCTTACAATGCGCTTGTTTATCCCCATTCTGTTCTGGGGTCCCTGGTTTCCCAGGGCAGCCACTAGTTGAGCAGGAAGTAGGAAGTAGGCCACTGTCCAGTTCACAGCATGCTTGACAATGCATTGCAAACCATGACGAGGGGGATAAAAGAAACACTAGCTGCTGCCAGTTCTCCAGAGGAGACAACTGCTTACTATTTTGAAGGTCTCTAACATACTTCTGGCATTTCAGAACCTGTGCTTCCATGTCAAAATCTGGAATGGAATTCGTATTATCCTGTAAAGTATCAATCTAGCATTGGCTTGTGTATGTCTTGTTTGTGAGATGTTTCCTGCTGAAGATGAACGCTTATGAAAGGAAAGATTTAGAAATGCTTGTTCCTAACATTGTTATCTTCAGTGATTACCTGCAGGTTCCTTTTACTCTAGTCATCAGCTGTGGGTAATTTGGAATGCCATTTTCATATTCCCAGTGAGTTCTGTTTTTCTTCAGCTTATTATCTTTCTTAAATCATCTTGTTGCAATTCAGAAAAGCATCTGGTTAATTTAATGGCAATCCATAACTCCCTTATATTATAACTTCCTTTTGGCTGCCCTGTCTCTTGATATCATTATTTTTTTATTTTATTTTTTGCATCCTTGGAGAGGAGGGTGTGTTTCATTCTGGCTGATTAAAGCTAATTGGGGGAAATAGTTGTAAGGTCTCCTTTCATTCAGAAACAAACTCATTTTCCATTAAAAAAAAATCTTACTAAAGGAGCTGTTATTTGAGCCTGTGTGGTGCTGTATTACTTTTATGATAATTTTAGTTTTCTTCAAGCTTCTATGGTGAATGGGACTAGTGAATTTCTATATCTTTTTTATTGTGGAATTTACAACCCTAAAATTAGGAGTGTTAAGCCCCCTGCTAGGCATGCTCATCCCTTTGATGCCCTTACACAGGGTCCAGTTTTAACAGCCTGACAACTAAGCATATTATCTGAATATGTCCCATTATTTTAACAGACAGTGCTACCACACCAATTCAGGTGCTTACTGTGGATCATGGTATAAAGCACATTACAGAAAAATTGTGCCAGAATATAAGTGCTTAGGACTGAATGTGCCACTAGTGCCTTACCATAACCTGGCCTTCCATTTTCTGAAATTTTTCTTCCACTGTGAAAGAAGCTTCTGTTTTTCTCCCTCATTCTTAGGGCATTTTAGAATTTCTTTATAATTTCAGTGGATTTGGAACTTACTTTCATCATGATGAGGTGGCTGAGGGTGGTGTGTATGTTTTGCCTTCCATTAAAAATTGATCCAGTACTGAGTTGCCTTCCTAGCTACCCATGCTTCCTCATCTGGAGGCCCCATGGGAGGAGTAATGGCATGATGTCATCTCCTAGGCTTTAGCTGAAGCACTGGACACCCTGGGAGGCTGCAGAATACACACCAGAGATGGGGTTTGTAGAATGAAAGGACACAGGCGGCCATTTATTTTAGCATGCCCTCTTAACTATTCCACAGTACTGTCTGACTCCATCAGTAACTTAGAGAACTACAAGGACAGAACCAGTAGATAAAGACTGCTTAGATAAATGACAGCAGCGGTTTCAGCCTGGCATGGCCTTGGGTGAGCTGGGAGGAGAGAAAGCCTCTCGTGCAGTTGGCTGGCTGGCGTTATCAGCCCAGCCATCCATGGGGAGTATGGGGCTTCCATACCTTAAACAGGCCAATTAGAGACCAGACAGCAGGATGGGAATTTGGAGACAGATCTGGGTAAACCTGTCTTCTCAGGTCCACCTCCAAAATTCAAAAGCAGGCTGTGCCACCTTCCTGCATTCCATCCACCACCCTGGTAGATATTTGGCCCTGCCTGAAGGTAAGCAAGCAGTGCATCCATATGTCCTTGCTGTGGAGTGAATCCGTCGCTGTATTTGGGGCCAGGGAAGAATTTTCTTTGCAGACCAGTCGGGCCGGTCTGGGTTTTTTGCCTACCTTGCAGCAATTGTCACATCTTTTTGTCACAAAAAGGCATTGGGCTGGATCCTTTTTATAATCAGGGTGGGGGGCAGGAAGGAACCTTATTTCCCCTATCCTATGGATGAAAGTATCAGGATACCCTGGTAAGGGGGTCCCAATGGGAAGGATTATGTCCACATGGACTTCTGGTCGGTGCCAGCGCTTAATGGCGGTCCTACCTCCGGGCTCCGGAGAAGGACTGCTCCGCAAGTTCGGGTCTTACCCGCTACGGCGAGTGGGGGACCCCTAAAATCCCAGGCGCGGAAGCCTGAGAGCAAGGAGACTCGGTGGGCACCTTTGCGCCCCCCGGTACTGCGAAAGAGCCTTTTTAAAGGCTCCGGAGCGGCATCGGGAGTGAGCGCGGTGCTGAGAGTCGCTACCCAGCCTGTGGAGTGAAGCCGCGTCGCCATTAGCGGAGAGCGCCGATTCCTTCCTGAAAAGAAAATCTGGACTGGATTCCCGTGAGTAAGAAGGGAAAAAAATTAGGAACCTTTAAAATTAGAAAATTTGGCTGAAAACGGGAGGGCAAAAAATAAGGAAGTCTGCCCCCCCCGGACTGCAGGAATTTAAAGCAACGAAAGACCTCGCTGCAGTTATAAGAAACTTAGTTGCGAACTGTCAACCCTGAGCTGTCAAAAGTATCTCTTCCCTCCAGATCGGCAGGAGAAGGGGGAAAAAAGACAGTCTTGCGAAGATACTTTTAATTTAAAGGGAAACAAAGTTTTTCACTGCTCTGATCCCCGGGGACGATCTGCCAGGACTTAACACCGGGAAAACTGTTCTTTAAAATAACTTTGAAGTGGATATAGACTATACCTTAAATGGTGAAAAAGTTTTAAGACTCTTAAGATTTGAATGGGACTTTGTTACTGATATTGGACTATCTAAATTTAAACTGGAGAAGAAGTTTTACAACTTTAATGGCGGACTTGAGATTTCTTACATCCGGCTTTCTGTCTCTTTGTTGTCTCTAACTTGGAAACTTTTAACTGCTCCCTCTTGAGGGCTAAGAGGGAAAAAACTGCAAAGTAACTGACTAATAGTGGGATTTTCCATTGCAAGTTTTTCCTGTGAGAACGGCCTTGGGATATGAGTGGCACGGCAGAGGAGATAAGAACCAGATCTAAAGCTAAACTAACACAAAAGAAAAGAGGTTCAATCTCTGGCAACACAGTGCCTGCACCGGATAGTGCGACAGCAGCATCAATGGAATCTATGACACAGGCACTGCTTAAAATAAATCAATCCCTAGAGGCCTTAACAAAGCAATCCACAGAAAACTCAAAGAAATTGACAGAACTTACAGCAAGATTGGATTTGAACACTACATCAGTGGCAACAAATACAGAATCTATAAATAGACTGATTCAAGAATCTTCAGAAACGAGGAAAATTGCAGAGAGTGCGAAATCTGTTGCAGGTGAGACACAGGAAAGACTTGTGCCGATTGAGAAAAAGGTGAATGAGCATGAAGCGGCCCTCTCCTTACTGGAATTACAAAGGAAAGAACGGAATCTGAAAT
Organism: Podarcis muralis; assembly: GCF_964188315.1. NCBI lineage: Eukaryota > Metazoa > Chordata > Lepidosauria > Squamata > Lacertidae > Podarcis > Podarcis muralis. Next base: position 76,733,810 of record NC_135656.1, read on the forward strand.
TTAGACAGGTTCCAGAGAAAGAAGAGGACAATCTGGCGGAGTTTCTCACAGAGGCAATTCTGGAAAATTGGCAAGGAGATCTGGAGGAAGATGAAGTGGAGATAACAACTGCTTTCAGACTTGGTAGAAAGCAAAGCAAGAAGTCAAGGGATTGTCTGATCACCTTTAGAACCAAAGAGGAAAGAGACAAGATACTGAACCTTCACTATCAAAAAGCTTTGGTGATTGGAAACATTCAAGTCCAAATCTTTAAGGACATCCCTAAATACATCTTGGAAGTGAGGACTTTTTACAGAGACCTTGCCAATTTGTTGAGGAAGAACTTTATACCCTTCAGGTGGGAATTTCCACAGGGGTTGTCCTTTAACTACAAAGGGAAGAAAGTAAGAATAAGAACAGTACAGGAGAAAGAGTACTTTTTGGAGAGAAACCTAGAGGACCTACAGAAAGGTACGGTGGACCCGGCAAAAGAAGGACAAGGATTAACACCAGAAGGAGGAGGGCTAACGGACATTGCAAATCTATCATTTGGACTACCACAACCGCCAACTGAAGAGGAAGAAAAGCTTGGAGCAGTCGGAGGATCAAACATCTAACAAACAAAATGTCTCTGCAACTTCTAAGCTGGAATTGCAATGGTTTGAACCATCCCAGAAAAAAACGACAAGTTTTTCACATTTTGAAAAGGGAACAACTGGATCTGATATGTCTACAGGAAACTCATATAACCAGAGCACACAGGAAACTGTTGGTGAACAAAAGATTAGGACAAGAATTTATATCTTCCGATAAAGTAAAAAAGAGAGGAGTAGTGATTTATGCAAAAGAAAAATTGGACCCAAAATTAAAATTTAAGGATGAAGAAGGAAGATATCTGGCAATTGAAGTACAGATTCAGGGGGAAAAATATTTGATAATTGGAATATATGCACCAAATGATGGGAAGGCAGAATTTTTTAAGAAGTTGCATGAGACTTTACTAGACTATCTCGACTGCAAAATAATAATGATGGGGGACATGAACGGAGTGGTTTCTACAAATATGGATAAGGCACAAAGACAGACAATATCTAAAGAAGGAAGACTACCAAAGACTTTCTTCGAGATGACGGAAAATATGGACTTGATTGACATTTGGAGAACAAAGAATCCTCTCGAGAGAGAGGGAACTTTTTTCTCGGAATCTAAAATGACATGGACAAGAATTGATCAAATCTGGGTATCTAGTGTGATGGCTACAAAGATTAAAAAAGTAGAAATCTGCCCAAAAACATGCTCCGACCATAATGCTGTAAAGATGGAAATGAAAATGACAACAACTGGATCCTTTAGATGGAGAATGAATGACTCCTTATTTAGAGATGAACAATTCTGTAAAAAGGCCCTAAAGACATTGAAAGATTACTTTGAGATAAATTTGAGAACAGATGTTGAAAAAAGAACAATTTGGGACGCGAGTAAAGCCGTGATGAGAGGCTTCCTGATACAACAGAATTCAATCAAGAGGAAAAAGCAAAATGAAAGGAAAGAAAGAATTTTAGAAAAAATGAAGGAAGGAGAAAAGAAACTGAGGTCAAAACCAAAGTCTCAAGAAATTTTGAGAGAGATAAAACATTACCAGACGCAATATATGGAATTGACAAATCAAGAGATAGAATGGAAAATTAAACAAATGAGACAAAGGACTTTTGAGTCTGCAGACAAATGTGGGAAGCTCCTTGCATGGCAATTGAAAAAGAGGCAAAAATTGAATACAGTTACCTGTTTGGAGATAGAGGGAAAGAATATTCATAAGCCAAATGAGATAAGTAATTGTTTTCAAAGTTTTTTTAGGAAATTATACACACAAGGGCCAGTGAACGAACAAGAAATAGAAGAATTTCTTAAAAATCATGGACTACCGAAAATTTCAGAACAAGGCAAGTTGATTCTGAATGAGAAAATAACAGAACAAGAAATAGAGGAGGCCATTCAAAAGGCACAACTGGGAAAGTCTCCAGGACCAGATGGATTGACGGCCAGATATTATAAAGCTTTGAGAGAATGTTTAGTGCAACCATTGAAAGAAGTCTGCAACGAAATACTGGAGGGGAAAAAGGCACCTGAAACGTGGAAAGAGGCTTTCATCTCACTTATACCAAAGACTGAGACTGAAAAGAATCAGGTTAAGAACTACCGCCCGATATCATTACTAAATGTGGATTACAAAATTTTTGCAGACATTTTAGCAAAAAGACTGAAGAAAGTATTGACAGGTGAGATTCATAAGGATCAAACTGGCTTTCTCCCGGGAAGACACATGTCTGACAATGTGAGGAACATAATAGACATTGTGGAACTGCTGGAAATGAACATTAACAGAAAAGCGGTCTTGATTTTTGTGGATGCGGAGAAAGCCTTTGACAATATTTGCTGGAGTTTCATGAAAAAGAATCTCCAAGGGATGGGGGTAGGCCAAGGTTTTGAAAATGGTATAGGTGCAATTTACTCTGAGCAGAAGGCAAAGCTAATTGTGAATAATGTGGTAACGGAAGAGATAGCTATAGAGAAAGGAACATGACAGGGATGCCCTATTTCCCCTCTACTTTTCATACTGGTCCTGGAGGTTCTGTTAAATATGATTAGAAAGGACCAGTTGGTTAAAGGAATTCAGGTCGGAGTGAGAGAGTATAAACTAAGGGCATTTGCAGATGACCTAGTTTTGACTTTGCAGCAGCCAAACACTAGTACAAAAAGAGTTTTAGAACTGATCGAGATATTTGGTCAAGTTGCAGGATTTAAATTGAACAAACAAAAAACTAAAGTCTTGGAGAAAAATCTAACAAATGAAGAAAAAGAGACATTCCAGAATGAAACAGGTTTGGAGATAGCAAAAAAAGTGAAGTACTTGGGGGTGAATTTGACAGCGAAAAATGTGAATCTTTTTAAAGATAATTATGATAAATGTTGGACAGAAGTTAAGAAAGATTTAGACATATGGTCAAGGTTGAAACTTTCCTTGTTAGGCAGAATTGCTGTTATCAAAATGAATGTATTGCCTAGAATGTTATTTTTGTTTCAGACATTACAAATAATAGACAAGATAGACTGTTTCAAGAGGTGGCAGAAAGACATATCGAAATTTGTTTGGCAGGGCAAAAAGCCAAGAATAAAATTTAAGACATTAACAGATGCAAAAGATAGAGGGGGTTTTGCCCTGCCGGACTTAAGACTTTACTATGAATCAGCAGCGTTTTGCTGGTTGAAAGATTGGCTGCTCCTCGAGAATACAGACATTTTGGATCTTGAAGGATTTGATAACAGATTTGGTTGGCATGCATATATATGGTATGACAAGGTAAAATTGCATAAAGGTTTTAAGAACCATATGGTGAGGAAAGCTTTGTATAATGTTTGGATAAGGTATAAAGATCTGTTTGAAAGTAGAACCCCCAGGTGGCTGTCACCAATGGAAGCAAAAGAGGTGAAAAAATTGAATATGGGTTCTAATTGGCCTAAATATTTTGAAATTATAGAACAAGATGGTGAAAATGTAAAATTGCAGAGTTTTGAGAAACTGAAGTTTAAGGTGAGAGATTGGTTACATTATCGACAGATAAATGAAGTATTCAAACAGGACAGAAAGAAAGGCTTCCAAGTGGAGAAGTCAAAACTAGAAACAGAACTGTTAGAACCCAATACTAAAAACTTGTCAAGAATGTACAACTTGCTGTTGAAATGGAATACCCAAGATGAAATGGTGAAATCCAGTATGATCAAATGGGCACAGGATATTGGGCATGACATTGAGCTTGCTGACTGGGAGCAGTTATGGACCACTGGTGTTAAATTTACGGCATGTAATGCCTTAAGAGAAAACATTATGAAAATGATCTACAGGTGGTACATGACTCCTGCTAAGTTAGCAAAGATTTATCATTTGCCCAACAACAAGTGTTGGAAGTGTAATGAAACGGAGGGAACTTTCTATCACCTTTGGTGGACCTGCCCGAAGATTAAGGCTTTCTGGGAAATGATCTATAATGAAATAAAAAAAGTTCTGAAGAGAACCTTTGTTAAAAAACCAGAAGCCTTTCTCTTGGGCATGGTGGGCCAAATGGTGCTAAAGAAGGATAGGACATTTTTTATGTATGCCACCACAGCAGCAAGAATTCTTCTAGCAAAGTATTGGAAGACGCAAGATTTACCCACGTTGGAAGAATGGCAGACGAAGGTGATTGATTATATGGGACTGGCAGAGATGACTGGCAGAATTCGAGACCGGGGGAAAGAGGCGGTGGATGAAGATTGGAACAAATTTAAAGTTTATCTCAAAAACTGTTGTAATTTGGAAAATTAGGGGCTCAGAGTTATAAGAGATAAGGAACTACAGTTGTATTAATAACTAACAGAAGTTAAATTTATGAAATATAATCAAGTTTATTATCAGAGGGTTGCTGAAAAATCTTGAAACAAGAATGCAGAAAAGGGGTGGTATGGGGAAGTCGATTTTGTGTTTGTTTATGTTTATGTTTTTGCTTTGTTTTTTCTTTACTTATGGAAAACTAATAAAAATTTATTAAAAAAAAAAAAAGGATTATGTCCACATGGCCAGATGGAGGCTAAAGGGCCTTAGAACTCCCAAACTTGTCCTGAAGGGATCGTCCATATCTGATGTGTGTCAAATGGGAAGCCCAACTGGCTGGTTCAGAGCAATAAACGGGGAGGAAAAAATCCCGAAGGGGTAGCAACCTGCACCCTATCAAACACAAATCCTCCTGAAGGGATTTGGGTCATCTTTAAAATTTCATAGAGCTTTATCAGCTCCCAGTGAAAGCTCTGAAATGGTGCTGCCTAGCTCTGCCTCATTGAGATCCTAGTTCAAGTTTTCACACATTGCCCAGTATGGGCTGGGGGGAGTCTGTGAAATTTGAAGGGGCTTGCATGCTGTTGCTTGGGGGGGATTGGCATCCCACTTAACCCCCCACTTAACTTCAGCACCAACAAGCCTCCTTGGATCTTTACCTTACAGGGAGAAACTCTTTTTCTCCTTCCGCCATAAGGAGATACACCTCCCATGAAAGAGAAAATATGAAAGAGAAGGAGAGAACTTTCTGACCTTCTGTGCCATTTTTTCAAGAAGAGAAGGCATTTTATTTTTGAAAACCTCCATGCTGTGTGTGTTGCGGAGAGCGGTCTCTTCCTTTTCTCTTCATCTACCACTCCCCACGAGTGAGGCATCATCTTGTGAATGGAGGAAGAAAAAATAAACACTTCTTAGCTCACTTTTATTCTTCCCTGAAATGAGCTGGGGAGGAAATTTAGGAATTTTCTTTTTCAAATTTGTAGACTTTCATCCTCAAAATAAATTAAAAAACTAGGCTGATGATGGGGGAGACCCCAAAAAGGCTGCCACTTATCTAAAATAGGCACTTAATAATTTTAATTTTGTTACTTTTTGTTTTCTAGGTATTTTGAGCTCCCTTGTTTATTTATTTTACAAAGTGTTTACCAGTATCATACAGAACATTTTTATATGTGGCTAAACTACAAAGGGTTCAAATGCAAGGGACAAATTAAGGAAATCAGCAAAAACAAGGTTTATAATTAGAAAATGGGGTACCTTGGAATACAAAACATAAATATAAGATGCATTTCTAAAACAATCTGTATCCCATGGGAGTAGGGCATATAATTTCTTGAGCTATCATTCTAAGATCAAAAATCCATTTTCCAAAGGTTGTGATGACGTTGACATATTGGCCATGACCAGGGCTTTTTTAAAAAACAAAAAACCCAGAACTCACCAGTACTCAGTTCTGGCACCTCTCAGGTAGGCATCATTTCCATTCTAAGAGAACGAGGGAGTCATCACAACCTAGGACCATAATATTTTGCAGGTTTCAATTTGTACTTGCAAAATTAATTGTCACAAAATGATTAAAACCTAACACAGTATGTAAACCACAATTTCAGGAAAAGAAAACTATTCAGTAGAAAAGCATGTTAATATATAGTGGGCCAGCTGAAGATATTCTTGGATGATGTAGACTATCTGAACCCGTTCTAATCTGAGTTTAGGCATGACTGCCAAAGTCAGTTATTGGCCTTGGTTGCCCTGATGGGTAGCCTTTACTGAGAGCGGGACAAGTGTGACCTTGCCCCAGCTTCTTATCTCTCAGCTGCTTTTGACCATGGTATCCTCCTCCTCTATGGGATGGGAATTGGGGGCCCTGTGCTAATGCAGTTTCAGTCCTATCTACATGGCCAAATTCAGAGAGTAGCATTTGGAGAGTTATACTATGGGGTGCCTCAGTGCACTTGTTGTATCCTCAGTTCTGTTATTCTATAAGAATAATATAAGAATAATGTTATATCTATAAGAAGCTGCTGGGAGCAGTCATTAGGTGATTTGAGGCAAAGCACCAAGGGTATTACAGCACTCAGCTCTATTACTGCATAGCATCTGCATCCGGTGAGGGCCTCCAAGCCCTGGACTGTTGTCAGGATGAAGAGTGGGAGGGATGAGGGAAAATAGGCTGAGCTTGAATCCAAGGAAGTCAGAGGGGTTGTGGGTGAGTAGTTCCCATTTCTGAGAAATTAGACAGGATGAAGTTCTGGACAGGATGTGGTTTGGGGGTTCTTCAGGATCCAAATTTGTCACTGATAGGAGAGCATAAGCACAGCAGTGCGGGTATTAGTGACTTCCAAGATTGTCTGGAAACTGCAGTTAGTGCAGAAATTTTCAGCATGGTTGTTGACAGGGATAAGATCCTGCCAGCATATAACACCACTGTTTAAAGGTCTGCACTGGCTACCAATTCATCACTGGCCAAGTTCAAGGTGTTAGGATTAGTACATAAAGCCTTTCGCATCTTGGGACCAGTTTACTTGCAGGATTGCCTTAGCCAATATATGCCCACTCAACCACTTTGTTTTATGGAACTTACACTTTTGCAGGTGCCATGCAATGCACATTCTGCATTTGTAAGGATCCAGTATTTTAGTGAGGCAGCTCCTACACTCTGGAACTCCCTGCCCATTGACATTAGGTAGGAGGTTTCACTGTATCCTTTTTCACATCTGCTAACACCTTTTTGTTGTTGTTGTTTAGGCAAGCCTACCCAGGCATCTATGTTTGGTATGTATTTTAATCTGTAATTTTAGCATACAATGCATGCATTTAATAGTTGGTTTTATTCATTTTGCTTTTTAAACCTTTTATATTCTTCCTAATCCACTTAGATGTTTTATTTGCAGTTGAGGCGCATACAAATTTCATTAAATAAATAAATAAATAAATAAATGCTAGTTCACAACCCAAATTTCAGCTTAAAGAGGAAAATGTTCACATGCCTTCTAAGGACAAAGAGTCAAGCCTCAACTGCAAGAAAATTCCAGAGGGTAGAAGCCCTGATGGAAAAGGCTTTTCCCTGTGCTCCATCAAGCTTACATCATGGAAACACGAAATTCAAAGCCGCACCTCCTTTATGATCTAAAATGGGATCTGAGGTGTGTATCTAAAGGATGCACTCTTCTCCAGGCTGGTGTAAGGCTTTGTAGGTAACAATCAGGCTAAAACAAACACATGTGATAATTAATGTCACATATTTATGGGCTGTGTGCTCTTATTAGTATTTTGCCCTAGCTGTAACTTTTGGAGACTTGTCAAGGGCAGCCTACAATACACTCCGTGTCCTGGTGAGCCAGGCGATGCTAATTAAAGACATTAAAGGTAAAGGGACCCCTGACCATTAGGTCCAGTCGTGGCTGACTCTGTGGTTGCGGTGCTCATCTCGCTTTATTGGCCGAGGGAGCCGGCATACAGCTTCTGGGTCATGTGGCCAGCATGACTAAGCCGCTTCTGGCGAACCAGAGCAGCGGACGGAAATGCCGTTTACCTTCCTGCCGGAGCGGTACCTATTTATCTACATGCACTTTGATGTGCTTTTGAACTGCTAGGTGGGCAGGAGCAGGGACCGAGCAATGGGAGCTCACCCCGTCGCGGGGATTCAAACCGCTGACCTTCTGATCGGCAAGTCCTAGGCTCTGTGGTTTAACCCACAGCACCACCCACGTCCCATTAAAGACATTACAGTTCTTAGGATACAACAGTTAAGCTAGGCTGAAGCCAGGAGCACCCTCAGGTTAATAATAATATTCTAATAATAATTTATTATTTATACCCCGCCCATCTGTCTGGGTTTCCCCAACCACTCTGGGCGGCTCCCAACAGAATATTTAAAAAGCGATAAAATATCAAACATTAAAAACTTCCCAAAGCAGGGCTGCCTTCAGATGTCTTCTAAAAGTCAGATAGTTGTTTATTTCCTTGACATCTGATGGGAGGGCATTCCACAGGGTGGGCACCACCACCAAGAAGGCCCTCTGCCTGGTTCCCTGTAACTTGGCTCCTTGCAGTAAGGGAACTGCCAGAAGGCCCTCGGTGCTGGATCTCAGTGTCCGGGCTGAATGATGGGGGCAGAGACGCTCCTTCAGGTATACTGGGCCAAGGCAATTTAGGGTTTTAAAGGTCAGCACAAACACTTTCATTTATGCTGTGAAATGTACTGGGAGCCAATGTAGGTCTTTCAGGACCAGTGTTATATGGTCTTGGCAGCCTGTGCAAACCTGTGCCTTCTGGGAGAGTGTGATCCTGTGAAGAACATGCAAGATCATCAAACGACTCACCATCACCACTCCTATCTTATATGGACAGTTCATTTTCTCCTATTTGTCTAATAGCACCAATAGACTGCAGCCAAAGGTTGCTCTGAACAATTTAGGACTTAAGTCCATTCTTAAACCCAAACCATTCTTAAACCGAGGTGCGCTTTCCCTAATGAGGCCTCCCGCCATCAGTGCCCTTCTACCAATTGGACTCCGTTCTTAGACCAAGGTAAAGTTCTCAAACCGGGACACTATTTCTGGTTTTGCAGAGTTTGTAAACCGAATCATTCTTAAACCAGACGGTTCTTAAACCGATGTACTACTGTGTGTGTGTGTGTGTCAATCATTTGGAAGTTTATTTTATGCATATAATGTTTTGACTTCAGAATGAACAAGACAGACATGTTTTTAAAAACATCTCAAAGTTCTACCAGCTAAAGTCTTTAAATAATAACCAGTTCCTAATAATTCATTATCTCTGTGTCATGCCCTAAAATACCTGTTGCCATTGCACTCTGACATTCCCAGGATTCCACCCCATTCTAGAACCAGACCAAGAAACCGAGCCCTGAGTGCAGTAGAGCAGTGCCAAAAAACCCCCCAAAACAAACTCTTCATATTCATATTTGTTGCTTCATTTAGGTAGGTTCTTTATCTTGGTACTTCGGTGGCATATCTTGCTTTATTTTCTTCCCAATTCCTAGGGCCTAGGGCCACTTTTATTTTTATTTTTAAAGGAAAAGCTTTATTTGCATTTCTCATTGATTTAAATGAGGAAGTCACAATGTACCCATAATGGTTACTTTTCTTGCCCAACAGAAGTGCATGAAATTTGCAAAATATCCTGAAGAGATGAAGCTGGCTGAATGTCAGATAGGCACAGAGCAGTTTGTGCTAAGCACCTATAAAGCTGTTGGAGGTTTAAAGGTTTATGCCAACCTGCTACCTTTTTTTGTAGCAACAGTAGTCTCTCCCCCCTGACATGGATCCAGAAAATGGATCCCACCAGTTTCTACACTCTACTCTGTTATCTTTGCATTTAAAAAATAAAATAAAAAATCGGTTGGTTAAGAGAAACAAAGTGATTGTTACTGTACGTAATGTTTCTTTGTATACAGATTGTCATTTCCGGAAATAATACACATTGTAACAGAATTGGTTACTATATGTATTCACACAACCCATATTGTTCTCTGCAGCTTAAAACTTTGCTGATAATTATATAACCAGCTGAGTCCCCTATGGGAGTCTGTATGTAGTAGGTAATCAGTCTTTTCTTCTATTAGTCCTTAGGTGCTTATTTATGCAAACACTGTTTTACAGACAATATCCTATGTTTCCTCGTTATTCCGCAATTTGGGTTTTTTGCACATGGTTGCTTATCGATGAAATATAATCAAGCTGATAAAATAATCTTCCGGGCTTAAAAGGCAAGATACAGCAACTAAGTGTTCAGCAAGAGAAGTAAATTCGCTAACTGTGCCTAAGGCCTTTAAGTGTGTATAGTTGTAATTCTATAATGCAGTGGTACCTCGGGTTAAGAACTTAATTCGTTCTGGAGGTCCGTTCTTAACCTGAAACTGTTCTTAACCTGAGGTACCACTTTAGCTAATGGGGCCTCCCGCTGCCGCCACGCCGCTGTCGTGCAATTTCTGTTCTCAGCCTGAAGCAAAGTTCTTAACCTGAGGTACTACTTCCGGGTTAGTGGAGTCTGTAACCTGAAGCGTCTGTAACCTGAAGCGTCTGTAACCTGAGGTACCACTGTATTGATTATTATAATGCATTTAATAATTATATCCCACCCTTCTGTGAATGATGCCCAAGGCGGGTCACAACAACAATGCAATTGAAAAAATTAAAACAGAAATACATCAAATTTAAACCAAAAAGACGAATAAATAAGTGGGGCTTAAACATGACAAAAGGGCACTCAAATTACAGTAGCTATAACATAGAGCCTGTGTGGTGGGGTGACTTGAGTGGTGGGCTAGGGCCTGGGAGACCATGGTTCAAAGCCCCACTCATCCATGAAGCTCACTGGGTGGCCAGTCACTCACTCTCAGCCTAACCTACCTCACAGTCCTGGTGTGAGGATGAAATGGGGAGGAGGAGAACTATCTATGCCAATGAATGAATGAATCTTTATTTGCGTCAGCCATAGCAATGAAACAATACAGTGGTACCTCTGGTGATGTACTTAATGTGTTCCGGAGGTCCGCTCTTAACCTGAAACTGTTCTTAACCTGAAGCACTTTAGCTAATGGGACCTTCCCTCTGCTGCCGCTCCGCCGCCGTGCAATTTCTGTTCTCATCCTGAAGCAAAATTCTTAATCCGATGTATTATTTCTGGGTTAGCAGAGTCTGTAACCTGAAGTGTATGTAACCCGAGGTACCACTGTACAATATACAAAGAACAGAAATAAAAAGTCAGTTATATAAAGTACATTTTAGGGTTTTGAATCAATAGTCAAATGGTGGATCTTATTCTGAACTGCCCCAGCTAAAAACCTTGCAACCTTTACTGTCCCCTGCTCATCTTGATCTGCCAAGAGAAAGGACACTGTGGCAGTGGTGGGGTGACGCAGAATGGACAGTAAAAGAGGGGTGATAATCTCATTCTTCAAGTCTTTATAAAGAGTGCAAGCCAAGTGGCCATCTATGCCACTTTGAGCTCTTTGGATGAAAGGTGGGATATAAATGTGTAAAGAGGATGGAGTAAATGGGGCAGCTGGCTTTTTGGATATCCCATGCCCATTTAGCTTCTCCATGCCCATTTCTGTACCACGTAAAAGTTTTGAACAGGCAGGATGTTGCTGGTAGAGTAACATTAACACATGCTGCTATCCTCCTGCTGGGTTGGATTTGCTGTGTCACATCCACTCCACACGTTTAAAACTATTTTAAAGCACATGACTTCTCTCCCCCAAATTCCTGAGAACTGTCATTTGTTAGGGGTGCTGGGAATTAAAGCTCTGTGGTGGGTGAACTACAGTTCCCAAGGTTCTTTGGGGGAAGTCATGCACTTTAAATGTATGATGTGGTTTGCACTGAGTCCTCTTTGCTTTTTTGGCTGCACAGTGCCTCATTTACATCAAATCATAAGCTTTTTACTACTTTAGTTATTTGTTACATTTATATCCTGCTTTTTCCAGAAGGAGCCTCTGAGCAGTGTTTTTAGCTTTAAGACAGCCACATGTAAGAACTGAGAGATAGTGCTTTCACAAAGCCACCTAAGTCAGTTTAACATCTACTGTCAATGTAACAATGATATACTTGCGATAATTTAGGAAATACAAGAGGTTGCTGGGGAAGGGATCTGATCTATCTAGGAACATGTTGGGAAGCATTAAAATTTTAAATCAGAAAGTGCCACAGATCCAACAATGTTACTCACATGTGGGGAAAATCTGATGATGTAGCCCTTTTTGCTTCCAAACTAAGTATTGGAAATTTCTTAGAAAATAAATCACTGAATAGTCCACTTTGAATATCTGGTACCGGGATTTGCTGTACAAAGGTTAAACCAGGTGTCCCATCTCAGACAAGGTCTCTGAGTTCAGGACAGCAATTTTATCTCTATCTAGCAAAACACTGAATGTTTACTTCTTGCTTCATTTCTTAAAGCAATCTCTTTTTTTATTCCAATCAATTTCATATTCAGCTAGCAATGTATCTTATTGAATTGTTTCCTTTAATAATACTTAACTGACTATTCAATAAAATTACATCTCTTTCTATAACAGATAAGCAAATTTGATCCAGTCTACTGTTGAGATGACTGCTCCTCACCAGAGGATTTTCTTTTGAAACATTTCTACAGTTTGGCACCAGGTGTAAACATTTTTCATAATTCTATAATGGAGTCCACTGTTTATTTCATCCTTTAAGTTTTATATCATTCCTTGGATCACGCTCCATTATATATATATCCCCTGATGATGATCAGATCCAGTCAAGCAAGCAAATACTGCTTCACAAATAAGCTACTAAAGAATTAAGTAAATAAATAGTTAGGGAGGATAAAGCAGTTTGTGGCTACCTCTTTTGGGCTGTTGACATTGACTGGTTCTGTATTTTCACCTCTCTTTGTAAGCTGGTATCCCTGAATTTAAACCAGGCATAGGCAAACTCGGCCCTCCAGATGTTTTGAGACTACATTCCCATCATCCCTGACCACTGGTCCTGTTAGCTAGGATTGATGGGAGTTGTGGACCCAAAACATCTGGAGGGCTGAGTTTGACTATGCCTGATTTAAACCCTATATCCTCATCCTGTGGTGGTTGGTTTTTCCATCTCCTGCACTTCATGACTTAATTTCAGTTTATGCCCAGGGTCTCTTAAGGATCATTACCTTCTGCCATTGTTGAAAGGGCTTGTTTCATGTCCAGCCACTAGGCCCACTGGCAGGAGGACCCCCAACACTACCTCCTTGCTGCTCCTGCTCATCTTCCCCTCCTGCCATGATACCACAGCACTATACCTTTCCTCTCCTTTTTGCATGTGAGGGGGCTCCTTTTCACCTGTCTGTCCACCAATAACAGACCTCTATAAAGGGGAAGTACCGGAGAATAAGAGAAGAGCTGGGATTTTGGTAATTTATCATGGGAAGGATAAACGGAAAGATTTGTTGGGGTGGAGGCTTAGTGGTGGCCAGGACAGTTTCAGTCCTTTATCTTAAAACACAGTTGTGTTGAGATTTAGAGCTCCTCTTGGCAGCCACTGGCTGACAGCTACATTTTCCTCTTTTCACAATGCCAGATACATAGCTTTTTTTCCTAAGGCATTTTTGGAAGGGGGAAGGGCAGTCACCACAATTTTTTTGTGGTAGGTGCCATTTTCTCCCAAAACGCCTCCAATATTGCTACATCCAGGGCATTCATGGGAAAGAAAATGTCAGAAGCCAAACAGATGTTGGCAAGAGGAGTTCTGCTACTCCCTCCGGCAGCAGAGCTTTATTATTATTATTATTATTATTATTATTATTATTATTATTATTGAAAAAGTGAAAGTGAAAGAATGCGCATCTTTTTCCAATTGTTACCAAATATGTGTGCCTGTACATACATACTTGCAAACCTGAATCTTCTTACACATGTGCTCATGGACCTGTTGTTATGGGGATCTTGACTAGGCTCAAGTATACATCACAGAGGTTGTTGCAGTTGACCAGATTGCTTTAAATTGCCCGTGTTGTCTTGCCTATTGGGGGGAATGAACAAGGACCAGAAAATTTACTGTGATTAAAACAATACTGGAACAGCACCTAAGGCTGTCAGGTCTCAGTCCTTTCTATGGATGCCCCAGCTGTGTGATGTGGAACAAGTGAAAGGGGCTTCTCAGTAGTGGCCTCACACTTGCTTGGCTCCTGTATCAATGTCAGTTCAGCATCAGACAAGCACCTTTTTAATTTCCCCAAATTATGGAGTGATTCTAAAATTTGCTTTAACACAGTGGGTTTTACTGTTCTGCTCTCTCGCACATTAGTTTTGTCCTGCGCACATACTTCTTGCTTTTTAGGGATGCATTTTGATCACTTGTGTGTTCTTCTTTAATTTGTTGACTTATATTGTTGCTGTAATTTTTGCTCTAGGGAACTTGTTCTTAGGCGGACATAAATGAATAAATAAATTTTGCAGTAAACTATAAATGGCTGAAAGCAGGAAATAAAACAAGGCGAGTAGTTTCAGTAGTTCGGTCCTAAAACCATTGGTTGCCAAGCTATTGCAGGCATAGGCAAACTTGGCCCTCTAGATGTTTTGAGACTACAATTCCAATCATCCCTGACCACTGGTCCTGTTAGCTAGGGATCATGGGAGTTGTAGTCCCAAAACATCTGGAGAGCCGAGTTTGCCTATGCCTGAGCTATTGACTGCCAAGCTATTTACAAGGAGGAAAGCAAGGGACTTATGTAGTCATTCTCATATGGCCATGGACAGTTCTCTGAACGGAGAGGTATAGAATGTGGAGCCCCCTAAGGGGCCTGTTTTTGTTTTTTTTTAACTTTTAACTTATAAACACTCCAGAGTTAGGGATGAACAGTGAAGTGGCCAGGTTTGCTCATTAAAATACACAGATATTTTGAAGGGCTTGAAAAGGACCTCTCCAGATTCAGTTGAATGAGCAATAAAATTCTAAATTCAGTTGAAACATAAAGTGATGCATGTCATGGAAAAATAATCTGAATCACACATTTACAATCATGGGGTCTAAACTAGCTGCGACTGACCACGGGTGAAATATTGGGGTCATAGTGGGTAGCTTGATGAAATGTTGTCCCTGTGTGCAGCAGCTGTGAAAAAGACAAATTCCATGCTAGAAATCATTAGCAAAGGAGTTGAAAATAAAACTGCTGATATCATAACTGTCAGGGGCTCAGGAGCAGAGGCGCAGGGGAGAGAGGAAATGGAGAGCAAAGGGGAAGAATCTGAAGGCAGCGGAGGGCAGAATGACAGTGACCCGAGAGATTCCATAAGCCTCTCCAGTGAATCAGAAGATTCCCAGAAGGGGGCGCCGATGGCCAGGGCAAGGGGGGTCCCAGAGGGGACACACCAGAAGCAGGGGGCCAGCGGAGACTCCCAAAGCAGTAGCTGGAAATCAGGGCCAGCTTCCCCACCAGAGCGTAGTGGGGGGGTAGAGCCCCATAGGTCAGAGTCAGCGGCTCCTCCGGCAAGCAGGGAGGCAGAGTCAAGCCCAGCTGGCATCCCCGAAGAGGGAAGCAGCGACAGGAACAGTATAACGGTCAGGAGGAAGGTGGCAGGCTGGGCGCGCGCGCCAAGTTCAAATGTACAGGCGCGTGGGACAGCAGAAAGTACGGATTGGGAACCAGGTCCTAAAGCTCGCCGGAGGGAGGGGGAAGACTCAGGGGATTCAGTGTCAGAAGAGTCTAGGAAGGGCAGGACCTCGGCGGACAAGCGGACCCAGAGGAGGAGGGAGCAGAGGAAGAGGTGGAGCAAGGCTAGAGTCTTAAACTGGTGTCTGGGGGGAGGAGACTCAGACGGAGCTTCGGCGGTCTAGGGTTTAAGACGTAGAGCTGCACGCCGTGGCTGTAAAAGAGAAACTGAACTTTAATAAAGACTATTTTATATAACAACGGACTGGCGTTGGTCCTTTGTGAGCTGGGACCTGAGGCAGCTCTGACAATAACGTTGTTACGCAAATCTACAATGCAGCCACATTTGGAATACTGTGTACAGTTTTGGTTGCCTCACCTCAAAAAAAAAGGTTATTGTAGAGTTGGAAAGGGTTCAGAAAAGGCAGCCAAAAGGATAAGGGGATGGGAAAACTCCTCTATGAGGAAAGGTTACAGCATTTGGGACTTTTTAGTTAGAGAAAAAGTGAGAGGAGGCCTGGCAGAAGTTCATAGCATAGAGGAAGTATAGAAAACCTCCCCCCCCCCATAACACTAGAATTCATGGACATTTAGCGAAGCTGAATGTGGAAATATTCAAGACAGACAAAAGGAAGCAATTCTTCATGCACCACATAGTTGAACTATGGAACTCACTGCCACAGGATGCACTGATGGCCACCAAGTTAGATGGCTTTAAAAGAGGATTGGACAAATTCATGGAGGATGATGCTATCTATCTCTGCTATACATGATGGCTATACTCTGCCTTCACAATCACAGGCAGTTGCCAGACACTGCCGTGCTGTTGCGCCCAGGCCCTGCTTGCGGGTTTTCCACAGGCATCAGCTTGGCCACTGTTAGAACAGGATGTTGTTGGACTAGATGGGCCACTGGCCTTATCCAGCAGGCTCTCCTCAAATTCTTAGAACAATTTAGCTTTGCTAAAACGTTTGTTACCATCCGAAATAAATTTGTGCATGCTGATGTTCCCTTAATATTATTGGCTGCTAATGTGTTAATATACAGGTGCCATAACGCGTTGGGTCTTTACTGCTGTAGTGAAAATGGATTTGACTACTTATCTGGCTGCAGTGCACCTACTGCTAAAGGAAGCTACGTCTGCTTATTCTTAGTGACATGTATGCAGGGCCAGGCAATTTAAAGGAAATAACCTCTTATTAGCCAAAGAGGAACTGTCTTCAAGCTACAATAAAGCATTTTTTCTTTTAAAAGCAAAGCAATAGCAGTTTGTCTTTAAAAAGTGAGCTGTAACTCTAGGGTAATCACAGGTTTGAAAGCCAAAAGAAGAATGCAATTCATACAGAAATCTGAAAGGTAATTATATGGTTGTAGGCAATGGATGGATATAACACACCAATTCCGCTTCACTAAGTCCTGGAGGAGGTCATTCTACTCCAACCAAAAAAAAAAGAGAGTGGGTGGACCCAGAATGGCTTTTACTGCCCATTTCAGACATGCCCACAGAAGCTTAACATGGCTGAGCATCTCTGTACACCACAAAGCCATTAAGTTAAAAAGTGGTTAAAATATTGGCCCCTTGCGGTATTGAGGAAGGCCATGAGGATGTGATATGGGGACCTAGTCCCACATCCTGATAGTCTGGTATACAAGAAGAGCGTGCTATTCTTACAGACCCCTTGCCAGGATCCAGAGCCCTAGGGTTAAGACACATCATCCCAGCCCCATGGCATCTGATGTTTAAAAGGGTACATGGATACAGCAAAGATATCACACCTGGGAGCACGGGGGTGCATTAATCTAAATTTTCTAATTGCACGAACTCCCCATCAGATATCCCACACTGAAAAATTAAGCCAAATGAACACAAAGCATGCATTGCTTCTTGCTTGCGCCCAGTATAAGCAGCAGTTTCTCCATAACTCAGTCGGGGGTTTTTTATCTACTAACAAGATAATCAATGTAAATCCCATGTCAGTGACACTTACACTGGTGCAACAGCCACTGGATCATCCCGAGAGTTCTCTATCTATTCCTGTTGCCTCATCAAACTTGTGCTGGCACAGCTAAGGTAAAGGTAAAGGTACCCCTGCCCGTACGGGCCAGTCTTGACAGACTCTAGGGTTGTGCGCCCATCTCACTCAAGAGGCCTGGGGCCAGCGCTGTCCGGAGACACTTCCGGGTCACGTGGCCAGCGTGACATCGCTGCTCTGGCGAGCCAGAGCCGCACACGGAAACGCCATTTACCTTCCCGCTAGTAAGCGGTCCCTATTTATCTACTTGCACCCGGGGGTGCTTTCGAACTGCTAGGTTGGCAGGCGCTGGGACCGAGCAACGGGAGCGCACCCCGCTGCAGGGATTCGAACCGCCGACCTGACGATCAGCAAGCCCTAGGCGCTGAGCCTTTTACCCACAGCGCCACACGCTAGTACCTCTCAAACACTGGGCTTCTCCCTTTCTCACCAAGATTGCCTGTTCAGCACAACTCAGCTGGTGGCTTAAACTGATCCATTTATGGTGGAGAGAAGGTTTGGCATGGTGCCACGCAGCATCATCATTAAGGTAAAGGTAAAGGTACCCCTGCCCGTACGGGCCAGTCTTGACAGACTCTAGGGTTGTGCGCCCATCTCACTCAAGAGGCCGGGGGCCAGCGCTGTCCGAAGACACTTCCGGGTCACGTGGCCAGCGTGACATCGCTGCTCTGGCGAGCCAGAGCCGCACACGGAAACGCCGTTTACCTTCCCACTAGTAAGCGGTCCCTATTTATCTACTTGCACCCGAGGGTGCTTTCGAACTGCTAGGTTGGCAGGCGCTGGGACCGAACAACGGGAGCACACCCCGCCACGGGGATTCGAACCGCCGACCTTTCGATCGGCAAGCCCTAGGCGCTGAGGCTTTTACCCACAGCGCCACCCGCGTCCCTGCATCATCATTATTCAGCTACTATTCCAGAATAATACACTTGAAAAACCACATTTTCATCTACTGCAAAAAATTAACTTTCGTAAAAGATCTGGAATGGATCCTTAGCATCTTAATTTGTGTGATATGTGCACCATCCAAGTTTCTGAGTGGAAGGGTTGGAGGTTGGTGGGTGAGGTTTAGGAGAAGTCTCTTTTATGCCACTTCCCTCTGACAGCAATCATTAGCTGCAGACAAAATTTCATCGCAATAACCAGGTTTTCCATAGCTCAGGCAGACACGTAGTTCCTCTTCTAATTTGCTACACACCCACAACATCAAAATTTCAGAATATTAGGCTTTAAATAGAAGAAAAGCTGCAAAAGGGCTATCCCTGTGCACATGCTAATATTTCTGACAATTACTTGATGGAGGAGCACAAGTGTCTGTAAGGGGTGTGACTTACACCACATAACTTTTCTTAATTTGGGCATAAACCATCATTAGTGTGGAAAGGAAATTGTACATCTGTGATGTTAAGTATCCTTAACAAACTAATGTTCCCAAGATTTTTTGGGGGGGGCGCCTTGATTGTAGGGAAAATGTATGCTATGGGTGTGATCTATGATACTTAGCCAAGCAAGAGATATATTTTTTTATGCTGTACAAGAAATATGCTCCCAAAAGATGGTAATTTGCTCCAAGGCAGCAGTGGGCAACTGTGGCTTTGGCCTAATTTCATGCTGTTGGCAGAGTACCTGGAGGGAAAGAAGGGCGGAAGAAGACAAATGAAGAAGAACCAAAACAGATAGAACATAGGAGGGAGGAGGTGGGAAGCCCTCTGCAAGTCATCAGTTCAGACCTTTGGCAAGAGTGATATGTCCCTCCCACAACAGAGAGGAAAGACAGACAGAACCAGAAAGAAAGGACCCAACATTTAGCTCTGACCCCACCTACCACAAGCTTTAGTCCAGCCCCAGCTACTGCAGCTACACACCTCCTGCTGGATTGCGCCTCTGTAGGATGTAGCTCTCTACAGAGAAAGAGAGTTCTTCACCTATGCATTAAAGAGAAGAAAGCCATGCAAAGTCAGAGAAGACTAGAAGAGAACGGGAAAGCAAGTCTAGGATAGAGAACAACTATGGGCAGTTCCTCACTATACATTTAAAGCACATTCAATGTACACTTAGAGCACATGACTCTCCCCCCAAGAATCCCAACAGCTAGTTTTCCCCTCTACAGAGCTACAATTCCCAGCACCCGTAGCAAGTTACATTTGTATTCCTCTATTTTGAAGACTCCCCTCCATTTATTTTTGGATTTCTGCAAATGTGGGGATTTCTCCAAACCCTCTGATACCTGCCTCTTGTGCCATTTTGTGTATGAGCAAAGATGCCTAAAGACTGAAAATAGAAGGAAATGTGTAAATCCTTGAGTTCGATCTGTAGAAGGCCTTTCACATAACCCTTAAATGTCATTTGTAGAGGTCTGGGGGGTGGCAACACAAGAAAAGGCCTTTTCTGCAGTGGCTCCCCACTTGTGGAATGCTCTACCCAGGGAGACTTGCCTGGCACCATCATTATATTTGTTTAGACTCCAGGCAAAAGCTTTCATCTGTAGCTAGGCTTTTGGCCTTTTAACTATCTGGGGCCTTTTAGAAGTGGGTGGGATGTTTTTAATGCATTTTCTCTTTCCTTTTGGTTTTAATATATCTATGTGGTGTGGGGTGTGTGTGGTTTGTGTTTTTTGTGTGTTTTTTGTCTGTTTATTTGTTTGGTTGTTTGTAAGCTGCTTTGGTTTGCCCTGGGCAAGATAAAACAACTAACAAATTTAGTAAATAATAAATGATAATATATATTGTAAACATCTACCATGAAAAATTATTTAGCTGTCATAACAGGGAAAGCAAAGCTAAAGGTATTTGATAGACATCATACATGCTACAATTCACCTAAAAACATGAAACATTTTATTTATTAAATGTGTTAGTCACTTTTTATCTAAAAGGTGTCTTACGTTTAAAAACATAGACACAAATTCATTGTGCTATAGAGAGAGAAAAAAATCATATAAACATTAGCATTTCATGGACCAAAGTGTTATGGGCAAAAATCCAAAGCTGGATGACAAAGAGGTTCATATTTTTTTAAAAAAAATACTGAAAGCATTTATAAAACAAAAATATCAACAACAGCAACAGTAAACCACTTTCATAATTCAAAAGATTTAAACTCCGATAGGTTAATAACCTATTAATGCTTATGTCCTTAGATAATCCTCTGCCCTCTCTATCAACTAACATTTTCATCTCCCAACATAACCATGAAAGACACTCACCCAGCTTTCTTAAAAATCTTCAGTGATTGAGGTTCCAAAATTTTCTCTGGCTTTACATTTAGAAGATTAAGCTGCTTGCTAAAGAAGCTTACCTTTGGTGGGAGAAAGTACATCTAAAATTAGTCCACCTCAGGCTATTGAGCTCCAGTGAATGTTTTTGTAAGTGGAAAAAATCACAAAATCCATGACCAGCCAAGGCAGCATTTCCTCCCCCCCCCCCCCTTTTAAAGCCCCAAACTTTTAATGCATGGTAGTTTTGTAGGATCAGAATGGAGAGCATTTATTTATTTATTTGTAGTTCCAGGTTTGGGCAGACATGGGGCAAATTGCGACCTTTCTGGTTTGGTTCTCAACATTGGCTGATGCCCTGACATATAGGCCAGCATCAGTCCCCCATAGCTGGCAGAACACAATGGATTGTGAAGTTGAGATGCTGCAAGCATCACATACCTTTGGGCAAAAGAATGTTGGGTCAAAGGACTAGTCACAAGGTTCAAGCTTTGTGAAATTTCTTTGAATTATACTATACGGAAGCCCAGTCGGAGCTCAGATTGGAAAATGGTACCAACACAATGAAACAACAACAGAGCAATAAAGTACTTGTGTGTAGGAAAAAATATATTAGGTCTGAACCAACAGGTTTTCACCTGAGAACCCTTAGCAAAATGGGACCTAAAATTGCAGTGATGAAAGTTTGTAGGGATGATTTACCAAGTGTGCAGCAATGTACTTCCTCCATGGTTACTTAAACAGGGTGGAGTGATACTGCATTTGTGGCACTGTTGAAGGTAATACCTTTTCCTGGCTATATTCCATGTTTACTTTTCCATAATACCCCTGGAATAGCACTGCATCACAGCAAAGGGACAGTTTCAAGGAGCATTATTGGGAATTGGGGAAGTGAAAGCATTTTTAAAAAAACAAAAACCAGAATATCCCTCAGAATGTTGCATTGTGATGTTCATTCCAGGGACATGGTGCCCAACTGACTCCATAAGCCCACTACTACCAAAGGTCAGTCTAAAAAGCCAAGGTTCTACCAATAGTCAAGAAGTAACCTGTGCTTATAACACCTCCAAGCACAATGGTCTTGGGAGGCCAACACCAGGTACATATACTTGAAACTGACTGGGACAGGATACTTGGAAAATGAGATGCTCAAAAGCCATCTATTGCCAACATGGCAAACAAGGTACCCTGAGATGGGAGAAATGTAAGGCAGCTCTGAGCTACTTAATTCTACTTCCTCTCATAGACTCCCAATGCAATATTTCCCACCCAAACACATGACAAAGAAACAAAAAACCACTAAAAGTAAACATCAAAAAGTTTCTACAAATATATATATATATGAAAATGTGTTTTTCAGGGGCTACATACTTGCCATTTTACAGTCCAATGCATGCTTTTACCATAAATCTGGATATTTTCCCATATAGCTTAGAAATTAGGAGCTAAATAACTCAGGGCAAGATCTTAGCTCTAGAGATGATTACCATGAACTCCACCCTCGTCTTGGCAATGGATGCCAAGGATGCTATCACTCTCTTCTGACCCAGAATAAAGCCCAGCCAGCTCTTGCATCATGGCCTTGCAATTCTCTTTTGCCAGCATATTGATTTAAATGTTAGGCTCTTGTCAAAATGTTTAGCAGGTTGGTCCACTCAAAGGTTCCATATAATTTGAGAATCTTCCATATTTCAGATTTCTGTCTCGTTTTTAAAGAAAGTGTGTTCAGTTACTTTGCTGTTCAGATGTTCTTTGTTTTAGAAGGTCTATATTTAAAAAATAATAATTAATTAGACACTAAATGTTTTTAAGATTTTAAGTTCTCTTATGATCCTATACTGATTTATGGAATAAACATAGAAGCAAACACTGTGCCATTTGGTTTATATGTTGCTAACTCTAGACTGTCCTTTAATTTCTTCATGACATCCCATTTGCTTTATTTAGGACAGTTCCTTTAAGGTGGAATGCAAGGAATGGTATCCTTAATTGCCATTTAATCAGGGAGCCTAATTAAGTCTTAGCACAAAACATTTCCATGGGAAAGCATCTACATATGGTTAATTGCAGCTGGAATAGCAATTATAGGCAGTCATGTTGCCCCTCACTGCACAAACACGAATAGTTCATAAAAATTAGGAATGCTGAAAAAGAGAGCTTAGTTTTCTCAAAGCTCAGAAATTTCTGGAAAATTATCCTTAGTATGAACATAACATTGCTATGTGACTTTCCTGGCTGATGATTAATTGTAAATAGTTTATGAAATTATTTTTTAAAAACCTGGTTTTTCACTAGATTTTGTTTTTGATATTTTAATAAGTTAGATTGATATACGGTGTGATCAGTTGCCAAATACTGCTTGTCTTTCAGTAGGATCAGTGTGTAACTATTGAAGGCATATTATTATACTATACCGAAAATTTGGATAAATATTGCATGATAAGGCACAAACCACAAAGGACTTTTCCCCATGCTAATGTGCAAAATATATATATATATCCTAGGTTTAGGAATGGAGGAGGAATAATAATAATATTATAATAATTTATTATTTATACCCCACCCATCTGGCTGAGTTTCCCCAGACACTCTGGGCGGCTCCCAATCGAGTGTTAAAAACAGTACAGCATTAAATATTAAAAACTTCCCTAAACAGGGCTGCCTTCAGATGTCTTTTGAAAATAGGATAGCTGCTTATTTCCTTGACTTCTGATGGGAGGACGTTCCACAGGGCGGGTGCCACTACCAAGAAGGCCCTCTATCTGGTTCCCTATAACCTCACTTCTCGCAATGAGGGAACCGCCAGAAGGCCCTCAGCGCTGGATCTCAGTGTCTGGGCTGAATGATGGGGGTGGAGACGCTCCTTCAGGTATACAGGACCGAGGCCGTTTAGGCTGTTTAAACATCAGCACCAACACTTTGAATTGTGCTCGGAAATTTTAAACAGATTTATACCCTGAATTTGGCAGTTCTAACCCAATTGTCTCAAGTATGACCAAGCCACTCAGGCATTGCTGAGTCCTCTTTTTTAAAATGTTGAACTAATTATACACAAGATTATATACAAAACATATGTGTACATTTATTATACATTTAAAATGTATAAAAGAATCAAGATGAGTATTTTATGCAGTTCTATGCATTGGTGCAGGTATCTGTTTATGTGCTGATTACTTTGAGAAACCTGGGGTATAATATCTGTATAATACATGTAATATACAAGAAGAGTTTGTATTTTTTGAGGAACAGGTAAAAAATGACCAAATTGGGCGGGGGGGGGTGGATCTGTCCAAGTAAGCTCAGTGCTAAGATATTCAAAAAATCCCTATCTAGAATCACAGAATTCCAGGGTGGGAAGTATACTGAAACATATTTTACTATGTTCTATATATGCTGCAAGCTGCCCAGAGTGGCTGGTGAAACCCAGTCAGATGGGTGGTGTATAAATATTATTAATTAATTAATTAATTAATCCCAATCCACAAGCCTGGAATGACCATCATCCAATCTTCCCCACTTCTAATAGATTATATATTTGTATTGCACCACAAAGAGAGAACATGAGGAGAAGCATTGCATAGACCAAAAATTGGGAGGTGCAAACCAAAGCAGTAATACTTTTAAGATAAAGAGCAAAGTTTAATTAGGACTGGAATAATCAAAGCAACTGGTCATTTAGTTATATGCTGGGGTATATGTTTCCCATTGCAGTTCTGATTTCCAAGTTGGAATTAGATGCATTTATTCACAGGCTAATTTATTATGCTAATTAGTTCATTCATAATTACTGCACCATAACAACCAAAGGCAATTGCCCTCCTCCAGAGAAAGCGCAAAATAATCCCTTTTTGAAAAATGCATTCAGTAATTTTCCGTGTGAATTTCTAGAGTGTAGGGAAAGGGCACCGATGAAAAAGGGTAAAAGGGATTAGAAAAAAATATTATGCAAGTCCATTCTACCAAAGCTGGCCAAGTAATGTTCAGAAATACTGTGGAAGACTCCGAAAATAGTCAGAGTTGGAGAGTCTAGTAAAAATTTAAGATCTTGTCATCTTCAAAGAAGTATCCATTCTCTAGCCCAGTGTTAATTAATTCAGTGGAGCATACTCCCATTGAAGTGGGTATAGGATTGCTGCGTATTTCTCGCCTGTCTCTGTATTGCAGGCTGTTGTTGTTGTTGTTTTAAATGTATCTTTAAATTCATATTTTACCTCCAAAATACATATTCAGTGTGTATTTTATATCAACATACACATCTCTAAACATATTTTACCCTAAAATTGTGAAAGCTTTTGCATGTTCTTGTACTGTTTTTGAGCCAAGAACTTTATTGCAAAATTCGAAGAAGTGCAAAATCCTAAGGAAAATTACATGTGAATTAGGGCAGTGAATTAGTTCAGGAGGTGTAAATTAGGTTAAACCACTTAAAATGAGATTCTTCTCCATGTCTACTAACAGCACCGTCTTAGACATATCTGTTCAGAATGGGGTTTATTCCAAGATAACCCTAAATGCATGTATATTAAAGAAAGAAAGAGTGTTGGGAGAACACAATCCAGATGAAGTTAAATGCTTTTAAACCAGGGCAGTCCAACATTTCATACCAAATGGGCTGCAAGAGCACACAGAACCCAAGGGCTGCACACAACTTTGTTGCATGGGAGGCAGAGTGAGAGCAAAATTTGACACACACACACACACACACACACACACACACACACACACACCCTTCATGCTGCCTTCCCAAAGCTGGCTAAGCTTTGAGTAGGAGCTGCAATCATCTGGCAGAGCCCTAGAGCCTTCCTATTTCCTTTCCAAAGCTGGGAAAGTGCTAACTAGATTTGTGGAAGAAGACAGGAGACAGGAGGCCTTTAGGACCTTATCAGAGCCCTCATACCTCCTCCCCAAAGCCCAGTACCTTGCTTACCAGCACAAGGGCTGCAGGGAGCATCAAATCTTGCCGAGAACCACCAAAATAGGCCTTGAGAGTCACATGTCGCCATTGGACCACGTGCTGGACCACTCTGCTTTTGAATCCATTGATTCCAATGTAAGACGTTCAAATACAGGTATATGCTTAATGCTTCTGTAGAAATCAGTGGGACTTACAGTATTTTAAATCTGGACTGGCGTTCAAGTATTTCCATTATGTACAGAGAACCAACAACAAATAAACTCTGCCGTCTGCCTGTTGTTTGTTTTCACTAAAATTGAGAGTAGGAAAACATCATATAGACTGGTTTTGAACCAACATAAAGGCTGTGCAGCATTCCAACCATAGGAATGCAGAATCTACTGCATACGAAGGAAAATAATGATAACACCTTAGGGCTCACCTGTGAATCTCCAAATAAAATTCAGTGCAAGACATGATCCCAAGGAGAATGCACTGAAATTATCTGTAAAGTGCGCCAACCTCAGCTGTTCCTTTTTGGAAGGGAAATGTGAATAGTTAATTGCAGAAAGTATCTAGCATTAGCTATACAGTACCATCAAAGCTTTTATTTTTAAGTTTTACTGAAATAATCAGAATTGTTCTAAACATACTGGTAATGGCTTCCCTTCTAGTTAGTGGCCTATGGAGCTTGTGTTTTCTTGTAGCGACTGCTCTGCTATCAAATGGTAGAATACAGCCTTACCTCTAGTATTTTCTTATTCATTTCAACAAGGTTATTTTGGAGAAAGGCGTTTCAGAACTGCCATATTCAGTAATATATGTTTTATTTAAAATACCCTTTTATTACAGCAGCTTCATGGAGAAATTGTGGCAGCTGAAAGCTCTGTGAAAAATGGACGTAGTGTTGAAATAAATGGAGAAAAAAGGAACGTGTGTTGCTTTGTCAATATATTAATGAAATTCAATCAGCATGCAAAGCAAAAGAAGGCCAGTTTTCACCTATTGACCTCTTGCAAAATATATAAAAACTTATCTTGAGCTCCTACTTTTTGAAGTGAGATGAAAGGCACTGCTTCGGTTTATCTCTTACCTTCAGAGCAAGCTTACTGATTGTTTGTCCTTATCACTTCAAGCCAGAAACTTACCAAGATTGCTAGACACTTCAGCAGCACACAGTTTTAAATTCCCAATTTGGCAGGAGGTGGAGATTTCTTGTTTCCATTTAAACTGCTTTCATTTCAAAATGAAATCCCATTTAAACCCAAAGGTTTGGATTGAAGCCTGAGGATCAAAAGAAAAGGGGAGAAAAAAAGAAATTTGGGTTTAACTTGAATTGGTAGCTGAAAAGGTAACAGTCACATTCAGTTGCTTTTCAGCTCCAATTTCTTGCACTCAGGCCAAACAAAATTGTCCTCCCTCCCCTGTGTTTATAATAGGACTGTCATATGTTTTTAATTTATTGTCATAGCCTTGAGCCATCATAAAAGATTATACAAAACATATGAACAGAACACTCCCCTCCCGCAAATTGGATTGCATTAGTCCAATGTATCAAATAACAATCACAATCATTATGAAATTGTTGGTCTTACCTTAGCAGCTAGAAAAGGGATATAACATATAGTAAGTATATTGTTATGAGTTCAGGGATGTCAAACCCCTCTCAACTCCCGAATCCAATAAGCGTTAGGATTTAATCAAGACTTGGGGTGTTCAGCTGAGTGCTAGATACATCTAATCTCTGGAGCCAGCAAGTGTTAAAAGCTAACCAAGTCAGGTTAGCCTCCTGGCAAAGTGTAAGGAGTAAGGAGAACAAAGGAAGGGGCTCTGTGGGAGATGCAGATGGGGGGTTCCCTCCTCCCTCTCTCTACTTGCAGCTAGTGAGAAGGACCACAACCCGAGCTTATAGTTGAAAGTGTGTGTAGTGACCTAGAAGTGGGGGAAGCAGCAAACTGGAGAAAGTGTCAGAGAACAATATTTGAGTATGTGGCACAATGAGTCAGTGTGTCTGGCTGTTAACCAGTAGGTTGGTGGTTGAAACCTGCCCAGGGATCGCTGTGGGCAGAATTGCTGCATTGCAGGGCATTGGACTATATGAAATAGCCAAAAGAAACTTCTGCCAAATATTTGCAAATTTATCTGGAGTCACCATTTTTAGATAGCTCTTATTAGTTATGAGGGTCAAGAGGTCATGAGATCATGAGTGTGTGTGTCTGTGTCTGTCCTTTTTAACTTAAGTCTGGGACCCAGAGGAAACCTTCCCTGCAAACAATGCAGCCTTCCATTTGAGTGGCTGCATAAGCAAAGGGAGCTCTCCATTCTCTTGCTACCTAGGATGATCTAATGCAGGCTTTCTCAACCTCAGCCCTCCAGATGTTTTTGGCCTACAACTCCCATGATCCCTAGGTGGCAGGACCAGTGGTCAGGGATGATGGGAATTGTGGTCTCAAAACATCTGGAGGGCCGAGGCTGAGGAAGCCCGATATAATGTCTGCATCACACAAGCACTAGCAAATATATTGTTGAACATATATGGTTTTCAATGGTTCAAAGAAACGGGGGGGGGGGGATGACCCCAAACCAAAGGCAGCCACTATTTCCAAGCATCTGTGCCAAATTAAGTCATGCTGCTTTTGCACCACTGCATATATTGCCACACTGCCATGCTGAGCAAACCAGTCTCATTCTGTAATTCAGCAAAGAGCTTAAAGGGCAAGACTTCTACTCTCTGTCCTGGAGCAGAGATATATTTGCTGAAATGTCATTAGTCTCCTCTGACTAATCATAAACACTCCTATATCTGGTTAACAAGGGCCCAATTGCATGTTATGTTAGACACAACTATTAAAAACCATGTTTACGTTGGTCACTTTTATTTGGAAAAGAAGTCAGCTATGCATCTGGATCACACTCCCAGGCAAGACTGGGGGGCTCACACCCATTTTCCATCCCAAAACTATGGCTCTTATTTTACCCTGAAGGGTGCTGTACAAAATAAAACTGGCCAACTTAATCATGTCTTTTTTGAAAAGGATGGTTAATTTAGCATGTAGTTTGGCTCCTAGTACAAGCTTTCCCTTAAAGTATGAACAGAAAGTTTCTACTCTCAACCTTCCTGATCAGACTGGAACATATTTTGCCAGTGTGAGAAGTGAACTACATTCTTCCAAGGTTTAGTTTTTTTCAGGCCTCAGAGTCTGAACTTAGATTTCAGCATTGGCAGTGCTGCTCCAAAAGCAGTTCACATAACTAAGGTGTCACTCTTCTAGTGGCTAGAAATGGAGCACAGCATCACAGTGCAGACAGGATAGCATGACTTCCCCAAATAGCAACTGCTAGCAGCAATGCTAGATATGCTACAGTCTCCTCACTGTCAGAAGCAAAACATTTTGGTCTCTCTCCTTCATATCTCTTCAGTAATTATGACTTATTGGATACTCACTCAGTTCAAAGTGTTAATTGATTTCGGTAGACTTGAAGACAATCAGTTATAAGCTAGAAATCAGAGAATTCAGTGATTAAAGAGCATTGTAAAATGTATAAATTTACACTCATGCACATCCCTTAATCTTGAATATACAACCCACCACAACAGATTTTTCAGTACATTTTCTCCTCATACTCAACTTAAGCCAAATTTTCCAGATAAAACATTATTTCTTTTATCTGGAAAATTCAACTTAAGTTGAGACATGGGTAATCAGTTGACTAGCAACACAATCTCATTACCCAGAATCTTGCTGACACCAAGGCATCTATGAAAAGCGTCATCTTCAATAGGCATCTTGATCCTCATCCCACTATCTCCCTCGGTTTTCAGAACCATGGCGTAATGGACAGAGAGAACCCCTTAAACTTCACCCAACCACCCACACTTGGAAGTCAATGTTAAATATTCATTCCTTTCTTGGGTATAAGGTAGCTGAAGAGTTAGTTGGCCAAGGGCAGTATGTTCAGTGGTAGATAGGAGCACTACAGCTGGAAAACTATTTGAGAGATGGAAATTAAAAGGAGGAAATGTGTATTTTCAGGATCCCTAAGCATTAAATATTAATGTGGTTTGCTAAATAACTGTATATGAAACAAACTATCATTTCTGTGCTATAGAAGAATATTTGGCCCATTAATTCTCAGAAGAACCTGCAGTTTACAATCTGAGCATGTACTTTAACAGCATGTGGATCATTTGGCAGGTCAAAAAAATTGAATTATTTTGTATAATTAGCTTTCATTACCCCTTTTTACAAGGCAACTTCAGTTAAATCTCCTGAATTCTCATGTATCCATTTAAATCTCTGTACAACACCAGATTGTAATTCTGGAAGTCGTCGTCGTCTTCTTCTTCTTCTTCTTCTTCTTCTTCTTCTTCTTCTTCTTCTTCTTCTTCTGTTGTATTCTGCAAAGGATTGCTGACACAAAATGAATGCATTCACATCTGAATGCTGGGTAGATTGTATGTGCACTTTGGGACCACTTAGCAAGCACTTGCCAGCCTGATAGCTCAGCTTGTGTTTAAAGCACTGTTCATAGCATCCAGCAAGCAACATCTGCAGAGTGCCTTGCAAGTTATACTGTCATCTGCATATAAATTAAACTGAGAATTTAAAGTGGAGTGTTAGAAACTTCCTTAGGATACAGGCAGGGACAAATGGCAATCAAAGGTTCACACACATTTCAAATTCAAAGTTCCTTCTCTGATGCAATTAAATGAAGCTGATTAGTAATTATCAGGAAAATAATTCACATTAAATATATTTATGCTCAAGCTGATAGCTAGATTTCACTCTCCACTTACCATATCATTATTAATAGGATACGTATTATCAACATGGAAAATATACGGAAGATGCCCCAAATCAATATATATTATACAGTGGTACCTCGGGTTACAGACGCTTCAGGTTACAGACTCCGCTAACCCAGAAATAGTACCTCGGCTTAAGAACTTTGCTTCAGGATGAGAACAGAAATCGTGCAGCGGCGGCACGGTGGCACCAGAAGGCCCCATTAGCTAAATTGGTGCTTCAGGTTAAGAACAGTTTCAGGTTAAGAACGGAGCTCCAGAATGAATTAAGTTCTTAACCCGAGGTACCACTGTATAGGGATGTACACAGGAAGCTTTGAACCTTTCTTCAGTCTCTAAGAAGCATGGGTAGCATTCAACTAAGTTTTACTCAGAGTAGGTCTACTGATATAGGTTCATTAATTTCAGTGTGTCTTCTCTGAATAAAACTTAGTTGAATACTGCCACATGTAGAAGAAGGAGAGAAGGAAACAGAGTCAGAAGAAGAAATCATGTTCTGCTTGCTTGCTTCTGGTGGTAACATCACACAACAAAGTTGGGTGAGGATCGTTATATTCATTCAAGTTGTTTATATCCTGTTTTTCAGGTGAACATTCTAAAGCAGTTTACACAGAACTTCATATATTAAAACTATAATAAAAAGGCAGGAGACAAGCTACAGGGGGGGAAAGGCCTTTTGAAAACTGTTCCCCTCAGGCAAAGATGGTTTGTGAGTAAACCTGTGATGGCAATTTAGGGTGCCAATAAAAAGTTGGCCAAAGAATGAGGAGGGATGGCTAGGCCAGGCCACTATTTAGGAGCTAAATAATGGGCTGCCTGTTCTGTCTTCTCTCTCTCATTCGTCAGGGCAATATTAGGGAGCTCTGTGGTGGCAGCTGGGAGAGGGGAAACATCCCATCTGAAACACAGGGAGCTAAAGGGTGGGCAGCTGTTCAAGCTTGTAAGATCTTTCCCCCTCAAAAACACGCCTGTTGCAGTTGCAGTTCAAGCTGGTGTGCAGCAGGAGCCCTGTACAGTATTAAGGACACAAAACTCTTCTTAGCACTGCAAATTCTCTTTGCCCTCCTACAAACCAGACTGGGCCAAAGGGCAACCGTTAGGCAGGCTCCATCCACATGCTGCAAGCCTGTCCCCATTTTACATCTGCCAGACTCTGCAGGCTGCTGCATCCCTGCAGCCATAAAAGAGAGGAAGTTATCTTTTTAGTGCTTTGTACTCACCAGAGGGGATGCTCTGTACTATGGTCTAATTTTATTACGGCAATGTTGCCTCTGGAAGTACTGACTTTCTAACATGCTGTTAGGCTACAGGGTGCCATGTCTTGATACAACTTCTTTTGGGGGGGGGGGGGAGAAGCCTAAGGTTTTGTCTTCCTCTTATAGGTGGCCAGCCAAGAATGAGCAGCTGTTTTATGACTCATTAATTCTCTCTTATCTCTCCTATGTATTGGAGGGACAGAAATTATAAGTTCTGGTTTCCTCTTATTTCAGTAGAACAGTCCATCTGTGATTCCAGGCACTGTACATAATTATTGGCCATGGAGCTCTGCATCTTGGGTGCCCATATGGGTGAGCTAGTGTCCTTCAGGGAACCACCCTGGGGAAAACAGTTCTTAATCCCCATCTTCCAGCAGTCACTAGTCATGAAATACAAGCTAAGAAATGTCTCTGTTGAGCTAGCCTTGTAAAAGCTGGGTAACCTCATTAAGAAAGCATCTAAAAACATACTAAAATATTATTAAAATTTGTTAGTCATCCCCCCCCCAAAGTGATCCAAAAGAACTTAGTGTTGGGGGGGGCATTAAATCGAAGTATAATTAAAAGGCACCTGACTCAATGTTGACAGATAAAGTTGTTCCTCTGTAATCTCCTGTTTTCCTAACACAGGGAGGATGTGTAACTGGATTGAATGATGGGGAGGGTGGAAGAAACTGTAACCGCCATCCTTTGGGGTGGGGGCAGGACATTAAACTAAAGGAAGGTTCTTTGGGCTGCAAGCTGGCAATCCTAAACAGACTGAGGGTAGAAAGAGTCACTTACGGTAATTTTAAAGGCAATGAATGCCTTTGTATCTCTAACTTACGAAGTGTTTCCTCCGTATTTGTGAGAGACTGGACTAGCAGTTCCCATTTAAAAGGACAGTGCAATAATAATCTAATACTGACAATAGTATTCCTCTGCAGATGCAAAGATGACCTTAATATGAAGAAAACATACAGGCTTTGACTCTCCGTCTTTATGCAAAGTCTTTGCCATTGCTACTTCCTGACCGTGCCTTTAGGCACCAGCTAGCCCAGCTGCAGCTAATATAAAGAGTCACTCGTGTAGCAGTAAAGCAGCCAACGGGAGTGGAAGCAGTAATTGAATTGCTGTAGAGAGACATGACAGTGAAGCCTGGGGTTTATTTCTGCTAGGAGCTGGAGAGAATCAGGGCAGTCTGAGACAAAGCGTTCATGTAGCCTCGGGAACTAAAGGCCTAGTTTTTCATGGTTCTCAAGACATGCAAAGGTAAAGACCATGTACATTTATCTAATTCAGGATCTTCCTCATTTCCAACCTAAGACATTAAAAAAAATATATCTCATGGCTGTCACTAAAGTCTGAAATAGAATCATTTGTAGTTCTTTTTAATCAGTTCCTAGCACCTTGAGTGCTTCAGGTGGCCTCAAGCTTTTATGTTTGACTTGACTAATAAAAGAGTTCAGCTTTCAATGGAATTCCAAAACCAAATAATACCATTTAAGAAGCCAGTGTTTTGAGTATCTTCCACTTCTGTGCAATGGGTAGATGTGCTGCAGTTATTAGAAATTTTAGTAATTCCTTAAATTTCACTTCTGAATTGTTACCTTCAAACACATTTCTAAGAAGCAACTGAGGGGTAAATTAAATCACTTAAGATTCTCAGCATTTCTGGCCCAGCATTTCTTGTGTTAACAGTCAAGCACTCCCACCAAATATATACATGAGTTCTCCTACTCCTGCAATTTCTTCAATTTCTTGAGAAATGCCTGCTTCCATATAACTAAGCTGTACTAGGTTTCTGAACTACCACTGCATTGTTTTAAGAGCATGGACCCTGACGTGTGGACATGTTTGTTTCAGTGGTGCAAGTCTTTTCCCAAGCATTTTCATCTAATGTATGACCTAAGTCTGTCTCTCACTGCATCTAATGTTTCCATAGAAAGTCCTAGCAACCTAATGAGTATATTCAACACCATCTCTGTATTACACTGTTCTGTGTCCAAAATTATGTGTTTGAAGGCTGTTGGATATGAGGGGAGACCGCAGAAGATGAAACAACTGGTCTTCTGTAATCAACACAACAGGGAAGCAATTTCCATGCAGCTGAGGAAGTGTATGAAAGCTGACTCTGTTGTATAGTAACATCTTTGCTTATACTGGTCAACAGTAAACTACTATTTTAGTTACATTTTCCATCTTACCTTGACTTTTCATCATATTATAGACAGGGTTGTTTTAAGGTTTGGCAGCAGTGAATTTCTCAATTTTGTCGCCAATGTAGTTTCAAGTTATTTCACTTCCTGCACACTGGGTTGCTGGTTATTATTTATAAATGATTATTAACACATATCGTGCCAACAAAGGCCCATATAGGAGACAGCATCTTAAAAAGCAGAGACATCACCTTGCCGACAAAGGTCCGTATAGTTAAAGCTATAGTTTTCCCAGTAGTGATGTATGGAAGTGAGGGATGGACCATAAAGAAGGCTGATCGCCGAAGAATTGATGCTTTTGAATTATGGTGCTGGGGGAGACTCTTGAGAGTCCCATGGACTGCAAGAAGATCAAACCTATCCATTCTGAAGGAAATCAGCCCTGAGTGCTCACTGGAAGGACAGATCCTGAAGCTGAGGTTCCAATACTTTGGCCACCTCATGAGAAGAGAAAACTCCCTAGAAAAGACCCTGATGTTGGGAAAGATGGAGGGCACAAGGAGAAGGGGCTGACAGAAGACGAGATGGTTGGACAGTGTTCCCGAAGCTATAAGCACGAGTTTGACCAAACTGCGGGAGGCAGTGGAAGACAGGAGTGCCTGGCGTGCTCAGGTCCATGGGATCACAAAGAGTCAGACACAACTAAACGACTAAACAACAACAACATTAACACATATATTACCAAATGTGTTTCCATGGTGCCTCAAATAATAAAATAAATAAATAAACAAACATGAAAATAGTACAGTTTAGAAGAGCAGCATAAAGCAGTAGAAGGGCATATTAGATGTTTTTTGTTTTTTTTAATGGAGCTAAGTTCATAAATGCTAATCTATTATTTGGCTGTGCCTGCCTCTTAAATACATGAATGTGATGACATAATTTATTTATTAAAGTTTCCCCTAACCTTGACAGGATTGTATGCCATTCATTCTTCCTTTTTAGAGCTTTCTGGTGCTTATTTCTCAAGCCCAGCGTTATTTTAACATTGCATATAGGGCTGAGTCAATACTAAATGTCCTGTTTTAGTTCTTTCTAGTTGTTGAAAAAGCTTGTGTTGTGTATGTCAACAACTCTAACCAAAATTTCACTGTTTTTGTCTAAATCCTGAATACAAAGTGCTACTCACAGGAACTGTGGTGGAAGCCCCAATAAATAACATCTTGGTTTGGTTAAAGATTTTGGTAATAGTGCCATTCTGGAACTAGAGCTTTATGCAAAGGACAAAACAAAAAAATTCCTTCCAGTAGCACCTTAAAGACCAACTAAGTTAGTTCTTGGTATGAGCTTTCGTGTGCATGCACACTTCTTCAGATACCTATGCAAAGGAGTTGGACAAAGTTATGCAAAGGTTTTTGCATAATTCTCATACCTAATCAATTAAAAATATGATTTTGCATACTAAAAATTGTGATTTGGGAGATCTGAGCAAATATTGCACTTATATTGCACTTATTTTAAACTGGAAAACAAAACTGGAAATCTTGATAACAATGTACTGATAAAAAGAAGAAACACCTCATTTGTGCTTCTAATTTTCATCAGTAGGTGGTGCTAGAAATTTGTGCACTGGCTATTTCAGGCACATTTCTATTATTCGGTGATGCCATAAAGAAACTCACATTCATTGTGGGTATTTTTTACAGGTGTCTCAATATTCTGCACACACAAATCTACACTCCTTTTTGAATTAGATTGTTAGGTTAAAAAAAATGAATTGGGGGCAGGACAGAATATTCTGAACTCAAATTTGAAAGAAAGGCCCTTAGGCTGAATTTGGGAATGCAAATAATGTGTCATTGCCCCTGAGAATAGGGTAATGCTATTAGCAAATGTTGGTGCTCATGTGGAATCTGAGTACTATAACCCCTTTCCAACAACCCCTCTTTTTTCACATTTACAATAACAATCAAAAAAGTTAAGGAAGGTTATTTTCCCATGTCCTTTACTTCATCAGCATACATAGGGAAATATAACAGTTCCCGAAGAACCGATTCCAACTTGAACTTGTGAATCAGCAATGTTTACGAACCCAGATGACTGCAAGACAAGTGATGCTCTTTGGAAGGAAAAAAGAAAGAAATTCTTCCATTTCATCAGCTCATCTTTTCCTTTTCATCTTAATTGGCTCATCCTTCCATTTTTCTTGCTTGCCTGGAATAAAGGCAAGAAATATCAATTTTTACAAGACAATAAAATAAAATGGAAGTTCGCCACAGTAAAGTGAAAATTTAATCTAGTGTGGATTATGATGAGCAAAGGAAGCCCAACACATTGAGGACTACAGAGACCCATGAAAATCTCGTAAAAATTTGAGCTGGTCCCAGTAAAATGCATGACTTGTCTTTACAAAGTCTTACTCTACCAGATTCTGTGTATAAAATGGATTTGATTGTGTAATATAATCACAACAAGCAGAGGGGCTTGTACTTCAAATGGAGGTACACACATTTCTAAAAATGCTGGATGCCAGTGACTGAATGCAGTGGTGGACAAAGTGCAGGCACGCTAAATTGTTCTTTACCCAGCAGATTCAAAAAGATTGGTCTAAATACAATGCTGCTTCTCCGAGATGCAACTGTAGAATGAAGGGGAGAACAGTTTAGCTAAGAATTTATAGAAAAGAGTTCTGATTACTGACATTTTGATTGGAAATAATGGCCAGAAGGCTGTAATTGAAAAGCTAATATATTTGGATTATAATTTATCACTGATGGGTTCTTCATCAGTCATACTGACAGTGCAACAATTGTCCATTAGGCATTCACTGAGCTATTTTTTTAAACCAAAGCTTGCATTCATTATATGCTTAATACTAAATATTCATTTTATCTTCTAGCTCTTTCAAACAATGAAAGTTGAAATGCATGGGTTACATCCAATGCTGGTCCACTCAGAGTAGACCCATTGAAATTAATGGACAGAACTAACTTAAGTCTATTAAGTCCAACAGGTCTACTTTGAGTAGAGCTTAGTTGGATACTATCCTATGGATCCGTGTTCTATTTAAAAAAGTTTTAGTTTCATTGCTATAAGCATAGGCAGCTACTGTGCAGTCCATTGTAAAATATAAATATTTGGTGGTTTGTCTGTTTTTTGCATGGGAGTTATCTGAAAGGGCAACAAAGTAAAATACCTTGGGAGGACTCTCCTTTGATGGAGGTTTCTAAGCAGACCTTAGATGGTTATCTGCCAGGGATGCTTTAGTTGAGATTCCTGCATTGTATGAGGTTGGACTAGATGACCCTTGGGCTCCCTTCCAACTCAACGATTCTGTGATTCCATTAGTACACAGTGTGACAAAGGTATCATAAAAAATAATGTGATCATTATAAACCGCTAGCTGAAATGATTACAACATTTGTGATCATTTCAGCTTCTGATTATGATGGTTCTCTCTGCCTTGTCTTGGTTCATTTACCTGAAATGTGTACTACAAAAGCAATTATTAATGCCATTAAACAATATTGTATTATCATAACCATAAAGTATACTTGTTGGCATGCATATTGCCTGTTTGTTTTTCTTCAAAGAAATCCAGCAGCGATCGAGGGAACATGTAAGTTAAGGTGCAAAATTAGACCTGAATCCTAAGAAGGTTTCCCTTTGTTTCTTATGTTGTTCAAGTAAGAATAGCATTATGAGCAATTCGCAGAGCAAAATAATTGCACCCTGCATTCAGATACTTGAGACACACCTGAATGGTGTCCTAGCGGTATGGGAGCAGCTTTCCAGGGAGCGGTTCCCACAACCCCACAAGGAGAGCAGTCATAGTTCAGTGGCAGAGCACAAGCTCTGCATGCAAAGGATCCCAGGCTCAGTCCTTGGCATCTTCAGGTAGGCCCAAGAAAGACTCAATTTAAATCCCATTAAGCCACTGTCATTCATAGTAGATAATACTGATCTAAATCGGTCAAAGTTCTGACTCAGTATAAGACAGCTTCCTATGTTCAAATGCCTTAAACAGTCCATAAAGTGTAATGATTTGCTAACCCTTTAAAATCCAACCTTTGATAAAGGATTAAAGGTTTTATTGTTTATTTATTTGATTTATCAAGTATTTGATTGATTTTTTGTTTATATGGTTAAACCACCTAATTCATAAGAAAGCTATTGTGATGGTGGTGGTGGGCACCAAAAAAGTACGACCACTATTGATAAAATAATAACTAGAACCAAATGACTAACAATAAACAGAATTAATTATCTAAAACATTTGAGAAATTAAAATGTTTTCAACAGATGACAAAACATCAGAATTGTAGGTGTCCATCTAATTTCAATAAGATCAGTGCCACTACGCTGAAACCCTTGAATCAAGTAGAAGATAAAGGAATATGTGGCTTCTCTAGATGATCACAGTGATCTGGCTGGTGTATAAGGCAGTCTTTCAGGTAACCTGTTCCTTTAAACACAAATAATAATACCTTGAGCCTTTGGTCTGGTCTGGCAATCGGCATTCTGCACAGAATTTTGCTTGATGGTTGCCATTAATTGGATTTTAATTTGATTTAATTAATTTTATAATGAATGTTTTTAGAATGTCGGACTATTTTGATTGTTGTTAGCCGCCCTAAGCCCAGCTTCGGCTGGGGAGGGCGGGATATAAATAAAATTTATTATTATTATTATTATTATTATTATTATTATTATTATTATGCTGATACAGAGCTGTTCCAGGGTGCAGCATTCAGCAGCATCTGTAATTTCTGAACCAGCCTCAAGAGTAGGTCCATGTCGAGCACACAACAGTAGTCCCATCTAGGGGTTACTAAGGCCTGCAACACTATGGCCAAACTCTCCCTGCCCAGAAACAGCCAATGCTGGAAGGAAGCATTCCTGACCACTGAGGATACGTCTACCTCCCAAGCTATGTACATGCTCCTTCAGGAAGGGAGCAACCCCATTAAGAACAGGCAACTGGTCTATTTCCTGAACCTGGGAGCCCCTCACCCACAAGGCTTCTGCCTTTCATCTTCGTTTTATGATTGCTACTTCCTCATGTGTTTTTTCTTAATAACTTTTAAAAAAAACCTGAGTGTAATTTTGAAAAACATAGTGTTGTGCATTTATCTGTGCATCATTTGTTTTGTGAATTGTTGGGTGTTGACAAATGTCATGAGTTAAACTGCCACTCATTCCAAGAAGGACTCCTATATTTAGATAAAAAGTATACTTTCATGGCTGGTTGTGATCAAGGGCACAATCTGAAAATACATTCAAGTTACTGAAAAGATTTGAATTTAACTGTGATCATTTCTGTGTAAGGCCCAATTTAAAAAATCTCCTGGTCTTGTTTTGCAGATCAATACGGACACCTATTACAAGATACCTGTTTGGATTTTAACACTCTCAAGCATCACCTCCACTGCTATTTTAACAATCCCATCAAGCTTTGGTTGGGTAGTCAACAGCCGCAAAGCTGCTGTCCACGTGGACTGGTGCTGACATTTCTCGTCCAGCTGCGAGAGCCTCTCCATCTAAACCTAGAGACATGGCAACAAATGGAACAAAAGTAGCTGATGGACAAATCTCCACAGAACTCAGTGATGCCTCAATCACCAATGACAAGCCTAAGACACTCGTGGTCAAGGTGCAGAAGAAAAAAGGAGATATTCCAGACAGAGACACCTGGAAGGGGAAATTTGACTTTCTTATGTCCTGTGTTGGCTATGCGATTGGCTTAGGAAATGTTTGGCGGTTTCCATACCTTTGTGGAAAAAATGGAGGAGGTACTTATTTCAGTTTATGTAATTAAGTGCTAAATATTTTTGATCAGAATCCACTACTTCCTGTTAATCTTACAAGACCAGCAGCAGAGAAGGGAGAGCAGGCTGAAGATCTTAACACAGGTCTTTCAAACTGCATGATAATGCTTTTTGGAAAGGCACGCTAAACAGATTTTACTACTTGCACACTGGATTCCTTGGCCATGATAGGCGATCACTTCAGTGAAGGATGACAATCTATGTATTTTGAGTTCCCATCTGGTTGGTTTGGAAGGCAGCAGAACACTTTCCCTATTATCCATTTGGAGGAGAGCAAAGAGGCTCACAGGGACTGCTCTGCTGATTCTTTGCCTCGTCCCATTCAGAGTGCCACCATGATATACTATTATATTTGGTGGCAGCCACAGCAGCTAGGTTTTAGAAAAAGGATATGCCTTGTGTACCATGAGAACATCTGCTTTTGCCTTTAACAGGAAAGCAGTCTCTTCCAGACTAAGTATGGCACCAAAAAGCCAGGTTCTGCAGCCAGGTCGAGGTTAGCAAGTAGCAAGAGTAGCTCATTCTTGCTGTGACACAAAGCAAGACCCTCCTGGTGGTATTAACTGCTGGTAAAGACTGTCTGCTCCTATATATATATATATATAAAAGAGGCAGAAACTCATCTGCAAACATTCTTTGTAACATGTGACTCAGCTCACGCTGCAAAAGAGCAAAGCATATCCCTAACCATGCATACGATTAGAGCAATAGTATCAGAGGAGACCTAGAGCAACTAGGTCACATATAGTGTTCATTT
This sequence comes from Podarcis muralis, assembly GCF_964188315.1. Taxonomy (NCBI): domain Eukaryota; kingdom Metazoa; phylum Chordata; class Lepidosauria; order Squamata; family Lacertidae; genus Podarcis; species Podarcis muralis. The sequence goes on from NC_135656.1 coordinate 76,774,215, forward strand.
GCTTTCTGCTGCAATTAAAGGAAAAATGAATGTTGAATTCTTGCTTAATGATACATATGTTGGTTTCCAGTATAATTGCTCATTTTCTGTATCCTTTCAGGAGCATTCCTGATTCCATATTTCCTTACTTTAATTTTTGCTGGAGTTCCCCTGTTTCTTTTGGAATGTTCGCTTGGGCAATACACATCCATAGGAGGTCTTGGAGTTTGGAAGCTTGCTCCAATGTTCAAAGGTACAGTGTTGAGTTAAATACAATGCTATTAATACCATAGTAGGTGTTAACATTCAGGTCATTCTTTGATCAATTTAATACTGGCCCACTTTTTCTGGACTAAGAATTCAAAGTTATTTAAGTATATTAAAAGATGCACCAAACCAATAAATATTTATTGCAAAAGAAATAATAAAATGATGTTTACATAACTCTGAAATTGCACTTTTACAACAAGCCAGTGTAAACTCTGTCTATATGAGAAAAAGAGACCGAATAACCAGGTAGTTCTGCAATTTAATCCCAGGCATCTCCACCCTTTATCCTATTTTTCTTTCCATACACATCTCTTGACTATGGCCACTGTTGCAATGTATTATCCTCAGTCTCAATTTCTCAGTATATTGTTTTCCAGCTGTAGGCTGGCTAGACATTCAGAACCCTTGTTTCATTTGGCAACAGAACACTGCTTTCTAAAGATGCACTCTCTTTCCTTTGCCCAACAACCCTAATTTGCTTACTTGTAGTGCACATAGCCATACTTCTTGTGATATCTCTTTCCCCCTTCACATGGTTGCTCCCTGCCCATAGCAAAAGGGCTATCTGACTTTGTAGAAACATAAACTGAAAGTGTAGGGGTTTTTTTGTGCTACTCTTCAACCCTCATTAAAAAGACTGGTACCTCAAACTGCAGTTCACGTAACCACTACTTTCTCGTAACTGCTTTCTTCTTAGTATAAGTGCGCAAAATCACATAGCAATTTTGTCTTATTTAGGTTTACATCTCTCCAAATGTACTTCTTATTGTTATGTTCTGAAACTCTACTGCTAAGAATATGAGTCCTAAAATGCTCTGATATACTTTTCTCCCTATAGGTGTGGGATTAGCTGCTGCTGTCCTGTCCTTCTGGCTTAATATTTACTACATTGTGATTATTTCCTGGGCCATATATTACTTATACAACTCTTTCACCACAGTAAGTGATCTTTCTCATGTTTAAAAAACCCTCATTACAGCTCAGTTTGATTAGCTGACCTACTTTAAAATAATAATAATAATAATAATAATAATAATAATAATAATAATAATAATAAATCATTTTATTTATTTACATAGGGGAGTTTTGCCGCCCTGCTCACTCCTCTCATCAATCCCTCACCAACTTCTTCACAAGTTACTTTACTTACCTAATGGATAAATCATTTCAGCTTCTCCTTTCTGTTGCATAGGGAAATGATTTAAATTGGGTGAACCTGAAAACTGGAGAACAACAGTTGTGTATGGACATAGATTAGGACCTAATAGCGTTGCTAGGAAGTCATGCTGATTCCTTGACCACTAAAAGTTCCACCCATAGCATTTTGAGATTCTATTATTCCAGCAGGTTTTGGTTCCATAAAATACACCATGGCAACATTCTGGCGTAATATATAGCTTTAATTTCCAGAGGCAGCCAGAAGTTCATATAGCAATGGCCTTCCTCTATTCCACAGGTCCATATATTTATTTTTAACTATTTCTTTACTGTCTCTCACATCAACCTTGAGGTGGAATACAGCTAATTCAAAACTTTAGGGCATGTTCACGTATAACCAACCACACCACCCTGCCTACCGAATGATGGTGGCAAAGAAAGCTTACTTCTCCACTACCATCACATCTGCAAGTAGTCACCCAAAAGAGTTTTTTCAAGTGGTGAATGGTGTTGTGTGTTTGTGTGTGTGTTTTTGCTTAATCTGGACAAGCTTCTTGAAGAACTGCCCCCTTGACTCTTGCACATCTTATCTTCTTAGAGTGAGCCATAGAAGGTTAATTAGGTGGGCCTAGGGAGTGATTAATGCTTTACTGAAAGAGGCATTGGTTGGTTCCCTCCTTAAGAAGACCTCCCTGCACCCAGGGACCATACCCTTGATATGCTTAAGAAGGTAGTGGTGGTCCAACTTCAGGGATGCTAGGAGGAAACCGATTCCTTGGATCCATTCCAATCTGGCCTCAGGCCTGACCATGGCACTATAACTGCCTCGGTTGCCTTAGTTGATCACATTTTTGGAGAGAAAGATAGAGGGTGTGTGACCCTGCTAATTCTCAATCTTTTAGCAGCTTTTGATACTGTTGGCCACAGTATCACTCTGGAGCATCTCAGGGAGGTTGGGGGCACTGTACTTCAGTGGTTCCACTTCTACCTCCAGGACCGTTTCCAGAAAGTCATTATGAGAGGCTACTATTTGGTGTCATGGAAGTTTTCTGCGGTTTCCCACAGAGTCCCATCTTGTCTCCCATGTTATTTAATGTCTACATGAAGTCTCTGGGAGTTGTCATCAGGAGATTTGGAGTGAAGTGTCCTTAATGTGTAGATGACACCCAGCACTATCTATTTGTTCCAACTGAATCAGGAGAGACAGTTGAGATGTTAAACCTGTGCTTGGAGACAGTGACGGACTGGATGTGAGCCAATAAACTGAAGCTGAATTCAGAAAATACAGAGCTGTTATGCATCCTGAGTTCTCACATCCAGGAGCTGGGAAGGACAGCCTGTTCTGGATGGGTTGCACTTCCATGGAAGGAGCAGGTCCACAGTTTAAGGGTTCTTCTGGATTCTGCTTGTCAATGGAGGCTCAACTGGCCTAAGAGGCTAGGCGTCCCTTTTTCCAGCTCTGGCTGGACCACAAGCTGCAGCTCCTTTTGGACAGAGATGATTTGTCTATGATATTCCAGGTTCTGGTAATTTTCAAACTGGATTATGACAAGGAACTCTATATGCGACTGCCTTTGAAGATGGCTTGGAAACTTCAATTGGTCCAAAAATGCAGCAGCCAGATGGCTGGCTGGGGTTCCATTTAGATTTCACACAACCCATGTTTTAAAACAGCTGCATAAGTCCAGTACAGCCATAGCCCAGCTGCATGGGCAGCAGGAATGGATGTGTCGGTCTTCTTAATTTATCTTTTGCATGTGTTCACCAATACATGTATTCTATCCAGTATCTGTGTGCATTTCCCCCTGCACAGATTTAATATTTTTACAATAAAATGCCTCAAGTGCTGGCTTTAACACATTTTCTCCCTCTTTCTTTTTTAAACAGGTACTAGCTGTCTGCAGCAGCTAGAAAGCATAGCTGCTGCCATACCCATTGAAAATTTGGCCAGAGCTGTCCCTGGGATTGACAGCACATGATTGATGGCTTCCTCCATGGGTTCATAGGGGCAGCCATACATTTTTCATATGAAGTCCCTGGAATGGATGACACATAATCACATCCTGTCAGCCCAAGGGGCTTTTCTGACCCCCATCTTCAATGCAAGTGGTGTGAGTTGTGCTTTCTAGAGGCTCCAGGTGGCTAGCAGGCTAGCACCTGCTGTTATAAAGTGTGTTAAAGTCAGGCCTCAATCAACCTCACACAAATTGGTTGTGGTGCAGAATTCCTACAGAGACATGCAATCTGATTGCTTCAGGATGTGCTTGCCTAGGAATTCACAACCAACACATTCCTAATGGACCCATAAAGTGGCAGAGCTCTTTTTGGCAGCCTCCACCAGAATAACGTACAAAATGGGTCTGAGAGAAAAGGCTAGTAGGAAAAGAAACACTCACCTCAAGTTAAATTTTTGTTTCAGTTTTAAAAAAGAAAAAGAAAGCATGTTTAGTTCTTCCTAATTGTGAAGAGTAAATCAGAAATGCTGGAAAAAGATTAGATCAGTGCCACTCTTCATGTCCAATAATGTACTGTGTGTCTTCAGAAGTATGCATATATAATAATGTAAGTCAAGAACATTTAAGAGACAAAAGTTGCAACAGAATATAATTCTTGACAGGCATGAACCCTGTGGAAGCTTAATGCCCTGAAAAATTGGAACCAGCTTAGTTTTAACATTGGCTATCATTTCTAAGCAAGCATGGTATACTAGCTGTTAGCTCTTAAGATGACTTTAAAAACACTGATGTTTTTATTCTTCTCTCCCTATTCTTTATCCTTGCCTTTTTAATTAGAATCTTCCATGGAGACACTGTAACAACCCCTGGAACACAGACCACTGTTTCTCAAATTATAGTATAGCAAATACCACCAACATGACAAGTGCTGTTTTGGAATTCTGGGAGTAAGTTGAGAAAAATCTTTTCCTCATTCCAATGAATATGTTCAGTTAATTTCTTACTAGATGTATAAGGTCAACTAAGTTCAAGAAATTTATACATTTCCTCTTTGATTTTAGACGTAACATGCACCAAATGACAGATGGATTGGAAAAACCAGGCCACATCCGTTGGCCATTAGCAATTACTCTAGCAATTGCCTGGATTTTAGTGTATTTCTGCATCTGGAAGGGGGTAGGCTGGACAGGAAAGGTAAGAATATGTTCTAAAAGCCTATACATTGTAATCAGAGTCGGCATGGAATTCTAAAGCTTCTAAATAGACTAGTCTTGCTGATACATCCTTCCATGAGATATGAATGTTAATGCTCTTTTTAAAACTCTTTGGATACCCCTGTAAATTACTAGAGGGATGGTGGTGCTAGTCTGTTGCAGCAAAAAACATAAAGACTCTTCCAACACCATAAATATTAACAAATTTTATTATGGCACAAACTTTCATAAACTTGGATAAAACATGCAAGCTTTAAAGGCGCCATAAGATTATTGTTTTCTGCTGTAAATTGTATTTCAAGCATGCATATATATATTCCATTACTGTACAAATTGAACTTTTAAGTTTTTAAAAGTGAGTAGTCGTTAAAGGTAAAGGACCCCTGGACGGTTAAGCCCAGTCAAAGGTGACTATAGGGTTGCAGCGCTCATGTCGCTTTCAGGCCGAGGGAGCCAGATTTTGTCCACAGACAGCTTTCTGGGTCATGTGGCCAGCATGACTAAAACACTTCTGGTGCAACGGAACACCATGACGTAAGCCAGAGCACACGGAAACACTGTTTACCTTCCCGCCAACCTAGCAGTTCGAAAGCACGCTGGTGCAAGTAGATAAATAGGTACTGCTGTAGCGGGAAAAGTAAGTAAGAGCAGACTTAACTATGAAAGGTGGAGGGCGGCAGTCCGTACAAGAAAACCAAGCATGGGCATGTCTAGCAAGGAGGGGATTCTGTAGCCCTGTGCTTAACATGCAAGAAGAAAGAGCAGAGTACTGTTGCATCTGTCTCAGACAGGGGGCAGTGGAAACTTTTTCAGTTTGAGGGCCACATTTCTTTCTTAGTAACCTTTTTGGGGGGTGGCCACATGCTAACATGGGTGAGGCCGGAGGCAAAAGTAGGCAGAGCAACTAATATGAATTTTACCTTCTCTCAGTAAGCTAGTTTCTACACACACTGTGGCACACCTCCTCTGTCCTCCATCCAGGCAAGCAGTAAGTATTGCAGCCAGGCAAAAACACTCAAGGAGGGTGCAAAGCAGGGCTTACAAGAGGAGTGGCTGGCATGGGGTGTGTGGCCTAGGAAGAGTCATGAGGGCCTAGTATGAAAGTCTGAAGGACGGCACTTGGTCCCTAGGCCTGAACTCAGATGTGATTCAGATGTGTACAGCATCACCACATTTATTTCCCCTGTATTTCTTAAACCTCAGTGTTAAACTCATTGCTTCTAACACTACACACCCCATTCTTTGTTTCAGGTAGTGTACTTCTCTGCCACATATCCATACATCATGTTGATTATCTTGTTCTTCCGTGGAGTAACATTACCTGGAGCAAGAGAAGGCATTTTATTCTATGTCACTCCTAAGTTTGAGAAGCTCTCCGACTCTGAGGTAAGCATTCAGGCCTGGTAACCTAATAATCCTATGGGGAGGAGTTCAAGTGATGCACTCTTCTGATCATTCTGTTGGAGCAAGTGTTTTTGCATTCCAGATTAAATCAAACCCCCTCTGCTTTCCCCTCCATGTGGTGTTCTGGGATTTCTCCTGTCCCACCAGAGCCTGTCCCACCAGGCATGTTGCACTAGCAGGAGCCCTTGTACTGATTTCTGGGCCATTTGTAGTAGTATTGCTCATATTGTCATTGCACGCTCATTATTTATTATCACCTGTTTGTAACTATATATAAACTACCAATCATAGCCATGTGCACCTGTCTTTGTCCTTTATGACTAGGTATGGCTGGATGCTGCCACACAGATCTTTTTCTCCTATGGTCTGGGTCTTGGCTCATTGATTGCTCTTGGAAGTTACAACCCTTTCAACAACAATGTTTACAGGTAAAGCAGTTACCATTCTTTAGTAGCCTAGATTCCTAGATGCCTCAGATAGGGAATATTTGATGCAATTCACAGGGCACAAACATAATCCCTCAGAAGCTGAAAGGGAACGATTCTCTCCTACTGCACACAGAGCACATGGTGTTTCCAGATTCCTCCCATACTGGAGGGGCAGCTGTATTGTTCAAGGAGAGATCCTCATGAGATGCAAAGTGGGCAACATCATTCCTTCTAATACTTCATTTGGATGTTTTGGTCCCTACCTGTTTTGGCAGCAAAATGGAGCCACACAAAAGTACTAGTAGTGGTTTCCACCTTTTTAAAAAAGGTTCCCAGCAAGGACCTACATTCAGTGTGGCTTCCACCAAGACCTATGCTTCATTTGGGGTTAGAGAGGAATATGAAGAAATATCTTATGGAGACCCTAAATTGATCTGCTTCCAACTCTCAGCATTTATATGAGAGGATGACTAAACTATGTAACAATAAAGCAATGCAGATGGATCTGGCAACTTTTAGTTGCCCTGCTTATATAGAATAGCAGGGAGAGATTTCAGGTGAATAAGATAGATTTAAAGTATCTCTTTTCCTCCCCCCCCCCCCCATCCTGACATCTTCCCTTCTTTCTGTCAATCCTGAACAGCCCTGTAAGAATTGCTCAAACTCTGAACAGGAGCACTTTTGTTAGGCGCTGCAACATATTGGTGCAGAGCCCCACTTTTAATGTCAGAGTATCAAACTTCCCCTCTTTGCAGGCTCTTGGGGACTGGGATGGCTAGGGCAGTAAGGCTACCTTTGCATGTCCCAATATTCCCGAGCAAAAATCATTCAGCCAGCTCATATCAGTGTAATGTGAATTAGTACTTTCCCCTGCAAAACAGACACAGTGCTTAATAAGAGACAGACCAATGAAAGGCTTCTTTGTCAAATGAAGAAACTAGCTAGATAATTCACTGATAATTTTTGTATTTAAAAAGTTAGTCCTACATATACAGAGTTATAATCCAGTATCATAAGCCTTAAACAATTTGCCCTGTCAACAGGAATGTTGCTTGAAATCCTGACTTTGGACAGTATTCCTACCCTCTTCTCTCTCTGTCTCTCTTTTCAGGGATTCCATCATAGTGTGCTGCATAAATTCTTGCACAAGCATGTTTGCTGGTTTTGTTATCTTCTCCATTGTTGGATTCATGGCTCATGTCACCAAACGTCCTATTGAAGAAGTTGCAAAATCAGGTGTGCAACATCTTAACAGTTTGCAGTGTCTTATTGTTTCAGAAGATAGCAGGGAAGACAAGTTACACTATAATTGGGGAATCTGCACTTGAGAGAACACCCCCCAAAAGTTCATTAGTCCTAATGGTTATCTAGGAAAATAGAGCGGCATTCACTTTCATAAATGAGGCACTAATACGCTTGTGAGATCGGTAGCCATTACCTCAAAGTAATCTGAGAAGTATCTGCAAGCCTAGTGACCAATACACCTCACGCCAAGGGTTCAAGAATCAATGTAGACATGCATAAACAAGTAACTATCAGCACAGTTACTTGTTGGAAATACAACATAGCAGCTTCATATGTTTATACGAGATAACTTCATAATGCTTTAAGAGTGCAGAAGCTTTATATATTGTGTATATAGAAAAATATATTGTAATTGTTTTTCACAAAAACATAGTTGTTTCTATATCCATAGATATATATATTCATGTGCATATTTAAACCTACACTTTCTAAGCTCCATTTCGTATCTGTCTCAATTTTTCCAGCTTTGTTATTATGCAGTAGTATGAAATGAGATATTAGTAGTAAAATGACTAAATTAGTTTATAATTAATAAATTGAGCTGCTAGATATTGCATTAATGGTAAGTGACAATAAATACATTTCTCCCATTACCAGGTCCTGGGCTTGCATTTTTAGCCTATCCAGAAGCAGTAACACAACTTCCTGTCTCACCTTTATGGGCAATACTGTTCTTCTCCATGTTGCTTATGCTTGGAATTGACAGTCAGGTAAAACGAAGTGTTATTGTTGTTTTTTAAAACGCTATTACTGAAGACAAATGTCCAGCAGTTCTTTATATGTTTCTATCAATGCTAGCTGTATCTCTGTATCAGTCTTCACTGATACTAGCCAACTTCATGAACCACAGTTCAAAGCTGGCTTGTTTATCTTAAAAATAATAATAATAATAATAATTAAGACCAGCCCATTTCTTGAGTTTCAGTCATAATACTGAACAAGTTAGTTTAAAAAGGAAGTAAAGACTTCTGATCTCCAGGTTGTAGATGCAGAGGAGAAAAGGGAGGAGAGCACACAGGTCCAAGGCTCATTATGTCAGAATGAGGTCTATGGCTGAACTGGGCCATTAACACTAGTGAACAGTTTCTATCATGCGTGGCTATTTAAATTTGTATGCCACCTTTGGTCCGGTGATTCTAGGGTAGTTTACAGACAATAAAACAATACAAAAGAACCCACCTAATAAAACAGTAGTTTGCAGAACTTTAATTGCAGAACAAGTATTTAAATAAGCAAAATGTTAAATAATATACCTAGAATTTTTAAAAAGTTTGCCTGGTTTCAAAAGCATTACATCAAAGAAGTTTCTTTGGAGAAAGCTTAGCAGAGATGGGACACCGCAGCCAATTAATTTTTTCTTTAAAATATCTGTGCACTGTGGCTTAGAATATGGAATCTCATAAAGTGAGCCTCCCCATTGTCTTGGTCCCTATAAGTGCCCTTGGTTCATGAAAGAAGCAGCCTTTGCTGATCTTTTTCTCAGTCACTGAGAGCAGGACTGAAGGTTCTCCACTCCTTGTGTCAAAGGAGAATTGGCAGAAGCATGCTAAACTATGCATTAAAAATACCTCGTAAAACATTTTCCTATAATGTTTAATTCTAACTTTTGTGAATTTGTGAGTTTGTTTGTGTGTGTGTACAACTCACTTTCAGTACAATTTAGCCCCCCAAACAATTGCGCCTATTTTCTTAAACTAAGCAGCCAGTTATTCCTGTCTCATGAGATGATGCCTTTATAGTAGCATAAATTTCCTCACTCTGACTACTTTCAGGATATTGATCTTGCCCAACATTGTGAAGGTTTGACCCCCATGTCCCCCATTTACTGTTTCCTCAGAGGACACATTCCTGGTTTGGCTACATCCCTTGAGTGCCCTGGGTTCTCTCCCCCAATGTCCTATGCAAGAAGGGAAGGTACTCACCACATCATCAGCATTGGTCTACAGAGTCCTCACTCCTCCCTATTAGTAGTTCAGGTACTGGGCCCATTACATGGATGTTCCCTCAAGCCAGGCTATTATTGACAAGACAGCTTCTATACTAGTGGAAGCTCGGCTACCATCTTCGGGTCCACGACCAAGTGTTTCCACTTCTCCAGTTCACTCTGGAATAAGCTTTTGGAGGGGATGCCAGCGTGTTGTCAGGATGTCCATGTGCCAGTGCCAGTGACAGACCACTTTACTTCTGCCTGGGCAATTCACAAAATGGAGCCCCTGTACCCTATTGCTACAGCTCCCAACAAACAAGATTTCCATGCTTTTATAGAGTATTAAAATAATTTAGAGTGCCATTTTGTTTACACAAGGCTGACATGAAGACCTTTATTAGCATTGAACCAATGAAGCCGGAGCTGTTGCATTTTGAATGGGGGAGGCCCGATTTCATTTAACGGACAGTTCAGCCATGAAATTCAATGGGTGGCCTTAGAGCTAACCTGCATCACTGAGGCAGAATATAAAATATAGAACTGTAAATCCCCTTTACTCACTAATTCACCAAACAAGGTAAAGGTAAAGGGACCCCTGACCATTAGGTCCAGTCATGACCGACTCTGGGGTTGTGGAGCTCATCTCGCTTTACTGGCCGAGGGAGCCGGCGTACGGCTTCCGGGTCATGTGGCCAGCATGACTAAGCCGCTTCTGGCGAACCAGAGCAGCGCACGGAAACGCTGTTTACCTTCCCGCTGGAGCGGTACCTATTTATCTACTTGCACTTTGACGTGCTTTCGAACTGCTAGGTTGGCAGGAGCAGGGACTGAGCAACGGGAATTCACCCCGTCACAGGGATTCGAACCACTGACCTTCTGATCGGCAAGCCCTAGGCTCTGTGGTTTAACCCACAGTGCCACCTGTGTAAACAAACACAGTGGAATGTATGTACATACATGTAAACAAACCTTATTTTTCATAGTACACCTTACTTTAACTTTTGGTGAAAGTACATACACAGTACATTAGCAACAGCAATAGCTATTTCATAATGGGATGGAAATAATGAAGAGTCCTTATTCATGAAGCCTAAAGTTCTTTTATAAAAGAAAATCAGCAAAATTAATAATTCATTTTGAAGAAACTGCTGTTAATTTAATTGAGTCAAACATATCCTTAACTAAGTTTAGCTTTAGGCTACTGAAATATAAAAAGTAGCCTAATATTCCCCCCACACCAAAAAAAAACTAGGCCTGTGTGTAAGAGCTTTCGGGCTTTCTTATTTTATTTTTCTTTAACTTCTTCAGCTTCTTAATCTGTAGTATAATATGAAATAGTTCCACTCTACTGTCACAACACAGATACCACCAAAAATGGCTCCTTGTCTCATATTATCCTTAGTCAATGTATAGTATGTTAAAACATTTACCATTGTGTCTTAACACACTTCCCAGTGGCTGTCAGAAATGTACACACTCATAGCTTGAGGAGAGAATGTCATGTGCTTAGTAGTTCTTTTGGCAGGGCAGCAAAAGTAATATTTGCTTACTGAAAAAAAAAATGTTTACTATGGCCTTAAGAAGAAACTTATATATCACTTTAAGCATGTACAGGAGCTCTGCATGTGCATCAAAATGCACAAAGGGATCTAAGTCAGTTTGACTATCTATTATGTTTCTAAACTGAGGTCTAGAGTCTCAGCAGGAACAAGTTAGCTTAATTATGATTAGTCCAGACAACCTGTCCCACATTATGCCAGATTTTAAAAAGCACGAGTTTCCTATTTTTAATTTCCAGTATATTTTAATAGGTTCCGAAATGTTGCCCTATAAATAACCCACCTGTGCTTTAACATGATTGCAGAAGCTGCACCACAACTCATGAAATGAGTCAACATTAGTCTGATCAAAGTATATCAGAACTGGGCATATCAGTTTGCCCTGTTCCAGATGTATCTTGACTATTGATCTGCATCACAACAGAATAGTTTGGGAGAAGAGAAATTGGAGAAGAGATAGGATAAAGCTGGATGTTGCTTTAGCTCAAATCTAATGTTGCTAGTTTGGTTTGTGTGTAACCTCTCATTCCACTTTCAGTTCTGTACTGTTGAAGGATTCATAACAGCACTAGTGGATGAATTTCCAAGACTGTTACGCAGTCGGAGAGAAATCTTTATTGCTTGTGTGTGTGTCGTTTCCTATCTGATAGGACTGTCGAATATTACTCAGGTAAATACTATATTGGGAACTTCTTATCTCTAATTTGCTGTGGTCGCATTTTCTACTAAACAGAATTATGAAGTAAGAGTCCTCTGTGGATTGCCTATTGATTTAAGAAGGTGGGGAGACAGGAGAGATTCAGCTTTTCCTAAACCTTCAAATGTCAATATCCTCTAAGGATTTGAGATTAGTATAATGCATATATAATATATAATACCTATATTTACTGGCATGTTGTCAGGCTTAATGCTACTCTTAAAATCTTCAGCTTGTTCTATTAAATTGATTTACAACCACTGAGGATTCCATCTGTTTTGGCAACTCTTAGAAACCCTTGGATAGAAAAAAACACATAAAGGCTTGGTTATCATCAGCCAATGACATTGCTGCATTCAGGAACAATATTTGATGTAGTATGGAATGTAAGTAATGCCAAAAGCCATGGCAACATTTAAAACCAATACACAAATGGTATATTTAAGGAATCTATCTTTGTACAAGAGCAAGACATCGACGTATTTATTATTCCTTCCCTATCCTATTGTGAGTCTGCTTTGAATTACAGAATTGTAGAATTGCAACTAACCCAACCCCCTGCAATGCAGGAATCTCAATTAAAGCATCCCTGAGAGATGGTCACCCAAGCTCTGCTTAAAAACCTCCAAGGAAGGAGAGTCCACCACCTTACAAGGGAGTTCATTCCACTGTCCAACAGCTCTTACCATCAGAATATTCTTCCTGATGCTGAGTTGGAATCTCCTTTCTTGTAACTTGACTCCACTGGTTCAGGTTCTTCCCTCTGGAACTGGAGAACATCTTCCATGTGACAGAACCTCTAGCTCAACTATTTACTCTTATCAATAAATATGGAATTATCCCTATGCCATCCTTCATCTGTGGATCACAGGGCAGTTTACAAAATAAAAATATTACACACCAAATTTATTGATACTGATACATAGTTGGGCAATTCACTGATTATTTTCAGTTGTATGGTCCAAAGGTCACAGTTAGCCAGGGGAAGTGATCATTGAATACTTATAAACCTAGAGAATCTTTCCAAGTAATAAAAACAGAACTGAAATAGGAAAGTAAAGCTGATATAAAGGTTAAACAAAACAGGAAAGGAAATCTCAGAAGTGTGATGAACTTAACACATTTTATATATTGCAGGGTGGACTATATGTGTTCAAGCTTTTCGACTATTATTCTGCAAGTGGAATGAGTCTCTTGTTTCTTGTGTTCTTTGAGTGTATCTCCATATCCTGGTGCTACGGTATGTGATGCTACAGTATTTTGAAATTTATGAAAACAAGCCAAAAGAATGTAAAATTTTTGTAAAGCAGTCCCCAGAGGAAACAAAGTAATAATCTGAAATGTTATGTGTACTTAAAACTGAAATTGTTTTCTATAATTGCCACATTTATCTTAACAAAGTAATGCCATACCTAGAGGTAATTTGAGGCCATCCGAACTGTTTAAGTGAGGGAGATATGCTAGCTCACCATATGTATATTGCACTTAGGAGGGAGGAGAGAATTGGGGTTGTTTGATAGCATGTTAACATTTTCAACTGGAATTTAAGCATTTTTGGAAAAAGTAAGTAAGAACTGTAAGAACTCTAACACTCGTCAAAGTACTACCATTCATATACAGTGCTATGGAAGAACTTTTCCTTGATTTGTTTTGTTTTAAACGTTTTATGAGCACTGCATTGCTTATGAAAAGCAGCATCACTTTATAAATGTACAAATAAATGTACAAATCCTTGAAAACTTTTAAAGTATCAACAAAATGATGGCTTGTCATTTGTGATGTTTCTGGCACTATCCAATAGGTGCTTAAAATATCAGTGTAAGCACATTCCTCATGGTATTTCCAATCTCCATAGATGTGCTAGCTGGCAGAAGGCTTTAGAAAAGTTTCCATCACATAATGCAGTCAGGAAATTTCCATGCCTAGAAAGGGTATGTTGCGTTTGCAAAGTAAAGGAAGGATTGGACCCTGATTAAAAACCAAGACACGAGGCTTTGACCAGCAAGGCTCTCGGAGAAAAGTGCGCAAACCACACCCCTCGCCAGGCCATTTTATTAGCAAAAGAATCTTTTACACAGGGCTCGTAAGAACCAATCATATTTCCTCTGAGCATTTCATCAAACCCCACGTGGGGGAAAAGTTACACTACAACACTAATTAGCATGCACATATTTTGGGGTAAATATGTTGAGAACTACAAAGAGGTAGTAAATAACTTGAGAACTACAAATGGGTGGTAAATAAATTGAGAACTACAAAGGGGTGCATCTGGCAACCCTAGAGCTGAGAAATAAACATGATAAGAAGGATGGCCAGAAAGCAGTGGTGTAGCGTGGGGGGTGCAGGGGGGGCCCGGCCGCACCGGGCGCAACATCTGGGGGTTAGGGTTAGGGGGCGCAAATCCATGGGTTAGGGGGCGCAAATTACTTGCCTTGCCCCGGGTGCTGACAACCCACGCTACGCCACTGCCAGAAAGACCAGATCACTACCACCTTCATGTGAGATCTGTTTCCTGGCTCCAAGATTAACATCCTAAGATTAATATACATTAGAGAGCTACTTCAAATAAGCTTGCTCACTATCTTTATGGCCCAGGATGCCTGCCGGGCGAAGCAACTGCTGTGTACGTGACTTCAGGCAAGGAGAAATGGACAGTAGAGGCAAAAGGGCATGGAAAGGGCATGAATGTAGAATCTTATGGGATTTAATCAGAAATTATCGTCAATATATCAAACCCAGTCAACACAATGTCTTCATTGTGGACACGATGACTTGATGTATATTTTATAATTCCTCATGGTAATCCCATCTGATCCCTACAGGGTATAAGGCCTAGAAAAAGACCAATAGAGTGAAATCATAGGCACAAAACATTTAGTGAAGGTTAGATTCCCATTTTACCATTATTTTGCGGATCAGAAATGTTTCACCTATGCAAAGTGGGGGGGGATAAGTTTCTATCCAGGAAGTTAACAGAATTTGAAGAGGCAATCAAACTACCAAAGAAAAATACATTTTCCAGATTATAAATGAATAACAACATAATACCTATATATTTAGGATGAACTAGAACCATGGTTGCAGTCCTGTACACAAAACACTTAAATCCTATTGATGCAGCTTAGCTGTGCACACAAATTGCAACCCAAATAATAATAATGGATTGCATAGTATGCTACAAAGAGGCAATATATTAGTTGAGATTCTATGGGATGCCCCTCAGATCCGGAGTTCCTATACACATGTATTGCAGCTCCCTAACTTAATGCTTTCACATGAGCTTTTTCACACCAACCCTATAAGACCTTAATAAATCTCTTACATTTTAATGACTCTTTTGTTGACTTCTCTGATTTATTCTCTTCTTTGTTGAAGCATCTTACTGTAGATTATCGATTATATAAATCTAAGCATAAATTACTTCAACTTCACATGCTAGAATCTAGGCTTTTCCCTTAGGGGATTGGCATTTTCCTTCCTCTGTGCATTGTTTCTGCACAAGGAATGCAAATCTGATAACAGTGCCTACTGCTAAGGGTCCTGTTCCTGGGAAGTTACATTTCCCTGCACTCAACCCATAATGATGAAAGAGCTTTCTCATGATGTGTGGTGTAGTGGTTAAGAGCGGTGGACTTGTAATCTGGTGAACCGGGTTCGCTTCCCCGCTCCTCCACATGCAGCTGCTGGGTGACCTTGGGCCAGTCACACTTCTTGACCTTGGGCCAGTCTCTCAGCCTCACTCACCTCACAGAGTGTTTGTTGTGGGGGAGGAAGGGAAAGGAGAATGTGAGCCGCTTTGAGACTCCTGAAGGTGAGTGAAAGGCGGGATATCAAATCCAAACTCTTCTTCTTCTTCTTCTTGTAACCAGAACTAATGATGTATTGGCTGTTGTTTGGATTGTTGTTCATTTCCTCCCTTCCCCGTAGGCTGTGGGCTCCATTTTTCCAGCACTAAAACCTCCCCCACTCGGGTCTGATTATTTCCCTGCAGCTAGGCTAGTCCCTGGCTTCAAGGCCTTTTTGGAGCCACCAGTTCTGTAGAACCCCCAACACTGGATTGTTAATGGGTTTGGTAGGTTATCTGGCAAGACTCTCTGATATATTTAAAAGCTTTTCTCTCTCCTAGCCATTCATTATTAGTTTCAACCAACTAACAATTTGTTTGTTTGTTTGTTTGTTTAGGTGTAAACAGATTTTACGACAATATCCAGGAGATGGTTGGCTATAGGCCCTGCATCTGGTGGAAGCTCTGCTGGTCTTTCTTTACTCCAATCATTGTGGCAGTAAGAAACAAAAATGTTAAAGATGTTAAATGCAATTAATGCAAGTCTACATTTTTTTTAAAGTTGAAATGAGCACAAATAATCAAGAATGCACAGTGATAAGGATGTCCAGTAAGGCTCTAAAATGCTGCAACTACACTTGGCCGTTTGATCATGCACACACACATTTGTGCTTTATTTTGATATAATAATGTACAATAATTTATAGAACTTACAATTCAAGCAAAATATTCACAAACTTTTTAAAAGACTACAATGCAAGCTGTGTTTTTTTCTGTTCTCTAAATACTTTGGTCTACTTCCATGCCTTCTGGAGAAATAGTAACTAAAATAATTTTAATTAAAGTATACTTAATGAAATTCTAATCTTCCAATAGTTAATGGAAGGACCATAACAACTGCTGACTCGCCTCGAGACACATTATTTTAGAGAATCCAGTGTTTATTTTTAGTGCACAGGTGATGATAATCTAATATAAAAGCTGCCATCTTCTATTTTCTTCTTTCCAAAAACTTTCTACTTTTGTCTTTCTTAGCTGATTCCACTAGCAAAAATAGCTTTGGGCTATTTCTAGCAAAGGGCTAGAGCAATGGTCATAGTGGTGAATGCACATATCATTTTATGATACTGAGAAGCAAAAAGAAAACCACGTAAAGCAGGTTCAAACCTCAGTATAAATATTTGTTTTATTCTGTACATGAAAAACAAAATGTTTGAAAGGAGAAGCAACATAAGAAAATTAAAAATCTATGAAACTGTATGATTTCAAAATTTATAAATATATATGGTTCAAAATATCCTTTTGTATATCAAAATGCATGTCACACTGTTTAGGGCTTTTGCCAATTCAATTACAAGACAGGTCAGATGATTTAACATGCAGTTAGAGTTTACGAGCCAAATCTTGCAGGGCTCTTGGAAACAGACGCAAGAAGTTGGGGGCCTATGAGGAGTCATAGTGTTATAGGAATAAATTAATGAGAAATGCTCACATCCCCATCTCACAATACTAGGATACCAATGAGCTCTAGGCTGGCTTCCATAAACATCCAGTCCTGAACCAGCATTTTGGAACTATTGCATCAGCACATAACACTCACATTGCCACAGAATTAAGCAAGGAATAATAAAAAACACAAATACAAATTAGCTCGCAGGACTTTGGAGGAAAGAAAGGAAAAACGACACCATCTTCAGTCATTCTTCTGAAGCCTTCCTCTGTTGCTATATAACACTAAAGGGCTATGCATCCAGCAGATGGGGGAATGTCTTTTAGAAAAAGGGGAAAGGAAGGTTGTTCTTTCCTTCCGCCTCTCCATACACAGTGGAGAGAAAGGAGATTTTCAACTTCGTGTTGGACATCTCCCTCACCTTAATCACCACTGCTAAGAACCCCACCTTTAAGATTCTTTAAGATTCTGGAGAGAGCCAGTGTGGTGTAGTGGTTAGGAGCGGTAGTCTCATAATCTGGGGAACCTGGTTCGCGTCTCTGCTCCTCCACATGCAGCTGCTGGGTGACCTTGGGCCAGTCACACTTCTTTGAAGTCTCTCAGCCCCACTCACCTCACAGAGTGTTTGTTGTGGGGGAGGAAGGGAAAGGAGAATGTTAGCCGCTTTGAAACTCCTGAAAGGGAGTGAAAGGCAGGATATCAAATCCAAACTCTTCTTCTTTTTCTAAACCTCTAGGAGCTTAAGCAAGCCTGTCTCCTCCCTACCCCCTGCTCCAATTTCCTCCACAACCCTTTGAACTGTCGCCAACATGTTGTGGCTCCTGGTGGGCAGGATGGATACTGAATCTTTGCATTGCATTGCATTGTTTTGTACAAAAGTTGTGCATTCCAGAGAATCTCCTGAGTAGGCAGAAATTACTCCTTTGTCTATGAGGGGCAAATTCAGTATAATTCCTATAAATCTTATATCCAATGAGGGGGAACTAACTAAATGCCTGAAAATACCTAATAACCATAGTGTTACATAGTAATACCCATAGTGGCTCTGTCCAGGTGCACGCCATCCCTATCTCAGAGCATTGTGAGATTCCAGGGTTCTTTTGGAAATGAGGCACAGCGGAGACTGTGGTATCTTTATGAGATATGGTTTATTTACACAGATATACAACCTGAGCCTGCAATGGAGGGGTTCACAGCATTAACACCCCAAAAGGGTCTTGTTTCTCCCATAGCCGCAGCCTTGGGCTCAAATAGACATCAAACATGTTCTGACTGTCTCTCCAGCTCACTTCTTTTTCTCCCAGCTTCTGGCTTACATAACTCAACTCTCTACTGTGGCCTTTTGTCTTTCAAACTAGCCGCAAGCTGGGTGAGGGGTCCGACCCATTTGCCCCTTTCCTTTGTATTCCTTAATGGCTCATTGGCCAGGCTATCACCTCAGTGGATTATATTTTAACACTTGCTGGATCCAGGGCTTAGAGGGGTCTTTGTATACAATCTACTTCCCCACCCTTACCCCAAACTCTTAACAGTACCATCAAAAATTGCATAGGTAAAACGGAAGATGTCTGGAATTTTAAAAAGGAAAATAACTTTTCACTTTAATTTTCCTATCCAAGCAAAGAACTACCTGCAAAAGCAGCAGCAGCAACTACAACAAACCATAGCTGACTTTTTTAATGCTTTTACTTCCCCAGGGTGTGTTTATCTTCAGTGCTGTGCAAATGACTCCTCTCACTTTGGGCGATTACGTATTCCCGGCATGGGGCCAAGGTGTTGGCTGGTTTATGGCTCTATCATCCATGGTGCTGATTCCAGGCTACATGGCATACATGTTCCTTACATTAAAAGGCTCCTTGAAACAGGTAAATTATGTCTTTAGAACTGTGCCTACACTTGGCAAGATGCCAGTTTCAGCAAGCACAATCTGCTGTTGCGTTCTTATTTACAATATCAAAGTATACCTCTTTGCTACAGTAAATTATCCCTGGGTCAGTCTTTTCTTACGATTTGTCCAAATGTAAATCAGTAGCAATGGCATATATCTCTATATCTATTATATATCAATATGATAGTGAGCCCCTAGAGAACTTCCTAGCTGAAGGGTGGACTATAAAACATTTAAATGAAATAAAGACAGGCAGCTAAGGTTCCAGAATATTGCAGCATAGGAAGGCCTCTCTGCACCAGTTGCCATTAAAAAATGTGACAGGATTACTCAGGTTCTCACCTTCTTTTCTCCTTTCCAAGTAAAAACATGGCTAAATGATTTTCCCACTTTGTGACTGTAAAGATGAGTTCTAGCTGTATAAGTGGGCTTCTCAGTTTCCTCTGCCCCAATTTCATTTCCCTTTGTCCTGTTTCCTCCCAACTTCCACAATCTCTGGTCACTGGTTATGCTGCTTAGAACTAATGTCAGCGAAGACCCCAGCCCAGCAGGCTTCACCAACATCTCAGCTCAAATCTTTGTAGAGAATCTCAGCTGTTACACAGTGCATCAACTGAGAACGGCCACTTAGTCTCTGGGTGGTGGTGGTGGCCCATTGTGGAAGGATCTCGGCTCCATGGAGAAAAGGGCCTCTCCATCATAGCCTGGCCTGTTGGGGAATTTCCCCAGCTGGCCGCAAAGGAGGGTGGGATAGCTCACCATGCACTGGAATTCAAATTGGCCAATCATTGGCCCAAGGGGGCAGTGCTTGGGTGATGGACCAGAATGAAGTAATAAAGTAGGCTGTCTGCTTTATCTCAGTTGTTACACAGTGCATAGACTGATAATAGGACAAACATTTTGATTAGGCAGGATTCACTGCTAGTTTACTATTTACTGATCTAAAAATGGTGTTATTGTCCCAAAAATTATTGATACCATACATTGGAAAGTCGTTCAGGAACTGTGGCCTCCTTCCCTTCTTCCTTCCTATTGCACCTTTCATGAATGACAACTACAGAACTGGAATATAAATTTAATGTAAGGGAAGCCATTCAGATTAAGAACAATGAAATGATTCTCTCTCTCCCTCTCTCTCTCTCTCTTCTCTCTCTCTCTCTCTCTCTCTCTCTACTGTAGAGAATCCAGGTAATGATTCAGCCAAGTGAAGACATTAGTCATCCTGAAAACGGACCTGAACAAGCCCAGCAGAGCAACTCTGCAAACAAAGAAGCATATATATAGTCTGGGTCATTGAAATGATACAAAGCTTCCTTTAGGGGGGCAAAAAAAGAAAGAAAAGAAAAACCATACACAAATGAAACATGGTTGAATATGACCACAAATTTATGTCTGAGAATAAAATTACCTACCTCTAGTGGCACAAAAGACCATCACCACTATAAGGGAAGCAATGTGGATATGATCAAACCATTTTGTGGGCTTAGTTGTTGACAATGTTTTGTGTTTCCTGGCAATCCATAGACTGTTAACATTTTTATTCTCTTTCAGTAAGAGCTGGATATCTTTGGGAATTTATAAAGACATGTAGGCCATTTTTAATCTACCTTTTAACACAACAATTTGAAGTTTTGTGCAGCTGATTTTTATTAATATATTTCATACTGTTTGAATCCCAAGACTGTTATTTCTGAGAACAGTTAAAACAGAAAGCTGTTTTGTATTCACCAGCAAAGTATTTTTTACCAAGAAAATTTACCAGTGAAAATACTGCCCTTAAAAATGTTGACCAACTTTATTCTGGAGTTGGTTTTTCTAATTTTCATGGAAATCTTCTGATATACTACAATATACTGAATCATTCATATACAAATGCCATTAACAAGCTATTTTGGGATATACAGTACAGACTAAATTGCACCACTCCCTAACCCAACCTATTGAGATGCCAACATTTAATGTATTATTTTATAGCAATATATCTTTTAGAATATTTTCCATGTCGGCATCTTTCAAAGTACTGGGGTGGTTTTTTAAACAAAAAACAAAAAGCCAGCCGCACAAGTGATAATATGACTACATACTTCAAACTGTGAAGAGTCCCTCCCAAAGGCTGCCATATTTAAAGCTGTACACGTTATCTTTCATTTAATCCAGGTTGTGCTTCACTTTTAAGTTGTGTCATTGGCAGGTATAGCACTTTCCCACAAATAGAGAACCAAACAAATAGCTTCTACATCGAGATGCTCCCCGCAGAATATAATTTAGGGCTTTAAAATTAGCACTGCTCTAGTCAGTCTGTTGAAGGTCTTATCAACAATAGAGGTTTTTGACTAGCAAGCATATTATAAAGCACTTTGAAGAAAGAATTTTATTTTTATGGTTTTATTTAGGTATGTATTTTTCATGGGAAAGATGGAGAAGTGAGGGAACGGTCTTGCCATAAACAGCTCCATTCTAGGCTATCGCTTGCATTTTCCACACAGGCACCTAAAGCTAATGAATTTCTTCCTGGGTGGAAAATGGCAAGACTCAAGAGTCCATAAAGGCAACTCTTGTTTGGCAGCTATGAGACAGAAAGTGAGAATCGTAAGAAAAGTGGTATGTGATGTTTGATTCTAAATGACTGTGACAGAACTGTGCAATGAAACATGCTTTTCAGCGAAACCTTGTGCAACGTACAATGTTAGATAGCACACACTTTATGTAGAACTACTATGTGAACAACATGTTAACTGTGAATGTTGGTTTTTTTGTTGTTTTTGTCTGAAGGTGACAAACATATGTTCTTGCAATAAGGTATTATTCTCAGAATGTCAAGCACATTATTGTAGAAAATATATATATACATATATTTCAACTTAACAAATAAAAAAACTCATAAAAAGAGTATTGTTTAGTAGGTTCTAAACTGTTTCATACAGTAGATCAACTGTAAAATATTCAGATATCTATGATACATGCTGAATATCTATAGATGAACTCACAAATAAATCCAAATGTCTTGTAGATTTTCAGGGTTTAGGGGGGGGAAGAAAAGAAAACATGTCATACTTCACTTGCTTCATATACATTATAACTGTGAATTTCATTAGACTTAAGATACAAAATTCAGACTTTCTCTTTATTGTTTATGTAACCAAGTCCCATGTTGTTCTAAGAAAAATGCAGTATTCAATGTTTGATTGTAAAACAATTATGACAGATGTTTGACAGATTTGCTCTTTAGCAGAATCCTGTACAAACGTATCATATATAGCACAAAAATAGTGTCGTAGAACTACTGTGTGTAAGCTGTGAATAGCTGTATCTTTTTGTAGTATTTGCCCTTAAAAAAGAAAGAATATATGATCATATATGCTTTTTGCAATAATTAATTATTCTCTAAACACCAAGCAAATTTATCTCTATATAAAAATATATATGTAATATATACATATTCTAAAATATATATAGAGCCTGTTTTAAAAAGAGAGAGTACAGTATAATTTAGAAAACTGCAATGTTCTATGGACCAAATGTAAAATATTTATAAAGATGCATTTTAAATGTCTATAAATGGTGTCCTAACTAAAGCACGGTTGTTATGTAACTTTCCAAGAGCTTAGAAAAAAGAATAAAAGTTATATTATACATTCTATGAAGTGGCTTTAATTTAATTCTTTAAGCAGAAGATTTTGAATGACTCTTACGAAACAATTTTCAGTATTTGAGAGATCTCTATCACCCAGTTTAGGCATCGTAATCCCATTCCCACAATCCATGGTTTTTTGGACTTGGAAATGTATGACCAGTTGCACATCCCCTACCCCTTATCCCTTCTCTTATCAAGTTTCCTTTAGAGGAAACTTCCTGATTTGTCAAATCACAGTTTCTCCATTGCATCTAAAACCCAAGGCTGGGTCAAATCCCACCTCCACCCCTGCCATTCACAATCCTTACCCCACTATTCTTATCCCTCCATGATCAGCAGCATTGTCACCTCCTTGGTCACACTGCCCCTAATTGGCCTCATGCACTGCCTCCTTAGTAAATACATAGGACACCAGCAACAAGACTCATTGGCAGCCAGGAGGAAAGAAGTAAGGAAGTGATTTATAGGAACTAGAATGGGACTGGGCTATATTCTAGACATTGATACATTTTTATTTTTATTTTTTAAAAAAAGGGAATTAGCATATTTGAGCCAAATCTTTGCTTTCAGGGGCTTGCAACCTTAAATTAGTGAGTTATCTCTAAGCTGCTGCTCTTTCTCAAGAGAGAAGAAACAGAGTCCCAAGTCTTCAGTTCTGGATTCAGTGCCAATCAATGCATCTCTATCTGCAAGCATGAATTTACAAATGCAGCCCAGTATGCATACTCTAATCAGCACAGGAGATATAGAGATACACACACACACACACACACACACACACACACACACTTACTTTTCCCACTTTATATAGATACATCATTTGTCACTAGTTCAGAACTATTAATCATTAATGCTTTGAAGCACTGATTTTACATTACAGATGCAAATATAATTCAGTGTAATCTGAAAACTGCTTGTTAATTTTTTCACATTGTGCTTGCAGCCAACTATAAATATATCTCATACATGCTTGTAATATATTTTATAATATGTATTAATCAGTTCAAAACCTACATAAATTATTGTGAAATAGAACGTTGATATTCCACTAAAGGAGGAATAATGATTTCTGCCAGCAAGCCTTATCTCAATGACGGTGGTGAGCAGAATCTAACCTTGGCTTGACATTTTAAGAGTTTTTTTCTTCCTGAGAAGAGCAAAGTTAGGTTCATTTATTTTGAAATTTTCTCTTTTTAGAATGTGATTTCCTTCTGCACAAAGATCCTCTTGCTAAATCATGTTCCCTGGATGCAAAAGGGTTCTGCATGTTAGATCTCTGCATCCAGAATCTAAGTATACATGCATGCTGTCAGAAAATAATGTTGACACAATCATCCTTGGCACCGGTCACCTTTCAGGGAAGCAGGAGTGTATTCAGACTCTACTTCCCCTCTTCCTTGTCCTTCCAGCAGCTGATGGTTGGGGCTGTCCAAAGCTAAACACAGGATTGTTAATTAAAAACAATTAAAACATTCCAAAATTTAAAACCTACAAGCAGCTAAAAACCCATCAGCATTCTACATGTCTGGGTAGGCTTCTCTAACAAAAAATATTTGTAGCAGCCACCAAAAAGAGCACAGTAAAGATGACTGCCTGATGTCAGGAGCAGAGCTGGATACTGCCTAATCAGCCTTTCTCAACCTTGGGTCCCCAGACGTTATTGGACTACAACTCCCATAACCCCTGACCACTTGTCTTGCTAGCTAGGGATGATGGGAGTTGTAGTCCAACAACATCTGGGGACCCAAGGTCGAGAAAGGCTGGCTAATGCCAACACCATTTGTAAATAAATGTGAAAATGCCACATGTATCAAAGAAGCTGAAAACAATGTTGTGCTTGGTGTCTGTGGAAGGAGCAAAATCAGCAGGGTGAGCCAGGCCAGATCTGGTCTCTCACCTTGTGTTGCTTCATTTATCCTACTGCTTCCAAAGTTTCCCATTCAAAACTTTCTAAACCCACCCTACCTACTAACAGTTTTTATGTGTCTGGAACACATCAACATTGACTAGGTTGGAGCTAAGAGAGAGAATGACTGTGTTAGGATTGTGGTTTGTATACATTTTCTGCTTCCTTAGACAATACTCTTGCCCACTCAGCACACTGCCTCAGACAAGAGATGGGTTGCTTTAATCTTACTCTTCCAGTCTTTCTGCTGAGATCATCATCTGTCTGTGTACTCACGCTCTGCAAAACAGTAGGTGGCCATGTCACTACATTTAATTTTCTTTCCGTTTGGCAACAGCAACTCAGCAACAAAAGTAAGCCAAGATAAGTTGGTGGCAAGCTTTTTTCAGCGCAGACAGCGGGACGGTGGTGGCCAATGCAAATTCAGTCTTCACATTGTCATATCCATTCCCTGGCTGGTGAGTAGATAAAATAGTGCAGGCATAGGCAAACTCGGCCCTTCAGGTGTTTTGAGACTATAATTTTCATCATCCCTGACCACTGGTCCTGTTAGCTAGGGATGATGGGAGTTGTAGTCCCAAAACATCTGGAGGGCCGAGTTTGCCTATGCCTGGAGTAGTGGTTAGAGAAGTCAGTGGTCCCTTGGATTCTCCTACCAGTATTATTTAATGATGGTTGAATGCTATTATGCTTCAGTGAAGCATGACCAAGAAAAGAAAGTGTAGATGAATTAGAGCTAGTTAACACTATGATATTTCATATTTTTCTGGAGAACTGTCCTCCCTGTCTTGGAGATATCCCGATAGCAAATGGATGAGAAAACACAAAGAGGGTCACCTCTTCCCTGTGGAAGTGGGAGATATCCCTGAAGGAATGTATGTTCTCACTTATGTGGAACGTTAGTGGAGCTACTTGAGCCTTAATTCCAATATAATGATGACTCAATGACTCAAGAGGAGGGACAACACAGAAACCTCTAGGAGTGATGAAATTATTTCTGCCTTCAGTTGAATGGGAGTATAACAATATACCCACTTGGTGGTGTCCTAGTGTCCACTATAGAAAGCCTCTATGCATTGTGCTTCTGGTGCCCAGGGTACTTTCTCTCTACAGCCAATACTTTACAGCCTTCAACAACTTTCTCTGAGTTTGGCACCCAGTGCTGTACGGGTTTTTGGAAAGATCCTATGGTGAACCAACCCATTGGATCCACATTTGAAGTAGAACTTTGCAACCAATGTCCATGCAACTGGTTGCTGTTGACACCTGTCTGTCTAGAGTGTGCCTCCGGGGGTGAAGCCAAACTGCTGTGTCAGCAGCACCGAAGCAGTGATCTCTTCAGAGTGCAAGCCTGGGAAGGATGTATGGAGGTCCTGGGCTGCCAAGACAAGACTCCCCTTTTGGCCTCACTGATGTGGTCCAAGCGAAAGCAGAGCAACACGTTTGGCACCAACTTAGCTGCAGGAGTTGCTGAAAGAAGACATACAAGGTGCCGCCCAACCATCTTAGGGACTCCACTCCAGATTTATGTAGGGTTTTGTTCTCTTAAAGCTATCCTGGAAGGCGCCACAGGTTTAGGATCAGAGTATTCCTTCTCCTAGGTGGTCTACCTTCCAGGTTGATGAGCCCCATTTCCCCCTCACCTCCCTCTACAGCATGTGCAGAAACCACCTTCTTGACCATTGGACTCACTCTTGGTCTCATCCTCTCAATCCACTGGAGTTTGTTTTCAAATGCAGGGGAAGTCCAAAATTCACTGAGGGTTTGAGACCCATTGGCTACACTCGCCCGTGAGATTTGGCCTTCAGGTGCTACATACTGCTTTCTATACACATTCTTGAGGTCAATTTGGTATTTCTCATTTGACCCACGCTGCATGCAATGTCAGACTCTCCCTATAATTAGTGGGAACAGCCTGCCATTATAAGCTGACTTTGTTGTGGCAAACCTTCCCGTGCTCTCTCATAGAATGTTGTAAGTCCCCTCTCCTCTTCCTCTTTATTTGCATCTTTTTATAGCTATGATTTTGGGCTGGGTGGAAGGATATTTGCCTACAGGTCTTTAGTCATGGAATGATTCAGATACGCTCCCTTGGTCTCTAATGAAGAGGTCTGTGAATCTGAGCAGAGAGTGCACACAAAGTTCCTAACAATGTCAATCAATTAAGGGCGATTATGCTGAATCAGAAATCATCCGGAAGAATTTCACAAAAGAGAGTTTGGCATGCATTCCTTCATGATCAAACACGTTTATAGTACTGCATAAATCATGATGTTTGAGAAGATAGTGGCCACTGATGTAACTAAACACATAATTAATTTTGTACTGTCCAGTTCACTTGTTCCTAGAGGAAGAAATTACCATTCTGCCCAAGCAAGACGGGTCCTTGTGAGTCAGTGACAAAATGACAAACTAGCATTTTGATTTGAAGCCAAGTGTCCTCTAAGCATAAATTTCTCCAGAGGGCTTGTAGTGACTGTCTTAATTACTATAGGTCAAGAAACACAGTTATTAAGCTCAGTTTGGATCTATCAAGATTTGCCTCATGCATGGAGCTGTCCAATGCTTAATATTCTTTTGATCATGTAATTTTGATAACTTATTTCCTCCTAGAAACATTAAGAAGGCTGCTTCTTTTAGCTAAGGAGGAGCAATTAACAATCAAGGAAAAGTAAATCAAATTAGTCTAATGAATGATGAGATATTTCTCCTGTTCATCTCTCTGCGGTTCCTTAGAAAGGGGAGATATCAAATAACTAGGAGAAATTAAAGTACTAAAGTTTTGGCTATGACCCACCACATAGTTAGGCCGCAGAGATTTAAGCATGCTCCTCTCTGTTGTAGTCCATGAAAGGTCTTCATTTGTGTGACCAGTAAGGCTCCCTTCACATGTTAGCCATTACTAAAATGTACCCCACTGTTCTCAAGAGGATTTATTCACATGTAAGTGCATACAGGGTTGCTGTCTTAGACTGCAATTCTATAAACACATATCACTCCCAGATATCACTCCCAGATAGCAGAATTTCTGCTAAAAATGGGACTCACTTCTGAGTAAACAGGCTTCAGATTGCATTGCATATTTGGAAAATAGGGCTTTTTCAGAGGGAATTCACAGGAACTCAGTTCCGGCACATCTCAGGTGGGTTCTGACACCTCTCAGGTGAGTGCTGTTGCCATTCTAAAAGAACAAGGAAGGTGTTCAAGGTGAGTTCCAGCACCTTTATTTCTAGAAAAATAGCAGTGAAAAATAGTGTGTGCCAACTTGCTATAGCTTTTACCAAGTTTACCCTCACTTTGTGAAATCTCCCATTATGAGAATTCCAGGTGTGTCTTACAACTTTTTTTTGCAAAAAAGCAAAAAGATTATGTCCCCCCGCCCACATTTCTAACATCCTGAAAACCCCTAGACTCCCAGCCTCCTTTGCCCTTCCATTCTTCAAAACTGCACTGTTGACTGCTTTAGGTTTGCTTGTTTGCTTGGCTTTTTAAGGTAATATTTAAAAATCAACAAAGTAATAAGCACTTATTTACAAAAATGTATTTCATTAATACAGTATTTTCCTTCCCCAATGGCTTGTGGTGTGTATAAAGTTCTTATTCATGCCCTGAAACTGGTGACTGCAACTGTTACAGCCACACTGTGTAGTATAACATCACACTCTCTGAGGTGTTATCTAATGGGGCATGCAAAGTTTGAGACCCAAAGGCAAAGGCCATTCTGGAAAATTGAATCCTGTTGCGTACATCTTGAGCAATGGAAATTTTTGTGTGTTTAGTCACTTACCAAGCCTAGAAATGTTCACGCATATATTATCTTTAAAGACAAATGATTAAGATCTTGGAGTATGACCAAACAACCCCTACTGACAAAACAGATTAACTTCTAGTTTCTCTGCCAGGACCTCCTCTATTCCGTCCTCTTCCTCTAAGGCTGTTTTAGACACATTTAGCACCACCATCATCTTATGACTCACAAATAACTTTCCAAATTACCTCACAATAATAAGAACATGAATTTGTGATTAACCCAACAGATTTTGATAAACATGGCACACACATTGTAGTCTGAGAATCTACAGAAAACATATTCCCCCCCCCCCACAAAAATATATAACACGCAGCTGAATATTTTACTTTTCTGAACATTTTACTTTTCTACTTAACATCTCAGTGGCCTGACCCGATGCCTGTTTACTCAGAATTAAGTCCAACCACTGTTCATTAGGGTTTTGTTGTTGTTTAGTCGTTTAGTCGTGTCCGACTCTTCGTGACCCCATGGATCAGAGCACGCCAGGCATTTCTGTCTTCTACTGCCTCCTGCAGTTTAGTCAAATTCATGCTGGTAGCTTCGAGAACACCATCCAACCATCTCATCCTCTGTCGTCCCCTTCTCCTTGTGCCCTCCATCTTTCCAACATCAGGGTCTTTTCCAGGGAGTCTTCTCTTCTCATGAGGTGGCCAAAGTATTGGAGCCTCAGCTTCACGATCTGTCCTTCTAGTGAGCACTCAGGGCTGATTTCCTTAAGAATGGATACGTTTGTTCTTCTTGCAGTCCATGGGACTCTCAAAAGTCTCCTCCAGCACCATAATTCAAAAGCATTAATTCTTCGGCGATCAGCCTTCTTTATGGTCCAGTTCCATACATCACTACTGGGAAAACCATAGCTTTTACTATACGGACCTTTGTTGGCAAGGTGATGTGTCTACTTTTTAAGATGCTGTCTAGGTTTGTCATTGCTTTTCTCCCAAGAAGCAGGCGTCTTTTAATTTCGTGGCTGCTGTCACCATCTGCAGTGATCATGGAGCCCAATTCTCATTAGGGTTTACTCCCAATTCTGTAGCCCAATTCTCATTAGGGTTTACTCCCAAGTAAGTAGCTATGGGTGGGATTGTGGCGCTTTTAATATCCATGGTTGTCAGTGGAGAGAGAATTCCATAAGGTCAAAGCACCATCTGAAAAGCCTGCTTCTATCCTTTTTAGAAGATAGGTTTCTTACATGGGATTCTGAACAACCTCTTATCTATTTTTATGAATTTATTTAAGGCATTTGTGCACTTCCCCCAATCCACTCAACATCTTGATTGCTGATTATTTCAAATGACAGGAAGACTCATAAAGGGGAAAATGTTTCTTCCTGTAGACTGGATTTAAAAGTGAAAATCAGCAACCTGAAATGTACTCAGAAGCCAGTCAGTAGTCCATTCAAATCTCAGAATTAATGCTAAGAATGGCAACCTTGACCTAGAATCCTGATTGGGAAGGGAAAGGGAGTTAATAAAAGCCCTGTTCCAGGTTAGAATTAAGTGTCTGGAATGGTAGCGCACATGCTACGGTACCACTCATGTTGTGGTTCCTTTCTCCGCATCATAGTAACATTATATGGAGGAAGTAGGAATGAATGTACTTACTCTGCCCACTCCATTCCTCTCCGTGAGTTGGAAAATGATTGTCTGCAGCAGAAAGTCTGCTCTGCTCAGGTAGACCCACTCCCTGAAAACCCAGGCCCTAAAGCACACAGGAAGAGCAGGCTTCCCACTACTGTAGAAAATCAACCTCTAATTTACAGAGGGCTATGGTGATGGAGGGGAATGCCCCTACTTCCTCCTCAATAAGATATTGATCAAATGGAGGAAGAAATGCCTCAAGAACCTCTATGGTAAAAGAGGAAGGAAACACCTTTAATGAATAGAGGAGCAGTAAAGAATGGTGCTGTTGGTCAAGAATGGATCTGAGGAAGAAACTGAAATGAACCAATATACGCAATGGTCACTCTGCCAGAAGAACAGGAATGGAAGGAGATAAATGAGCAGAAGACCTAGTTCTCACAGACAGGTGAGGAGAAAAGCTTTGTATGGGCATTATCACTTCGGCCTAAGGGCCCGGCTTGGATAAGGAAAATAATACAAAATAATTGTAAATGTCAGGGACAAAACATCTAGTTTTGCATATTCAGGGATTTACAACAACTATAGAGAATCATTCAGTCATGCAAGTCCTCACCTGGCATCTGAAATGACATTTCTCCAGCTCAGCCTTCTCCCTGACATGTATGTATGCTTTTGTGTGCATCATTCCATCAAGTCAATCTCCCTTTGCAGTCTGATATTGTTGCATTGAGTCACAGGTTTAGCACTGCACCTTTGATTAGTACCGGGACCTTATACAGTAGCAGAAGAAGGAGAAACAAAAGGAGATTATAGCTGATCTGATGGTAGAGAGACTTCAACATTTTCACTCATGCCCTTAGGAATCTAGCACAAAGTGGCAAACAAGCTATTGAAAACAGTTAAAATCAGTAAATTATTCTGTGAATAATCATAAACTTGTTCCGTTTCAGGATGGGTAAAATAATATTATTTAGAGTTAGAAGGAATGCCATTAAAATTTTAGAAACCAAGAAATACTGAAGAGGCTATGATTATTTTTTGCAAGCAAAACAGAGCCCAGAATTGGTTTTCTATTACTAGGAAGGAGAGTGTGTGTTTGGTCTGTGACAATTCCTGAAAAGCTTTACGTCTTTGCTTATACCACTCTCTGTTGCTAGGCAACACTGGGTTATTGATTTTTGTAAGCAAGAATTCATGCCCAGCCCCTGGAGGCTCTTGTTGAAAAGGTGATTGAATGTTACTGCATCTATCAGGCACGGTATGTAATCATACTCAAAGGTGACTCAGGTGTTTCGATATAAAAATCTGCTATAAGTAAAATAATAAATATCTATCTGGAGTTAAACAGAAGTGTCAGGTTCTGCTAGGGAATTATTTTTAGGACATTACCATTCCCTGTACTCTGTCAAATATGTTTGCATGAATTAATGACCAATATAATTAGTCAAAATACCAAGAAAGAATAGCAGCTCACAGGAGAGGTAATATACCATTTTTGGCTCTGGAAATCTTCAGCATAGTTCTTAGTGGACACAATCCATAATTCATTAACCTACAGAGTAGTCCTATTATATTCAAAGGAATTAATATGAAGGCTCCAGACTGAAATGTTTCGGCAAATAGTCATATATTAACAAGCGGGAGCAGTTTAATCTTCCTATGCAGATGCATATATTTAGAATTATGCCTGGCATTTCCTGCATGTTTCCACCTCTGTTCATAAAATTATTGTGCAGTGGAAAGACCACAGGCTAATGCTTTTCCATGTCCCACATGATGATTAAATCTCTATTCCAGATGGTAGCATGAGTTGAGGCAATCCTAAACCCTCCTGAAAATACATGGACTGGTCTTCAAACTTTTGTCCTCTGGAATTTGAAATAGCAAAAGTGCAATCCAGTCCTGATGTAGCGCCACACACTCATGCAAATCCTCATAGACATTGCTGAACTAAGGGTTACTTTGCTCATAAGTTTTCCTGAACTAAAGACAGTCAGGAAGGTTTGGTAGCATTCATTTAAATGAAGGCTACTTTACTGGGGAGCTGGAAACTATTCCAATGGACCCATTTATTTTACTTCCTGGAAACATTTATGGGACTCAAACTGACAGAAAACCGTGTGGAAATAACAAGCTGGCATAAATTCTTGAGCTGTTCCTGACGTCCCTAGAGCACTGAGCTGAGCGGGGGGGGGGGGACCACTTTACCGCAATAGCCACATTTGAAATTACTACATTTATATCACCCATCCAGAGTGAGGGCAAGGAGGGCAGGCAAAAACATTCACATGCCTGTGAGATGGATGGGAAGCTTCTCCCGTGTTTGATCTGCAGCAGCAGTGGGGGGCCAATTTTGCTAACCCTAGATACATCTCTGAAGAAGGACCATCTGGTCAGTTGTGGGGAAAGAAGATGGTTTGGTGAGCAGAAACACTTTACATTTTTATGCATGTAGGATATTGTCCATCATCCAAGAACTGGGAGGGCAGATTCTCATGACCTACAGTAGGGTTGCCACATTTCAAAAAGTAAAAACCAGGACACCCCAAAAGTTGTTGAGGGTTTTTTTTAGGAGGACCCCAAAACAGCTGACTTGTCAAGCGTTTGATTGACTTGTCTAAGATCCAGGACAAAGCACTACCTTTCGGAAATCCTCCCGCCCCAGATGTCATTCCCCCCTTTGAAATCCCAGTAATGTCTGGGAAAATCCAGATTCATGGCAGCCATTCTAGTGTGGTTTACTTTGTTAGCTTTTTTGCCACAAGATTTGACTCTAGGGAGAAACCCATACACACGTCCTGATCCTCTGCTATGCTCTTCCTTTGATTAGTCACTATGCATCATTTTAATCCAGTGTGCATGATTTGCTCTTGACTTCTTAAAGCACTCCCTCCACAAAGTCTTCCTTTTGTAACGTTAATGACATTTGACTTAAATACCTGAGCACAATTGCCAAACCGGAGCACAGCAGCATGGTGTGTGCGTGGAGGGGAGTTATACTGCTCGTTTGTGCCTAGATCTTAGTTTCAGAGCTCCCACTTAGGATACATTTAATTGAAAATGTCCCTTGTTAGATTAGTACATTAGAGACATTCAAAGACACCCCCAATTAGCATCAGAATTAACATAAACATGCAAATTAACACAAAGCAAACAGAATCCTCTTATTTTCTTAGCATGTTACCCCTGAAAGTAAGTCATTCAAATCAAGGATATAAATTCCCAAATTAATCTGCATTTT
The DNA here is from genome assembly GCF_964188315.1 of Podarcis muralis. Taxonomy (NCBI): domain Eukaryota; kingdom Metazoa; phylum Chordata; class Lepidosauria; order Squamata; family Lacertidae; genus Podarcis; species Podarcis muralis. The sequence continues at coordinate 76,807,405 of NC_135656.1, forward strand.
TTCCTTGGTACTTTTATCTATTTTTTTTATTAGAATCTTTATTATATGTGAATTGAATAGAAGGATGTGCTTATCTCTGAGCAGGGAATATGTGGTGAAGGGGTTTCTTCCTTTGGAGGGGCTAAATGAATGTGGAACAAGAGCACTCGATGGTTCCTGTGGAGAGGATTGCTCCAGGAGGGGAGGGGCACGTCTTAGAGAGCAGCGTCATCACCAAAAGGAGGCAGAGAGAGAAACAGCAACACCCTCCATGGCACATTAACCAGAAGAGTTTGAAGAACTAAGACTCTGTGACGTGTCACAACACCCTCTCCATACTGTGTTTTGTGCAGATGCCAGAAATGGTTGAGACTTCAGATAAACCATGTATGCAGCGGATGTTCAGTTTGCCTACATTTCTAAGAAAAACAAAAGGTGTATGTCTTGAGAACTGGATTTGACTTAGACGATGCTCAGTTTAGCTTTAACGCCTTGTTTACTTTCAGAGGCTTTTCAACACAGCTTGGCAAAACGGTCCGCTGTTTGTGGGCTGGTGAACTTCTAAACAGAACAGCAGTTCCACCAGAAAGCAATTCAATAAGTGGGGCAGTGTTGCCAGGTGGGGTGTCCATGTTCAATGTTCCAGACAGCTAGCCATCTCCTCCACCTAAACAATCCATTCCATCCCCCTCTCCCAATATTCCATTTCTCCTGCTCCTCAGAACAGCCAGTTTGCATTCCATGTTGGTCTTCATTGGGCTATAATGGGGGCGGGGCTTCCACTTGCATTTGGAAGCAGGTTTGGTTGTGTCTACATACACTTTTTGCTTCGCTTTGTTTCTTACTGTACTGAGGGGAGTGCAGTACATTAAATTAAAAAATCTTCCATGTTCTCTCAAACGATATTGAAATAGATCCAACAAAAGATGTCCCCCCAGTGTTGCCTGATAAATATATGTTTATAATCCTCTAGAATCGACAAGGAAGTCACTCTGTGAGCTGAATTGTTCAGCTAAAATATTTTGGTTTCCTTCATTCTGTATTACACTAAATGTCAAATGGATAACTTGTCATAAGACGCTCTTTCCACAAAAGGAGATTCAACAAAATAAGACAGTAGAAACAAATGCAAATATGAAATTATGTGCCTTCTAGCCATATGTAACCTTTATTTAGTCCTTTAGCTTCTCCAAATGACCCTGTGATATTTTCTGCTGTTTCATCATCTCTTGTTTGTACCAAGCCAACCACATAACTCAGGCTTCATCGGGGAAATTGGCATAATTTAGTTTAGCACGTTAAAAGTGGCATCTTAACCTTTCTACTCCTGCCCCATTACTGAAAATGATTTCAGAATAAGATGAAATGGCTGACCAAGAGTTTAAATAATCCCGTGTGAAGAATGCTGAACATGAAACCACTAATTTCTAACCCCTCAAAGACATATTTTATATTGAGTTTCAGAAATGATGGTGCACCTGCTCACCTGAAAATGCCTGCAAAAGGAACCTTTAGTTCTGTAGCCTTTGTCCCTCCAGATGCTGCTGAAGAACAACTGCCATCAGCACAAGCAAGCATGGTCAATGGCCAGGGATAAGAGTTGTTCCCCATGCCAGATGCAAAGGACAGGGCTTCTTCACCAGTAATGCCACAAAATGAGTTTTCTCCATACCTGCGCAACAGGTTGCAACTAGGGCTGGGAGAGATATCAATATATCGTCCAAAACCAGTCTGAAGTTCACATCGTGATAATTGTTTCATAATATTTGAGCTGGCAATATATTGTGAATCACAATGTGTGTAAGGGCTAGGCAATATCTGGTTTTTCAACATCGTGGTAGCTCACCAACTAAATGTTATCACCAACTAAAGCTCACAACATCACCAACTAAACATTGCAATGTTATCACAAGCTAAAGCTCACAGTATCACAATATTGCTAAACATTGCAATCTACCAGAATGTATACAGAGGCGAACAGGACATACCACCACGCATTGGAACTTTCCATTACTGGTATGACAATCATATTATAAAATGAGGAAATGATGTAACTCAAAGTGAAATACTTGGCATGTTTCTTTCTCAAATCAAGGATATATTTTTTAATAGGCAAAGACTGGACAATAATTCTTTTTAAAACAATGTAAATGTGTTTTCATTATGTTTGGCACTTATACATGTTTATATTATGTTCTGATGAGCTAGCCCCCCACGATGACAAAATGCCTTCTGGGAAAGCAAAAAGCTTTTTCAAGTGACATGTGGCATACTTTCACCGCATAAGTGGATGCTACAGCTGCATCGTGCCATGGGGTAAGTAACAGAATTCCCCCAGTATAACAGTCCTCAAAGACATCTGATTATGTTTAATACAGCTATACTATTCTGCTGAACTTAGGGCAGATATAAACATGACAGCTTCCACTCAGAGGCAAAAGAAAACCACTTGTCCATGTTGACACTCCACAGTGGTGGGGATGTCTAAAAGGCACTGTGCCAGCCAATGTGTTCACAAAATCATTTATCCCAGATAATGCATACATTTGGGTATGGAAATTTTGGATACTAACATTTTTTAACAGCATTCTCATTGCATGAAGCACTACTGCATGGCTAAGTGTTGTTGCTTTTTAAATCATCTACAAATATCATTATTTATTCAATCCTTTCCATCTATGAATGGAATACTCTTCAGGCACTGCATGCTTTAAAATAATAAGCAATACAAGGAAGGCCCCAGAAAGTACAGGAGCACAAACCATATGGGCCAAGCTGGTGCAATTCTGACTGCACAGAGGAAAAAGGAAAAAATATCCCTCTAAAAGGATTGAGATCAGGGGTGCCCAAATTTAGGATTGAAGTTGTTGAGAGCTTTTTTTTTTTTACAATTTTACTCCAAAGTTGCTGAGCTTTTTTTAGGATTTTACCCCAGGACATATACTGCCATGGGGATTGGATTAAATCGACCAGCGGGCCCAATTAGGGCCTCAAAACAGACTTTGGACATGCCTGGATTGAGATAAATATACCAAATTATATATAAAAGAACTTATTTTACTGGTTGCAACTGGTAAGGAATTAACATAACCACCATATGAAATCACTCTAAAAGAGCCCCAAAGCAGGATAATTATGTAATTGCAAGGTGATTTATAAAGTGTTCCACTTCCACTGCCAAATGAAGTGAGCTATGTCAATAACAAGTCTAAAGAGCAAGATGACTCTATAACAGCAAAATAAATTATGAAGTATTCTATCGTGGGCTGGTTCTTCGGCCCATTTTGCTAAATAAAACACAGTTGGGTTAAACTCCACTCCAAAGTTCTATACTGAGTTAATTTCCCTGACATAAATGAAATACTCAGCCACTACAATTAGATGCACATCTCTCCCTCTGCAAATACATCTAAAGACCTTCTCTGTCTTCAAGTACTGAATCCAAACTGTTTGAATTCAGACTTTGAAGAGAGAGGTCTTTTTGTCCCCCCTTCTCTACTGAGATTGTAAAGTGAATATTTAAGATATGATGTACCTATCTCTAACTACAGAGGCTCTGACTGTTCAGTGGTTCGGACAGCCCAGGAGCACATACCAGAACCCAGAAAAAAACATTAAGGAGCCATTTTCATTGGGAATGTGGAGGGCAGGAAAATGCTCAAGTGCCTCTCCGTGAGACCACTCAAAACTGCAGCTTCTGAAGACAACTTCTCATTTTAAAAAAGAAAAACACAACCAGGACTCTGTTCCATGTACTCACATGTTACATATATTTACATGCAATGCATAGTTCGCCCCAAGGTGCTCTTCAGGACTTGATTTTCTAAAAACAGTTCAATGTAATTGCTTTCCCCTCAGGCAGCTTATTTGATTTTATGTAATCACAGCTTCTAAGCAGGGATTTTGTACTGAAAAAAGTAAATTATTCTGACAACGATCATTTTACCTTTAAACAATCTGGATCTGTTGTCTGTCTAAAACACAATATATGTTTGGATGTGCTTTAATGATACCTGACAGTGAACTGGAAAGGGGAAATTATAAAGAAAAAAAATGTTTTCAACAGAGTAGGGGAGCAGTACACATTTAGCAATGTTCTTTCTTATTTCAAACAGGTGTTTTCTATCTAAAACTAATGGTGAAATCCTATACAGATGTATTTGGGAATAGGTACTATTGATTTTTAAATTTTGTATTCCACACTATCTGTAACTGAAAGTAGTTAACAACAAAATCAATAAAGCCATAAATGACCAACTACAAACATATTAATAGCAAAAGCAGAATAATCAAATAACAGAATAACCTCAGCGGAATAAAAGTTAAAATCAGCAGTAAAAGCTTGGGCTTGTCAGAAGTGAAGGAAATGGAAGGGAAGCAACATAGAAATTAAGTGTGAACCAGCCACAAACTTCAGTTTGGACCCAGCTTCATAAAACATCCTGTCTTAGTACAAGGTGCTTCATAGGCTGAAAAACTTGGCACAGGGTCCATCTGGGTCTTCTTCATTCTCCCTGACCTTAACTATTGGGAAATTAAAAAAAACAAAAAACCCCAACCTTTTGACAAAGTAAATTCTCCAGAATGGCTAAACCTGCAAAATCACAGGCAAATAGGTCCAGAAACTTTTGTTCTGGGTATCTTTAAAGTTTGTTTTCTTTTTGAAGGAAACATCTATATGTTTGGGGGCAGAATTGAATCACATTTACAGGCAAGGCCACCCCTTCTGAAGCCAAGAAATCCACCAGATTACAAAAGTAAAGATTCAGTTGTTTTACCCAGAAAGATGGGTAAAGTTTGCATAATCTCCTCTAGTGCTTGGGAGCAACTGATCTGAAACTTGCACATATGAGAGAGGTGCTACTGGATAAGAACCCTGTAAAGTTGCAAGCAGGGAGTTTTCTCCTAAGCACCTTTACATTTGATTTTTGTGTGTCTGTGTGTCGTGGGAAAGCTGAAAGAGATTCACTTTCCAGGTAAAATACTCACCTTTGATTACAAGCTTGACCTGTCAATCACAATGGAGTTCACCCTCTCCTTTCTCTAATGTTTGCTCTCCATCACTCCACCCTGGTGTCATTCCTTATAATATGGTAAACTTAGAGACATTACTTTTAGTGGACATTTGTTTGCAGCATTTTTTTAAATTTCTGGATTGCCAAGGCACTTTGGGATCCCTGCTCTGAAACATAAATATCCTGTTTCACCTCTGACAAGCACAAAACCCCTTCAAGGTACCCACTTCAGCTGAAATCTGTTCCTCATTTTCATGAGAGTGGAAATATTTGCAGTAAATTTTTTTTTTAATTATTTGGATTTCCAGGATCTAGACATTTAAGCCAGCAACCCAAACCATGTTATTTGGGTATGGAGAAACGTAGACATTCTGGGATATTTGGTCAATGAAAAAGTAGGCTATGGTCCTCAATTTGCCAAGTCTGCTCTTGCATATTTGCCAATGACAAGACAGCATTGTAAATGTCAAGGTCAGGATGATGATTATTCAGTCTGACATATTACATGCACATCCCAGGAAAATTAGATGGCTCTGAAGACGAATATTACTGCTGATGCCATTCCCCCACATTAGAGTTCACTAGTGAGTTGATCTCCTTTGAGGAAACTCAGTCCTGTGTCAATAGCAATATTGCCACAATGTGCACGAGGCACTGCCATACCTAGCAAAGCAGAGAAGTCCCCCTCAAACCACAAAATATTATCAATAGAAAAAGGAAGCAATACATTTTAATAATAATAATAATAATAATAATAATAATAATAATAAATTTTATTTATATATCCCACCCTCTCCAGCCAAAGCCGGGCTCAGGGCGGCTAACAACAATAAAACAGTACAAAAGTACAGCATAAACAACACTCTAAAATCATTCATTATAAAATTAATTAATTCAAGCCACTGGCAACCATTGGGCCAGAGCTCCGCAAAGATTGCCGAGGGAGGGAGTCAGGCTGTGCCCTGGCCAAAGGCCTGGTGGAACAGCTCTGTCTTGCAGGCCCTGCAGAAAGATGTCAAGTTTAGAGTAGAACCTGCACATGGAAATCTAATAAATCACCATCATTGTCTCTTTCTGTGTGCTTTGCTACCTTATAGCCATGTGTAAGCTAACGTACTGTAGCTGAAGATGTTGACTGTGCAAGAAACAGGTGATAAATCTATGGAACTGACTGACATGGGCTATCATTCACATCCTTTTCACTTTATTCAGGAACAACTTGAAAAGTTAAAGTGAAACCTCTGCTCTGATGCAATGCCATGGTGCTTTATGCTCTGGTCTGTTGGTTGAGTTTATATTCTTTGTCCATTTTCTACTCTTTGTACTATCTCCACTGGCAGAGGCAGTAATCCTCTGAATACCAGTTGCCATGAATCACAAGGTTTTGCTTGCAGGCTTCCCAGAGGCATCTGGATAGCCACTATGAAAACAGGACATGGAACTAGATGGGCCTTTGGTCTGATCCAGCAAGGCTGTTCTTCTATTTTATTTTTGTAAGGCACTTAAGAAACACTGAAATATTTAGAAAACATCTTAACTACCTTAAATCAGATCCAGAGGAACTTCCCCCAATGAATGTATTATTAGAGACTACTCTTCTGGGCTCACTTCCTTCTAGCTTTAAAATATACAGTGGTACCTCAGGTTACATACGCTTCAGGTTACAGACTCTGCTAACCCAGAAATATTACCTCAGGTTAAGAACTTTGCTTCAGGATGAGAACAGAAATCGTGCAGCGGCAGCAGGAGGCCCCATTAGCTAAAGTGGTGCTTCAGGTTAAGAACAGTTTCAGGTTAAGAACAGACCTCCAGAACGAATTAAGTTCTTAACCTGAGGTACCACTGTATTGCCATCTCTTAAACCAATCTGTAAATATTTTTCTTCTTCAAGAAGCCTTTTTGTAAATTACCAGGAAAGGTCATCAAAAGATGAATACATTAACAGAACTGTCTTTTATTGCCGAAAAGTAAGGATATTTAGATAAATGGATCTTGCTTTGTTGATTTTACATTTATGGTATTGTAATGTGAAGCATTGATAGAATTACTAGATCATGTATATGTATCTTCCCCCTTTCATCCCTTTTTTTTACCTGCTATAGATAAAGTTAAATCTCAAAGATAGCTGTGAATGCATTACAAATTGCACAGTGTTTGCAGTGCTTGCAACTATAATAATCTTGCAATGTGTGATTCACATGTTTATTATAATTGGTCTATATCCTGGAAGCAAATTGAATTTGGCCTTTGGTGTTTCACAACTATGATAGGAGCCTGAAAATAGAAGGCTTATTGCTTTCATTAAATGTAATTTAAATCATGGGCAGGGGAAATGCTATATTGCTCTGCCTTCAAGAGTTTCAAACCTGGTGTGTGTCAATAATGCAGAAGCAGCCTAGGAGAAAGGGCCATGAGAAAATACAGACCTGTGTATTGTTGAACATCTCAGTCTTCTTCTGTACAAATAGCATCCGCCAATGCATGACATTATCAAGATATGAAGCAGCAAGGGAAACATTGTGAAAGCATAATTAAATCATGGATAATTATCTTAACCTCACACTGGATGATTATCAACCCTTTGTCAACATATGAGTGGAGTGAAGGCAAATATCATATAGTGTCCGTTTTTCCATATAGAAGCACCACAAATGTCACTCTTTTAATTCTATGGCCACCGTTTGGGTGACCTGTTTGGGTTTCGCTGCATGCCTATATTAGAAAGCGTCGTGTAAAATATAGCCATTGTAACAAAATGAATGACAGGGTATGGGATTCAAATGAAAAGTCCTGTTACAAAGGTATGACCTTTCAGTCAGATTGCATTCTTGGATCATTTATTTTATTGATTTTATTTATTCAATTTATATACCATCCTTTAGTCAATGATCCCAGGGTGACGTACAAAATTAAGAATAATAATTTATGCAGTGTAATAATAAGAACATAATTCACAGCATACAGAGCATAATAATAAAAACTGGCGGAGGAAGAGGAGTGCGGGGGGAGCGCACCGCCCCTGGCAGCATGATTCCAGTGGGGTGCCATCGCGGCTGCCCCCTGCCCGCGCTGGGTGCCATGCCCCCAGGATGTGCGCCAGACCCGCCCCCGCCTGCTCTTCATCCCCCTGTGCCAGAGCATGAAGTATTGTTATTGTTTCAAGTTGGAAAATGAAAATGATATTTTTTAAAAAAAATAAGAACTTGCAGTCTGGGAGCCCTCAACACCATCACCGAGACCAGGTCAGCCAGTTTGGGCAGGGAGACTGCTGGGTATCAAGGCAGGTAATAAGTGATTGGCCATGCAAAACCTGGTTGGTCTGAGAAAGGAAGGAGAGAACAACAAAGGCCTTGTGACACACATATTGCTTGTAAATCTGATGACTGAGAGCAGTTAATTAGGAAAAATGTGTTTTGAATAAATTATACTGGATGACAGGCATTCCTTTTAATGTGTTAATGACTTAAACCGTACATGCTTTTCTTGAAGAAATGGATTAAATAATGTTTTAATCCACATAAATTAAGTTGGGAAGTTAAAAGCAACTTCGCTTACAAACAAACCTCTTTCATTGTTGAACTTATTATAATGTCTAGTGGCCTGTGACATTGCTTTGCCATCAATTTTCCTGCTTTGCTGCTAGAATGGGTGCTAACAGTTAACTGCTTTTCCTTTTAATTAAATGAAAATCTTAGGATTGAACTGCCTATTACAGAAGTCCCATTGTAAATGTAACTTGGCAACCGTCTGGTACCCTTAGAATAAACTATAGCTGCATAGCATACCTGGTCACACATAACACTAAGCCAAGGTTTTTAAATAAAAACAAACCATAGCTTATGACTGTGGTTTGTGTTTAATAAACCATTGCTAAGCTGGCTTAGGAACGTGGGTGGCACTGTGGGTAAAAGCCTCAGCGCCTAGGGCTTGCCGATCGAAAGGTCGGCGGTTCGAATCCCCGCGGTGGGGTGCGCTCCTGTTGCTCGGTCCCAGCGCCTGCCAACCTAGCAGTTCAAAAGCACCTCTGGGTGCAAGTAGATAAATAGGGACCGCTTACTAGCGGGAAAGTAAACGGCGTTTCCATGTGCGGCTCTGGCTCGCCAGAGCAGCGATGTCATGCTGGCCACGTGACCCGGAAGTGTCTCCGGACAGCGCTGGCCCCATCTTGAGTGAGATGGGCGCACAACCCTAGAGTCTGTCAAAAGGCAGGGGTACCTTTAAGCTGGCTATGTTTGGATGAATCAAATTAAACCGTGGTTGCTTAGTGTCATGTTTGAACCAGGTCTATGTGCCCAACTGGCCCAGTATATGCTGCCAAGATACATCAGGATTGGACCTGAGATCTTCTACACACAAACTCCTTTCCAGTTATGCTATCAGGTTGTATACCTAAAATGCATTGGCAGCTCAAGATCAGTCATCAGACTGGGTCTGAACAGGATCAGTGAAATACGGGTTTCTGAAAAGGTGAATCAGAGTCTGCAGGGATCCTACCACTCAACTGAGCAGCAGGATGCAGGAGTTCTCCATTCAAACTTCCATGTCATGTCACTCATCTTCCTTCTCCCATCTGTCTGCTCAGTTTTTTCAGTAGATGCTCACCAGTTGTGTTTATGTCATCACTTTCATATATGGAGAGTATGATGAACATGCAAAGGACAGCACAATTGCCTAGCCTCCGATCTGCATTTAGGGGAAGGAGAATTTACATTGAGGAAAGGCCACAGGAGAAAATGGATTAAACACCTGCTCCTGCAGTCCTTGATCTGAGTTAGCCCTGTAGGAGTGCTAATTTATAGACGTACACACACGCAGGATATCACCTTCATCTCTCCCTCCATTGGGGTGCTATTTTGATGAAGGGTGGTATATTAGAGGGGGTGGTCCTGGTGAAACATGTTTCCCAAGTCATCTTGCACCTGAGATATTGCTGTTGAAGCTTTCGTCTAGTCTATGACAATCTTCAATGCATCTCCCATCAAATCTATTTAGTTCTTCATGTCCTGCTCATGAAATAATGCTTCAGCTTTTGATTGCACCAGCTTTTTCAGACTTGATGCCCTCCATATGTTGTCGGACTACAACATCCATCATCTCGGGTAATTGGCGACACTGGAGTTCAACAACATCTCGAGGGCACCAAGATGGGGGAGATGAGGCTACACCTTCTATATGCTGAGTTCTTCCCACTTACAGAGACAATGGAAGTTTCCAGTTCCTTTTACGCATCTTTTTGAATAAATAAAAAAACAGATTCTTGAGTGTAACCATCTCAGCAACCAGAAACTAACAGGAACCATGGCTAAGTACATTCTGGAAACCAATCTGGAAAGGAGGTTATTTATCATAGTGGCCCTTTTCAGAGCTCCATAAACATTTGTTTCGCTCAAAAGTATTTTTAAACTCAGCCGGTAACACAATAATTTATCGCATTAAACTGTCCTTAAAACATCTCACTTTGCCTACCAATCAAGCTAATAGCCATGTCACATGAGCACTGCAGCTGGAACAAATTTGAGAGCTTAGGCACCAGCTGCATATTGAAAAACAAAACACCAGAGATGTGTTTGCTGGAAAAGTGGTTGCTTCACTGCCTAAAGCGTGCTCAGAGTCAGCGGCAAAACTCCCATAGATGGTTGCACCAGCATTAGTCCAGCGTTACTGAATAACAGTTGCAAAAATTAACCTTTTCTGTGGAAGGACAATATATTCTCTGACGTTTCTGCCCTGTCTTCCACTTGTTTTGCAGGTGACGAAGGAACTGCCACATGAAATACTGCCAACTCTAATTGCTGGAAATAAAATAACCCACCCTTCATCTTTCTCTAATCCTTCTCCAACCCCACCACACACAAAAAAAACCATCTGAAGTAAATAATCACATATTTTGGAGGCAGGGAGTGGAACCATGGTCTTGCACTTATCAGGAGTCACACATAGAGGGTGTGAATAACCTGGATATTTAGTTTATATGTGTTTTAATTAATTATAATAGATCTTTTTTCAGAGTCCGGAAAACCCAAGCATATTAGAATGCAGTTACTGTAACTGTCATGCAGAGAAACAGATACTAAATAGATAGCAATTGCAAGAGAGGAGCAATCACACTCACCGATATTAAATGCTCCACACACTCTCTGCATATCCATATCCTTCCTATGGATCACTGCCAAGCATACAAGAGCAGCAGACTGTACACATCTCTGTAGTACTAATGGGCTCATGCCCCACACCCAGGACACTGTGAGGGAGAGTGGGAGGAGACAGGCACTCAAGCAGCAAACTCTCTCACCCTCTTCAGAGGATAAGCACCAGCAATGAGTTTTACATGCAGAGTTATCAAATACTAGATCCAGTTATTTTTGCACACTAAAGCTGAACCAAAGTTGAAATATCACATTTCCCCCTCTCCAATTAGCAAAAAAGGTGTCCTGAACACAGTCAAGGATGACAGGGTGGGGTGGTGGAGCTTATCTGACCTCCTGGCAGCAATCGGGGGAAGGGGCAAGGGAGCAGGGAGTCGGTGCTGTGCAAGTGCACCAGCAGGAACACTTTGCTTTGCAAGTGCATTTGCACAGCACAAGCTCCCTGCAACCTTGTTCCCCATAAGCAGCAGCAGCAGCAGCAACTCTGCTACTGGGAGGTCGGATAAGCTCCACTGTCCTACCCTGCTGCCTCCTATTGAGATTCTGGAGGTCAAAACTCACCTTTGTCAGTTACTCAGTGGTCTTGGGCAAATCACTTTGCTTCAGCTCAAACCTGTGTAACTGACCTCACAGAGTTTAAAGGAATTGAACAAGATGCAAAATGAGTTTTCAGCAGCTAGTTAGGCTGTTTCTTCTCTCACAGCATTACATGAACAGGAACTGAAAATTGTGTTTTTAAATTTCAGCATTAGCTTTTAGCTTTAATGCTCGGTTTTCCTGGCAGCACTGTTCCTCAAGCAAGAGAAAAACTAACCAAATGCTTATATTTAAATACTACCCGGTGCCACCCACCTTCTTAGTATAATGAGACCCCAAAAGCTCATAAGCAGAAGCTCTGCTAGTTGACTTTCCAGAGGTAAGGACTCTCTACTTAGGCATTTTCTATCAATCATCTACAAGGAAACCTGAAACAACGACAATACCTTCGACACCATAACTGTGAAGCAGGTGAAAATGAACACAAAGGAAGCAGGAAATGAGAGAACAGGATAGGGATTAAAAACATGTGGACATTCAGGTGATGTTGGATTCCCATCAGTCCCAGTCAGTGTGGCCAATGGTCATGGATGATGGGATTTGTAGTCCAGTAACATCTGGAGGGTATGCAAACAATGGATAATATCACTGGAGGAAGTGGGTAGGAAATTAATACTGAGTGTTTTAAATAGTTGTTTTTAACTGATAATTTCATGGTCTTGTTCTTTGAGGTTTTATTACAATTTTGTTAAATAAAAAAATAAATAAAACATACAGGCAGGAAATATGGGGGAAAGGGGCAGGAAGCCAAACAGAAAGAATAGGAGACATAAAGGAAAGTAAGAGGGCAAAGTATAAAAGAACATCTGAGGAAAGAGAAAATGGAGAGAGGGAAGCTGTTTTGGCCATGGGGGATAATAAAGGAGAACAAAAGCAGAATAATGTAGTGCAGGGACTACAAATTCCCAACACACCTGTTCTCCAGTTCAGCCTACAGACTCCATTTTGACTCAAAACTAATCTGCCCAGTAGTCCATTTTCTCCCTCCTGCTTAATTTTGCCGGTAATTTTTCTGTATGAAAATTGGAGCAGCTTGAGAGAGGGTAGGTTAGCTCTGCAGAAATGCTAATACTACAGCAATGATTAGCTGTAGCTGACAGAATGCTGACCCAGTCAAAGGTGTCTGCATCCAACAAAATCCGCTGAAGAAACGTCAAAACAGATTAATGCAGCAATGCATTCATTTGCTTTTCCTTACTTCTTTGCCATCATCATAAAATGGAGGTAGAGAAGGTTCAGTCAGCGTTAGAATCTGAATAATGAAGGGCTAAGCTACACAAGGGACACGGGTGGGATAAGAATCTGAATAATGAAGGGACTAAGCTACATAAGGGATGCAGGTGGCGCTGTGGGTAAAACCTCAGCGCCTAGGACTTGCCGATCGCATGGTCAGCGGTTCGAATCCCCGCGGCGGGGTGAGCTCCTGTCGTTCGGTCCCAGCTCCTGCCCACCTAGCAGTTCAAAAGCACCCTTAAGTGCAAGTAGATAAATAGGTACCACTTTATAGCGGGAAGGTAAACGGCGTTTCTGTGTGCTGCTCTGGTGCCTGTTCGCCGGAGCAGCTTTGTCACGCTGGCCACATGACCCGGAAGTGTCTGCGGACAGCGCTGGCTCCCAGCCTCTAGAGTGAGATGAGTGCACAACCCTAGAGTCTGTCAAGACTGGCCCGTACGGGCAGGGGTACCTTTACCTTTACCTTAAGCTACACATTAATAGTAGTAGTAAGTAGTATCGGGGAAGCTTCAAAAGGGGGAGATTTCCAGCCAAGGCACTCCATGGGACATATGTGATTTTCACTTTCTCCCACCTGCTGCTTCTCACTAAACCCCCACAGCTCTCCATTTTTTCCACTGAAAGGTTCAAAACATGAAGCAGGCCCAGGGCAGGAGTCTTCTTAGAATAAAGTTATAAACTCAAACAAAAGAGCAGCCGCTCCCTTGCTCCAGACCTTAGCCATCCAAAGCCTGGAGCAAGTGTAGCTGGCTGCCCTCCACTCAGCACAGTCCTGCCATGTGGTATGTGTGATTTTAAGCAGAAAAGCAGCAGGTAGACAAAAGACGAAGCACTTTTATCAAGATTTTCTGTTCCAAGTTGACTCCTTCTAAAGTGGCTTTTCCTAGGAAAACAGGCCCAGTGCAAGATGTTTTGCTGCCTGAGGAGAAAGACAATGTTCCCCCTCCCCGGTACAGAAGTTGACCAGCTTGGCAGTTGAATTTTACTCAGTGCTGGGAATGGGATAATGTCCTCCATTGCACTAGCTAGCTTAGGGGGTTCAGGGTTCGCCAAGTGGTGCACACAGCAGTTCCCACCCATCCCTCACAGCTTCTCCCACCTCAGGCTTCTGCCTCTCTTTGCCTCATGGAAGGGCCGGCCCTGTTGGATAACCAGGTATTTGGTCTATGTTCCATGTGTACTTAGGTCCTTAATCTGATGGCATATGCAGTAGGAATTGCAACTGTACTTTACTGGGGCAACTTTTTTCTTGTTTCTTATCGCTTCCCATTTAGTATCAGATTTTAGTATCCAGGTTTTACTGGAGCCTTTGAAGTCACCATTGCCATCACAAGCTCTCTGCCTAAAACTGGGTTGTACTACTGCCAATAGCAGATTCATTTCCAGTATTTTTAAAATTGAAATATACTGTGAATTTTGATTCATAAGGTCCTGCAAGTAATGCAATATAATTGCCATGTACTAATATACATATTAAATTTATTGAAGCAGGATTTTAAAAACCTATCTCACATTTTCTGAATATACTTAGATCAAGGGTTTCCCAGGAAAAAATGAATGGGAAAGTCAGTTTGGAAGAGGAAACCTGGCTGAAGTGTTGTTGGGTGGTTAGCAAGCCTCCCATATATGATGGGATTGGGCAAAAATTATTCCCCCATCTTCTAGCCTTTAATTAGGCCACTGCAGCAAGTTAGATCTGGACTGTGCATTTGCAGATTTAAGCATCCTGATGTGCACTGAATTCTGGGGGCGGAATCTAACCAAATTGAAGCACTTTCAAATTCTCCCTCAATCTCTCCCACTGAAATCAATTGTAAGTGAAATGCTTAATTTTGGGTGGATCATGCCTTGGGCATTTGTGGCCAAAATTCTGAAATCAACTTCAACAAGTGGCCTGGTATAGTTTTAAAATGCAAGCAATTCCCACACTAATAATTAAATTAATATGAAGCAACTGTGTGTTGATAATAACTTGCAGTACATTTATACACGGATTTTGAAGGGGAATGAGTGAGCATCATTGCACATCCAAACCCTGTTTTTTAATCGTTCACCTCTTGTTAATTTTCTACCTGTTTCTATCTGCTTGTTTGTGTGTGTGATAGTATTCTGCAGGCATTTCACTTTGGGACTATAAAGCTTCCGTCTGCCACCCCCACCCCCCACCCCAGTTAACATGCTTTTATATTTCTGCATAAGTGCAAAACTCTAAAGGGTAAGTAGTTGTCAGCCCTGCCAGCGGAACTTCCTGCTTAATCCCTAAGAACTGGCAATATGTCTGACTACTTGTGACTCTTGCCCTTTGCCTCCATTTTGTCACCAAGAAGAAAAGGTTGGGGTGGCATGTTCATTGCTCTCCCACCTTTTTCTTAAATAATGGCACAGATACAACTGAGAGCATTTGCAGATCAAAGGCAATTATATTTATTGACTAGCTTGAGGTTCTTAAGCCTCTTTTGAGCTGAGGCCTTTAAAGCGTTCACAGAATAATCACTGATATTTTGCACAGCAGTTCTCAGTTATTATACATAGTCAAAGCTGGTGGGAAATGCTGAGAACAGACTCGTGTAGGTTAAAAATGTCTAATGGAAGCAGGTTTCCAGAAAAAGAATTTACTATAATAATTTCCAGTAGGACTCCGCTGACTTTTGTGTGAAAAGAATAGCTGTTCTAATCTTTGGACTAATTTCCATCCCCTTGTGTTCAGCCTTTAGCAGGCTAATAGCCCTGATGCCATCCACTTCTTTTCAAAGCTTTCAGAACTCTTCAGCCAGATCGCCAGCTGTCATTCATATTTGTTCAAATGTTAAGCGCTAGTTTTGCAGCTTCAAGCAGGTAGATTGATCTGCTGAAGATGATGGCCCATTGTGTTGGCCTTTGTCAAGGAATCAACTCCTCCGTTTGCTTCCATGTGCACATCCAGCTGGGTTTTTTAAGTCCCTGCATGCCCCACTAAGAAAACTCTCTTATAAGCTTGGCTTTAGCCCATAAGAAGGTAACAGGGAGGATTTTGCTCATTGGTGGAAGAAACCAAGACCCCCAAATTGCCGTTACACTGAATAGTCAGACAAACTGGGTCAACTTCCCTTTCTCTAAAGGAAACTCAAGCTAATCAGCATTAGGTTTCAATTCTTTAATCTCCTACCTTCTTGAGGACAGAACAAAAAGCATTTTGCTAGGAAGATGGAAAGGCTGGGGGTTGATTTTTTCTCTCTCTCTGAGAGAAGCCAGACAGGATGGAATGTTTCACAGAGACTTTGCTTATTGATTAATTAGTTAATTAACTACCTTACGTATGTCTCATTGCATTTACAATCAAAACATAATATAACACAATAGTTGGTGGGGCAGCACAGGTCGGGCAAGTTTGTTCACCTGCCTTGAACAATCTATGCTGGTTCCTGATTATTATCCATAATATGTTTCATTCAACAAGGTAATGGTTTGCAACATTGAGGCTGACATAATTAAATTGCATGCAGCAGAGTTCTAAGCATGTTTACTAAGAATTCAGTTCAATGGCTTATTCCGCAGTAACTATATTAACAGCACAGTCCTGTGCACAATTATTTAGAAATGAGCTTCAATGAGTTGATTGAATCTGTGACCTGGCCAAAGCATTTGGCTGATTGGGTGGTTTATTAATGTCAAAAATCCTATGTCTTTTTAAAATGTGGTGGGGTGTGTGTTATTTTGGGGGGGGTGTTATTGGGTGGTTGTTGTTTTTTATTATGTATTTTGTGGTTTTATATTTTGATTTTATTCTGTTAACCACACTGAGACCTCTGAGTATAGGGCGATATATAAATTCAATAAATAAAATGAAAATAAATAAGTAAATGAAAATGAAAACAAACTAATAAATTGTGCATGTTTGGTCAGATGTAAGTCTCATTGTGTTCAGTGGATCTTACTCCTAAATAAGAGTGCACAGGATTTCAGCCTTAAATTAATAATATGGCACCGTACTTAAATTTCAGTTTAAGAGGGTCTGATCTGTGAAATGTGCCTGTGTTTAAGCCTTTATGAATAAAATCTTTCGCTGCTCCGATGTTGTGGACGACCTTGCTGTGTTCTTGAGCTTTGCTGCAGACCCTTTTTTGAATGGCCTGGACGCAAATTGACCAAGAAAATGAAAGGTGTGTTATCTATGACGTCACCTATATGCCACTGGGCTTGCTAGGTAGCTAGTACATAGGAGAGAAATGTAGATTTTGCAGCATTTGGTTGTGAGCATTGGATAGTGACAAGAGCAGCACATTTTAGCTATGCTGTTTGAGGGATGCCTGTGGAGAAGGAAGGCAAAGCAAGCAGGAAGGGAAGAGCTGCGAAAGAAGGATCGAGTTTACATCTGTAGCATTTCTGTTCTGCGTTCAAACAATGAATGATGGAGAGATGCACAAACAGATTGGGTTTGTCATAAAAGACTGACCTGGAGGTGACATGGAAACACATGGTGGAATTTGCTAGCGAACAACACCACTCCTCCTCAAGTCCTCTAGTAAAGACGGACGGTTAAATCTAGTCAAAGGCGACTATGGGGTTGCGACGCGCATCTCGCTTTCAGGCAGAGCACCCAGGGGAGGGGAAAGATCTTCCCCACACTTTAGAGTGGGCTTTGAAGAAGGAAAGAAACTGGCATTAGTCCCTCTTGATTATTCAACATCTGGAGCAAAGTGAGCTTATCCCAGAAGATCCAGGGGGAAGTAGGGATCTTATGCTCACTTTGAAGAGTTCTCTTTAATGCATGGTGAACTTGGTGAGGCAACCTGCATGCTAGGCCTGCAAGTCTGGGGCTTTTGCCAGGCCAGAGTGGGTGGGTTGCCAGCAGTGACCCAGCAATAGGATTTATGGGCTGCTGCCATTCAAACTGTACAGTGGTACCTCTGGTTAAGTACTTAATTCGTTCTGGAGGTCCGTACTTAACCTGAAACTGTTCTTAATCTGAAGCACCACTTTAGCTAATGGGGCCTCCTGCCACCGCCGTGCCGCCAGAGCACGATTTCTGTTCTCATCCCGAAGCAAAGTTCTTAACCTGAAGCACTATTTCTGGGTTAGCGGAAGCGTATGTAACCTGAAGCGTAGGGAACCTGAAGCATATGTAACCCGAGGTGCCACTGTATACCGTATATAACAAAAGTGCAGCACATGTGAAAATGTATTTCAGGCGCATATTATATATGCCAAACTGCTTGTGTTGTACACATTATTTGCTCATTATTAAATCAAGCAAAAATCCATCCACTTTACCTTCTCTTCTAAATTCATTGTATGGTAAGGCACCTTTCCTCTGAGAACCTAAATAGTCACCCGCTCAGCAACTTTAGGCTGCACACCTGCACATATTTTTTCCTGAGGTTAAGCCCCATTGAACTCAGTGGAACTACTTCAGAGTAGACACAAAGAGAATTATGGCTAGTTTGACAGCTATAGCCATTCCTGGACCCGGACAGCCTGGCCACAGCAGTTCATGCATTGGTTACTTCCAGTGCTTTTTTTCCCTAGCAAAATATGTGCCGGTATTCACCATGAAGTTGTTACAGTAAGCGCCACACTTTCCAACAACGAAAAAAGGGGTGCTGGTACTGCGTACCCTTGAGGCCCCCCTGGTGCGCTGTTTACTTCAAGGCTAGATTATTGCAATGCACTCTGTGTGGGGCTTTGCTTGTGCTTGATCTGGAAGCTGCAGTTAGTGCAAGAAGGCTGCAGCTCAGTTGCTGAAAGGAGTGAGGCCTTGTCAGCATATAACAACTGCGCTCAGAGATCTGCACTGGTAGCTGACCTGCCAGGCAGAGTTCAAGGTGTTACTAGTATATAATGCCCTTAAGAAGTTTGGACCAGTTTACCTATGAGATCGCCTTACCTCACATATGCCCACCTGACTGCTTCAATCAGCGGAATTGGCACTACTACAGGTGCCACATAATACCCACTCCGCAACTGTAAGAACTCAATTGTGGCAGCAACGAGACTTTGGAACTCCCTGCCTATTGATATCAGGCAGACACGTTCACTGTATTCCTTTCAGCACCTGCTAAAGGCATTCTTATTAAGACATGCCTAATCAGATATTTAGAAAGTTTGCAGGAGTTCGAATTTGTTTTACCCTAATTTATTGTGTGTTTTAAATTACAGTTGTAATTTTGTTATGTACTGAGTTGAATAGGATCCAAAATGCAGCAGTCTGATTGGTCCTAGAACAATAGGATCCAAAATGCAGCAGTCTGATTGGTCCTAGAACAATGCAGCAGTATGATTGGTCCGCAGGAGCCACCCAATCCATCTCCAGGTGGAAGTGAATCCACAACCTGATTGGCCTACAGAAGAATCCCGGAATTAGCCAATCACAAGCAGCCTATTTTGTAAATAATGTATATAAAGCAGATATTGTGGGGGAACTTCCATTCCTCCTCACCACTATGAGCTGAATAAAGAGCATGAAATCCACTCTCGACTCTGAGTATATTTCAAATTTGTTGTGATTTTGTTGTTGTTGTTGTTAACTGGTTTAAGGTTTGTTTTTGTTTTGCTTTTTACAATCAAGCAGAATACAAGTTTTTTTGAAATAAATAAAGAAATAATTTACGCTGACAGTTTCTGTGTCCATTTGTATGACGTCTTCACTCTGTGTGAGGGTAATTGTCTCCTAGAGTTTTCCAGGCCAAAAAAAGGTCACCTGTCTCGCAAAACAACCACAAGTATCATGCATTTTAGATATGCTGTTTAGCAAGGCACTTCCTTGTTTTAATGAAGAAAGCATAACATTGAGGAAATTTTGGCTCAAAGCATCTTAATTCCTCCTTTGCCAGCCTTCGCTTCTCTAAACAGGTCTGTTCACTTCCAGTTGCTAGGAAACATATTTGCTTCACATGATCTGTGTTCTTCTAGAGCACAGACTCCAAGGGCAAAATTATGCTGACAAGAATAGAGCGCATTTTTTCTTTGTGGTGCCCAGTGTCTTTCATACCACATTAAATCTGAGTCCTCTGTACTGAAGCAAGCAGCGCTGCTTCTGCTCAACCAGGACATGCTTCTGGCCAGGATCTTAGAAAGAGCATTTTTAAAAGGGGAAATCAACAAACGAACTGAAAAGGCGAAATTTTTCTTATGATAGTTTCTTACCCTCCCCCCTTCCGCCGCCACCACAAAAAGAGGGTATTGCTGCATTTAAATCGTTCACGTGCTGCTGTTATTTGAATTGGTCCATTGAGAGAGATTTGTGTGTTTTGTGCTGGGACTTCATTTCCTCAAAGTCACTAAAGTTCCGGATTTTTACTTAACCATTTAGGAAGCAATTTTACCTCAGAATAGCTGAGACCACTCTCCCACAACAGACATATGAGGAAGAGGCAGCAGTGGTGCCCACTACAGTTTATTGGCTTCCCACAGAAGGCTAGAGACCCCTGCTCTAACCTCTACAGCACATAGGCTCTCGAAGATTTTCACTGCAAGATGTTCTCTTGCTTTCAGTCTGTGTTCCAGGCACAGGGCTTACATTTCAAG
The DNA here is from genome assembly GCF_964188315.1 of Podarcis muralis. Lineage (NCBI taxonomy): Eukaryota > Metazoa > Chordata > Lepidosauria > Squamata > Lacertidae > Podarcis > Podarcis muralis. The sequence continues at coordinate 76,827,878 of NC_135656.1, forward strand.
CTCTACATGGCTTGAGACCCAGGTTTCTGAAGAAATGCCTATTCCTATATCAACCTGCTCATGTACTGAAATGATCTTTAGCAGTTCCCTTTCAGGTGCCCCTGTCATCTGAGCCATCCATAGACCAGGTGAGCGTTGGCAGGTAACAACTACAGAAAATGATTCTCAGTAGTGCCAGCAAATGCCAACATCATGCTTTAGCTGAGATTCCTGCATCGCAGGGGTTGGACTAGATGACCCTTGGTGTCCTTTCCAACTCTTAAGATTCTATCTATGATTGTCTGCCAGGTAACAATGTTTTTTCAAGTTCCTGGCTTTTGACATTCTGTTTTTTGCTGCTACTTTTCGTTAGATATCTGGTTCTGTGGTTTTAATTTGTATGCATCTTATTATTGTTACTGTTCTCATGTAAACTGCCCTGGTAGCACAGCTGAAGAGAAGCATGTAGAATTTAACAAACAATCTAGAACCTTGTACTGTTATGGACGGGACTGAGATATCACCCTTAGGACTATACCACCCTCCTATCTTCTATTTTCTGCGCAGCAATAAAGCAGGCATGCTTGTTGGCCCACAATGAAAGTTGAGCAACAGTTCGATTTGTGCTACAAAAAGGAACCTACACAAAACAGCATCTGGAAAACCTGACTGTGGCATGTTGAGGGGGGGAATGGCATTTGAGTCAGAAAAAGAGGGTGACAGAAGTATACTGGAAATATTAGGCCACTATTTTCTAGCAAATGAGATCACAAATCATAACAAACAGAAGGCAATTTTCTTCGGCGTTTGTTGGCAATAAAACATACCCCCTCTTAAAGGTGCTTGTTGCAACCTCAGAAGCCTGGAGGCGAAAGCTTATCAGACCTGCAAAAGATCTAAATGAAACATCATATATTAAAGTCAAAAATTATTATGGATTTATTTATTTCTAAAATGTGTACCCTGCCCATCAATGCTAATAAGCATTCCCATTCTAAATTCTGTAATAGAATGAGGGGATAAAAAGAAGTCTGTATCACAATATGTTGCTAAGCTAAAAATAAAATAAAATACAACTCATTCAGCAATTACTGGTGCAAAGAAACCTGAGCTGGTCCAAAACTGCAGAATTGGAGTGACCTGTTGTAACAAAAGAACTAGCTCCAGCCCCACAACACAGTTTCTCATCAGTAACTCTCCTTCAGCAGATAGAAATGAATGACCTATGTACAGTCTCCACTTGGGCTAATTCACAAGACAAAGCTATGGTACTAAACTTGTCTAGCCCCAGGCAAGGAGCATCACACCTCAATTCTTGCATCGTTTCCAATACATCACAATACACAAAGTGATGTATGCAACTTTTCTGACAAGAAGTGAAGGCAACTGTTCTTTAGTTATACCTCTCATTTTTAATCTTAAGCACCTATCTCTGTCTAACGGGCAAACACCTCTTTACTGCTTTCAGTCTGATAACTACTCTCCTGCTGCTGCCATCGCCATGTTTGTCAATCTGGAAAATGAAATGAGGTAGATTTATATGTTGCTTGCCTGCCTAAGGATTTCCTGCCTGCAACTGATCCATACATCCTGTTCCACAGAGAAAGATGCTGGCCATCAAGTTAAGTGCCAAAAATCAACTTAGAAATGTGCAACTTAGAAATGTAGAAATCAGTGGGGTATTGTGGTTCATTTTATTTTTAATGCAATATCACCCACTCTGATCTTTAAATTATTCTTATCATTTAATTTATATACTGCTCATATGCCAAAATGGTCTCTGACTGGGAACTCTGGAGCTGATGAGCATTAACCCTGGCAGACGATCTGGCTTCCCCCATTCTGGTTTTGCCACTCACCCATGCTTTACGTTAAGGAGACCTACTGGGGAATATACCTCCTTGGACTCTGGCTGCCTGTAAAATGTCAGGAGTTCGCATAGAGGACTTTTGCAGCTCTCAGACAACTATAAACGCTGCACATCTTGAATTTCTTCCTTGCCCAGTCTTAAGTAGTTTTAAAGCAGGAAGAAGATGTGGAACTACCCAGACGTGACTAGCATAAGTTGGATTCTCCACTGGGCCTCCCTTTAAGGGAGATGGCAGCACGTGGGCCATTGTCTACTGAGAAGTAAGTCCCACTGTGCTCCCAGCTTCATAGGTCTAGCACTGCAGTCTGGGAAGGATTTGCATCTAGAAAACAAGGAATCTGGTATGGACTTCCACCATTTATTTATTTAGCTGTCATCTTAAAATATTCAAGGTTAGTGTAGAAAAATGCAATACAGTGGTACCTGAGGTTACAGACGCTTCAGGTTTCAGATGCTTCAGGTTACAGACTCCGCTAACCCGGAAGTAGTACCTCGGGTTAAGAACTTTGCTTCGGGATGAGAACGGAAATCACGCAGCGGAGGCAGTAGGAGGCCCCTTTAACTAAAGTGGTACCTCAGGTTAAGAACGAACCTCCAGAACGAATTAAGTTCTTAACCCGAGGTACCACTGTACAGGAAAATGGGTTTATAATAAAACCAGCTTAATACAACAGTAAAACTGAGGCAACAAATGCTGAAACTAAAAAGCAAACTGGGCCAAACAGTTCAAAATGCATGAGGAAATAGAATTGTCTTGACCTAGCACCAAAAAGATTGTTGTCCAGTCAAACTCCCTTACAGAAGATGTTCCAAAGGTAAGGCCCTTTCACTCTCTCCTCAGGCCAAGGGAGGGTTGTCTTATACATGGGTAGTGCAGAGGGGGGACGGGCAATTGGTTGCATCCACGAGCAGGGTCTAGCGATTGGGTGGATGAATGGTGTCTGCAGAAAGGGCTGTTTTGGATTGGCTGCTGCTTTGTCAATCGGGTGGGTTATTTGTGGATGCATAAAGGGTTGCTTTGGATTGAGTGCTGCTTTGTCAAATGGGCAGGTTATCAGTGAATGCGGCAAGGGCTGCTTTGGATCGGCTGCCACTTTGGCAATTTTGCTTGCGTCCCCCCATTTTCTTAAATTTGAGCCCCCCAAAATAGGAGGTGTCTTATACTTGGGGGTGTCTTATAGATGGAAAAGTACGGTAATTTGTAAGCATAAACCATCACCATAACTTAGATGAAGTAAAACACAGTGCAGACCTATGCCAAAAACCTTCCTTGGAGGTTTTTTAACAGAGGTTGGATGGCCATGTGTCATGGATGCTTTAGCTGAGATTTCTGCATTGCAGGGGGCTGGACTAGATGACCCTCAGGGTCACTTCCAACTCTAAGATTCTACGATTCCCTCTCCAGCAGTGGTAAACCTCCTGGAACGAGAAGGGAGTAGGGCTGCCTTTGCCCTGGTGCCAGCTGGAAATGCTTCTTTTTTTGCTTTCATGCCAGCACAAGCTGTCATATAAATGGTATGTGTCAATTTAGCAGAAGAACTGGGAATTCAGCAAGAGGGGCTTTAAGAAAATAAAGCAGGAAATAGCTAGATTGCATTTATGAAGCTGAATCCACCCAGAAGCAGAGTACTATTGTCTACTCTGACTGACTCCAGGATATTGGGGAGAGGGGCTTTTTCCAACTGTACTATGTGAGATCCTTTTAGAATAGAATAGAATAGAATAGAATAGAATAGAATAGAATAGAATAGATTCTTTATTGTCATTACACAAGTGCAACATTGCACAAGTGCAACGAAATTGGATGCCATCCCTTAAAAACAACAAAAGCAAAACAACAACAACAACCAAACAAACCACATTCCAGCCACACCCACACCAACACCCATCAAACTCCCAGGTCACACTATCGAGTTACAGCATTCAAAAAGGCCACAGCTCTTGGATAGAAACTGTTTTTCAGTCTATTTGTCCTTGACTTGATGTTTCTATATCTCCTGCCAGAAGGCAGTAGTGCAAACAGACTGTGTCCCGGGTGAGATGAATCCTGCAGGATGTTGTTTGCTTTCCTAAGACAACGGGAACCGTACAGTTCTTCCAAAGATGGGAGAGGATGACCAATAATCCTTTGGGCTGTGGTTATGACCTTCTGGAGCACCTTCCTCTCCCTAGCTGTACAACTGGAGAACCAAGCACAAATACAGTATGTAAGAATGCTCTCTATGGAGCCTCGGTAGAAGGACACCAGCAGTCTCTCACTCAGATTGTTCTTCTTTAAAAGTCTGAGGAAATAAATTCTCTGCTGGGCCTTCTTCACCAGAGCAGTGGTATTTGCGCTCCAAGTCATGCCCTGATCGATAGTTACTCCCAAAAACCTGAATTCCGCCACCCTCTCCACCCGTTCCCCGTTGATATACAAGGGCTGAATGTCCGCCTTTTTTTCCCTGTAATCCACCACCAATTCCTTGGTCTTAGCCGTATTAAGAGCCAGATTGTTCTCTCCACACCAAACACAGAGTCGCTCCACCTCGTCCCGATAGGCGGACTCATCCCCTCCTGAAATGAGCCCTACCACCGTAGTGTCATCAGCAAACTTGATGATTTTGTTGCTGGAATAGATGGCTGTACAGTCATACGTATAGAGAGCATAGAGCAGGGGACTCAACACACAACCCTGTGGTGAGCCGGTGTTAAGGCTAAGGGCTGTGGACATATGTGACCCTACTCTAACCCTCTGAGAACGTTCTGACAAAAAATCCAAAACCCAGAGACAGGTGGAGTTGGAGAGTCCAATCGCCTCTAGCTTGGACACCAGTCTATGGGGGAGGATAGTGTTAAAAGCAGAGCTAAAATCCACAAACAGCAGCCTCACATAACTCCCCGGCTGCTCCAGATGGGACAGAGCAGCATGGAGAGTGGTGGTGATAGCGTCTTCTGTGGATCTATTTGCCCTGTATGCAAACTGGTAGTTGTCAAAAGTTGATGGAAGACAGGAAATAATGTGACGGCGCACCAGTTTCTCAAAACACTTCATGATGATTGGAGTCAGTGCAACTGGTCTGTAGTCATTCAAACTACTGATTGTGGATTTTTTAGGCAGAGGGACAATAGTTGACGACTTCAGGCAGGGTGGGACAATAGACTGGTGTAAGGACTTATTGAAGATCTTAGTAAAGACCCTCGCCAGCTGATCCGCACAGCCCTTCAACACCTTTCCAGTGATGCCATCAGGTCCAGCCGCCTTCCTCGGATTCGCCATCCTCAATACCTGTCTCACCTCATGTTCCTCTACCGTGAATGAGGGGCCCCTATGGGCTGGTGGCTGTAATACCGGCGTCTCAGGTGGCTCCTTCTCGAAGCGAGCAAAGAAGAGGTTAAGCTCCTCCGCCAGCAAAGGGTCACCGTCGACAGCACCAAGGTTAGGTTTGTAGTTGGTAATATGCTGAATCCCCTGCCACATCTGTCTTGTGTTGTTGCTCCTTAAATTATCCTCAATCCTCAGCCTATAATCCAATTTTGCCCGTCGAATACCCCTCTTCAAGTTTGCTCTTGCCACACTGTAAAGCTGCACCTCGCCTGACCTGAAAGCCCTGTTCCTTTCCCGCAACAGGCACTGGACCTCTCTATTCATCCAGGGTTTCTGATTGGGGTAAAACCGGATGGATTTATTTACTGTGACAGTGTCTGTGCAGTGATTGATATAGCACAGAACTGCCGCCGTGTGCTCCTCCAGGTCTGAACGATCGAAAATATCCCAATTGGTTCTCTCAAAACAGTCCTGCAGCTGGTGAATAGCACCTTCAGGCCAGATTTTAACAGATTTTAATATTGTGGGAGCCCGTTTCCTGAGTGGGATATATGCTGGTACCAGGAACAGAGACATATGGTCGGACTGGCCCAAGTGTGGCAGCTGTAAAGCCCTATAGCCGTGATTTACATTCGAATAAACTTTATCCAGTGTCTTGTCCCCTCTTGTGGGACATTTCACATGCTGATAGAGCGTTGGGAGCACTGTTTTAAGTTCAACATGGTTGAAGTCTCCCGCAATGATGTGCACAGCTTCAGGATACTTGTCTTGCTGGCTGCTGATAAGGCTCTGCAGGCATCCCAAAGCCAAGTTGGCATTGGCATCTGGTGGCACGTACACACCAGTTAACATAACAGCTGTGAACTCCCTAGGGAGATAGGCTGGTCTACATTTAACAGCCACATATTCCAAATCCGGTGAACAGTGACTGCCCACAGTCTTCGAATTATTGGACCAGCATTTGTTCACATATACACACAGCCCCCCTCCTTTGGTTTTTCCGAAGTCCATGCCTCGGTCATGACGATGTACCGCACAGCCTTCCAACTGAATAGCTGTGTCTGGTATGGACGGTTGAAGCCATGTCTCAATGACAAATAAAACACAGCAATCTTTTACAAGGCTGTTCTTTGCTGCCTGCAGCCTCAATTCATCCATCTTGTTGGCAAGAGATCTCACATTAGCAAGAAATATGCTAGGGAGCGGTGGTTTAGATGGACTCCTCTGCAATCTTACCAGGACGCCAGCCCGACAACCCCGCCTTTGCCTCCTGTCTCTACGCCGCCTTCGCCTCCTCCCTGGAGGCATAGTAATCCATGGAGAGCCCGGTGGCCTGGCTACTCCCACAGGAACGTTATCTGGGCGAAAATAATCAGCTCTTACAGCTTGTTCACACTGTAACCCGACCTTCAGAAGTTCCTGCCTGCTGTAAATCTTTCTTGCCCGGCCAGACATACTCAGACCAAGTAAAAATAATAAAAACAAAACAAAACGCTGAGGGAGAGCACTAAGCCGCAGCGTCTATGCGCGCCGCCATCTTGTATATCTTGTATCCGGTTACTGGCTATTGGATTCCCATTAAACCACTCCTTTCCTTATCTGCTTGTTCAAGGCTGAATTAATTTTCGGTCCTCTTCACAATCAGGAAGGTGCAAATCCCGTGTAGACAAATGGCATCCCAAAGCCAGCGCCCTACAGCAGCTGAACTGCCAGTTGGACTTTAACTGCCAGTTGGACTTTACCTGGCTACTCCCACAGGAACGTTATCTGGGCGAAAATAATCAGCTCTTACAGCTTGTTCACACTGTAACCCGACCTTCAGAAGTTCCTGCCTGCTGTAAATCTTCCTTGCCCGGCCAGACATACTCAGACCAAGTAAAAATAATAAAAACAAAACAAAACGCTAAGGGAGAGCACTAAGCCGCAGCGTCTATGCGCGCCGCCATCTTGAATTTTAACTATATTTGTATCATACAAGTAGTAAAGAACATGTTCAAACAAAAAACATATCCAGCCTTCAAATCATTTGAGCTGAACAGATACACCAAGGGCATTAATCATAAGTGAAACTGAAGTTTTCCGAACACTTTAAAGCTGTAATTTAATTTGGCATAAAATTGCTTTCTGATCACATGGTATATGTGATCAAACAACTGTGTCAGGATTGTTTTCTAGTGTCTTTGTGTGCCTGCAGATAGGATTATTTTAATCTCTTCATTGTTGTGCCTGGCAGAGTTAATTTCCAGCACAGCAAGTATCGATTAACACTGACCATATTCCCTTCCTTACCCCCATGGTATTCCATGGGGTTTGTGCTTGCTTGATTTCCATCCCCACTCAGGTTCAGGACTGATATCCAAATTAGTTCCTGAGAGCATGTTTTCGCCACACACAAAATTCAATCCCAAGAATTATGTGGTGATGTTGCTGAACACCCCCTTGCTGTGCCAAGCAGAATGCCTCCCTTTCATCTTCCCATGGATGTTGCAATGGCTGTGTGAGTTCCTGTGATGTAAACAGATGCCCAAAGGCTGCTTACAAATCTCAGTCTGAATGCTCAAATGCCAGCTCCAAGTATAGCACAGAGTCTTATGAAATGGAAAGAGGGCAAAGTATTACAAAGAAAATGGCTTCATTTACTTCATGAAATAGCATTTGTGGCGATTCTACAGTGCTGTGTGTACTAAAATTGCCCTCTTTTACTGGTTATAACCTCTCTCTTTCTGGTTATAACCTCACTCTGGACATTTCTGTCCTGACTGTGCCGTGACAGTGTCTCTTAAAGAAAAAGAAATAACAGAGCACAGTTTTGAGTGAAGCAAAGACTGAGAACAACACACAGCTGCAAATAAAATGTTTAAAGTGTGTTTTAAGTGCAATATACAATGTGACACTAGATGGCGGTGGTGAGCCTTATGGAAAATTCAAAGCATTTTTAGAATGTTATTTATATGTGTGTAGATTCCACCACAGAGAGAGCAGAGCTGAGCTCTGTAAATTCTGTATCTTAGGGTCCTGCCTCCCTTTCTAGAGATCTGATGCAGGAACATTGGTCAGTGTTTCTCTGATGGAGTTTTGAAACGGTGCCTCTATCTACACAAAACTTGTATGTACGTAAATAAGCTCAAGTATTACAAAATGTTAATTAGTCTCCAGTAACCTTCTTCCATAGGAAACCAAGCCTCGGTAATCTCTGGATCTCTCTTGGGAGTTCTCAGCCCTCAGAGATGTGGGGTGGACATAACAACAAACTGGGCAGTGTATTTACAGTTGCATTATTTATTTTATTTAGGGTGGTTTTTCTAATGTGCCAGTTGCCCTCTGGTTTCTTTTTCTACTGTTCTGTATGTTGCATTGTGTGATGCTGCAAGATGGCTTTTCTCTCTAATAAGAACCCAGGAAGCTGATTTCTACTGAGTCAGACACTGGTCCAGGTAGCACACAGTACACACTGAGTGGCAGCAGCTCTCCAGGGCTTCAGACAATGAGTCTCTCCTAGTCCAACTTGGAGATGCCAGGAACTGAACCTCTTACCTTCTGCATGCAAAGTGGTTGCTCCATCAATCAGCTTCCTCCTAAAAAACAAACAAACCTCTATACAAGGTAGAATTCAAGACAGTGTTCAGTTTATGTATACTGCATAAGTCCTAACCCATGCCTCCACTGTGCCGATCTGAAACCCCGGCTGAGTAGCCCTAGAGCAAGCAGGTTTGTATGATGGATCGGAGCCCTTTAGCAAGTGCCTGTTGGGCCTCATCCTGAGAAGAACGTAACATAAGAAGAGCCCTGTTAGATGAGACCAAAGGCCAACCAGGAGCCAAACAGGACATGAGGGCCACAGCGAGGGGTGGGGGCACCTGTCCATTTTTCTCAATACAGTGGTACCTCGGGTTATGAACTTAATTCGTTCCGGAGGTCCGTTCTTAACCTGAGGTACCACTTTAGCTAATGGGGCCGGCAGGCAATTTCCGTTCTCATCCTGGGGCAAAGTTCTTAACCCGAGGTACTATTTCTGGGTTAGTGGAGTCTGTAACCAGAAGTGTTTGTAACCCGAAATATTTGTAACCAGAGGTACCACTGTATCTCATTTTTCCATTTTCTCCCCCCCCCCGCCATTCTTAAGTGCAACTATCTACATTTCCACATCAGTTAGTTAGTTAGTTAGTTAGTTAGTTAGTTATAAAGAGTAAGTACGAACATTCATCCATGAATTTAACCTTAACAGATACATTTTGGAAAAGCATTTTTGCCCAATATACATATTTGTGTGCAATATATCACGCCAGAGAGGACGCTCAGGGGCAACTGTATGGATATCCCTCCCTCATCTCACCATCTCAGTCAGAAGTCATCTCTCCAATGGCTTCATGAATTATTTCCTTGTTATGATATCCATGTCAAAATGCACAAAATTGTCCTTTTATGTTCATAACAATGCTTCCCTTGTTTTAAAGTCACCTTTGTGCACAGGATGGCTGTGTCTCAGCACTCCTCCAATGAGCCCATTGTAAATAAAATGGATAGGTCATCTTCTCTGCAGTCAACCATTCTTTTTTATTATCTTGACAGAACACATGTAGCTCTAATGATCTAAACTGGGTATATCTGAATAGACGGCAAAATGTTTTGCTGCTTACAATTTATTCATATAAGAGTGCCCCCAGAATGCTACTCAACCAGCTTATAAAAGGAGAGCCTTATGTTTCTGAGGCATGGGAGGATTAAGTCCAAACCAGTCCAAGCATGCATTCATATGACCCTGGTGTGTTCATAGTCCGTTTTGTCTTCTTGAGAAAGCTCACTGAAAGTTTTCCTTCACGAAACTGAGAATCTTATGCAACCAACTTTACATAAAACAGGTTTATGTGTCTTCCCAAAAGAGTAAGACTACTAGAAAAGGGCTTGGCTTCAAATATTGTTGCATGGCAGGTACTCTTCTCAGATTTAAATAATTTCAGCACTTGTACTTTATATGCCAAGACTGTTTCTGCAGAATTTTGTTGCTCCCGGAGTTTTCTCCAGTAACAAAACTCTACTTTTGAAAGTGGGTTCTCCTTTAAATGTGAACCAAATCCAGTATCTGCTCCACCGCAGTCCATGCCTGTTGTTTACATTCTTGCTCTGGTGTGGGCTTGTTGTGGGCTTATGCTGGTGATTGGCTGGGCATGTGCACCTGGTGAGCAGGGTTCAGGGGTCGCCGGCAGTGGTGGCGTTGATATGAATGCCATGGAGGTATGTCTGTGGCTTTTGCTGACCTTGGGTGCTTTCTGCCAGCAAGTGCTCCTCCCAGACACCAACAGGGATTTGGTCGAAGCATCTTTAGTTCTGGTGGATTGCAAAAGTGCAGGTTCCTATTTATTTATTATTTATTGAATTTATATACCGCCCTATACCCAGAGGTCTCAGGGCGGTTCACAGAAAAGATCACAATATATAAAATGAAAATAAAAACAATAACCCAATAACACCCCCCCCCCAAGAGCCACATTTTCAGTCAGGTCAATCCAAGGCCTGGTTAAAAAGGAATGTTTTTGCCTGGTGCCTAAAGGCATATACAGTGGTACCCCGCAAGACGAACGCCTCGGAAGACAAAAAACTCGCTAGACGAATGAGTTTTTCGTTTTCTTAGCCGCTTCGCCAGACGCATTTCCCTATGGGCTTGCTTCGCAAAACCTCTCCCCGCTGCCTCTTCCCTTGCTTTAAAACAGGTCCGGGGACAGAGGGGAAGGCGCGCACGCCTTCCCCTCTGTCCCCGGAGATTGCGGGGCAGGCAACGGGGAGAAGCAATCTTCTCCCCACTGCCCCTTGCTTTAAAACAGGTCCGGGGACAGAGGGGAAGGCGCGCGGCGCTTCCCCTCTGTCCCCGGACGGTCTCCATAGGAACGCATTGATTGATTTTCAATGCATTCCTATGGGAAACCGTGCTTCGCAAGACGAAAAACTCGCAAGAAGAAAAAACTTGCGGAACGAATTAATTTCGTCTTGCGGGGCACCACTGTAATGAAGGTGCCAGGCAAACTCTCCCTGGGGAGAGCATTCCATAGATGGGGAGCCACTGCAGAGAAGGCCCGTTCTCATGTTACCACCCTCTGGACCTCTCAAGGAGGAGGCACACGAAGGAGGGCCTCAGAAGGTGATCTTGGGGTCCGGGTCGGTTCATATGGAAACCTACTCGGGTTCAAATAGATTCATATCCTATAGTCTGGATTGCTCTGATCCCACCACATCCCAGATCGTTTTTACTTTCACTATACAAACATGTGAATGATTATATATGTTCTTTCTAAATCAGCAGTCATTATGATGTAATAAGGAAACGGGGGGGGGGGGGAACCCTCTTGAACATGAAGCATCATTTCTCTGGCAATAAATTCCAACAAGTTTGCACATGAACTCAGGACCTTTGCTAGTTCCAACCCAGCCCTTGTATCATGATAGGATGGGTCATCCTGTCAGCTAAGGCAGATGCTGAGGAGAGCAAAAGGGATCGAAATGAATAAGAAAATGTCTTGCTCAATGTGGATAGAAGTGTTCCAAAGTTATTTATAAGTATGCTCCATTAGAATTGCAGGCAAGTAAATTTAGGAATGAAGCCTCTTTTCATAGACTAAACTTAGCCTTTTTATACCCAAGCCAATCTTTCAAGTGTGTATAGTTGTGAAAGCAAGTTGAGGTAATTATGGAGGAGTTCCTGCTTGAGGCTGAAATCCTACTGCTGAATCTTTCAGGGAAGCTGATTTTCATGCGCTGTGCACTCTTTGCTTTGCCTTTAACGCCTGCCCTCTCGTTCAGATTGGAGCCATCAAACCTGGAATCACCAGTGCATTGCTTAATTACTCTAATGAATCGATTTGTGTCTAAAGTGTCTTGGAAAAAAAATATGAAGGCAGCTCAAAAACAAAACAAAAAAATAGCATCTCAGCTCTCAATTATCACGGCTGGTGGTCAGCGTGCTGATAGGACGAGAATCTGGAATTCTGATATTGCAGTTGTAGTTGAGAGGGCTTGATAGACAAATAAGAAATTGACTGTGAAATTGTTCTATGCAAATGTTCTTCCTTGAAAGGAGGTGAATGGCATGTCATCCTGTGGAATGATTTACATGAGCAACAGTGGCAGAGAGCCTCGTGAAACAAGAAAATATAGGCTCAGTTTGCTGGAATGACAATTTTGGTTCTTTGCTATTTTGATGTTTTGCTTTTTTATATTTCTTTTACATGGTTGGTTTTATGATTTTGTATGGATTTGTATATTTTTGATATCATTACGTTATGGCAGATTTGTAGAAGGCTGGCATGTGTTCTAACCTGGTTTTCAGTTTATTGTTGATTTTAATTATTTCTGAATGTTTTAAACTTTTTTTACTGATAATGTCATTGTTTTACATTGTTTACCTTGTTCTCAAACTTAATCTGTTCCGGAAGTCTGTTCCAAAACCAGAGCGTTCTAAAACCAAGGCGTGCTTTCCCATAGAAAGTAATGCAAAATGTATTAATCTGTTCCAGACTTTTAAAAACAACCCTTTAAACAGCAATTTAACATGAATTTTCCTATCACAAACCATTTCTGGGTTAGGGTTAGGCCTAATTTTAGGATTGGGTTAGTGTTGGTGTAAGGATTAGAATTAGAATTAGGGTTAGGGTCAGGGTTTGGGTCAGTTATGTTTTCTTGTGATTTTGATTCATTCGCAGATGGTTTGCTTTTTTCCAATTTGTTGTATTGCTGCTTTTTCATGAGTTGCAAGTTTGTTGGCTTTGTGGTTTTCTGGATAGTTTCAGTTTTAATTTTGAATGCTCAGTTGGGGAGTGCTAAGCCTCCACTCCCCAGCTGAGCTGCCCCACCCAGCTCCTACTCCCATGCAAGCAGGAATGGGGACACTCAAAACGGAAGTGTGGCACTGAGAAAGGAAGTGTAACACTCAAAATGGACACATTCAGATTCCGAAAAAAGTTCACAAACCGGAATCCGGGTTTGCGTTGTTCACATTCCAAGTCGTTCGTGAACTAAGCTGTTCAAAAACCGAGGTACCACTGTATCCTTTTTTAAAAAACCACTTTGAAGTTTCTTTTACAATCAAGTGGCATATAAATTTTATGAAATAAAATAATATAATAAATATGTTGTTGAATGGTCTAAATAATAATAATAATAATAATAATAATAATAATAATAATCCAAATTTTAAAATAGCACTACTAACTACTAACTTGGAAGCATATCGAGACATACACCATTTAGAAATCAAGGAAATATATTTGGTTGCTTCTTTCAAACCCAGAAATTCTCATGAAACTCATCACTACTTGACTCGGAAATCTTCATTTGATTGTGTTAAATGTTCAGGATATATATATATATTGTGTGTGTGTGTGTGTGTGTGTGTGTGTGTGTGTGTGTGTACACGCACACACATTCATTTTAATTCCCCAAATTGTGTTACATATCCTTTATCATAGTTGTATTTGCATCTGCCTAGGAGATTTGACCAGCAGCTTTAACCTTCTCGCCCTCTGGGACACCTAGGGAAATTTTGGAAGGAAATCATTTTGGAAATTAGCTTGGAGATTTGCCCACTGTGTCTATGGGTAATATAAAATGGCAGGTGCAAGAAACGTAATATGGCACCTGGAACTGATATTCCTAATGTAAACTGCTGGGAACCCTAAATGTCATTGGAGCAGCATACATTTTTAGTACATTTGTGAGAAGAAGTACCTTGTATATGGGGTGGAAACTTTCGTGTGAAGAAACTGTAGGAGAGAGAAACAGACACTTCTCTGAAAGTGATAGCTTTCCTGTTCTGACTGAGCACTAGATAGATAGATCCACAGGATACTGAATGCAAGCCTGGGAATCTGGCTGGCGGTAATATCACAGCAAGTATTTGGGCCCTGGTGTTATGAACAGATAGCAGGTTGCCGAGGGAATACATTTCAGAGTCGGAGGCATCAAGGCACATTTGGTTCCGGTAGCAAAGTGGTAACCAACTTGCACTAAAAACTCTTTAAAATGTGAGCAGTCAGTGTCATGCTGAAGCCATGAACGCACTCAAGATAATGGTTCTTCTTTCTCTGAAAAGAAAAGTAATTGGGAAGTTTCAAGGAAGAGCAGCTGAGATTCTCTTTTATGAGTGGCACCTTAGGAGAGGATTCTCGGCGAAGGAGGCAGCCTTGAGAAGTTCTGCACAGCAGAACATTCTCAGATTGCCATTCCCCCTGTGCGCCCCCTGAATCAGTTCTAGGGATTCCCTCAGCTTGCTGGAGAAGACCCAGGGAAGGGAAGGGATGTGTGCAGAGGAAGGAAAGGAGGGAAAGGTCCCATGGACCAGGAGAAGTCCTTGCAATGATTGAGTACAGTAGTTGAATACTGCCCAATGGGCTTAAGTTGTATGGTGATCAATTTTGTTTAAAAGTTAAAAGAAACTTCTTAATAGTAAAAGCAACTTGACAGTGAAACCACCTATCCAGCAGGATTGTGGGCTCTCCCTCACTACTCCAAGAAAGCCTGGACAGTCATCTGTTGGGTGGATGTCATGGACTGGCTGGATGCAGAAGAGGGGTGGGAGACACCAGTTGGGAAGCCCCCAGGGGAAGAAGGCTCAGAGCTAGGGGACTGGTGGTGGGATGACGATGAGTGGTCAGATGGAGAAGAGATAGCAGACTGGGGGGAGGAGGTGTCAGAAGCTGAAGAAGTAACAGGGTTTAGCCTGGGGCAGAATCAGAGGCAGAAGTGGAGGCTGGAGGCAGCAGGCAGAGTTGAGAGTCAGGCTGGTGAAGAAGCCAGGAGGTCTCTCTCTCTCTCTCCTGCAGTGATCAGCTGTCCTCCTCCGTGGTCTCCCAGAACCCACAGAAGTATGAAGAGGGCTGAGCAGAGACAGACAAGGTGCTGGAGTCTTAGATTGCTTAGGAAGGACCTAGAGGAGCCTTAGAGAATGATGGGAAGGCAGGGCCCTTCAGTCCTCACAACTGCCTCATTGGGGCAGGATCTACAGGGAAGAGTTGCTGTGCTCATTGAGCTGTTTTGTTTCTTTGAAGAAAGTGTTAGCTTCACTGACACATTGTGAGTTGTTGCTGACCTGCTCCCAGCAGCCGCCCTGACATTTACTTGCACTGAGCAGGATCTTGGGCCCGATGGTCTACAACGTGCCCTCCAACCCTATGCTTCGGATGTGTATCCCATCGCATTTGGTCTGTTTCCTGATAAATCAAGTCCATAGAATTAATGCCATGAGTAATTACTTCAGTCAAAACCTACTGCTTTGGGCTTATGAAATTTATGCAGCTGACCTGGCAACCTTGTAACCTTGTAAAAACTCTATTCCTCTGGCCTCTCATCTCCCCCCCCCCCCCCCGCCACCGTTCCTAGGTTGAAACAGCGTTGATTGCAAAATTAGACTCCTTGACATAAAGAAAGGACTTGATGAGCGAGGCTTTTAGCATTTTTGTTAAAAAGATATTTTCTGACTGGACAGTAATGATGGCAGCATCATCATCTGTGCCATCAGCAGCTGCACACATTTCCAGTTTGCTAGTGGAAGGAAACTAGAAATGTATGCAGAAAGAATGGTTTGGCTTGTCACACACAAAGCTTGTTGGATGTCACTTAGGGTCATCCCCCTTCCCAGTCTGTAAAGCAGGGGTAGCCATTGGACTCCATAGCCATTCATTCCTGATGGCTAGGACTGATGGGAGTTGGAGTCCAGCAATATCTAGAGGGCACTGAGCTATAAAGGGCCATGAGTTCAGCCAAGGGCAGTTGTTTTGAAGGCAATAAGGACATTTACGAGTGAAGATTATGGATTTTATTGATTATACAGTAAGTCTTGAGCATAAAAATGTGGGATGTGTTACAACAGTACAGTCAATTACAACATGCTTTGCTTCCTAGAGTGGACAGAGAGGTGGGGTATGTAACTTCCTGTTCCTCTTGTAAATGACTCAGGAGATTAGTTTGACTCTATAAAAAGCAGAGTCACACCGCCATTTTGTCTTCTGTTCAATTTCAGCTCTGTTCAATTCAGTTAAGTTAAGTCTCTGCCTCTCAGCCAGCAGCATTTAGGCCCATCCTCAAATAGGATGTGAGCCACTTTATATGTTTGTAACCTGAAGCTTAAAGCCTGCCTTCTAGGATGTGTACTGTGAACAACTCGTGAATAAACTTATTAAAGACAGACTCGTGAGTCTTTATTGTATTTTAAGAGGGAGAAAAGGGGACACCAGGAGTAATTCATCTGGGCAAACCAGATTGGATTAGTCATCTTGTAAAGATTCAAACAAAACTAATCGACTAGCTTCCGTGCATATAGAGGGGATTTGCTCTGCTATATCTCTCATTAGAGTGAGTGAAGGAAGGATAATACTTAACAAACATTTCCTTGCCTATTATCCTAAACAACCCCCCAAAAACACATGCATAATCTACACAAAGTATAAGACAAGGTGCAAAGCACTATTATAACTAAACCCTCCCTAAAGTACTCTGGCTCATGCTTCTTCAGCTGTCAGAGAACCCCATAGAAATGACAGCAGACTAAAGCCTCTGGCCTGGAGCTGTTGCAAAGCACCACTCTGGATCTCTGGTCTTATCCTGAGTTTTTGAACAAGGCTCCTGTGGCATATATTTATACTGCTGTGTCTAGGAACATGGGAGACAACCACTGGCATCATCTCAGGTACATCAAAGGCTTGGCCAGCTACCCTCTTCTATTATTAGCAGGGGGATACAAATCACTGTACTTTCCATAGCTTTCATCCTGCAAACCCATGAATCAATCGTACATCTTGGCAATCAGCCCTGATGAACCTCATGTACTGATAATCATCACTGCCTTATCTCCATAGTCTAAAAATAAGATCGCATTCCCTATGACAAGTTGAATCTTCATCTACCACATAAAATTACCCCTTAAAGGATGCAGTCTAAAAGGTCAAAATATCACAATGGCTGATTCAAGCTTCCATACAGGCCATAAATCAGGCATTAAGTATATACATTTGGATGCCACTTACACCCCCCAATGCAATACTTTCCCACATGTTTCCAGTACAACATGTCACCAGAATCAAAATGTCAGCAGTCATGACCTAATTTAGGAAACACAATCTTTCTAAATTCTAGTACAGTTCTGCCTTTCAGGAATTCTCAAAGACAGAAAATGAAAATTGTAGACGTTAACAATATAACAAGCCATAGAAACAGGTAAGGGTTCAGCATTCTCTCTAGTGACATTCTGTTGTTGTTGTTTAGTCGTTTAAACATTCTAGGTAAAGGTAAAGGGACCCCTGACCATTAGGTCCAGTCGTGACCGACTCTGGGGTTGTGGCGCTCATCTCGCTTTATTGGCCGAGGGAGCTGGCGTACAGCTTCCGGGTCATGTGGCCAGCATGACTAAGCCGCTTCTGGCGAACCAGAGCAGCGCACGGAAACGCCATTTACCTTCCCGCCGGAATGGTACCTATTTATCTACTTGCACTTTGACGTGCTTTCGAACTGCTAGGTGGGCAGGAGCCAGGACCGAGCAATGGGAGCTCACCCCGTTGCGGGGATTCGAACTGCCGACCTTCTGATCAGCAAGTCCTAGGCTCTGTGGTTTAACCCACAGCGCCACCCACGTCCCTTAAACATTCTACTAAGACATAAAACGACTTCACAGATGGCGAAACAGCAAGTATAGGGGATGTGCACTTCCTGTTCTCACTTTTTTCTTTAACATTCAAGAAGGGAGATCACACCTCACATCCAGATTAGTTGCACTTGCTTCCAAAACTGGGACAGCAGATGCACCTACTTGGAGGGACATAAAACGCACATTGTGTTCTTTGACATTCCAGAAGAAACATGAGAACAGGAAGGGCCACTCACACTTCAAGTTTCAATGGTACTCATGAAAATGTGTGGAAAATTCATTTGTGCCACTCAGTACTAATGAGGAAGATGTCATGGCTCTTCTGCTCTGTTGTTTGCTCCCAACGTGCTTCAGTAGAATGTGGATCTAGCTCTAGGTCCATCTTTTAAAAATAAATAAGAAATTTCATTTTATTTCATGACACTAGGCACACGGTGCATTGGATGACAACTTTAGCTTCCTTCAGGAGAAATAAACATAATAAGAAGTGTCAGGATTTTTTTGGCATTCTTGCTGAACACGAAAATGCCCACAGGGGAAGTTAACACATCTTATCTTACAAGATGAACTGGAGCTTTTAATACAGGATGGTAAATATGAGCTGGTAGGCATTACTGAAACCTGGAGGGATAAGACTCATGGCTGGAATGTAGGAATTGAGGGGTATAACAAGTTCAAAAGGAATAGACCAAAGAGGAAGGGGGGGAGGAGGAGCATTCTATATAAAGGATGTGTACACTTGTGAAGAAATTCATGAAAACTGTAGCTCCATTTTGTGTGCTGGTCCTTTAAGAGTTGTAAAGCTATAAGATTTGGGAGCAGAGATTACGTTCTTTAGCCACTGCACTGAAACAAGAACATTAATGGAATGTGCCTTACTCTGCTATTCTGTGCTTCTTGGATTTCAGTTTAAAACATAAAGGATTATGGGTTGCAGCTATCTGACATTAAGGCTAAGAAAAAATATAGTCAGGGGTCAGGTTTAGATGAAAGCTAATGCAAATGAATGACCTTGCAGGCAGCCTTCTCTTAATCTCATTGTTCAGTGTCACAGCCCCATTTCCAATAATGGGAACTAGTTTAGGTTGCTTTAAAAGGCATTAGACCATTTCATGACAGAGGTCTATCAATGGCTGTGTCCATGGCAGCTAAATGGAGCCAAATTTTCTGCACGTATCAGAAGCTGGAGGCAAGCAAGGGATGACTGTTGCCCTCATAATTTCTAATTGCCACTGTTGAAGGTGCTTAGCTGAATGTACCCATGGTCTGAATCAGCAAGGCAATTGTGATGTTATTAATATTTTGTAGTTAATCTTTTGAAGAGAACAACCCCTCCCCCACACACATGCACAGGTTATCACTATCTGTTTCTACAGACTGAAATCTTCTTCACACAGATCTATGAAGGAATACACTTCATCCCAAATAAACTTCACCCCATGAAATGTTTCCACATAGATACACTCATGGATTTGTCTTGCAATGCAGCAGGAAAAGGAACCAAATTCAACACCCAGATAACAGTCCAGAACATGCGCAACCTCTCCTGCCTCAGATGGTATGGAGAAGGAGATCTGTGCGTCAGCATATTGATGACTCTTTTTCTCAAAATTCCTAACGACCTCACTCAGTGGCTTCATATAGATGTTAAATAGCACTGGGGGCAAGGTTGTACCTTGCGTGACACCATAGTGCCAATACCATCTACTTCCGCAGCTTCAGCTTGAAATCAGTATGTTGTCATTTGAAAATGCCAGCAGAAATTCCCTACTGTTCTAATACAAGTGAGGAGAAACTTAGATGTTGCTAACCTACAACTCCCATCAGCCCCAGAAAGCATGGCTAATGGCTAAGGACAATGAGAGTTGTAGTTCAGCAACATCTGGAGAGCCAAAGGTTCCCCACAACTTTTCTAATGTTTGAAGAATGTGGCACTTGTAATGTGCATATAATGACTAGGTGGGCATGCTCCGTTCTGTTTTCTGGTCTTTCATGCAGTACTGCCACCCTTTGAAAATAATCATTTGCATGCAAACTTGTTTCTTATCTGTCATTATTTAACACATAGTGGAATTTGCTCATCTCAGGCACTTGACCTTAAATGGAAACAACATCCTCAGCCTTATTGAGAATTCAAGAGCAGAGAACAGCATCCCTCTTATCAGTACCCTTGACAGATAAATTGTCTTGTTCATATTGTTCAGAGAGAGAAGCCAATGCTATATTTAGGCCTTGATTGTATTATTCTGTTTCCTTCATTTTTCTTCCTTGCTTGCAAGGTCTCAAAGATTACTTCTTTCTGAGGCCTCTAGATATTTCTTTATGCCTTTTTATGATATCTATTCCCCTTCCTTCTGTGTTTTTCCTTTCATTGCTCCTGATTTGTGGCTTTATTGTGTTGCCTGCTGCTGCTTATACTGTGTTCATTATGCCATCCAATTGTTTTATCTTTTTCATAGCAGTCTTGGAACATTTGTAAAAAGGTGGGACATAAATCCAAAAATAAATAAAGGCAAGTCCAGAGGTAACCACGCTGTGAGCAAAGAGGCAGGAGTGTGGAAAAGTGCCTTGCGAAACAAAAACAGTAAACTGCCCTGTAATTACTGCTGCCCGTTTATTATAATCTGTTCATTAGGAATGCCAGTCTTTGGCTCATCCCTGAGATCTGTAAAACACTACTGTAAAACAAGCGGGGCCTCAGCAAGTGGACGGGTTCTTGGGAAGAATTCTAAGTAATCTAAAACCTTATAGCCAGTGCTATTCTTGTTTTGCACATCGTCCCAAGGAGAAGTATATAGAGGTTGGCAGCAGAACCAGCAGTCTTTGTGTTGGCTCTTTAAGGTAAGTGGATTAGAGAGCACACAGAGACAGGAAACCTGCTAGTTTGCATCTCCTTCAGCTGCCCTAAGCCAAGAGTACCTAATTAGCATGAACATCCTTTCATGCCTTCTCTCGCAGCTCCCAACAAATAATCAGCATGAAGGAAAAAGCAAAAGACTAAAATGCTTTCAGCGGAAGGACAGAAAACAATTCCTTCTTTGAGTACTGCTGCAATATGGTCCTCTTTGCACGCCATCTGCGTGCAGAGAGGACCCCCAAGCACCCACCCTTTGGTGGGTCCACAATTGCCTCAAAGTAGACAAGGGGCCAGGAAACTGATAATCACTCTACACGGACATCTCTTTCTTTCTTTCTCTCTTTCTTTCTCTCTTTCTTTCTCTCTTTCTCTCTTTCTTCGAAATGCAGCTCTGGGGAACTGTAAAAGCTGATTGGAGCAGTGGTGGGGAAAAGAGTACTTAATCTCCCCCTCTCCCGGGCATGTTCCCATTCAAAATTACACCCTACCCCACTGCTTTCTCCCTTCAGGAAAATATTACCTTACATTGTTCCTTCTGTGGGTGGAAAACTCAACTGCAGAGGCCATTTTGAGTGGAAAATATTAGAGTGAAAGCGTTAGAACTCCCACCCCCACTTACCACTGCCATAAAATTATTATTTTTTTAGTACAGCAAAAGAAAATCAACAATCTGTTGGAAAATTGTTCGTACAGAGCATCTCAGCTAGTCTGGACCCTGGAAGCTTTGGAAGTCTCCTGGTAGATTTTCATAGTATGGCATCTGTCAGGGAATGCTTCAAATGTCATGTTATGTCCTGTCTTGTAGAGAAAAGGACAACATGCTTGACCACATGGTCTGTTAGGGCCTTTCCAGCTAGGGTCCCCCACCATTTTCCCTATTAGAAAAGGCTCTGTGCTTTTCAACAAGTGACACTTTCACCATTGCTGAGAATTGCAAAGGGAAGGGGGGCAGCTTTCATCTTAACAGGGCTAAAGTCCACATGAACTACAGTGAGCGAAATAGCTCTCACTAGAAGCATAAATGTGGACTTCTTCATTAAAATAAAGGTCAGAAAGCTTGCTACTCCAATGCTAAGTTTTATTCCATTGGGGTTTAGCATCTTCATAAGTTAAACAAATAGGGAAAGTGCAGATGGGTTAGACTCTTCATCTGTGTGGTTACTTAAGGATAGGGTTGTCATACGTCCTGGATTTCCCAGACACGTGCATTTGGGGGGGGCAGCACCCCCATCCGGGCAGATTTTTGCATTTTGGATTAAATGTGTGTGGTTTGAAGGGGTATTTTATATTTTTATGTTTTGGGGTTTTTTGTGAGGCATGCACAATACTCGGAAGGCACAGTGCCCTGGAACAGGAAGCAGGTATCAGGTGGCCTGGAGCAGCCTGTTGGGGGGGGTCACACTAGGCCTGGTGTTGTTCCTGGCCACCCCCAGGCCTTCCACAGCTTTCCTGGGGGCGCACTAGGCTCCGCCCCAGTCCCGGTGGCTGCCTGGCCTTGCATGACCTTCCTGGGGCTGCTCAGACTCCCATTGTGAGCAGGAGGCCAAAGACAGAAAAGGGAAGAGAGGGGAAAAGGGGGGAGCAGGAGGGCAAGGAAGGGGTTAGCGTCAGGGAGGGGGCAAGCAAGGGAGATGTGGGATGGGGGGTGTCCCAGTGGTGGTGGGGTGTCCGGGTTTTTGATCCCCGGAATGTGGCAACCCTACTTAAAGAGTAGTTAGAAAAGCAGATGTCTTGTGCAATAAGTCAAACCATCTTCTGATGTCATCTTAGCCTTGGACAGGATGGTGAATTTGAAGCTCATCTATGCTGGCCCTGAAGCAGCCTAGACTCCCAATAGATTGTGGGTAGAGGAGTGGGGAGCATATATTTGTCATTTGTTCAGATATTAAAGTGTCCAAAGCCACAGCTACGCGATGTGACATATTCTATTTAGCATGACTTTATATATGCAAACTCATGCAAAGCCAGCCATGAAAGCAAGGCATTTGAGAAAATTCAAATTGACAATTCAGAGGGCAGAAGAAATCCACCACTACTCTCCATACATTCCCATGCCTCTTTCTTTTGTTGTCTTGCAGGAAGGCACAAATTTGATGTTATATGACCTAGTCAGAGCTGAGCAGGAAACGTGTTCGTTAACCCTTTCCCCTCTGCATACTTTCAGCTCAAAGTTAGACACCACTTTTTCATCCACTGTGATAAAGACATGGGGCACCTGGCAATAGGCTGGGTGTTTGCAGGCTGCTGCTCTTAGGTGAGGAGCCCAGATACCTGCATGGCAAGTGTCATCTGCTTCTCTCCTAGCTACTGAACTATGGCATTAGCCATGCTGTGGGTGCTTTTTTTGGCAGTGTGCCTCTACAGGGGAGATGAGGCAGAATGGAATTTGTGTCTTCTATTCATGTTGAGGCATTATCAAAACCAACAATGAAATACCATATTTTTCGTCCCATAGGATGCTCCGTCCCATAGGACGCACCTAGTTTTTTGGGGGGGAAATAAAGGAAAAAACTTTTTCCTTTATTTCCCCCCCAAAACCAGGTCGGGGAAACCAAACCAGGTCGGGGAACAGCGGTATGGCGGCGCTCCGCCTCCCCGCTGTCCCCCGAGCTTGTGGGGGTGGCGCTGGGGAGAAGCGCACTTCTCCCCAGCGCCAGCCTCCAAACCAGGTCGAGGAGCAGCGGGATGGCGGCGCTGCACCTCCCTGCTGTCCCCCGAGCTTGTGGGGCTGGCCGATGTCTGCCTGAAGCACGGGGCGCTCTGCTTCAGTGCGCCCCGCACTCCGTGCAGCAGGCTGCTATCCGCAGCATAGGGAGCCCTGCGGGAACTCCCGCGGGCTCCCCAGGCTTGCTGAAAGCTTCCTGAAGCCTGGAGAGCGAGAGGGGTCGGTGCGCACCGACCCCTCTCGCTCTCCAAGCTTCAGAGAAAGCCTGTATTCGCCCCATAGGACGCACACAGATTTCCCCTTCATTTTTGGAGGGGGAAAAGTGCGTCCTATAGGGCGAAAAATACGGTAGGTTGGTAGACACAGAGGCACTTTGTGAATTTTTGTGCTTCGGAGGCTTCACGTTGCTATCGCTGAAGCCAAGGAGCCTGCATTCTCTCCATAAGACGCACACACATTTCCCCTTAATTTTTGAAGGGGGGAAAGTGTGTCTTATAGAGCAAAAAATACGGTAAATACCAAACTTTTAGAAGACATCTGAAGGCAGCCCTGTTTAGGGAAGCTTTTAATGTTTGATAGGTTATTGTATTTTAGTGTTTTGTTGGAAGCCGCCCAGAGTGGCTGGGGAAATCCAGCCAGATGGGTGGGGTATAAATAATAAATTATTATTATATTATTATTATACAGGGCTGCCTTCAGATGTCTTCTAAAAGTTGTATGGGAGGGTGTTCCACAGGGAGGTTGCCACTACCAAGAAGGCCCTCTGTCTGGTTCCTTGTAACTCCTAAGATGGGAGGATATAAACACCGACTTGCTTCTGTTTCTTCAGTTTTCAAAGTAAAGTTTTTAATGACTATACAAATGAGGAACAGTTGTTGTTTTTAAAAAAGAGAATCATATTCATTTCAAATGAACTAACAATTATAATTCATTTTTAAAATTTATGTTTTCAGTGCACACTACATTAACCATATTTCTATAAAATTTACTGCACTATATTTTTAAAAGAAGAAGAGCTTAATGAAAATGTAATCAAAAAGCCATTTACAGGGCACTTTGCTGCGCACGAGCATTTGTGTCTGTTTTCCCTCACATTTGTATTGTTTTTACTGGGATGTTGTTTGTTTTTCTACCATGCTCCTGGGGGGGGGGGGGATGTAACCAGAACAGCATACAAAATTATCATAATCAGCATAGAAAACAGCAGTAGGAGGAAATACGGTATGTCAATATGTGGAACTGTCTATAATATAACAGGGTGTTACACATGAAAAGTCAATCAAAATAAAAGCCTGCCTTCAGTTTCTTACAAAAAAAAGCGTGACAGATTTTGAATGAGAGAGCAGATTTTAATTATTTGTAGCAATGGGTGTACCTGTCAATTTCAGTTTCTCATTTGTCCCAGTCTTAAATTCAGTTCCCCACACTTCCATATCAGCTTGCGAATTTCTCTTTTAAAAGTCCTCCTGAAATTTCATTAGCATTTTAGTGTGAATTTCTCCTAATACACATTTTTGTAGGCAATTGTGCCTCACAGACATCTATTTGCAAAGCAATTTTCCTTAACACGATGCATTTTTTAATTTTATATGCATTTTTCTGCTGCTGCATACTTTTTATTATAGTATATGGATCTTTATACACATTGTTGTTTAGTCGTGTCTGACTCTTCGTGACCCCATGGACCAGAGCACGCCAGGCACTCATGCCTTCCACTATTACCTGACAGAATAATTGCATTGCAGAATTCAGATCAGTGCCCCTTAGGATGGATGCCTATCTTCCAGTTTATGTATCATTTCAGAAAGCGTGTATTAGGTAGGCTCACCTTTAAATGTGGACTGAAGCTAATCTTCCCCGTCCCTCCCTAATTCTTTGTAAAACACACTGAGAACTTGTTAAAGGGCTGGCCTATTACTCCCTACAATAAAAATATTTGGCTCTGGAAAGAGGAAGGATAAGAGTAAGAGGTCATAGGGAAGAAATCAGAAAGAACAGAAGGCTAATCACTTTGTTCCTCCTCTCTCTGTGTGTGGCCTTGGCTCCTTTTTTTTAATGACACCATGGGGACATGAAGGTGTGTGTGAAAGAGGGTCTGTGAAGGGTGACTGAACTACACCATTTAGTAGAAGATGCTGCTTTTTATCCTAGCAGCTACTGGAGCCACATTTAACCTACATCAAATGAGGAAACTCTTTGCATACTCACTAAGGAACAAATACCATTGAACCAAATGGGACTGACTTCAGCACCACTTTAGACTGCAGCTAGGGATTCCCACAATTGATTTTTTCAGAAAAATAAAGATTGGACAAAGAGGTTCTTGCCTCTCTTCTTTCCAACCCTGTGAACCCTCATTTTATCCTGATACATGTTTACCACTCAGTGAGAACTTAGGCATCAAACCACAGATTTTTGACCACACTATTTATTTATGGGGTGGTGCACAACAACTGCTGTAAGCATCTCTGTCTTTCACATGGGTAATAGATTAATGCTGTACAACTTTATAAATGAAGGGGGGAAAAGGCTTGTGGGAGAATCAGATCATTAAACTCTTAATATTTAGCAGCAGGGAGCCTGTTACTGGAAAAACATTTCCTGCTGGTTATTCAGCTTGCAAAAATCTATAATTAGAAATGCTGCAAATTGAATTTATCATAATAATATTGCAGAAATACTTGCATTAATATACTGGATTAAAACCTAAGTGAAAACATTTGTAATGGTCTTCTTCCCAAAGGGGTGTGTGAGTGCGGGTACGTGTTCAACTCCAGGTTGACAGATTGAAAACCTTGAAAAGTCTCCAGAACGGACACAAGATGACAGAATTTTGCCTGGCAAAATTCTCCCTATCACTACATGACTACTCCTGCTACTGTCACCATTTTTAAGGACTTTCCAGCCTGCCTTTAATAAGGCATGTATACCCCCCCCAAAGTATGTTACAACAAACCAATAAAGTACAACATTGAAATTTCATGTTTTAAAATAGCAGCAAAAAACAGTTAGCATTCAAATAACAGGGACAGATAAAACAAATGTAAAAAATAATTTAGGGTTTTCCTAAATAAAGCCATATGAATTTTTTTGGGGGCGGGAAGGACAGAAGAAGTCTTGTCCCTCTTACTTCTCAACCTAACCTCTTTCATGTCTGGACCAGAGAGCAGAGCTTCAGATGCTCATCTTACAGATGAGGATATTGTGGGAGGTCTCAGTAGGTAGGACACACCTTAAAAAAAAGTGCTAATAATATCAATACTGTATAAAGATAGGTTTGTTAGATGGGAAATCTTTATCAGTTGATGATTGGTCAGCCATGAGACCTCTGGGTATAGGGTGGTATATAAATTAAGTAAATTAAATAAATAAATCTGAATCACAGTTTATTCAGACGACACTCTAAAATGAACATTGGTTGGCCTCTGTTCTATGAAGAAACATGTTTGAGAGACTAGATTGCATCCCAGGTGGATATAAAATCCAAGGTAATTAAGCGGAACCCTCTAGCAATTCATTCCTGCAAAGAAGTGCCTATTAAAATATAAAAGTCTATTAAAATATAATAAATGGAACTGTCAGTAATTGATGGGACAGTTTCTGAAGGCACTGGTTACCCTGGTGTTCGACACTTGAGGTATATATTTTTAGGGCCCACCTTATTTCTGAGTTTGTAAGCTATTTAAAACTATTTTTAAAATTGTGTTTTAATAGCTGTAACCCATGCTGGGGCCATTGGATGAAAGGTGGAATTACTACTACTACTACTACTACCACCAAAAGGAAATGCTCAGCATCGATGCAGGTAGGTAAAGGTGGATTTAGTGAGTTTGTGCCACATACCTCTTCTGTCTTTTGATTAAAGCAATGCTCATTCCTTTATTTGCATTTGAATCCACAATCCAATGAATTCTGAGGCAAGGTCAACTCTTTCTTTAGTCAATGTAGCCACTGTTCCCTGGTTTGCATAGATGCAATCAGCAATGCTGATTTGGGTTGCACTTCACCTACACAGCAATTTAACTGGTGAGGGTGGGTGGAAAGGAAATTAAAGCTTGTTAGTACAATAGGGCAGTAGAAGGGTATAAAAGGGAGGGGAAGGGTGAAAGTAAAATAAACCATTTAACTGAAAGCAAGTGAGATTTTTTTAAAAAGAAACCAACAGGGTTGTGTTGTTCTTGTAATCTGTATTTTAAAATCTTACTGAGCAAGCCTAAACATGCTTATTCAGAAGTAGGGCCTATTGAGGAGGGTGAGTATGTTGGGTTTGAAGGGCTGCCCAGTCCTAGTCCAGTTTAAAGGTGAAGAACCGTAAGGAAGAAGAACAGGAACTTTGAACTTGCTCATCAACATTTAGTACCTGGACAGCTCAACTGGTCAGTCTTCTCCACTATAGTGAAAAGCATTTCTCTTTCTAAATTTTACAGGTGGCATTTAGCTAATTTTTACTCAGAATAGACCTGTAGACATTAAGGGGCCCAACTCATATTCATTCATTTCAGTGGGTCTTTTCTGCATAAAACTTAGTTGAATACCACCCTACAACTATACATATAAATTAACATATGCAAATAATGTCCTCTCTTTTTGGCAATGGCCAGCCTACCAAAGAGTAACTCCTTTGATCTCAATGGGCTTTCCTCTAAATAAAGTAACTCTTTTGTAACTTCCTCTGAAAAAAGGGAAATGGTTTAGGATTGCAGCTTTATTAACATAGCTGTCCAACTCCTTGCCCCAAACCCCATCATTTCTATTCATTGGGATTTTAAAAAAAAGTTCAGGAAGTAAATTTTGTATATAAAATGCATCGCAGTTGACAGAATGCAAGGATATTGTGCTTTTTATAGTCTTAAGACTAGATTTGTAAAAACTGGATGATCTCATTCATTATAATGAATCCAGTACATTTTGTTTACAGGCATTTAATGTCAGAGGGGGGAAACAGACTCAAAAGGTTTTGACATGTAATTACATGACGTCTCATGAAGCATCATGTTCAGCATTTCATATCATTTGAGAAAACAGATATGATGCAGCACAGCATTTTATAGAAACTCTAAACCAGCCTAAAATAATCACTGCTTGCACTAAGACATGCCGTGGGAGAATAGTGTCCTTGTCCACAGTACAAACAAAGGGGAAAGGGGAAATGGGGAGGCATGGCTGCAACCCTGAGCAGACTACTGCAACCACGTGGCAATATTTTGTTCCAGGGTCTCACTTGTTCTCCTTTCTCCTGATACTCAGGGGTAAATGCCATTGCTTATGTAACCAGAATAGCACTGATCTCAACAAGAGGGAACCCCATGGTTTAGCACCATTCATGCAGGCTTTGGGGGGACCCTGTGGGTTGCAGAAGTACAAAAAACAATCATTAGGAAAAAGCCCTAAGGGGGAAACCCCAAAACAGCCCAAGGAGGACTAAGTTCAGTGGCCACTGATGCTGAAGAGCTAAACAGAAAACTGGGTGGGAGAGAGAAGGAAAAGAAGAATGCTGGCTGACTTGAACACTAAACAAAAGTATTCCGTGCTGCAAAACTTAGCTGCAAGGTGTAATTTCTACGATACAAATACAAAACAAGGACAAAAGATACCACAAAACATGGTGTATATTTAGAGGTGAGCAGTAACATGATCAAGTTTTCTGTCAGTACTAAACTGTTCAGGGTCATTAAAACAAAAAGGGACGTTGAAGAACTCCAAAAGGACCTCTCCAGACTGAGAGAATGGGTGGTAAAATGGCAAATGCAATTCCTGCTTGTAGGCTTCCCTTAGTCATCTGGCTGGTGACTGTGAGAACAGGATTGTGGACTAGAAAGGCCATTGGCCTGATCCAGCAGGCCTTTTACTGATTGCCTACTGGCTCTGTTCATCAATAAGAAACTAGCAGAAGAAAATGGCATTGGTGTACTGTAAAGCAACAGAGGAATGTTTGAATGGGAATCACTGGCTAAAGTAACGTTGCTGATAAATGTGGTCTAGCTTTTCACTTTAAAACCACAAAACATTTTTATAAAAATGTTAATGACTTACAATGTTACTAGCACTACCCTAGAGACATACAGTGTGTTAGCATAAAGTCAAATTTTGCTATCACATTTAATTACGGTGTGCTGGATCTCCAGTTAAAAAGGAGGTCTTTACAGAAGCACAGAACTTCCAAATAAAAATGTTCTTTAACCTTGACAGACAAGGCAATTAGAACAAGGATTTGTTACTTGCAAGTATTGCTTTTATATAAAGCTTTCGTTTTCATATACATATTGCAAAAGCATGCAAGTACCAGAAGTAAAATACTGAAATTTAGAAGTGTAATTTGTGATTCAAAAATAGCTGTCTGGTTAGGTAACCACTGCTTTGTAACAGCAAATGCAGCATAACTAAGACTTTTATGTTTTGTCACCTATTTCACAATTGCTGTAAGATCCATAAAGTGCTGCAAAACATGAAGGCATTGTGAAGAAGTCCCGAGGGAGAAGCTAAAGAACTGTGACAGCGTTCATCGTTAGAACTTCATTTAAATATTTCCTCTTTAACGTGCAACATCAAGGGTATGATGTGGCTTTGTTTGGTACATGTAGGTTATTACAGCACACAGAATCCTGCATTACGGTTCCAGCACAAGGGCAGCACCAGCTAGTGTGCTACATAAAAATAGTGGCAGCCCAGCATAGGGGTAGACAACTTTCAGCACCAGGGGGAAGCAAGAGAGGTGCTGCAACCAACACAGCTGTACATCCATTCAGGGTTCAAATCTGCCCTCAGCCATAAAGTGTCAGGAGCTTGTCCTACACTCAAGTAGGACCCTGGTAGAGACACATGCCTGACTGGCATGTTCTCTCCCTCCTGGTCAGCTGTTCGGGAGCTTCAAAAGCTTTCTTCAGCCTGAACATCACAGTGACCGATGTCAACAGACATCGACACAGGGATCCGCAGAGTCTTCACAGCTTGCGTAACAGACGTCAGCAACTCAGCATTTTGGCTAATCTACTTTATTTACATATAAACACACACGGAGCACTGCAACATGGCTCCCTCTCTCTCTAGCATCAGACAGCAAAGAGAGAGAAAAGAACAAAGGACAATAGTCCCACTTCACGGAACACAGTAACACAAACATCCTGTCTCCGTCACTTCCCACTCTGTGGCGTCAAAACATACACCGTCATGTGATAGACAAAAATCCAATGACTGCAATCATGGAGCAGGAATTCTAACATAAAGCTCCCTGCGTGACCTTGGGCTAGTCTCTGCCTCTCAGGCTCACCTACAGGCATGCCGCCATTCCTCAGTTCAAACCATGCTCAAAGCAACTTACAGCATGAAAAAAGACATTAACTACAGCAGAAGAAAAGTAGTCATAAACAAAAATTTAAACATTTAAAAATACAAAACCAAACTGAACAATTTCCACGTAAATCACAGCAAAATAAGATACCAAAAAACCCAACAGCAACACCCCACCCCCAACAAAACCCCAGCCCAATAGTCTATTCAACACCCTCAGCTCTTGTAGCTGGAGTCAGTCAGGGCCTTGCCGTCCCCCGACAAGTTGAAAATGCAGGGAGCAGGTCTTCCAGAAATCACAGCCAAGGTGGTCTCTGGCCTCTCCAGCTACCTCAGCTTTTGTAGCGAGAATCAGCCAGGGCTCCCAGGCCAGATGGAAAAGGGCAGCCAAGATGGTTTATGGCCTCTTCAGTAGCCTCAGCCTAACTTACCCCCTACCAGGGTGGCTGTGGGGATTAAATGAGAAGGGGGAGAACCATGTATGCCAGTTTCAGTTTCTTGGAGAAAAAGGTGGGATATGAATGCAGTAAATAAATGATTATGCTTGCATAGTAATGGCTGTGACACACATGCCTCCAACACTGCCTCCTGCTGCCTAAACAATAAGGATATACAGTCCCATCCTTCTAGCTCCACGTTTTGACTACTGTCAGTTTCATGGAGCCGATCGTTTCTCTGGCTGCCACTCCAGAAGGACACAACTGTTACCCTTGTGGTGGAATTCAGGATGAACTCTTTAGCTGGGGTTTCCCACATCTGAAGCCGACTGTCTTTCTTCAGTCTCCCAGCCCTACATGATTCCTGGTACAAGATCTGTTGCCTCTAATTCCTGACCACCAACAATTATCCCACTGCTTTCCATTTACAGGCAAGAGGCTTAAGGGGTGATATCCAACAAATAAACAAATTATTGCAACCACAAGAAGTGAACATCTGCTTAGTTTGGGTTCAATGGAAGTGCAGGGTAAACTAGTGGCCTTTCTCAACCCAAAACCTTGAGGTTGGAGGACAATAGGTGTGAGCAAAAGCCTTTTGTTGTCTTTCTAAGCTTGCCAGCCAATCCTTCCCTGTGTTTAGGATCTCCTGATGGGGATCTTAGCTACATTCTGCTCACCTCTTGCCCACATAAACAAAATGCAATGAGAAGTATTTGGAACCAACAAAAGGATGCAGGATACAAGGAGTAATTAGATACATCTGTTGAGAGCTTTCCTCTCTTTTGTGAGTGATAAATAGGAAAACTCCACTTGCCATTTGCAAAGCTGCAGTGCTCTTTCCGTTTTTAATTTTGCCAAGTGAACTTAGAAATTAGAGATTATTGTAGGAACCGACACTTAATGAGTGAGCATCATTTAGAATATTCAGCGTTCCCTTACCGCCATCCAGTTTCCAAGCCCTAAAAAAATAATAATATTAAAATGCCACTAATAGGTTCCAGAAATATGTAGGATTGGATGCAAAAACAATAGACCTAGGTTACAGCTGTTCCTGCAGCTGCCATAAGCCTCAAATACCCCAGCCATGACAGTGATTGATAGCCAAATTACAGTGCCACTACATTTTTGTGTCAGACTAATTATTACACAATGCATCAGTTGCTCCAGGGAATTTCTCTCATTTAGCTGTACCCGAGATGAATTCCCACTCTCCTCTAGAATAATGTTGAATAAATTAGTGTGTGCAACTCCTTGCCTACGTATGTGTGTGCATGTTCATATACATGCCTGTGGAATAGTTTCTGGATGAGCCACAAACTATTGTTGCTGTTGTTGTTTAGTCGTTTAGTCGTGTCCAACTCTTTGTGACCCCATGGACCAGAGCACGCCAGGCACTCCTGTCTTCCACTGCCTCCTGCAGTTTGGTCAAACTCATGCTGGTAGCTTCGAGAACACTGTCCAACCATCTCATCCTCTGTTGTCCCCTTCTCCTTGTGCCCTCCATCTTTCCCAACATCAGGGTCTTTTCCAGGGAGTCTTCTCTTCTCATGAGGTGGCCAAAGTATTGGAGCCTCAGCTTCACGATCTGTCCTTCCAGTGAGCACTCAGGGCTGATTTCCTTAAGAATGGATGCGTTTGATCTTCTTGCAGTCCATGGGACTCTCAAGAGTCTTCTCCAGCACCATAATTCAAAAGCATCAATTCTTCGGCGGTCAGCCTTCTTTATGGTCCAGCTCTCACTTCCATACATCACTACTGGGAAAACCATAGCTTTAACTATACGGACCTTTGTTGGCAAGGTGATGTCTCTGCTTTTTAAGATGCTGTCTAGGTTTGCCACAAACTATTAGAAAACAGAATTTTTAAAGACTGTAAGACGAGTCTGCTGAATCAGGCCAATGGCCCATCTAGGCCAGCATCCTGTTCTCATAGTGGTCAACCAGACGCCTGTGGGAAGCCCGAAAGCAGGTCCTAAACGCAACAGCACTCTCCTCTCCTAGGACTCCCACAATTGGTATTCAGAGACATCCTGCCTTTGACAGTGGAGGTAGAACACAGCCATCATGGCTTGTAGCCTCAAAAAATAAATAAATCCAGAAGCATACCATTTTGGGAGTGTACTTGAACAATCGTGGAGCAATGGTTCTGTATTGTAAGTTCCAAATATGTCCAACTTTTAAGAAGGATTTTGTTAACAAAGTATCCCAGATATCCCTTGGGCACAAAACTGTTCTGCGTCATAGCCTTACGTTTCTCTTCATACAGCAAATTACCATGCTTAATGCTTCTTATTAATTACATAAGAAGGCAAATTCTGCTCTCATGCATGCTAAAGTAAGATTGCTAACTTTGCCAGCGTTTCTGTGAATTCATAAGCTCGGAAGAATCTGTCCCAGGAAGGGGAAAGCTTCTGCTATAATCTCTTCATTCATTGTATGCCTGAGGGTCTAATGATAACACTTGAAACGTAGTGCATAATAGCTTCAAAATACAGTCTGAAATGAGCCGCTAATCCTTAGCAAAGCTTTGTGAGTAAACAGGTTCTATGGACAGAGCGAATAATAACGCCTATATAGTTAAATGGCTCCATTTTCTTGCTTCGCTCTCTGACACTTTTCCTAAATTGTGCGCTTGGGAATAGCTTGTTTGTTTGTTTGTTTGGTAGTGGTGAGTAAAACCTACAATGAAGAGTGGGTATTTTTAGTATAAACCACTATGTTTCTGAAAATAAAGAAAACTAAAGCAAAAAAAAAATCAGGGTAGGGCCAAAAAGTAGAAATCTGAAACATGGCCTTGCTATGTCACCATTTCTACCTGTTCACTCTGTGAAGAGTATGTTAATATTGTGCAGAAAGTGCACTGGTGGAAGTTACAAAAGTATAAGACTGGGACAATAGCTAATTACAACATTTCTATTAAATGATGGGCTTAAAACAGGATTAAATCAAACCCCCCGTAAACGAGACACATCGACTCATGCTGGTACATGAACCAAGGGTTCTTAGAGATATGAGCTTCCTTTTGCTATAAAGGTGTCTTCCAGTGAAATCCTATCCTAGATGATGGTCATAGGAGCAAACTCCTAGGGCCTGAGGGGGCTTCACCTCCCCCCTCAATAATATATTTGAGAGGGCTAGTGTTCCCTAAAGTTGATGGGCATTGCCATTCAAATGGTGTGTGTGCACCGCATCATGTGATCAATTATGTGGAGTGGGGCTTACCTGATCACCCCCAATATTTTATTCAAGTTGGCACCCCTGATGATGGTACCTCTTCAAGGTGCTCAACCTGTGGGGTGTCTGGTTCATCCTTAGAGGTGTCTGGTCAGGGCTAGGTATGGCGACAGCAGAGGGTGGTGAGAAAACCAGGTTTGACACATCAAATTGAAATTAAAGGGAATAAGTGTGCTGTTTTGTTTTGCTGTTTTGTTTAAGATTGCTGGACATCAGGTTCTAAATTATTTTTTATAAAGATAGAACACTGCTATACACTTTGGAGCAGTTTCCTTCTGCTCAGTCACCAAGATCTGCCAACCAGTTTCAGCCATTTCTTCTGACTAGCAACATTTGCTCTCCAGTCCTTAAGGATATGGTGAACTGTTACCACAAGCAGCTGTTCCATACTCACTGTGGGCGAGGCCCTTTGTCCTGTGGCACAGCAGCTCCAAGATGGTGGAGGAGGAGGAATTCCTGTCCTTCCTACTTCTCAGAACCCATCAAAAGGAACCTTGGCTGCCAGGCAAACAAACATCCATGTACAACCATTGCCTGGTTGTGCCATCATTGGAAGGCTGCTTGGGCAAGGTAGATGTAATCTGATGACAAGTTAGCAAAGCTGTGGCACACTTTGTGGTTTTCTGGGTTGGCCTAGTGATCTGTCACTCCCTAATCAGGCGTGACCCTGCAGACCTTTTCCTTCAGGTAGAGTCTACCTGTGTAAAATGAGCAACAAAGCCTGGGTGGCAGCCTGTGCTGTGACCTCTTAGTTTGCTTGCAGTTGTACATGGGGTTGATGGGATTTAGGCTGCTTCACTTCCCTCTCTTGTGACAGAAATGACATTGGGCAGAATCAAAACAGACCCTCACCCCTGACTTGCCCAGTGGGATGATGAGGATTAAAATTTGTATACCCCCCTATACCCATAGATCTCAAGGCAGCTCACAACATAAAATGGGATCCTGGATGCCTGGCCTGCCCCACACCAGGGTCCAGACTGGCCAACTCCCCAGGGTGCTGGGTGCCTCCCAACCATTCCTGCCGCAAGGGCTGATTGGAATGATGAGCCAGTCCTTATCCTGCTGCCATGCCAACCCCAGTTACCTGCTGTCCAATCAATAAAGCTGTGGTCTTGTTACACCCGGCACTGTTGCCTATGGTGACTTATTTCCACCTCTCCCACAAACTGCATATCTGTGACTGCTGGACAACAGGGCTACTCTGTAAGCTGCTTCAATAATATGTAAGTGCTAAAAAATTAAGATGCAAGGCAGGAATCTAAGCCCTTGCCTCCCAGCCCACCCCGTTTTGTCATTTAAAGGATGCTCTTTTCTCAGTAAGGAATGGTGCAATAAATTGCAAGAGAAAAACCAGGATCAATGAGTGGCCAAAATAAAAAATCATTGCTAACTGGAATTTGAAACAACTGCACTTCAGCTTAGCTTTGCATGCAAAACAGTTAACGATTTACTGCAATGCATTGTCATCTCAATTCATGTACAATAACTGGGCTGATTTCATGGCAACAGATTTCTACCAGGGCTATACTTATTTTCATTCTCTTCTGAAATGTTCTGCACATGAGCAGATATGAGTGAACCAGTCTCTTTAAAGGGTGGCATTAGCTGCTCAGCCAGAGAACACTTTCCCCTTGCTCTTCATTTCTCCCCCTCTTCTTTTCTGTTTTGCTAGGCCTAGTAGTACCCACTAATATGCCTGAAGCCACATCAGTCCGGTCAAATGAAATGTTCCATTTCAGCATGACACGTGCTCTTGAAGCTTCAAGAGTCACCGCTTCCTTTATTCTAGAGATATTGTTGAAACATGCAGATGCCTGCAAGTTATTTGCAGGAGGGCACCAGCAAACCCTCCCCACTACCAAAAATATCCTCTGTTGGGAATCGGGTATGGAAAATGTCTCCCTCCTCACCGTATGCCCTAGCCGGGCCAAGGGAAGTAGCCCTTCCAGCCCCACCAGCCAGCTGAGAATTTGTGTTTGCACTCTACGGGGATAATTCTTGCCAGTAAGATAGCAGAACCCATGTCCAGATTCTTCTAGTACCACAATATACTTCTGCAAGAGTTGGGGTTCTTTACCGTAAGTAGAGAAAATCCCTTGCCCCGTTCTGCTGTCCCCCTCCCCACCCCACCCACAGTTAAACTCAATGGATGGACAAACCACTTTGCAAATATATAGAAGGGAAGAATTGTGAACTCCCTGCGAAATTTGTAAGGTAGGAACAGGAGGACAAACTGTGGACAGGAAGGAAGATGCTTACACAGATAGAACAGTTACCTTAGTGCAGGCTTCCTCAACCTCGACCCTCCAGATGTTTTTGGCCTACAACTCCCATGATCCCTAGCTAGCAGGACCAGTGGTCAGGGATGATGGGAATTGTAGTCTCAAAACATCTGGAGGGCCGAGGTTGAGGAAGCCTGCCTTAGTGCTACACTGAAAACAGCCCACTGAAAGCACACCATTTTGACTGGCCTAATGAAGGTGTTGCTCTACAATGGATTTTGTAAAATAA
Source organism: Podarcis muralis (assembly GCF_964188315.1). NCBI lineage: Eukaryota > Metazoa > Chordata > Lepidosauria > Squamata > Lacertidae > Podarcis > Podarcis muralis. The sequence goes on from NC_135656.1 coordinate 76,864,652, forward strand.
ACAAATAAATATGGATCAGCTACCTGCAATTTTTATATTACATCTGGCCCACTCTGGACAACTGGAAACAACAGAACATGCCTTTTTTCACTGCCAGTACTATACAGATATACGAGCTAGGTTCATCTTACCTATACTGTACTACATGAATTTCCAGGTTGCACAGAACAACTTTATACCTCCCTGCTACTTCAAGATGAAAACCCAGATGTTACATACTCAGTTGCTAGATTTTGCGCTACCGTGATGGATATTTGTCGAAGGATAGTTTGCCCCACAAACTAGGCCCAAAATGCAAGGCCTGTACTCCTTCACACTCCCTCCCTTATAGTCGCTTTTAACCGTTTGTCCTTGATTCTAACTTTTAAAGTTATGTATGCTATAATTACCTTTTAACTACTAGTTTTTATCCCTTACCTGTTTTAAGTCATGTGTTGTTTATCTGTATGTTTTATCTTATGCTGGTCTGTGACTGAAATAAAGTTTGATACTGATACTATATTACAGTGGTACCTCAAGTTAAGAACTTAATTCGTTCTGGAGATCCGTTCTTAAGCTGAAACTGTTCTTAACCTGAGGTACCACTTTAGCTAATGGGGCCTCCCACTGCCGCCGCACCACCGCCACGCAATATCTGTTCTCATCCTGAAGCAAAGTTCTTAACCCGAGGTACTATTTCTGGGTTAGTGGAGTCTGTAACCTGAAGCGTCTGTAACCCAAGGTACCAGTGTACAGTACATCTATGTATCTCTGTTACCTCTTAGGCAGGCCACTTCCTCTCTATGTTAGAAAAACACTGGGGCCTAATTTGAATAGTAGACTGTCTGGCATCTGGTGGGCTCTGGAATTGTGTTGTGCTCTGGAATTGGCTCCTCCCTTCGGTTGTTCAGTTAAGTTCAGTTGGAGAGGCCAACTGTCATTCTAGCTTCATTCTTGCCTCAAGATGTTGTTTTAGTTTCTCTCAGACAGGATGTTATTGTGTTACAATTTTATTATTATTAAAGCTTTGTTTAACATGCGTGAACCGCTTACTTTGCTGAAAGAAAAGAAACTCTGCTGAAGAATGGTGGAATATCCTAAACTGGGTGAGTGAGGGGATATTCCCAGTCTGACAGGGGGGTTGATTTTTATTTTTATTTTAATCACCCGACCCTCCACAACACTCTGGAGTCCATTTTACTCAAGCGTGTGTGCCTTTATTCCAAAAGAGAACTTATATTGTTCACTTGCAAAGTTTTATCAACTACAGTGGTTCGCTACTTTAAAATGATTTGGGTCATTCTATTCAGTGTGTGTGTGTGTGTGTGTGTGTGTGTGTACACGTTCATTTCCTTATAACCACATTTGTTGAAGAGGGCCACCTCCCATGTGCACTTCTTGCACTGTTTTTGCTCTTGACAAGCTGTGTCAGGTTACACCATAACGCCACATCATTTTACTTATTGCATTGTGCCTAGTGCAGCCTAATGCTATTTGACACAGTACGCAGGATAGCTGCAAACAAACACATTTTTCTGTCAGCTGTCTTCTGTTTTGAAGAGGAAGAGGCCAAATCAAAGCTATTTTAACACTATAGTGGATAACGGTTAGAAGGAAGTGTGGCAGAAGAAGTAGGGTTTCATATGAAAAGTTTTCAAGGGGAAAGGAAATAGGTCAGGGGGCAGGATCGTTGGGCACCTGCCAAAGCAGAGGGTTCCCCTGGGTCCGTTCCTCCTTCTACTTGTGGTCACTTCCTGTTCACCTGTCACCTCTAAGCAAGAGAGCCGTGAAGAAAGGAGGAAGCAGAGCACTCACTCACCTTGATCCCTCGCTTTGGCCAGATGTACAAAAGAAGAGGGGGGCTGATAACATTTTGCTCAATGGCCCGTTAAAACCAGTGCTAGAGCAGATTAGTGTTCTGGGGTGAGCAACTTATATCTGAAGAACATTGAACCCTGTAAACTCTAGCCTCCTGTGGAGCACTGTCCTTTTTTGGCTCTTAGAAGCTACCACAGAAGACAGAGAGGTACTCTCTGAGGAGACTCTGGGAGAGTTGTTCCATAGTTCTGTTTCTATCTCACCCTACCACAGTGATTGTTGGTAGGGAAGGTAATGTGTACACACACACACAAATATTTTTGAAAATTGAAAGAACCTCAGCCAAATATTTTTGGACCTCGTAACCTGACTGTGCTCTTAATTTTACTTTTGTGTTCAATAGCCTTTGCTGTGTATTAGTGTTTCCTGTTCTTCATGCAGTGCCCATCTGAAAACAACACTGGTCTTGGTGCCTTGTGTTATAGTTGATTCCCTGATTACACCCATATCCTTTTCCACTCCACCTAAGAAATAGCAGCTGATAGGCTCCTGAGTTCATTTGAAACACTATTCAAAAACTATATCGTTCAAGCAAGACTGATTATAACATGTCCGGAAAGGCAAAACTGTCCGTTCGGATCAAATCAGCACTCAGGGGATTTGTTGCTAAGATTTATTTGAAGAATGTGCCAAGAATTAAGAAAGTGTATCGGCAGAACTTCCTCCTTCATCCTGGAACTATAAACCCCCATTTATGTGTGACCTAATTTATAGTCGTCCATAGTTCATACAGGCCGTGTTTCCTGTATTTCTGCTTTGGAGATCAACTGAGGCAACACTGTTAGGTGACTGGAAATATCAAGACAACAACCCTGTGTGCCTATTGGCTGTATCCAAAATAAACAAGGAACAAAAAAGGCAGAAAATAAACACCAGACAAAAAAGAACCCCCATGGGGATAAAAACAAGTTCTATCCAGCTGATCACGTTCACTAACCACAAAGGTTCAAGGTCTACTATGTGCATATTGCTATTTGGCCTAGATTCTACTACATTTTAAACAACAATTTCAAAAACCTACAAGAAACCTGGCAAACTATTCAAATATTACTTTTGCCAAGAGCAATAGGTAATAACACAAAATCTGAAGTTTGTGATAATCAGTGACATTCAGTTCAAATGAAAGCTGCTCTGCAGATTGGCTCTGGTATCTTTACAGATTCCCATTTTCACAGGGATTAATGTACCCTTGCAGGCCTTACTTATATTTAGAACTGAAAACTGAGACTCTCACAATGCAGCACTGTCAGTGTGAGCTCAGAAGCCCTACTGAGTTCAGTGGGATTTACTCCTAGGTAAGTGTACATCCAGTTGCAATCTCAGGCTCCAAAGAAGTGCCTATGAATCCAATTTAGGACATTTTTGAGCAGACACCAGTGATATTTTCTCTCTATTTTTATTACTTCCCCTTGTATTTATATTATGCCTTTCTTCGATCATAGGACCCAAAACAGTATACATATGCTTCCCAGGTGGTCACCCATCCAGGCACTAACCAATGTTTCAGCAAGCAATGGCCTCATTTGTTTTAGACCAGAACCAGGAATCAGGCCCAACCCCCAACCTGCTTTTTCACTTTGGGCAAGTAAATGCTTTTAGGTTTCCATGGGGCCACAGTCATCTCTGGATACAAACCATGTAAGGAGGATAGGAAAGGGTTTAATGGAGGCGGTGTTACTCTGTACACCAAAGAGGACATAAAGTCCAGCCAACTAGAAATCCCCAAAGGGGCAGACTCCTTCATGGTACAGGTGTGATGGTACAGTGGTACCTCAGGTTACATATGCTTCAGATTACATACGCTTCAGGTTACAGACTCCGCTAACCCAGAAATAGTTCTTCAGGTTAATAACTTTGCTTCAGGATGAGAACAGAAATTGTGCTCCGGCAGCGCGGCGGCAGCGGGAGGCCCCATTAGCTAAAGTGGTACTTCAGGTTAAGAACAGTTTCAGGTTAAGTACAGACTTCCGGAACGAATTAAGTACTTAACCTGAGGTACCACTGTACTGGGCTGAAAGAATAATTTAGTACTGGAGATGTACTATTGCCCACTGACCAAAATGCCCAGGGTGATCTTCCCAGGGTAATCTTCCCAGGGTGAGATGGAAAATTAAATCAAGAAGGCATCCAAAGGAAGAAATGTAGTTGTAGTGGGTGACATCAATTTCCCTTACATATATTGGATAAATAGAGGTTCTGATTATGACAAAGGGTTCATTACTATCTAGATACCATAAAAGACTGTGGCCCTGGACTCACTCTTCTGTGGTGGCCAAGGCCTGGTGCGAGATGTGTTGTTGAGCCAATTGGAAACAGTGACCATGGTACTATCAAAGTCAACATACATGTAAGTAGAATAGGAACTAGGGTTGTGGAAATCTTTCCATTTCAGTTACTTTCCGTTTCTCTCAGTTTCTCATGTTTATGCACACTTTACCTTAAGTATACGCATTTTTGTACACATTACTTAACTAGAGAACTACACTGCAAAATTTGGAGCAGTGTGCACTTTGAAGGATGGCTGTCTTTCAGTGCTCATGCTATTTTTCAAAAGTGTAAATTTAGGTAGATTTCGCCTTTAAATATGAACCGAATCAAGTTTCTCCCTCATCCCTAAAAGGAAGAAAGACATTCTACGCAGAAGTATAGAAAGGTTTCTTTGGTGGTAGTGGTTGCGGGTGGATGGGGTGGGCTGGCAGGACATACCAGAAAATGTATTAAATCAGATTTATATACTGAGCTTATCACAAGTAGAAGAGGGGGAAAGAAAAGGAAGGACTATGGGCGCAGGTATCGGACAGGATGTGTTGGTGTGTCCCAATGTCAAACAGGTGAGCCTTTTACTTATCACTCTCAATGTCTTCCCCTTCTTTCTCAGCTTGTGATTTTTATGTGTGAAGCATGAGAGACAGGATTCTAAATGAAGCTCTTACACAATCCTGCAGATAAACACATTTCATGCTGAGCGCAGGCTGGAAAATAAAGGGAGGATTATAGCTCAGGTCCTTTGCTGTTTTGAAGCGGATCACCCCAGGGCAGCAATAGAAAAGAATATAAAACAAAAGTTCATAGTGATTCAGAACAAAATCTTCTGACCCTTCAGAAATGGCAGTACTATTTTCCAGTACTTTGGTCTCTATAATGCAGAAGATTAAATATCTTCACTAAATATGTAAACTAATTTGTTCAAGTGTATCTTGGAAAAGTGAAAACTTACCATTCCTCTATAATCGGGGAACCGATCTCTTCTTCACTCAGCCACTTGATAGCTACTTCTATTTAAATAGACTCTGTACTTCTGAATGTAAACAGTTCCTGTCAATGCAAGCATTCAGCAGCAGATCCTGCCACTGGCTGGAGCACATCGTGTGGGAAGATGAGCAAGGATCTTCTTGTAATGCCCCATTTCTGCAACTCCCTTCCCTTGGAGGTATGACAGACCCCATGGTTCTTTGACTTCTTCTGGTTATTTCTCTTCATCCAAGCTTTTTAATGAGGCCAGATGTAAATTGATGAGTGTCTGCTTGCTGTATTGTTTAGGTTTCACTCATGTCCTGCTTATTATGTGCTTCCCGTATGTATCTGGTTGGCCACTGTGAGAATAGGATGCTAAGCTAAATGGGCCACTTGCCTGATCCAGCAAGGTTTTCCCTATGTTCTTAACCCAAAAAGTATTGACCGCTAACTGATGAACAAACAAAAAAGTAACTTTATGACCTGGAACAATAACTTCAGCATTCCCCATACTTCAGGCAAACCTTTAACCTCAAACATTACGAGTTTTATTATCCAGCATTCTTCTTACATTTATGAAAACAAACCATTCCACCTTGAGAATGAAGCTCATCTCAGCTGTTTAATTATGAGCTTGCTTTGAGCCGCTTTTAATATAGTTATGCTTCTTCTTAATTACCTTTTCTCATTCTTCACTATTATTCACAAGTAATTCAAATTTGGCTCTAGTTTGCTTTTGTTAAAATGAAATATATTGTGTTCCTTAGTTGGGGATGTATTCATACAATTACCTATAGCCATTCTTCGCAATTCCAGAAGAATTAAAGCTGTTGTGGTATAATATCTGTCACAAGGCCATTGGACCATGTAGCCCAGTGTTGTATGCACTAACTGGCAGTGGGTGACAAGGGTTTTAGACACAGAATATTCCCAACCCAACCTGGAGGTGCCAAAGGTCGAACCTGGAACCTGCATGCAAAAGCAAATAGTCTTCCAGTGAGCTACAGCCCCTCCAAGCTTGACTGAATATGGTGTGTACATCCATTCAAGGGGTGTGTTGAAGCTGGCACATCTCCATGCCAGGACAAAAGTGTGGTGGGTCCTTATCTGAGAGATGCTGTTTGCAGATGACAGTGCACTCTGAGGAAGTTCCTCAGAGACTCATCAACCATTTTGTCCAAGCCTGCAATAAGTTTGGCCTTACCATCAGCTTGATGAAGACCACCTTTCTAGGTCAGGATGTCACCATGCATCAACATGGTGGTCACATGCTTGATGTGGTAGACAATTTTGTCCACCTGGGTTCCACCATAACCAGTATCCTCTCCATCAACACGGAGCTGGACAAGTGTATTGGCAAGGCAGGTATGATAGTGGCTCGTGTCTCCAAAATGGTATGAGAGAATGTGATGCTAACATCCAATACCAAGATAGAGGTCTACCAGGCTTGCATTTTGAGCACACTGCTTTATGAACGTGAGTCGTGGGCAACTTATAACCAGTGCCAGATTAAACCCTGTGGAGGCCTCTAGGCAGTCGAAAACTCAGGGGGGGCCCTCATGTGTGTGCTCTAGTGGGATAGCATTGAACTAAGAAAGCTTGACTGTATGGTCAACCGGAGGGAGAGAACATGCCAGTTGGGCATGTGTCTCTGCCAGGGTCCTACTCAAGTTTAGGACAAGCTCCTGACAAAAACGTGCTCCACTTCCAGTACCAGACCCGTTGGCAGACCAGCTCTGTGTTACAATGATGTCTGCAAACGTGATGTGAAGGCTGGCAACATTAACCCCACCATGTGGGAATCACTTGCAGACGACCGCAGTGCCTGGAGACAGGCAGTCAAGTCATATATCAGTGCCCAGAGGAAAAAATGACCACTGGGATGAGTGCAGATAGAAGAAATGCCATAATGCACTTGCAGCAGCACAACCGGATGCCTTCATCTGCCCCAGCTGCAACAAAACATGTCTCTCCCATATTGGTCTCTACTGCCTCAGCAGGTGCTGCAACCTTCCAACAGTTTAACCTCACCCCCAAAGGTGTACTCCTCCATTTGTCTCCTGAGACAGACAGATGCCACCAACAAGTAACCAAACAAGCTATAGGCATCAACGTAATTCAAGGAACAGGCATAAAACAATTCATATGCAGGCATAGAAATATTGTTCAGATCCATGTTTATGCACTTAGTCAGCTGCTTGGCTCATACTATTAAGCACCTAGGAAAAATGTTTTGGTTCAAATGTGTCTGTGCTCTTCCTAAACAGGGAAATTCACATGACATTTTTCACCTCTCATCGCATGAAGGTCACAGTTCCGCAACACTTAATCGTCATTAATGCAATCTTTTAATACAGTTTGTGCTGCGGATATTTGCTGCAGGGTTATACATGGGCTAAATGAATTGTTTGCTGTAGAGATGACTGCTGTGCAGTGAGAGAGTGGGATATTGTTTGTACAGATTGCTGAACCCAAAAAGAAAACCAGAACGTTCTGCATATATTGTGGGCAGCTTAAAAACCAAACACAATTCGTCTAGATTAAAATAGGAACGCGTTGCCCCCATATAATGAGGGACATTATGTAAAGCCCAGAATATGTTTCTGGAATCGCTGCAGATTGCATTTAAGAACATCCTCTCTCCTTGATTTCCTTCTGGTGGCTGAATTGCCACCTAGAGAGCAAGGGGCTGCAACGCCCTGGCAGCCATCATAAAGAAAAAGCTATGCATGGAGAAAGGGATCTCAATTTATTTTCAAAATGTATGTAAACCTGCTATGTTATGGAAGTTACTGATTACATAATAGCAGCACTTTGGGAACATAAAGAAACACAGCCTGAGTTGACAGCCCCTGCCTCTTTATTACGTTATGTCATTGTTTAAAAACCCAAATATAGTTCACCTTTTCCAGCAAAGGGTTTCAGCGTGCAACAGAGGGTGCCTGTGCAGTTAAATAGAGAAGAAAGCACTTGTCAAAACGGGTTGCAACTATTGTTAGCAATTGTGAACTCAGCACGGCATGGTTGCCTTTTTTAGATGTGTGTATGTATGCAAATCACCAAGCTCTGAAGGCCTCATTGCCTGCTATGCATATTACATCTCAAGATAACCGGGAGATGGATGTTTATAAATCAGAGTTATCAGTGAAATAAACATAGTAAAGCTATTTTTATTGTGATCACTGAAACATCAAATGCTCAGAGGAAAGGTCATACCTCTTCAAAGAACATCATGTGTATTCATCATAATCTTTCAAAATAAATTAACAATTGGGCTTTTCGTTTTTGAGTAAACAGTGCCATCACATGGCAAGTAAACAAAAATGAATGCAGAGAATGGATCGTTGGGTTTGCTTCCATTTATAGAGGAACAATGTCAAGATGCATCCTTCCTCTAATGTGCTTTTTTATAGCTTTTTCAGCACCCTGTGAATACTTTTTCATTCACCCACATTTTTAACTCAGGATGCAAATAGTTTTATACTATCTCTGTTGCAAACTTTTTTCCTGTCTTTCATTGTTTATTGTTGATTTTAATTATCATATATTGCATTTTTAAAATTATAATTGGTATAAGCCGTGAGGAAATATTTATTGATGGGTGGCTATAGAAATTTTGGGCCATGTCCCAATCTCTTCCCTCCACCCCCACCTGAGAATAGAGGAATAGAAAAGCATGTTATTTCTTTATTTCCTTTTACCTAAAGCGTCCCTGTACAGGGCAGGGCAGGGAGGTTTTCTTTAACCTTGCAGCATGCACCCACCCAATTCTAATCTCCCAGGCATAGTTAGAGACTTGAGCAGGCAAATTCTGTCTCTTCCTCCAACCAGTTCCCTTTCCTCCCCACCTCATCAGCATTTTGGTATTCCATACATCCTATAAGCAAACACGTTTATGTCAGAACATTGGATCCTGCCCCCTTTCTTTTAATTTATAAATGTGTTTCTAAATATATACTCCTGCATACCTAAGGAGTTCACTGTCTTGTTCTGGGGTAGCTCCATTTCACTTCCAAAATGACATCTTCCCAAGTTTGCTATTATTATTTGGGTAGATGGGAAGATGCAATGACGTTATGACAGCGTAATTAATCTGGCAGCCATTAAATTACACTGTCATAATGTCGTTGCATCTTGTACCTCTTACATTCTTGTACCAGCAATGTTATCTAACAAGTTCTATTAAGAGGAATACTAAGAAAACGTCACAAGCCACTTTTCTTTTTAATTGGCTACCACTGTTTTAAAATACCAGGAAAATGATGCCCCCAAATAATCAGAATGGAAGGAAGTTTACTGGGCCTGATGCAATATTGCGGTTTCTCGGCATTTCTTTCTTCTGTAACAGCCAGAAAGGCTGCCTTTTCATCCTTATAAAGAGGTATCCAATACCTTTCTATTAATTAGAGAAAAGGTGGAAACTGAGAGCAGATACTGACAAGAGATTATCTCCAGCTCTCACTCATCTGTAGCAAAGTGCTTTCATTTCAGTGAGTCTCTTTCAAATTTACCGTATTTTTCGCTCCATAAGACGCACCTTTTTTCTCCGAAAAAGTAAGGGGAAATGTCTGTGCGTCTTATGGAGCAAATGCATGGTCCCTGGAGCCGAATTGCAAAAAGCAGGTCGTGCTTTTTTTTTTTAGGAAGAGGGAAGGTGGTGTTGAAACAAAGCCGCTGATCAGCTGATCAGCAAGCAATCGGGAGGGGAGATAAGGGACTTTAGCAATAAAGGAGGCTGCCTGGGAGGGGGGAAGTAAAGACAGCAAACTTGCAAGGAGAGGAGACAGGAATACTAAAACAAGCAATGAGGAGAGAAATTAGAAGAAAAGGAGGAGCAAAAAACTGCTCCAGCTAAGAAAAAGACACTAAGGCAAACAACAGGGAAGGGGGTGTTAAAGCCGCTGAGCAGCTGCTCAGCAAGGGATCGGGAGGGAGATAAGGGATAAAGGAGGCTGCCTGGGAGAGGAGAGATAAAAGCACATGGATCCTCAGAATTTTTGCATTGGGTCACCCCAAATTCTCCATCAGATCACATAGCATGTCCATGGCTACAGCCTGCACCAAAAAAAACATGCACCCACTGTTTCGTGGGGCCACAATGGCGCAAAAATGTGGTTACAAAGCACGGATCCACGTGGAATCTCAGGATATCATATCACATGTCTGTGGCCACAGCATGAACCACAAAAATCATACATCCACTGTTTCGTTCAGAATATTATTTTTTCTTGTTTTCCTCCTGTAAAATCTAGGTGCATCTTATGGTCAGGTGCATCTTATGGATCGGAAAATACGGTGTTTCCCTGAAATAACCATAAGCGTAAACTCCTTTTCACAGTGAGGTGCTAATCTTCCCTCTTAATTTAATCTGAGTGGATAGGAAGTCTTGCTGGTATTGCAGTACTGAGAACCTCCTTGCCAGTTGAGCAGAAAAATCTTATACAGTGGTACCGCAGGTTACAGACGCTTCGGGTTACAGATGCTTCAGGTTACAAACTCTGCTAACCCAGAAATAGTATCTCGAGTTAAGAACTTTGCTTCAGGATAAGAACAGAAATCGTGTGGTGGTGGCGCGGCAGCAGCAGCGGGAGGCCCCATTAGCTAAAGTGGTGTCTCAGGTTAAGAACAGTTTCAGGTTAAGAACGGACCTCCGGAACGAATTAAGTTCTTAACCCGAGGTACCACTGTACTCGCATTGTGTCAGGACTAGAAATCCGACACCATCCAGCAGACCAGCAGCCTCCCTTGGGAGGTTGTAGACCATGGGTAGGCAAACTAAGGCCCGGGGGCCAGATGCGGCCCAATCGCCTTCTCAGTCCAGCCTGCGACGGTCTGGGAATCAGAGTGTTTTTACATGACTAGAATGTGTCCTTTTACTTAAAATGCATCTCTGGGTTATTTGTGGGGCATAAGAATTCGTTCATTTTTTTTCCTCTTCAAAATATAGTCCGGCCCCCCACAAGGTCTGAGGGACAGTGGACCAGCCCCCTGCTGAAAAAGTTTGCTGACCCCTGTTGTAGACTCTCCTTCATTGGAGGTTTTTAAGCAGTGGTTCAGTGGCCATCCATCATGGATGCTTTAGTTGAGATTCCTGCATTTCAGGGGTTGGACTAGATGACCCTCGGGGTTCCTCCTTCCAGCTCTACAATTCTATGAAAATGGCATGGTTCTGTGAAAATGGCATGGTCAGGACAGACACACCCATATCATCCCAGGAAACACCACCACAGCCTACCCAATCAGGCACTGGCAACAATGCTCATATGCTGCCAAAACATGGAGGCAGCTAACACATGCTGTCTCATACATGGTTCAGATGAGAAGGCAGTGTGCAGAGCCTAACAGAGCCCAGGTTTCCCACATTATTTCCTATGATTTTTCAAGTGCTCTTTTGAGTTCATTCCTACCACCACCGCTTGAAAATTCCAGTGATGTTGAACATAAAACATAGTCATTGTGGCTAGCAGGTATGTTTAGGACTTCAGGGTCAGGGGCAAGGCTCTTTTTAGATGATGCAATTCTTCTTTAGATGGTGTAATTCTTCAACTACTTCAAAATGTGGTCGATCAGCCCTGCCCCATTTGAGAACCCAGGTGCTCATTCTGCCAAGTGGAGTTCTCTGCGTTCTCTGCTCTGATCATGACACCACAGGCAAAGTCTCGCTCACCCTCTCCCCGCAATATTGAGTTAACTCATTCTTTTCATTCATAGGAAGTTCCTTGAACGGACACCTGCCTTGATCTCTCTCTCTCTCTCCCCCTCCCTCCCTCCCCACATAGACACACACTGCCATTCCCACACTGTCTCCCCCTCTCCCTGAAGTTTTCTACTGCCACACCAGGGCAATTCTGCAAGTTATCAGCCCAGACAGCTGGTGTGCAGAAATTTCTCAAACCTATGTTTTTCTGGGTAGTATCATAGCAAAAATTCAAAATTAAGTATGTTGTTGACAGAAGAAATAAAATTACCCTAGCCATTATAGTTTACATTTACATGTACTTTAAAGAAGTCTAAAAACTGTAGTCCTAATTTTGGCAGAGGTATTAACAGAAATTTATTTAATAACCAATCTTAATTTTATCTGGATTATTGGTATTCTAAGGTTTGGCTAATCACCCTTCTGGAAAAGATTTCACACAAACTGACGTTACTGGGGGCTATAGTACTAACCATTGTTTCTTTGCTTTGTGGTATTATTTTATTTCAGATACAAATATGGAAGCACATTGCCATTTGGTCCCGCCCAATGCATGCAAATGTTTGGATTCTATTATTTTCCCCCTTCCATTTAATAGTGTCTTTAAATTTTTTTTAATCTAAATGGATAATAATGGATGGACACACAAATTGTGGCATTTCTTTTCTTTTTCGTGTTTATTTAATAGGCTTTGATTAAAGTCTTTGAAGTGGATGAAAGCTTGCTATTCCTGCTGGACTGTATTGTAGTCTTCTTTTCTTTTCACACTGTGTCAATTTTAATTTTATTTCTTTGTGCTTTCCTCACTTCCTGTATTTATGTATGATTGAAAATTCAGTAAAAATATTCAGGGGGGAGGAAAAGAAATAAAATAAAAACGGCAATTCTGGAGAAAGACTTAAAACTCCCTCTCGTGGTTGTTTGAGTTAGGACATCACCATTCCAATTCTTCCATCGTCTACTTAAAAAGCCTACAGTAGCTATAGTGAAGTGCCTATGCATGTGCTGGTCCCGGGGGGAAGGTTACCGTTGACGTAGTCGAAGTCCAGTCCTGGGTCAATAGCCTGGAAACAGTTCGCAAGGAGCGGGGCGAGGTCCGAAACAGGAAGCCGAGCGGGGACAGGAACACTGGAGGGTCAGGTCTGGGTCCGGACAGGAGCAGGTACTCAGTGACGACGTTGCTCCCGAAACCTGGGACCGGGCTGACTGGCCTTTATCTTCTCTGAGGCCAGGGGCGGTCCCGGCCCCCAGGAGACCTGCCTCTCCTGGCCTTAAGGCGAGCACTCCTCCTGGGAGAAACCAGTTCCCTTCGCCTCTCTGCCCTGAGCCTCTGCAGTTCAGGGGAGGCTGAAGGGTTACTGGGCCCAGGGAGAGACTCACCTGTAGGCACTGAGTCCTCAACCACCTCTGGACCAGAATGGATTCACCTGGTGCCTGCTCCTGAGGATCCGGCACAGGTGCAGGCGCCTCAGAATCAAGGCCCTGCCCCAGTTCAGCCGGCCCTGGAGGCGGGGACTCCTGTGCAGGCTGGGATTCCTCCGGTTCACTCTCTGAATCGGATTCCCAGGCCATCACAATGCAACTGTCTCATCCTCCTGCAAGTCTTTGCATATATGTACATATAGAAACACTTGCAGAAGGATGAGACACAAAGGCTGTATTCACACAACATTTTATTCTAGAATGGAGACTGAGTACTTGTGTTTTTTTCTACACTATACGCGCACAGTCTAGATCTACTTCATATCTTTTTGTCCCTGAAAAGTGCTTCTGCATTCTGAAAATAAAAGCTCATTGTGGATTGATTCTGCCTTACCCTGCAGTGTATCCATCTGAAAACAGATATAGGTGGCCTCCGCAAAGCGGAGTGTATCTACACCTGCCCAGTGATGTTTCGCGTGGGTGTGTACCAAAATCACAATGACCACATCCTTCTTCATTCACCAGTGCAGGGAGGAAGGGCACAGGTAACCTAATCAATGAAAGGGTTTTCAGATGTGTTTCAAGTAGCCTCTTTCACTAGGGCCACTATCGAAACTCCAAACATGCACATCAGAATCCACACAATCCATGGTCTCTCTCTACACACAGCTCCAGCAATTTCTCCCCTGGATGCTGTCATCTCATCATCAACATCATCATCATCATCATCATCATCATCATCATCATCATCATCATCATTTTATTTATATTCCACCTTTCCATAGTTAAAACAATGCTGAAGGCGGTTTACAACATGACAAGATTTACATAATTACCAACATAACAAAAGTCATAAACAATAAACAAAACACATCAAAAGGTACACAACCAAATGCAAAACAATTTCCACATAAATCATAAAATCTAAAACTAAAAAAATACAACATTAATATCAATTACAATTTAAAATGACATAGATAAAAAATAAAAACAATTTTTAAAAATGAGCCCTCTCTGTCAAGCAGCTGGAGTGGAGCATGGCAGAAGGCTGGGAGCCTGTCAGGCCCCGTCCCAAGCCAGGTGGAGAGAGACAGGGCAGGGCCCTTCAGGCTCCCAGCCTTCTGCCATGCTCCACTCCAGCCGCCCCTCAACAAATCCTTAATAATGAGCTTGTTGGACTGCAACTCCCATTACTTCTGACCATCAGCCATGCTGACTGGGGCTGATAGGAGCTGGTGTCCAACAACACCATCTCAAGGGCACCGTGTTGGCACTCCCTGTTTTGTTGTTGTTGTTATATTATTATTATTATTATTATTATTATTATTATTATTATTATTTACCCACCCTACACCCCAAGGTCCCAGGGTGGGTTGCAACATTAAAACACAATATTAAAAGCAGTTTAAAACAATTTACACAACTTATGGCAAGCAATAGGGAGAATGTCTCTGAGGAAACTATAATCAGTGTTTATATTCAGTTAGTTTTGAATGTTTTTCCAAGGAAATCTCTACAATTTCAAATATTTATTTCTTCCCTTAAGCTCATAAACTACTAGAAATTATAACTGCAAATGTTGAGAGTTATAGCAAAATGAAAATTATACTCACAGATGATAGTATCACTAGAAACTGCAATATCCATACTGTATCGTGTGTGCAGTGACATTAAAAGGAATAACAGCAATGAGGGATGCCCACTGTATTCCATTAATATGTTCTAGTATCAGTTTCTAAGACTGAGTCCATACCCATGCTTTCTAACCAATGCAGTTAGAAAGTGCAGTGTTTCATGAACTCGTGTGCTATTCAAAGTTTTGTATTTGGCTCATTCCACATTCTGTATTCTCTTGTGCCATTTGAAGAACTGGTAACTCATCAGGAGGTGTTTCACTACTGGATTCTTCCTGTTGAACTCAGTTTTGACTCTCTGTGTTAGGAAGGACACATATGGTCTCTGGTTAGGATCAACTCATTGTTCCTGTTGATAAGTCTCCTGGATTACATATTACTTGGCTGGAGAACTGCACTGATAGTTGAGAATTTCAAAAGACTGATATATTTTGGCTCACATATTTGGTTCAAATCAGGTAGGCTCACCTTTCATTGCAAACTGAATTTCTTCTCAACCCCTAGCAGTGCAACCTCTGTATATATATATATTTAAAATCATATAATTGTAGAATATTTTGCTTCCATGCAAGAATTTTGTCCTGAAATACATCGTATAACATCAATGGAAGATGCCTTTGAGCACATGCAAATTTCCTTTCTTTTATTTTATTGAGGACCTGGCCAAGACTCCACCATGTCTAGAGCAATAGCACGGAAATACCTTTGAAAACAAGGAGTTTCTTTTCCGCTCTAAAGGAGCGGACAGGCTTCATTTTGAAAACTGCACAAGGCATTGCTGAAGGAAATATTGAGAGAATGCCACACCCACACCCACACACCCCTGCCCTATCTCTCCATTACATCATACCACCTAGCCCAGGGGTCTGCAACCTTTAAGACAAAAAGAGCCACTTGGACCCGTTTCCAAAAGGGGAAAAAACTGGGAGCCGCAAAACCATTGCGACATTTAAAACAAATATATCTCCGGAGCCGTGATCTGACAGCTGGCGGGAAGGTGACGTCGGGACGGTGCGTGACTAACGCACGCACCGCCCCCATGCGACGTCACAGCCAGTAAAACGCCTGCCACAGTGGGGAGTGTCGGGGCGCACAATGCGCCTCCTCCCCTCGCTAGTATCTGCCCCGGAGCCGCGGAAAAGGTGTAAAAGAGCCACATGCGGCTCCGGAGCCGCGGGTTGCAGACCCCTGACCTAGCCCAATGGTAGTCCCCACAGACCCTTTTGCTTATAAACTTTCAGTGTAGTATAGGAAACGGATTGGGCACTTGCTGCCAGATGCCATTCACAGTCTACAGATTATGAACAGACTGGTTTGTCATCATGGGTGTCATAGGAGCCAACTCCTAGGGGCTGAGGGAGCTCCCCCCTCCCCTGAAATATTTGAGGGAGCCAGGGGCCCCCAAGTTGATGGGCATTGCCATTCAAATGCTGAGCATGCACCGTGTCATGTGATTGATGATGCGGGGCACGGCTTACCTGCCCTTCCCAATATTTTATTCAAGTTGGCCCCCCTGATGAGAGTAATTGTGTGTAGTCTCCTCACACTTCACAGGCTGAACAAATTGTTGTTAGAACTTCTGGAGGCAGGAGCTGGGTAGTTAAGTGCATACAGTAAAGTCCTAAGGGGAGAATAATACAAAAAGCAGAGATAAAATAAATAAATAAAATCAATTTGAAATTTACAAGAGCCAAACACTTTGCACCAACTAACTTGTAGATGTAGACAATGCCATTTTAAATAATTTCTGCTCTGCCACCACATGGTGTCACTGGCGCTTTGCAGCATGAGGAACGCATGAGTTTTAGGAACATAAAATGATCATTCCAAGCAGTACACAGAGGAAGAACATTAATACACAAATCAGTGGTTCTCAGGACAGCGACCAAAAATAGTGAACTAGAAACCATTTTAACAATAAAGAATAGATACATTTTTCAGGTTGGGAAATATATCCCATTCTACTAAACTGCATGTTCAGAACATACACTAACAATTCCATACACAGTAAAATGCCGTTGGTGGCTGTGCTCTCAGTGCATGCAGACCCAGGCTGTGCCTTCCGGCCTTCCACTCTGCCATTTTGTTCGTAAGAAGCTGAAGAAATTATTTGTGAGGCCAGACTGACATGGGTTACAACAGCTATGGTGGAGAAACAGAGGGAAATACTTCAGATTGTAACCTCCCCAAATTTCCAGTGGTCCCAAGATGATGGACACCCTTTGAATACTGTCATTTAGTATAATGATTAGTGGACATTTCTTTATAGATAATGATCAGGCAACTGTCTTCTTTATGCATAGCAATAAAGATTGGGCCACTCTCATGGGCTCCATGGAAGATATTAATCCTGTGAGGAAGAGTTAACTGCAACAGCTGGTCCAGGTAAAGTGAAATGACTGCTTCAGGTGGCAAATGATTAGCATAGTAGTGACAGCCCCCTTGCTGTTTGTTCTAGGGCAGGGGTCGGTAAAGTTTTCTGCTGGTGGGCCGGATCACCCGCACACACACGCCGCTCTTTCCCCGTTGGCTTTCAGAGCCATAACAGGGATGGAGGAGGTGTCTACGGCTTCCTATTGGCTGCAGGAGCTTCCTGCAGCCAATAGGAAGCTGTGGCTGTGTCCCAGAAGTCAGTCCCCGTGTGGTTTAGCTTCGCATGGGGACTGACCAAGCGGGCGGCAAGGACTGGGTGCTGGTTAAACAACCCCCGCAGGCTGTATCCAGCCCTCGGGTCATAGTTTGCTGACCCCTGTTCTAGCGCCCCTGACCATACATTCAATTGGAGCTATATAGGGTACATCACAGGTGTACAGTAAAAAATAAATTGCCAGTTGATTTCTGTAAGTGAAAGAGGAACATCATCTTGTCCTTCATCCCAGACAGCAAAGTGTACTGGGCCAGCCCTGAGGGCATGGCAGGAACTTGCTGGTTCTCTCACCTTGGAAGGTGGTCAACTCTCCTTCATTGGAGGCTTTTAAACAGAGGCTGGATGCCCATCTGTCAGGGATTATTTAGCTGTGGTTTCTTTGTTGCAGGGGGTTGGATCAGAACAGGCATTCCTAAACTCGACCCTCCAGATGTTTTGGGACTACAACTCCCATCATCCCTAGCTAACAGGACCAGTGGTCAGGGATTATGGCAATTGTAGTCCCAAAACATCTGGAGGGCCGAGTTTGGGGATGTCTGGATTTGAATAACCTTTGAATCCTCTTCCAGCTATACAATTTTATGATTCTTCTAGCCACAGAGTGAACGGCTCTTTCAGCATGCCTCTGTATCATGGGCAATGTATTATTTGGGGTAGTGGGTTGACTCCATTTCAGCTCTAATCCTCTCTCCCTCGTCTCCCGCTGTAGCATTTGTTGACATTAGGCATGGTTCTTCTTGATTAATTTTACATAGGAATTTGTTTTAAAATCCACCCCCTAAACAAATTTTGGATAATTATTTCCTACTCAACATCACGATCACAGTTTAGAGGGGCAGCGGCAGACTTTCACATGCACATTGCAGAATGTAAAAATATAGCATGCACAGCCCACATCTAATGGCTCCCAGTCATTATGCATGAAGGTATGCATGGAACTTTACAAAATGCAGGAGGACCGTTCCCTGCTCAGGAAGCTTAAAATCTCAAAATCTGACACAGGGGAGAAACAGAGGAGGAGATGGGGGGAAACAAGCCCTTCACAGGCTTTATTTTCCATGCTCTGATAGAACACATGAAGGGGAGAGAGGAGCTGTGTAAGTTAGCTATGATCCCAACATGTTCATGACACTCATAGCACTTGGATGTTTCAAGAGAACATGCAGACACTGGATGTGATCAGAGCGGCAAGGTAATGTTGGAAAGATGCCGGGATGGTGTGACACCCCCCCCCCTCCCCATGTGCATCCTATATACAAGGAGGACAGTAGGGCAACCCATTTGCAGTACAGTATGGGAACTAAGAGATTGTTCCCTTTTTTGGAATGGACTAGTCCACAAAACCTTATGCCATTATAAGGTATCACCAAGATAATATGGCTACCTTGCCCTTCCCTGTGGAACCAACTACCATCATTAACAGTCATCAACAGTTATAAGGTTGTAGTGACCTCTGCTTCAGAGTATCTGAAGAAGTGTGTATACACGCAAAAGCTGATACCTAGAAAGCTTAGTTGGTCTTTAAGGTGCTACTGGAACATCTTTCAATATTATTTTTTTTATCTTTCATCATTGTTATTTATGGCCACCTATGAAATTCATTTGGAATTAAGTCTCTCTTTTCTTTTTGTAAGTTCAGATCTTTCCCAGTCTGTATCTGTATTAGAATTGTTTTAAGATATCTTAATTTTTTTATTGTTTTATCACTTGTTTGGGAAGCAGGAATGGATATTAATTTTATAAATAAAATATTAAGTCCATTGACTTCAGAGCACCCCAATAATCGGACCAACTCTTTTCAAACACTAGCTCTGAGGAATCAATGACAATAACACTGAACTTGTGAGCCAAGGCAATTTTCTCTCCTGTAGCCCTCTTCAGTAGAAAGTAGTCCTCACCACCAACTGAAAGGTTAAGCAATAACAAACTGAGAGAACTTGCTCTTCACACGCTCCTTTTTGTCAAGGAGATAATGTGCCACCCTGAACCTGCTGTGATTCAGCACATTATATACTTCAACTCAGAAGCATCTACTGCAGGAACGCATTGTTCCTGGGGAAAAATAATAAAGCAACAACACCCTCAGTGACACCAATCTTCGGAGTCAAATATTGGATTCCCTTAATCAAACATCACTAAAACAGCACAAGTCACTCATGTACACTTTCCTGTTTATGGAAGGAAACCTGAAGCTTTCTATGTTTAATGGAATAGGAACGTGTAGCTCAGTAAGGCATTCTGTTCTGCAGCTATCGACTATCAGAATGCATAAGGTGATATGCAATGTTCTCCATACTTGGAACAGACCCAGTGAAATCAATGGATTTAAATCTATTAATTTCAAGGAATCTACATTGAGTACAGCCTAGCTGGATATCATCCATAGTTCCCAGAACTGGAGATGGGAACGAAAGGAGTAGACGGTCGCCAGAAATGATACGTGTGGTACAGTTCTTCTTTGCCCAACCTGTCTTTTTAAGACTGCTCAGTCTCCCTAGTACACCATCAACTGTAAATGGAGAAGTGAAAATAAAACAAATTTCCATTTGCAAACATATTTTAAGAAGTTCTGGACTTTGACCATCTCTAGACTATTTTCACCTGGGCATTCTCCTGGCTATTTGACTGTATTATGATTGGCTGGCCATTGCCAATTACCAATCAAGGCCTACCAGGATCAGGAACACTTTATTTTTTTTCCAGATAATTTTTTATTATTTTCTTAATACATTCTTATCCCAACAATACTTATTATCACAATATAATCCCTTTGACTCTGCCGAGTCTTGACTTCACTCCCTCCCTGCTGTTGGTATATACATCACATTCTTATCGCGTATATTATTCTTATATCTCTACTATTTTACACTGAAGGTATTATTCCAGTCCTGCTAGTGTCTTTAAGTTTTTACAGTTCTCCTTTAGATATTCAATAAATTTACTCCAATTGTTCTTGTATCTCTGGTCCTCTTGGTCCCGAATCCTCCCTGTCAATTTGGCAAGTTCCGCAAAATCTGTCATCTTCACCTGCCACTCCTGGATGGTTGGTATGTCTTGTGTTTCCCATTTTTGGGCCAGTAGAATTCTTGCAGCGGCTGTGGCATACATAAACAAATGCTGATCTTTTATTTTAATCTCTCTTCCCACTAGACCTAGCAGAAATGCTTCTGGTCTTTTGGGAAAAGTGTACTTGAATATCTTTTTAAGTTCGTTATAGATTAATTCCCAGAATCTTTTAACCTTGTCACAGGTCCACCTGTCCCCATCTACTTCTTTACATTTCCAACATCTTCTTTCTATACATTTTAGCCAGTTTTGTTGGCATTAAATGCCATCTATACATCATTTTTAATACATTCTCCTTCAAAGCCATGCAGGATCAGGAACACTTTAAAGTAGACTGTTGCCATACAGTCTTTTGTCTATTACCCGGTGCTGCCTCAATAGAGCTGTGCACTTCCATTGCTGGAAAATAGTTTCTCCATGCAAACCAGGAAGTGACCTCTCCAGGCAACAGAACAACTCTTCTCTTCTTATCTCTGTGGCTGCAATCCTCTGAGTGACTTGGCCACCATTAGGTAGTTGAATTCACATGTGTACTCCATCTGTTTCCCTCCCACCCTGCCTCTGCACAGCCCCGGGCACTAGCAATCCACTCTATGCCACTGTTTAAGCCTACCAGTTTTAAGATCAAAGTAAAGGCTATCTCATGTTTGTTCAAACTCTGTGAATCTGTGAAACTGGGAGCTAAGGCAGATGCTTTAATGATAGGAACATGAGAAGAGTAAAACCAGAGAAACTAAATTCTGCTTGACTTCCAGAAGCAGGTTGTACGATGTGTGAAAGGCCATGTAAAACATGAACATTAACAGATAAGGAAAAGTCCAGAAAAGAGAATAAAGTGCTGTCCGAATGCAGGCTGGCAATAGCACCTTGTTTGCTGTACTGTGATTATAATTACTCCTCAGTGGAAGGCAAGCTTGCAAAGGGATAAGCTTTTTCATTTGATAACTGCCACTTCCACTGGTCAAGTGAATTGGCCCTAAAAGCAGTAACGTTAATATTTAATGCATACCAATGGCCATTCAACCACCACTTCTATTTCATCGCTGTAGCACTATTTTCTTGGGGCCAGGAAAAAAATATGGAAAATAAAATAAATTTTCATTTGCAAACATATTATAAGAACTGTGCAGATGTATAAACAACAACAACAACAACAACAACAACAACAACAACAACAACAACAACAACAACAACACTACCCTGTTCATTGCACTGAAGAAGTGCAAACTGCAATGGATAATTCTATTTTTATCCGTCTTTTTGCTATTTCCCCCATACATACATTCTTTTTTAGGAACAAAGGTAGCATTTTGATATAATAAATAAA
Source organism: Podarcis muralis (assembly GCF_964188315.1). NCBI lineage: Eukaryota > Metazoa > Chordata > Lepidosauria > Squamata > Lacertidae > Podarcis > Podarcis muralis. Next base: position 76,886,536 of record NC_135656.1, read on the forward strand.
TATAATACTCAGAAGTCTGCAAATATGGTCAGGTGAGAATAATAGCCGAGTGTTGAAGACATACTTTGGATGCAAATGGTTCCGGGTTCAATCCCTGACATCTCTAGTGTAAAGGAGGCAATCTGGAGCTCGGGATGAGTTTGTGAAGAGCTGCTGTTGGTCAGAATAATGGGCTAATCAAGGTTGTGGAACCTATGGCCCTCCAATTCCCATCCGCCCCGATGGTCAGGGGCAATGGGAACCACAGCACAACAACATTTGGAGAGACACAGGTTCCCCAGCCCTTGATGGACTAGATGGACAGATTGTCTAAATTGGCATAAGGCAGTTTTCTATCTTCTCTGATATTGGACGCTGGAGAATATACCACTGTAGCAACCATCAACTTAAATCCGCTATCTATCGCATCAGATCAATAGTTGCCTCTTCACGCATTTCAGAATGCAATTTCACAGGGACATCTACTACAAAAAGGAGACAAGTGTCACTTTCTGGTGCCCAAACCTGAAAGTTGATGCAAGTCACTCCTGGATACTGCAAAGCCTTGAGAGTAACCACCACTCAAACCAGAAGAATAACTGCAATCCATTGGAGGTGAGGGCATTGTTTTTCAAGGGAGTGTGTCCATATATCAGACTAGAGAGCATTCACACTCCACATCAGACAGCAGAATCAATAACAGACCTTGTGTTAATAGCTCAGCAGTCTGCCTTTTATATGTTTTATTTCACTTATAAGCTGAAATCCTTCTCTCAGTCAAAATTGCCTAAAACCAAAAACACCAGACTTGGAAACCCAGTAGGCAAAAGGCTCTTGACATTACTTTTGGATTTCTGGGGAAGAGGGCTGAAGAATTGGTACTTTAGCAAATAATACCCTTCCTGGAAACCTGCAATTTTTTTAAGAGCATATTTCACTCACCATAATTTGTGTCACAGGCAACTCACAGGTGACATGAGTTTGTTTGTTTTTTAAAGAGTGGGAAATGTGAGTAAGTGATGGCCTACTTATTTGGCATTATTTTCTTCTTTTATACTGCAATAATATATATTGTTCTTGTGCAGAGCTGAACTGAGACAACCTAAAGCCCTTATATCACCCCTTGCCATGGAGGGCTGGGGGGGGGGACAAAGGGTTCCCCCAGTCTGTGTAACCTAATCACTGGTGGAGGAAGGAGTGTGTGGTGGATGTAGTCTGCCCCAGGTGCCTTCCCTGAGGGGGGGTGACATCACCGTGCCACCCCCTGGGATGCTCTACGCTTGCCCCGCCCCCGGGTGCACAGCATGTACACCGCTCCGGGTGCCGGATCAGCTAGCTCCACCTCTGTGTGCTGTGTGCTTTATCTGAAAGAGGCTTTGGGATATAATACAAGTTTGCATTGAATGCGTAGAATCATACCCTCCAACATTTATCCGATGAAAATAGGGATGTCCCATTCCATAATGATAATTTTACTATTTATACCCCCCCACATTTTACTGGACTAGCCCCGCCACTCTGGGCAGCTTCCAACATATTTAAAAACATAATAAAACATTAAACATTAGTGGGGAAAACCTTCCCTATACAGGATTGCCTTCAAATGGCTCAGGGGCCAGATAAATCCATACCCTCCAACATTTTTCCAATGAAAATAGGGACATCCTAAGGAAAAGTGGGACATTCTGGGATCAAATCGGAAACCAGGACAGCTTCTCTAAATCAGGGACATCCCTGGAAAATAGGGACACTTGGAGGGTCTGTAGAATTTGCTCATTTCAAGATGCTCTTATCTAGAACACTGTCACAATATTTCTGCCAGGACACACCTAGCAAAGCATTTGTGGGACTCATTGGTAAAGGAAGTCTTATGTGATGACAAAGAAGGACCTCAGATGATACCACAGGAAATGTATGACAAGGCTGATTTTGGGAACCAGAAGTATTTTTCCAGGAAGCAAGATGTTCGCACATACTCCTAGAAGTGTGCATAAGCAATCTGACAATTTGGCACCTGGTGTTTACGAGATGTGCTAATTATTTCCCCATCACAGATCGCTTTAATTGTATACAAAAGCAAGTCTGTTCTGTACCTGCCTGGCAATCCAGGAGTACTTATTTAAAATGCTCTTCATAATCTGTTTCAGAGCTTCCTCCAATTAATCTGAAAGCATGGAGCATATTCAGCAGACTTAAAGAGCTGGGTGGAGGAAACGCCCCAACAGAAATTAAGAGACAGGTTGAGCTCACATTGTACTGGTCTTCCAACGAGTACATACCGGTATTTTGTCTCCTTTCTAATAGAGAGTCCATGTGTAAGGTCTTTGCTAGATGTGATGGCACAGGTGGTGAGTCATGCTATTTATTCAAGAGGAGAAGATGGAAAGATAGAAAAGTGTGTTTGCATGTTACCACAAAATAATATCAGCATGATCCATTCCTCCTTCTGCATGAACTCTGGATAGGGGAGGTGTTCTGCCAAAAGTTTTGTTTGCCGAGGCAGTAGTTCTTTTGGATTCTGCTCCTGGAGAACCCTTAGACACAGCAGTGAATGATTCCACCCAGAGCTGGCTGATGCCCAGCAACCTCTCGAGATATTCTGATCTATGCTGGATTCTCCCTGACAGCATCCCCAGCTGTCATATTTATAGTCTGTATCCTGCTGAGTTAGCTAACTGGTGCATTACTTAGGCCAATGTGAGAGGCCTCCGGGATTCTCCCATAAGGATCAAAGGGATGGATCATGAGGCTGTAGCTGTAGTCTCATGACCCTGCCTCTCAAGGTCACAGCATGTGATTTCACCCAAGTGGTATCTAGGAAAGAACAATCTATTAATCAGGGGTTGTTTTGTCTACTGTGCATTCCCATAATAAGTTTAGTGGAATATAATTAATGTTCTCATGACTCAAGCCCACACTGTTTAGCTTCAAGCAAATGCTAAATCCAGGCCTATGTCAGGCACCTTTGAGGGCATCAAAGGGGGTAATTGCTGCACATCTTTCCTAATTCCTCATAATACAAAGGTCATCTGGATATGACCCAAAACAGGATGAGAACCTCACAATGGATCCTTCATTTGAACTCCGTGTTGCCTCTGAGAACTAAATTTAACATACATGTCAGAGAAAAGCATTATGAACAACTTTGTATCCAACTAAATCATTGTGCAAACAGAATGACTTCAACTCACACAACAGAACTTCCCCTCCCTCTCCTTCCCTTGGACAACCCTCAGATCTCCTGGGACCTTGCAACCAGGACTTGTAAACAGGGTCGTTTGCAAGAGCGTTTTGAGGGGGAGGCCTGGAGTGCTGTCTCCACAAGATACGGACAGCAAGGGAGCTGCTGCAGTGACTTGCAAGTCCTGTGCCATGTTTGTCTTCCTGCCGAAGACTGTCCTGGTACAGCGGCACAGGTGGCATGCCCCTGGGGAGGAGGAAGCTCGCCCATTGCAGAAGACAAATGTTTGGAGGAACATGACACACGTAAGCAGGATTGTCAAGAGCCATGCCATGTCACCGGAGCTGCAAAATTGATTCCATTACCACTTCCTTTATCATGCACCACTCAGCAGCTGATGCATCTCTCATTAGTCCTACACAAAAGCAGACCTAGTTTTCAAGTGACAAGCAAAGAAGGTAGTTCCAATTACATTTATACCAATCAATGTATCTAATGGCCATTAGGCTGTATTGTAAGCTACTGTAAATGTTTCAGCCTTATATCCCATGGAGGCTGAACATTTTACTTTGCTTTCCTTTAAGCACCCACAAGAAAAAGATAAGAGAGCATTTTAGTGCTGAAAGCCTGATTCATAGCATATTCAATAAAGCCATTTCTTACCTCTACAAATTGGTACAAATTGAGTAGAATCAAAGCTGAAAGACTTTTTTTAAATGGAGGGTGTTGTCTTTCCCCCAGTGATCAATCAATAATATTTTTAAAATTCTTAGTAGTCTCAGTAAACACCCATTTGGTGCTGTAAAAAACTCAAGCCCATTTTTCAGCTCTGGGTGTATTGAGCTGATATCTGCTGCTTTGTTCTATTAAGATTCTCATCATATATTAGCTGTGAGGGAGGCACTTTTCTTCCCCATGTGACTGAGGTACTAGTTAAATTAATAATAAGGCATAGATTACCACAGAGAGGACATAGTAAAGGCACAAAAGCAATTGCTTTAGGATAGATTCAGACGGTTACTAGCTATACTGTAAGATGACTTCCTGTGGAGAGTTCTATCATGTAGCTGAACCCTGCAGAAAGGGTTCAGCTACATCACTACCCATCGCTTATGGGTGGTTAATTACAAGCCTACTGGACAAGCAGTGTGACCAAGTTCCCCACAGGGAACTAGATTGCACAGTCAATTCCTGCAAAAACCAGCTGGCTGTCAGGGACTTGGGAAATGCTATGCAAGGGACTTTGACAGGTGGGTGGGATAACCCACCTGTCAATCATCTGATCTCATAATGACACCAGGTGACTGACAGTGGCATGTCCCATCCCATGTTGGATTACTTGGGTAGAGACTGATAAGGATCTAGCCCAGGCTTCCTCAACCTTGGCCCTCCAGATATTTTGAGACTACAGTTCCCATTATCCCTGACCACTGGTCCTGCTAGCTAGGGATCATGGGAGTTGTAGGCCAAAAACATCTGGAGTGCCAAGGTTGAGGAAACCTGATCTAGCCTGTCTGGCCTGAAATGTTCCCCACCCCTGGCCTAGAAGGATGTTATAGTTGATAGTATTGGCAGCCATTGAGAGATCATGTGGAATCCAACAAAGGCAGAATCCCCTCTCCCAGCACAGATTTTCCTTCAGACCAGCTGAGGCAGTTTTAGTTCAAAATCCAAGGCAGAATAATGATTGGGATGGAGCTGAATAATTGGCTTCATCCATGACCCTCTGGATCTGTGAGGAGACTGTACATGCAGATAGAAAGCATTGCCCAAATACAGAAGATTTGATGCAGCAATTGTTGTTGAGGTCAGCCAGGTCTATGATTGATTTATTCATCAGCGGTTTTACCATAGCTTCTCTAAAAGCTGTGGAAGCCAACTCCTCTGTCAGTGAAACATTGTTTGTCTCCAAGAGCCCTTTGGGCAGTCAGTTTCAGAATCTTTGATTAATCGCAGTGAACAATGACTGAGCATAAATGAAGCCAATCTCACTTCTGTAGGGATTCTATACAAAAATATCAACAAACCAAGGAACAACAGAATTTGAGAGACAACTGAATCTTCTTCCGAGTAGATTTCTATTTCCACTACTAACATTTCCGACTGTTCTCTGTATTCTGAAGAAAAAAGTTTTAAAGAATGAAAACCCTTTCATTATTTAAAGAATGAAAAATAGCAGAAGCTTGAACTTAGCAAAAATGCAGCCAGAAGTACTGATGGAGCACACGAAACACAAATGCTCTCCTTCCACCTTTTTGAACTTCCCCCTTTTGAACTGAAACTGACTAAACCAACGAGCTCATGTAAATGAAGCAAAATGTCGCAGAGGAAAAGGGCAACTTGTCCTTTTCCATTACTTCTGCTCAACTGACAAGTGCATCTATGAATTTTGTTCCATTGTGCCATTGAACTATTGACAGGAGAGTTCTGTCGTCTCCTTTGGAAGCAGGTGCCACTTGTTCTATACACTTCCTCCTTTTCATATAGTGTTTCTTCGTCACTGTGAAGTTCAGTCTCTCACATGTGTCGCCTCCCCCCCCCGCCCCCCTCGGAGTTGAGAGCTCTGAGAGGGTTGAGAGACACTTAGCCATGAAACCAAAAGCTGAGCTGAACAAGAGAGCTCCATAGGTAGAAGCAAAAAGCAGGGAATCTTTTCTATAGGCAAAATTATTGTGGAGTCAAGGTATCCCTTTTCCTTTTATCTCATCTGCAGGGTATGTTGAGTCATTGGCAGTGTGCATGCCATACATTTAAAGCACATTCTCTCTCCCACACACACACCCTCCCCACTACTTCATGGAGCTAAAATTCCCAGCACCCCTAACAAACTACAGGGTATGAGTTTGGAAGAAGAAAGAGAAGCTCCCAGGTAGGAGCTGGGAGGGTTCACCTTTCTCTGTGTTGGGCAAGTTAAGATTTACCTGTGAAAGGGGACTTTGTATGCTTCTTCTGCTTCTTCGTTTTTCTTTCTGTTTAGATTAGAGCGGTTTTTTATTGTAATTATCAATAACATCTTATAAATAAAAATGGGGGGAAACAGAAACAGCCATCATTAAGAAAGCAATTAAACACTGATAGAATTAAAACTATATATATATATTCTTTAAAAATAAAATAAAAAATAATACAGTACGGCCTCACCTCAAAAAGGATATTGTAGAGTTCAGAAAAACTGAGAAAAGGGCAACCAAGGGAAGACATGATAGAGATCTAGAAAATTATGGCTCTCATATAATACTAAAACTAGGGGACATCCAGCGAAGCTGAATGTCAGAAGATTCTAGATGAACAAAAAATGACTTCCTCACTCAGAACATAGGGAAACTATGTGATTTGCTCCTATAAGAGGTAGTGGTGGGTCTACCTCCACGGTTGGAGGCAGTATGCCTCTGAATACAATTTGCTGAGGATTACAAGTAGGGAGAGTTGCTGTTGCACTCATGCCTGGCTTGCAGGCTCCCCACAGGGATCTAATTGGCCACTGTGAGAACAAGAAGCTGGAATAGTTGGGTATTTGGTATTCCAGCAGGGCTCTTCTTATGCTCTGATATTAACCGCATCTTTTGGTGACCCTTTACTATCTTATCAGATCTTCTGGGTGGCTGAATTATTTTTCTTGAGTGTATTCCCACAAGAGGGGAGAGAGTCATGAAGCGTACAGAAGATTACAGACACAATACATTCAGCAATTACTTTTTCTTTCCAAATATAGACACTGGACTATTCAGAAGCTCGCTTCTCTTTTTTTGTCTCCTTTTAGGCTCATTCCAAACTGTAAACTAACATGTAGTGATGTGAAATGTTTATCAATCCATCATAAAATAAGATTATAAATGTTTGGATTAAAGAAAACTATAAAACATAATTTCAGCACTTGTTTCAGACATTCCTTCCTTTCAGAAAATGATCTTGAGTTACCAGAAATATTGTGCGTTCATAAATTCAGTTAGAAAATGCTGCCAGACTCATTTCACAATAAGCTAGTTTTGGAATACCAGTTGCATTTCTCTTACTCCCCACTACCCTGCAGTGAATTTCAGTGGCTGCTTTGTTTTGGGGGTTTTTTAATGCAACATGCTGCAAATATTTATTTTACTGGTGCATTTTAAACAAATTATTTTCAAATTAAACAAATTATTTTCAAATTAAACAAATTATTTTCACTCACCGAACGATGCTAATAAGGCTCAGAGTTCCTCTGAAGAGAGCAGAATGCTTATCAAGAAAAGCTCGTGATGAGAATAAGCATCGTTAGTCCACACAGTTCTGTAATGGTGCATCATAGTGATGACCAGATAACTACATCTGACTCAATATTCTTGTTACATTGTTTTGAGTATTTTGCAGTGTCATTGGCGTGTTGCTTTGTTATTGGTGTGTGTTGACAATATTGTCATGGATGCTGCATCCAGCAATCAGCCATGCCAGACACTAACTGAGGGCCCCAGTGGCTCGGCTGTGCCACCTTACAACCGTTCTTGTCCAGCCTCCGAACAGCTCTTTTAATGCTGGGCTGGTGGTGGTACCACCTTTGAATGGGAGACAAGCTCAGCTCCCATTCAGTTAATTTGTTTCCAGTAGACCAATATATCTGAGTTCCTGTTTCTATGAACTCTGTGAATAACAAAAACTAGAAACAAACCTAGTCAACAGATTGAGAAAGTAGTTTAACTTTTGTTAGATCATGCTCATTCTAATAACTTTTGCCAAATCATAGTATCTACAATACAGACTTCCCCTAATGAGTATCCATTATGGATGGTCTTTGTGGATTATTAGCCCAATAAGTGGTTCAATAATTCCAACTGAGAAAAAGTAGCCTTCTGTAGTGAGCAATGAGCAACATGAGTCAATTTCCCCACTGCTAATATTTGAATCAGCAGAAGGATTTATCTCAGGACTGCAGCAAGGGAGAAAAGAGTTAAATTCCCTCTCCGCACCTTCCCAGATCCTGTTGATTATCAGCCTGCCTTCTGGCCCCAAGCTGGTGCAATTTGAATTTTCAAAAAGTCTTCACTAAATGCAAAAAGGTGTCCAGCAGTCCACCTTTACACTTGAGAGACAATTTATCACAGAGGGGTGAATGCTGGCAGAGGAAATGTTATATGTCATGCTAGTCATAATTATCCTGATGAGGTATTTGAGAAGGGGAAATCAAAGTGAGCATCCCTGATGAGTCTCCATTTCCTAGACGAGCCTTGCAGCTCAAGAGGAGGAAGCAATTTACAAAAGAGCGTGAGTAAGCAAGCCCTCCCCATATATAAGACTATGATATAGCCAAAGGACAAAACTTGTTAGCCTGAAAAATCAAAACTAGATTCAAATTTGATGGATGAGAAAAATCAGAGCTGCAAAAAGTAAGCAACAAAATGCTTCAAACCTAAATTCTGAGATCTCATATAAATTTCGTTCTTTGGCTGCATCAATAGATTTTCTGCATATACTGTAGTAATTGTACATCACAGCTATTTTACCCATGCAAACTGCATTATAACTATAGCAGTGGGCTGGGATGGGTGGGTGGATCAACGGACGCAGCTGGAGGAAATACAATCAGTGGGCCAACAAGCCAGTGGATTAATGAAAATCGAATGGACTGGGGACTTTTTGGTTTTGTTCATAGTTTTATGGAAAGACAGTATGACACAGTTTAATCTCAAACTAAATGTCCTCAGTAACTAGGACCCCCCCCCCCCATGAAAACACACATCCCCATCCCTAGCACCCAGTCATCTTAATAACCAGTGGCATCTTCTATTTTACTCCTTGCAATTATTTCGGCTCAGAGGAAAGGACATCTTAATAATTCAGAGCACATACAAAGAAAGACACAAGAACTAGTGTTAAATAATTTATTATGATAGAATTTTAATACAGAGCTTAATAATAATCATAATAAAAATGAAGTACATAATTTGTCAGAGATGTCGGTGTGGTCAGCAGAGATCATTTCAAGTTATATTATTCCAAGTGAAAGTCCATACCTATGCATATATACAGACTGGGATTTATAATGATTGCTTTTTAGCTCCTTTGGGGGGGTATTCTTATTTATTATCATTTCAAAAGTCAATAAGTAGCAATTCCTCTTCCCTGTTGCCCCTAAGAATCCTCCTTTTAAAATAGTTTCAACCAAGAGCCTCTAGTGTGTGTGTGATTTATAGCTACCATTAATAACATGAGTCTATGACACAATCCTGGATTCCAGCTGCCCACCCTCAGCCTCTTCCAACTGTTTTAGTTCTACTTCTGTGTGGTTCAGCCAAGACTCCTCCCATCCCTTTTCCTTCTAAGTTATAAGAAGTTCTGTAGCCTCAATGCCAACACCTGTGACTCATCCCAGCTGTTTCTTATCTGCCTTATCCAGTCACTCCCAGGACGGGGAAGCTGCTTATTTAGTCTGTTGGCAAGCCCTGTTAACTGGGGCTCTGGTTCTGTCTCTAAGCAGGTGGGAAACACAGGGTGCAGAAGGGCAGACCCTAGAAGTCCTTCACATGTCCTTGCAGATGCCTAGGTTGTACCTGGATTACTGATAATCAGATCTCTATAATCAGATACTATAAGAGATCCCAGGGCATTGCCTGAGAGGACATGGTGCAGCCATCTTTTGAAGCTAAGCGGGAGATGGCCTGGGAACGCCACATTTCTGTGATGCAAAATAGATGAGATATAATAAATGTACTAAAAAAACATTATTATCAGTTTCATAACTAGGGCTGTATAGAAAATGAGGTGTAAATCAGGGGTGGCCAGCTTGCTGGAGTACCATTTCCATCCTTTCTGATCATTCACTAAGCTGGCTGGGAGTCCAACAGCATCTGAAGGGACACAGGCTCCCCATCCCTGACATAAGTAACTAGCAGGTCCAGCTCAAGATGTGTTTTTAATAACATTTTTAATTAATTTTTCATTTTATACATCTTAAAATAAACATTTTACATAATACCATGTAACAATTGACTTCCCTCCTTCTCCTTTCATGGTTCATTTTACTTATCTATCATCTCTGCATATTTTACTATGGCAAATCTAATCGTTTCTCCATTTTACATCCTTCAAATATTTGAAATATTAAAAGAGGGAAAGGCTATGTTGATTAATAAATGAGATAGAGTGTGATGATTAACTATTTAAATTAAAATTGAGAAATATGGGAAGAATTTGCTGAAATAACGAATTAAACTAGAACACAAAAAGGGAGGTGTGAGGAGGTTCAAGAATTAAGCAAATGAAAAATTGTAATTGGAGATTTGTATTTTTTCTTTTTATTTTATTTTCTATTTTTTCTTTTTTGGGCTAGGGTTGGGGATTTTTTATGTACTGATGAAACTTTGAATAAATATCATTTAAAAAACAACAACAAATATTTGCCATACTGTTGAATTTATCAAAATGCTATGGGCGTTTTCAATTGTACACAATTATTTTCTAAATATTCAGCCAAAAAATGCCATTCCTCTTTGAATAAAGATTCTTCTTGCTCTCTTATTCTATAAGTTAAACCTGCTGCCTCCACAAATTCTGTCATCTTAAGTTGCCAATCTTCATTATTAGGGATCTCGCTCACTTTCCATCATGGTGAAATAGGTGCCTTTGAGAAGCCCACTAGGAAGACATGGTGGCACTGTTCTTCACCAGCAACTGGTATGTAGTGAGTAAATTGTGTAAAAGAATAAGTAACTTACCCACCTCTTCTTTCTAGGGATGCTTTAATAATTGCCCGCAATATATTGTTATAGGATCTCTATCAGAGTAATGTGAATAGAGCAATCATTGTGGGTGTGCCTTGAAGCAATGTCAGGTCTCAGTTTGGGTTTGAACAAATGAATATGGTGGGCCAAAATGGTTGGCTGACGTCCCTGAACAATCTGTGGGTGTCCATTTACGGGAAATAACGCACTGAGACATATTCACTTGCATTTCAGCCTACCATGCAAGGCACACATGGTATCAACATCATTAAAAGCTGAAACACAGTCTCGCATACAGATGTTTGTCATCCCCAATTCATGACTTTGGGGTAGAATGTGTTTGTCAGTAGCTGCAAAATGTGTAGCCTTTGTTGGTTCCAGAGCTGCAGCTAAATTGTCAAATAGTTAAAGGTAAAGGTAAAGGGACCCCTGACCATTAGGTCCAGTCGTGACCGACTCTAGGGTTGCAGCGCTCATCTTGCTTTATTGGCCGAGGGAGCCTGCGTACAGCTTCCGGGTCATGTGGCCAGCATGACTAAGCCGCTTCTGGTGAACCAGAGCAGCGCATGGAAACGCCGTTTACCTTCCCGCCGGTAATACCTTACCTATTTATCTACTTGCACTTTGACGTGCTTTTGAAATGCTAGGTTGGCAGGAGCAGGGACTGAGGAACAGGAGCTCACCCCGTCGCAGGGATTCGAACCGCCAACCTTCTGATTGGCAAGTCCTAGGCTCTGTGGTTTAACCCACAGCACCACTGTCAAATAGTTACTGATATGATAATATATGACTGCATTTGATTCCAGAAGCAATGGGCAAACAAGTTGAGCTCTTTGTTGGGGGTGGCCATCTATGATGCCATCTATTTAGCCTGTACTGAGTATCTGAAAATGTTTCAAGGTATTGTCATTTAGGCTGATGCTAGTAATAAAGTGTTTACCTCTGTCCAGCATAATTTATATACAGTATTGATTTCTGTATATTTTTGTTTTACATCTTGGAATATGAGGTTACAAAAATGAAAACAATTTTTTATTATGTGCAACATTTTCCTCTATTAAGTATGGAATTCCTCTCATATCCAATGCAGTTTGCCTTCCCCCCGAACATGGCATCTAATGTGACACTTCTCTGGAAATCTATTGAAATACTATTTCCTGAAATGTGGTGGGGAAATGTGAAGAGCTTTATATTGAGGCATCTGAATATAGACTGTATTTTTAATCAAGGCTTATATTGGCTTATATCTTGATCAGGTTCCTAAATTAAATGGGCTTAAATTCACAAATGTTTCATGCCAGGCAGAAGACCAGCTGCCTAAGTACTTTGGCAAGATGTTAATTCTCCTGGACAAGGGGCCCCCCTGATTTATAGCAGAAAACAATTCTCAAAGTCGTAAAAAGGAAATTACAGGCTAAGAGCAAGGTTACAGACCCTACATAATTAAGAGTTGGTAAATAGTAAAATAAAACCATTAAACTTGAGCCATATCTTCCTAAGGTTAAAGGCCAAGAGCAAATGCAAAAGAAAGCAACTGGCTGGAGAAGGGGGGAGTGTAAACAGGGGAAGAGGCTTTTTTCCTATTTTATTTTGAGGCTGTAAACTGTTCCTTCCTTTTACTTTGAGAAGGTTTATCCTTCTAAAAAGCTATCTATGATAATGTATGAAATATGCTGGCTTAAATGTAATTATGCAAAGGATCTAGAAAGAAAGAAATGTTAAATTCTTATTTCATAGAGTCATATTGCTGTGAGACCAGAGGGGCAAAATGAGCCCAGCCCCCTGCTAGACAGGAGACGCCAATCGAGCACTCCTGATATATAGTTGTCAGGCATTTGTTTAGAAACCTTCAAATGAAGGAGATCTTTCAATGTTGATGTGAACTCAAGATCCTTGACATATGTTTAAGATAAAAATTTAAGATTAACCATTTGTTTTAGAAGGCAATAGGGCAAGGAGGGCAAGAGGTGAGCTGGTAATTAAGATTCCTTGTTGAGACACATGTAAGATATATTACTACTTATTTGTCATTTATAGATGTAACAATATATAGCTCTTTGTGTTCCATATAAGGACAGGAGGATATGGGTGTATCTTTTAGGATTGGATATAGCAGGCAGCCAATAGGAATTTCAACCAGGCTGATTGGACAGAGGCAGCCAAAGGAGGAGCAAGGGAGCTGGGCTGAGGGAATATAAGTGCTGGCCATAATGGCAGGAGAGCAGGCCAGAGCTTGGTAACCATATACCACTGTGCCTCTCATTTATTTGTCTGACAAATAAATTATTATTTTAATTTCTCTATTGCTGCGTTGAATATTTCATTCCAGCTAAGCGTTAACCACAAGCAGGGTGCTACATTTTATGGTGCTCCTGTGACTCGGATAAGTGGTCTGCTGAAACGCAGCCCCATCGCCTTACTGGACAGGGTACAAGAGAGAAGACCACTGATTGCCTACCCAGCGCGCACTGGAAAATTTTTTTCCAG